>NC_091286.1:22004759-22604759 GCF_032444005.1 Ranitomeya imitator | reverse complement strand
ACTGACACAATGTCTCATACACATACCCTGATACAATGTCACACACTGATATACACACATTGGACTTCACTAACAGTTGTATACAGTCAAGCCGACAGACATGACCGAAGACCAAGGGTCTGTGCCCACGTTCAGTATTTAGTAAAGACATTTTGGAACCATTTCTGCATCTCTTGGCAGAAAAAAACACAACGTAAAATAGATGCGTTTTGCTGCGCTTTTTTGCGTTTTTTACACGCTTTCCCCATTCATTAGTACGGGGTGAAATCTGCAGCACAAAATGCAGAATGAATTGACACCGTGTGCACGAGGCTTCAGGAATCTCATTCACTTTGTTGGGACTCAGAAATCCTCCAACACAACAAAAATGCCACAAATCTGCCACTTTTGCACAAGCCCTTAGGCCCCTTTCATGCATCAGTCTTTTGCCGTCAGTCTCAATCTGGCAAATTTTGAAAAAAAAAAACGGATGCGACGAATGTTGCCGCCAGATCCATTTTTTTCTCATAGACTTGTATTAGTGACAGAGATTGATAGCCTCACGTTTCATCCATTGTTCAGCGGATCTGTCAAAAATTGTTTATCTGGCGGCCGGAGACAACAGTCAAAGTAACGTTTTTTGTGTCCGTTGAAAAAAAACGGACAGCGACGGATCTGTCGCGTTCCTTCGTTTGCTAAAATGGAAGCCTATGGGCGCCTGATCCCTCAAATGACGGAATCTGGCGACATATTCTGTTTTTTATTAACTGAGCATGCTCCGATTTTTTTTTAGGATCCAATTAGCTGGATCAGCTAGTCAGATCCGGCAAAAAAATGGATCCGTCGCATCAGTTTTTCAATATTCGACGGATTGTGACTGATGGGAAAAAGCTGATGTGTGAAAGCAGCCACTAGGGTAGCAATCTGCTATGACTGATGCTATGTGGCCGGACACAAGGCTGCACACAGCCACACCGAGCCCTGATCACAGCACACAGTGATTATACTGTTACATACTGAATGGATGGCGACAATGGTGGCGCTGATAACAGCTACACTGGCCATACACATAGACTACACCCCCAGCTCAGCTGGGCTCAGGGTGCAGAAGAAGCTGTTACCAGCAGGGTGAAATACAACATGGCCAAAGCTTCTTACCTCAACATCTGCGGTCAGGGAAGCATCAGAACATCCCGATATACAGTGCGTCCCTGATATCTGTGATACAATCCCTCATACTGATGATACAATGTCACACACTAATACCAATACACCATGCTAATAAGTGAATGCAATGTCTCACACTGACACAATGTCACACACAATGATACAAAGTGTCACACACAATGTCACACACAATGATGCAAAGTGTGACACACTGACACAATGTCACACAATGATACAACCTAACACACACGTCACACACTGACATACTGTCTCACACTGATGCAATATCATCGTCACACACTGACACAATGTCACACACAGTGATACAACGTCTCACACCGATACATCACACACCGATACATCACACACTGATACATCACACACTGATACATCACACACTGATACATCACACACTGATACAATGTCACAGTGATACAACAGCTCACACCGATATGTCTCACACCGATACGTCACACACTGATACAATGTCACACACCGATATGTCACACACAGTGATACAACATCACACACCAATACATCACACACAGATACATCACACACTGATACATCACACAGATACAATGTCACACACTGATACATCACACACTGATACATCACACACTGATACATCACACACCGATACATCACACATTGATACATCACACACCGATACATCACACACCGATACATCACACACCGATACATCACACACTGATACATCACACACTGATACATCACACACTGATACATCACACACTGATACATAACACACCGATACATCACACACTGATACGTAACACACCGATACATCACACACACCGATACATCACACACTGATACGTAACACACCGATACATCACACACACTGATACATCACACACTGATACGTAACACACCGATACGTCACACACCGATACATCACACACCGATACATCACACACCGATACATCACACACTGATACATCACACACTGATACATCACACAACGATACATCACACAACGATACATCACACACCGATACATCACACACCGATACATCACACACTGATACATCACACACTGATACATCACACAACGATACATCACACAACGATACATCACACACCGATACATCACACACCGATACATCACACACCGATACATCACACACCGATACATCACACACCGATACATCACACACCGATGCATCACACACCGATACATCACACAACGATACATCACACACCGATACATCACACACCGATACATCACACACCGATACATCACACACTGATACAATGTCACACACTGATACATCACACACACTGATACATTGTTTCACACCGATACATCACACACTGATACATAACACACCGATACATCACACACCGATACATCACACACACTGATACATCACACACTGATACATCACACACCGATACATCACACACTGATACATCACACACCGATACATCACACACCGATACATCACACAACGATACATCACACACCGATACATCACACACCGATACATCACACACCGATACATCACACACCGATACATCACACACCGATACATCACACACCGATACATCACACACCGATACATCACACACTGATACAATGTCACACACTGATACATCACACACACTGATACATTGTTTCACACCGATACGTCACACGCGGACACAATGTCTCACACACGGATATAATGTATACATGATCCTGATATCACTGATACATTGTATCACATTTCCTTCAGTTAATAAGACATTAATCATCTAGAAGAAATATATGGAATGGACGGAGGATCCAGGAGATGAAGTGTTAAGTAGTTTTACGCTTTGTGAAGCAGATTAATAATCCCCTATTCCTCTGCGCTTTACCCTGACAAGCACAACTATTGAATGGAGCGTTTTACTAACGAGCCCCCAATCTGAAGGGACAGAGGGACCTCACCCCTGATTAATGGCCGCGTCCCGGACATATTCCGCTCAATACTTATTGATGCTGAGCTGTAATCGGCCGGGATTATCTCTATGGATGAAGCGTCTGATCCGGCGCTACGTGTGCGGCATTAATATATCGCCACAGGATACAGCGGCGCCTCCGGCCTATAAATGGTCTGATTACTGGGATAGGGGGCTTCACTGAACTGGTGCTGGAAGAGCTGCTCCTTATATGACTCGAGGGTAAACTGCAGGGTGGAAACTGGGACACTGCTCCTTTAAGAATCCTATGGAAGTAACTATGGTTGTTTATAAAGGCGCAGCTGCTGCAGAACCTCCTAATAGTCATAATATTACGATGTGCATTGCTATTCTCATTGCTAGAGAAGATATTGATGGTGTTTCTTGTACATTATATAGTTAATGGTTGCTATTTTGGGGCACCACCTCTGGGACCCCTATATAGTCATATTTGCTCTGATCAGGCAATTACACGCTCGTTCTCCATTCAAGTCAATGGGATTTTCAGAAACAACTGAATAAGTTCTTGGATCCCAGAAAAACAAGCAACATTGTAATATACTTCTTATTAAAAAATCTTCTCCTTTCTCAAGATAGGAGGGATTTTTGTATTTTATAGTTTACTACTTGTTGCTAAGGTTACCGACCACCCTCTGAAGAACATTAGTGGTGGATAATCCCCTAGGAAAGGGGCACAGCACTTACAAGCTGTTTGATATAGAGCTTGTAAACGCTGCTCTGAAGCTAGCCAGATCGTAAGATACTCACCTTCCAGACCTGCGATGTTCCATCGATCATGTGACGTTGTTATGTCTTGTGAGCGCTGCAGCCAATCAGCAACCACTGAATGACTGCAGCGGTCCAGGAAATGAGTATATGTTTTTTTTTATTTGGAATACTTTAGAATGTAATAAGGGGTTGTCAATCTAGTGTACAACCCCTTTAAAACTATATTATAATATGGTATTTTAAAGGGGTTGATTCAAGTTATTGAACAAAACTGCGCCCCTTTTTGCAGCTTATTCACACTGGCCAGTTACCAGGATGCCATCATTCCTAGGAGCGATCCTTCCCGATAGGCGCCCAGTGTATTTGTGCCCTTACCAACCACCAAACCATGGGGTTAATATATGACGTACAGTACATGTAGATAAATAGAGGGCGGAGGAGGGTTATTTTGTCCTGTGTCATGGACGTTCTTAGAAACCCCCTTTAAAAAAATCATGCTCAACCATAAGATCTTAGAAAGGGTTGATAGGGCATGCTGAGACTAGTAGTGTTATGAGTGTGGGTGTAGAGGTAGACAACAATGGATAGGGCGCAGATTGCCTTTTTTTGCAGCCTTTCTGGCTGAGCAGATTGCAGATCGCTTGTCAGTTCTAAAAATGACATTTGGAGTTTGGCAGAGAGCAGAAGTCGGTTGGGGAATGAGACGCGCGATGGCAAATGTCAGGAAGAAGCTCCGTGCTAAGCAGTGATTCCGGGTGGCAGCTCTACTACCGCCATTCTCATTACACTGGTATGAATGGCCGAAAATGTAAGGGTGCGGTGAAAAATCCAGAAATTGTGAATGTGAACTGTCAACCAGATCCGGCTCCAGGTTTTTGAGGGCCCCTGGCGAAAGAGTATCAGTGGGCCCCCCCTTTAAACACATACCACGATTCATGATGTACAGATACAGCAGAGAAATATAGCACAGTCACGTAGCATATAACACAGCCCACGTAGTATATAACACAGCCCACGTAGCATATAGCACAGCCACATAGCATATAACACAGCCACGTAGTATATTGCACAGCCCACGTAGCATATAACACAGCCCACGTAGCATATAGCACAGCCACGTAGCATATAACACAGCCCACGTAGTATATAACACAGCCCACGTAGCATATAGCACAGCCACATAGCATATAACACAGCCACGTAGTATATTGCACAGCCCACGTAGCATATAACACAGCCCACGTAGCATATAGCACAGCCACGTAGCATATAACACAGCCCACGTAGTATATAACACAGCCCACGTTTTATATAACACAGCCACGTAGTATAGTACCGTACAGTTACTACCTTAAATGGGCCCCCCCGTTTCGCCAGGGCCCCGGCATTTGCCCGGGTGCGCCAGGTGCTGACGCCGGCCCTGCTGTCAACAAACGTTCTATGGATCACTAATATGAGCAAATATGAAAAACCTTGTAATATATCAGAAAATATTGCTTTTCTCCACTTATGAGCCAATTCTTCCCCTTCCACTGCTTCCTAAACTCATTATTCACTCTGAAAAACCTTAAAAATTCATCGTGATCAAAAGAGATGGGAAAAAAGGCAGACTAGCATTTTACTGAGGGGTCATGTTACAGCTGACTATCCAATGGGAAAAAGGAGTATAAGGGAGTAGTAGAGTAGAACAGGTAGTAGACAGACACATAAAGATGGTGCTGCTGCTTTCTAATAAGTGTTTTATCTCTCCCCAGTGCTGGATTAACAGCTACACTGCTCAGTACTGCTGCGCTGCATAATATCCTCCATGCTGCTGCTGCTTTTGTCTATGTACTAAATAAGAATTTAAGAGCAGAGCTCTTTCATGTGTGTTTTGTGTGATAGGGAGACATCATAACAGCTAGTAAGTGTTTTATCTCACTCCAGTGTTGGAATCACAGCTACACTGCTCAGTACTGCTGTATTATGTCCTCTATGCTGTTGCTGCTTTTGTCTATGTAAAATAAGAAATTAAGAGCAGAGATCTTTCATGTGTGTTTTGTATGATAGGAAGACATCATAACAGCTAGTGTTTTATCTCACTCCACAGCTACACTGCTCAGTACTTCTGTATTATGTCTTCCCTGCTTCTCAACATGTGCTACATAAAAACAGGAGAGCAGGAATCCTTCATATCTGTGTGTGGTGCGTATAAGAGACATTATAGGGAAAACTTGTGAAAAATGCAGGATACAAGTAATATAGTGCCAGATTTGATCCTCTGTGAGGAGCCCTGTACGCCACGTTTCTCCGGTCACATTTAAATTCCCTTTTTTTTCTATTTTTTACACTTTCACGGTCGCTGTCAGCCACTGGAAATCATCATTCAGATTGTTTGCGACAAGGGAGCGCGACCGTTCACTTCCAGAGGAGACTGTGTGAGAATTATAGCGGGCGGAAAGTGAGGATGTAATCTGTTCAGACGGATCTGTGAATTTCCTATTTATTCATTATTTACTGGATTTTCTCTGTGAAAGATGTTTCCAGCGTGAGGAGAAATATCTACAGGAAAAGCGTCCAGTTCTATCATGTAAAGGGAACGGCCGAGAGGGAAAAAAGCAAATATACTAACATAAAAAAAGAAACAGTAATGCTGCGGATAGATAGATAATACAGTATATAGATAATAGATAGATAATAGATATATAGAAAGATGATCGATAGAAAGATAATAGAGAGATAGATAAAAGATAGATAGATAATAGATAGATGATAGATAATAGATAGATGATAGATAGATAATAGATAGATGATAGATTAGAATAGATAGATGATAGATAGATAATAGATAGATAATAGATGGATAATAGATAGAGAGATAATAGATAGATGATAGATAATAGATATATAGATATATAATAGATAGATGATAGATAGATAGATAGTAGAGAAATAGATAGATAATATATAGATAGATGATTGATAGATAATAGATAATAGATAGATGGTAGACAGAAGATAATAGGTAGATAATAAATAGATAATAGATACTGTAGATAAAAGATAGATAGATAATAGATAGATAATAGATAGATGATAGATAATAGATATATAGTAGATAGATAGATAATAGATAGATAGATAATAGATAGATAATAGATGGATAATAGATAGATAGATAATAGATAGATGATAGCTAGATAGTTAGATAGATGATAGATAGATAGATAATAGATAGATGATCGATAGATAGATAATAGAGAAATACATAGATAATATATAGATAGATGGATAGATGATTGATAGATAATAGATAGGTGATAGATAGAAGATAATAGATACATAATAGAAGATAATAGATTTATAGTAGATAGATAAATAGATAATAGATAGATAATAGATAGATAGAAGATAGATAGATAATAGAGGCTGGGCACTCAGGCTTCTCCCTCCAGGCTGGGCACACAGGCTGCTTCCTCTACACTCGGCACTCAGACTGCTCCTTCCTGACTGGGCACTCAGGCTGCTGCTTCCAGACTGGGCACTCAGACTGCTCCCTCCAGACTGTGCACTCAGGCTGCTCCCTCCAGACTGGGCACACAGGCTGCTCCCTCCAGACTGGGCACTCAGACTGCTCCCTCCAGACTGGGCACTCAGGCTGCTCCCTCCAGACTGGGCACACAGGCTGCTCCCTCCAGACTGGGCACTCAGACTGCTCTCTCCACACTGGGCACTCAGGCTGCTAGCTCCACACTGGGCACTCAGGCTGCTCCCTCCACACTGGGCACTCAGGCTGCTCCCTCCAGACAGGGCGCACAGGCTGCTCCCTCCACACTGGGCACACAGGCTGCTCCCTCCAGACTGGGCACACAGGCTGCTCCCTCCAGACTGGGCACACAGGCTGCTCACTCCAGACTGGGCACTCAGACTGCTCTCTCCACACTGGGCACTCAGGCTGCTCCCTCCACACTGGGCACTCAGGCTGCTCCCTCCACACTGGGCACTCAGGCTGCTCCCTCCAGACTGGGCACACAGGCTGCTCCCTCCACACTTGGCACTCAGGCTGCTCCCTCCAGACTGGGCACTCAGACTGCTCTCTCCACACTGGGCACTCAGGCTGCTCCCTCCAGACTGGGCACACAGGCTGCTCACTCCACACTGGGCACTCAGACTGCTCTCTCCACACTGGGCACTCAGGCTGCTCCCTCCACACTGGGCACTCAGGCTGCTCTCTCCACACTGGGCACTCAGGCTGCTCCCTCCACACTGGGCACTCAGGCTGCTCCCTCCACACTGGGCAGTCAGGCTGCTCCCTCCACACTGGGCACACAGGCTGCTCCCTCCACACTGGGCACACAGGCTGCTCCCTACACACTGGGCACACAGGCTGCTCCCTACACACTGGGCACACAGGCTGCTCCCTCCACACTGGGCACACAGGCTGCTCCCTCCACACTGGGCACACAGGCTGCTCCCTCCACACTGGGCACTCAGGCTGCTCCCTCCACACTGGGCGCTCAGGCTGCTCCCTCCACACTGGGCACTCAGGCTGCTCCCTCCACACTGGGCACTCAGGCTGCTCCCTCCACACTGGGCACACAGGCTGCTCCCTCCAGACAGGGCACACAGGCTGCTCCCTCCAGACTGGGCACACAGGCTGCTCCCTCCACACTGGGCACTCAGGCTGCACCCTCCACACTGGGCACTCAGGCTGCTCCCTCCACACTGGGCACTCAGGCTGCTCCCTCCACACTGGGCACACAGGCTGCTCCCTCCAGACTGGGCACACAGGCTGCTCCCTCCAGACTGGGCACACAGGCTGCTCCCTCCAGACTGGGCACACAGGCTGCTCCCTCCAGACTGGGCACACAGGCTGCTCCCTCCACACTGGGCACACAGGCTGCTCCCTCCACACTGGGCACTCAGGCTGCTCCCTCCACACTGGGCACTCAGGCTGCTCCCTCCACACTGGGCACTCAGGCTGCTCCCTCCACACTGGGCACACAGGCTACTCCCTCCAGACTGGGCATACAGGCTGCTCCCTCCAGACTGGGCACACAGGCTGCTCCCTCCAGACTGGGCACTCAGGCTGCTCCCTCCAGACTGGGCACACAGGCTGCTCCCTCCAGACTGGGCACACAGGCTGCTCCCTCCAGACTGGGCACACAGGTGATGTCGGCTCCTGCAGTGATTTTACAGAACCTGGCAGATGAATTGCCGGCTTTTCTTCTATCTACGTATGAAATGTACAGTATATATATACATATATATATGTGTGTCACTGACATCTATAAATATACCTATACTATGTGTAGACATCTATCTATTCTGTTCTAACCTGTCAGTGTGATTTTACTGTATGCAGCACATGAATTGCCGGCTTTTCAAAGGTCACCGGTGCGTAAAAATCAGATAGCACTCTCATGGTCCGAGTGCTGTGCAATTTTTTTCTCGCACCCATAGGCTTGCATTGGCGAGTCTCGGCCAAGCCTCGGTGACAATCGCAGCATGTTATGATTTTACACACACATCAAATACGCCTGAGAAATGAAACATTGATGTGAACTGCCCCATAGATTAACACGGGGCCGAGTGCTATGCAATGTTTTCTCAGTGTGACGCCGGCCTTACCCTTGTCATGTCCCAGAAGGACAATGTAACAACCCCTCGATTCATTGTATGTATATATATATATTACATCTACATGTCATTGGGAAAAATCAATTTAATATTTTCCAACCGGTAAAGCCAGCCAGCTACGTTCTCATCTTCTACCTCTTTGGCTTTCCATAATTTCCAGCCCTTGGCTTGGTAGCAGCCTCCTGACACTGGTTGCTAAAGTTCATTTTCTCATCCATCGGTGTTCCCAAGTATACAGTGAAACGTTACATTTATCTGTATGAAACTTCATTTCTGTGAAATAAAATATGAACAGTAACTAATACAGAGACTTTCAGGTCCTAATTACAGAAACACTCTGCAAAATAATGTCAAAACTCCAAATTAATTAATTGACTGTTAATTAAACAATATTGCACTCTCTGGCAGGAATGAGGTCTGGAATGAAGAATTGGACAACGGAGCTAAAAAAAACAAAAAAAAAAACAAAATAATCAACAAAATGTCGGGACAAATTATTGTGATGTTAATTTATCTGTCTGATAGGAAAGCCGATAATAACATTTGATATGAAGACTGCTGAAGATTCAGAGATTGAGCCTTTTTTTAAGGGCGACTGATTCTATTTGTACAATTGTGTTAGTCATGTCCGGTAGTAGCAGTATAGCAGATGTGACAAAGTCATTGGTAATAGAGGGGAGATATGTGTCACTGCCATTAATGGCAGCAGTGATGTGAAACCATGTACATGGGCTGGTTTTATGTGGGCATCCATAAAGTGGGTGGGAGGATGCCCACCTTATCTCCACCTGCACCGCCTTGTACTAACAGGACCTGTGTGATCTCACAATCATGTGGTCAGTCACATTGTCTAGGGTTTAAGGAGTTTTGCAAGACATCAGTGTGCAGTGTACCTGTGGAGGAAACACTCCAGGAAAGTATTTGTGCCCGCGTGGCATGTTATGGACCTGTACCGTGGACAGTACCCTGCTGGTAAAAGGTCTGTGTTTTCTTCCCTTTTAGTTTCTTTTGCTGTTTTGCCCAGAGGGCCGTGTTTATTATCACTTGCTTGGTTTATGCTGCCTCAATAAACTATGGACGTTTTTAAAGAGACAGTCTTTCCGTTTATACCTCTGTGTCCAGCCGAGTGAGACGCTCTACCACACAGTTATATTGTTGCACATAAGAGCAATATTTTAGTAGTTATAGTGCCTTGAAAAAGTATTCATATCTCGTGAACTTTTTCACATTTTTTTCATGTTACTTAAATGCATTTTATTGGGATGTCACGTGATACCAACACTAAGTAACGAGTATTTCTGAAGTGTAAAGGAAATGATGCAGGGTTTTCTAAATATTTTAAAAATATAAATCTGACAATTGTGCCGTGCATTTGTATTCAGCCCCGAGTCAGTAGTTTGTGAAACCACCTTTTACTGCAATTGCTGCTGTAGTCTTTTGGGGTCTATGTCTGTCTTACCAACTTTGCACATCTAAAGGTAGCAGGATGTTTAGAGTTATTGTCCTGCTAGAAGGTGAACCTACGTCATAGGCTCAAGTCTTTTCCAGCCTCCAACAGGTTTTCCTCTGGGATTGCCCCATGTTTAGCTCCATCCATTTTCCCATCAACTCCGAACAGCTTCTCTGCCCCTGCTGAAGAAAAGCCTCTACACAGCAGGACGCTGCCACCACCATGTGTGACGGTGTCGTGAGCATTCATTTTTGGATGACGTATTGAACAGTGCTCAAAGAGATGGGCTATTAATTCATAACCTAACCCTTCTTTACTCATCCCCACAACTTTATCCCTGACCTGTCTGGTGGGCTCCTTGGTTTTCATGATGTTGTTTGATCCCTGATGTTCTCACACAAACCTCTGAGGACTTCACAGAACAGCTGTAGTTGTACTGAGAAGAAATTACACCCAGGTGGATTCAATTTACTAATTATGTGATGTCTGGAGGCGATTGGTCCCTAGTGCAGTCGAAGCGCGTCGACTGGGTCATGTCGACCATGTAAATTTTTCTCTTGTATGCACTATATTTTCTTTTGAAAAAGAAAAGGAAAATCCAGTCCTGTTGAGCCGGACTCCAATTTTTTTTCTATTTTCCCTACTGTATATTGTTATATAGGAGGCAGTAATATAGTAGTTACATTTTCTATATAGGAAGTAATGTTAAACAGATAAGAAGTCACATTTGCGACCTGAAAAATAATGGCGGTGACCTTAAAATGACAAAAAAGGATGTAAAAGTTTAATTTACCGATCTCTGCATCTTTCCGCTCTTCTATATCTCTATGGTGTGTTCTATATTTGATGCCCCTTTAAGAGAAGCGGCATTTAATGAAGTGACGGTGGAACGTATGGCATTGCCCTCATCACTAGTGTCCCTGTGACATTTGGTGGGGGCTTTTCTAGGAATAACTGGGCACGGGCTCCACAGCTTCAGGATGACTATTTGCTATGGCTGCTGGCAGGTTGTTCCAGCTTCTCTCTCTATGGACGCTCTCAGATCAGTGACACTTTGCGGCTGATGGTCATTTTGTCCCATTATTTACTGATTGGGATAAACGGTCACATTTCATGCGGTGGGTGCTGGAATCTCACCCTAAGTTCTGCCTGGGCTCATACTGGAAATGGGCAGTTTCTAATGTGGGTGAACGGCGTTGCCTCCTCGTTTGGCATTCGATGGGAAGTTGGCTTCCTACAGAACAATCTGCTGCACTGAAAATGGCTCACGACGCAATCTATTCCTGGAGCGATATTACTGCTCTGACGAGTGAACGGCTCCTTGCACTTCCCTCTCTCCATCTTGGGCAGCCTACTTCTCCTTGGCTGAGACGTCTCACACAGATGGATGAAAGGGCAACTCCACATATTACCGAAACTAACAACTGCAGAGAGGCAAACGGCTCTACATTACCCGGTAAAAACAAGTTACCGGTATACAACGGAGTAAGAAACATTGTACTTTGTCAAGAAAATTGGATTTCTCTTTGTACTGATAAAACAACAAAAAGTTTGAGATACTGAAAAACAACTCTGGTCCTTATAAGTAATATAACTATAATACTGCCCCTATGTACAAGAATATAACGAATATAATACTGCTCCTATGTACAAGAATATAACTACTATAATACTGCTCCTATGTACAAGAATATAACTACTATAATACTGCCCCTATGTACAAGAATATAACTACTATAATACTGCTCCTATGTACAAGAATATAACTACTATAATACTGCCCCTATGTACAAGAATATAACTGCCATAATACTGCTCCTATGTACAAGAATATAACTACTATAATACTGTCCCTATGTACAAGAATATAACTACTATAATACTGCCCCTATGTACAAGAATATAACTACTATAATACTGCCCCTATGTACAAGAATATAACTACTATAACACTGCTCCTATGTACAAGAATATAACTACTATAATACTGCTCCTATGTACAAGAATATAACTACTATAATACTGCTCCTATGTACAAGAATATAACTACTATAATACTGCCCCTATGTACAAGAATATAACTACTATAATACTGCCCCATGTACAAGAATATAACTACTATAAAACTGCTCCCTATGTACAAGAATATAACTACTATAATACTGTCCCTATGTACAAGAATATAACTACTATAATACTGCCCCTATGTACAAGAATATAACTACTATAATACTGCCCCTATGTACAAGAATATAACTACTATAACACTGCTCCTATATACAAGAATATAACTACTATAATACTGCTCCTATGTACAAGAATATAACTACTATAATACTGCTCCTATGTACAAGAATATAACTACTATAATACTGCTCCTATGTACAAGAATATAACTACTATAATACTGCCCCTATGTACAAGAATATAACTACTATAATACTGCCCCATGAACAAGAATATAACTACTATAAAACTGCTCCCTATGTACAAGAATATAACTACTATAATACTGCCCCTATGTACAAGAATATAACTACTATAATACTGCCCTATGTACAAGAATATAACTACTATAAAACTGCTCCCTATGTACAAGAATATAACTACTATAATACTGCCCTATGTACAAGAATATAACTGCTATAATACTGCCCCTATGTACAAGAATATAACTACTATAATACTGCTCCCTATGTACAAGAATATAACTACTATAATACTGCCCGCTATGTACAGGAATATAACTACTATAATACTGCCCCCTATGTACAAGAATATAGCTACTATAATACTGCCCCTATGTATAAGAATATAACTACTATAATACTGCTCCTATGTACAAGAATATAACTACTATAATACTGCTCCTATGTACAAGAATATAACTACTATAACACTGCTCCTATATACAAGAATATAACTACTATAATACTTCCCCCTATGTACAAGAATACAACTACTATAGCACTCCCTTCTATGTACAAGAATATAACTACTATAATGCTGAGCTGTATGTAGCAGCATTATCTTGGCATTATATAGCAGTATTACATGCGCTGCATATAGTAGTGTTATCCTGGCACTGTATTTGTATGTGGGATGTGTATGGCAGTTTTATCTTAACATTGTATGGCGGTATTATGTAGGCTGTGTGTGGCAGTGTTATCATGGCACTGTATTATTTGTATGTGGGCCGTATATGGCAAAGCTTTATTGGCATTACCTAGCAGTGTTATATGTGCTGTATGTATCAATGCTACGTTGGCATTATATAGCTGTGTAATGTGTGCTTTATATAGCACATGTAGTGTTTTCTTGGCAGCATATAGCATTATTATATGTACTGTGTATGGCATTGTTATCTTGGCATTATACAGCGGTATTATGACTGCTGTGTATAGTAGTGCTACATTGTTACCATATAGAAGTATCATATGGGCTGTATAATGCAGTATTATCTTGCCAGTGTATTATTAGTATATGGGCTGGTTACCTCAGTGTTATCTTGGCATTGTGTTGTTATTATATGGACAGTATATGGCTGTGTTATTTTGCCATTACCTTGCGTATCATTTGGACTGTGTATGGCAATATTATCTTGGCCATGTTACTATATGGGTTGTATATGTATACATGTTAATCCAATTGACCTAAAGCCAAAAACAGCTTGGTCACATTCCGTAGAATAGTCATCATAACAACAAATTTTGTTGTTATGGGTTGTATATGGCAGAGATGATTTTGCGTTATATGGCAGTATTATGTGAGCTGTATATGGCTAAATGACCATGGTACTGTATCGTTAGTATATGGCAGTTTTAATTTAGCTCTGTGTGGTCGTATTATGTGAGCTGTATTTTAGAGTGGCACTATATGGCAGTATAATGTGATCAGTGTATGTCAGTTATTTTGGCACTAAATGACAGTGTTATGTGGGCTGTATATAATATCTATACAGTATAGTTTCGGCCTCTTAGGAGTCATTGCATCCAATATTGCATTCTCTACGGCTCCTTGAAGGATACTAAGTTGTTTTTTTTTTTTATTTCCATGGGGAGTTAATCTTCTAATGAATGTAATTATGGGTAATGGCTGCCCAGATGGAAATTACCGGGGTGTTGGTGGCGGCTTGTAAAACGGATATGGATGTCTTGCTATTTACACATTTGGGAAATATATGGACTTAATTACTGCGGCGCGGAGAAACCCGTTTACTGAGAAGGAAGTGAAATACTTAGTTCTGTGCTCAGAGAGTCGCTACAAATAGGTTATGTGTAAAGCTATTGCTCTCTGGTGGCAGCCATATCCTGACCAGGCCGCCATCATTTTTCATTGCGCGGTTAGTAGCGGGGTTTAGTTATAGGGCATGCCGAAGTGGGAGTCATTCCTGGGCCGCAGGTGGGGGCCTATTTCACAGTTTGCATAAAGGCCCAGGAGAAGGCAATAAAGTCCGCAGTACACAGAGCGGACGACCTCTTCACCGCCGATCGCCCCATCTCCTCGCTCCTTAATGTATTTCTTATGTTCGGCATTAACACTGTCTATCGATTATCCAAACGGTGCAAAAAAAATGAGGAGAAGAAGAATCGCACAGGGAGATGTCCCGAAACCGGAGAAAAAGAAAAGTGGAGCAGTCGCTCATAGCAACCAATGAAGTTATGATATATTAAAAAGTGATCGGTCGCTATGGCAACAGCTCTTCTAGAAATATATATCATATGTGCACTTCATCGTACAATGTCAGCAATGCTTCCACACTATGCCCA
This sequence comes from Ranitomeya imitator, assembly GCF_032444005.1. Taxonomy (NCBI): domain Eukaryota; kingdom Metazoa; phylum Chordata; class Amphibia; order Anura; family Dendrobatidae; genus Ranitomeya; species Ranitomeya imitator. The sequence goes on along the minus strand of NC_091286.1, from coordinate 22,589,096 downwards.
CAAATCATGAATAATGCCCCATACTGTGGTAATAATACTTTTCAGAATGCTATCATAAATAATGCCGCCATGCTGTATTAATAATACATCCACACAATACTGTCGTAAATAATGCCCCATACTATGGTAATAATACTTCTTAGAATACGATCATAAATCATTCCACCATGTTATATTAATAATACATCCACACAATACTGTCGTAAATAATGCCTCAGACTATGGTAATAATACTTCTCAGAATACTATCAAAACTAATGCCGCCATGCTGTATTAATAATACTTCCACACAATACTGTCGTAAATAATTCTGTCATATTGTGGTAATAATACTTCCACACAATACTGTCATGAATATTGCTGTCATACTATGGTAATAATACTTCCCAGAATACTATCATAAATAGTGCCGCCATGCTGTTTTAATAATACATCCACACAATACTGTCATATAAAATGCTGTCATACTGCGGTAATAATACTTCCACACAATACTGTCGTAAATAATGCTGTCATACTGTGATAATAATACATCCACACAATCTACTACATAATTGTCTAAGGGTCACTTCCGTCTGTCTTTCTGTCACAGATATTCATTGGTCGCGGCCTCTGTCTGTCATGGAGTCCAAGTCGCTGATTGGTCGTGGCAAAACGCCCACAACCATTGCCACGACCAATCAGCGACGGCCACAGTCCGGAGGCAATATGGCCGCTCTTTCCTCCCCGCAGTCAGTGCCCGCTCCATACTCCCCTCCAGTCAGCGCTCACACAGGGTTAATGGCAGTCTTACCAGAGCGCGGTGTAACGCACTCCGGTTACGCAGCTATTAACCCTGTGTGACCAACGCTTTTACTATTGATACTGCATATGCAGCATCAATAGTAAAATGATCTAATGTTACAAATAATAATAATAATAATAAAAAAAAGTTATTCTCACCCTCCGACGTCGCGTCCTGTCCGCCGGCAGGTTCTTGTGCTAAGAATGCTATGGGAGAAGGACCTGCCATGACGTCACGGTCACGCGACATTATCACAGGTTCTGCGCGAATAGTCATACCAACCCTGGCACTGGAAGCTGCCGCGTGCACCGTACACAGGAGCCAGGACTAAGGTGAGTATATGTTTATTTTTTATTTTATGTCACGAGCCAATATACTACATTACTGGGCAATATACTACGTGGCTGACCAATATACTACATACTACGTGACTGGGCAATATACTACGTGGCTGGGCAATATACTACGTGGCTGGGCAATATACTACGTGGCTGGGCAATATACTACGTGACTGGGCAATATACTACGTGGCTGGACAATATACTACGTGACTGGGCAATATACTACGTGGCTGGGCAATATACTACGTGGCTGGGCAATATACTACGTGGCTGGGCAATATACTACGTGGCTGGGCAATATACTACGTGGCTGGGCAATATACTACGTGGCTGGGCAATATACTACGTGGCTGGGCAATATACTACGTGGCTGGGCAATATACTATGTGGCTGGGCAATATACTACGTGGACATGCATATTCTAGAATACCCGATGCGTTAGAATCGGGCTACCATCTAGTACTGTCATAAATAATGCTGTCATACTGTGGTAATAATACATACACACAATACTGTCATAAATAATGCTGTCATACTGTGATAATAACCACTCATTTGCAGGGGCATCTCATCCATGAAGTGGGATTACTAACTAATTTCCCTAAGAACACGGCCGTGAATAAAGAAGGGGATCTAAACCTCCTCCAAGAGAAACTACTCCCATCATCCAGGACAATGTGGTGGTGATGATGCTTTTTCCAGCATGTCTCAGGGCAAGTTGCTCAGAGAACAAAACATTGACATTTTGGGAACATGGCCGAGAAACTCCCCAGATCTCAGTCCCTGTGGTCAGTCCTCCAGATGGAGTTAACAAACAAAAATCCAGAAATTGTGATAACTCCGAGCTGTGATGAAACAAGAATGGGCGTCCATCAGTCAGGATCTGCCCAGATGCCGATATCCAGCTGCCGGGGAGAAGGGCATAAGTTTGGAGAATAAGGGGCAGAAATGTGGGGAACAAGGGGCAGAAGTGTGGGGAACAAGGGGCAGAAGTGTGGGGAACAAGGGGCAGGAGTGTGCAGAATAAGGGGCAGAAGTGTGGAGAATAAGGGGCAGAAGTGTGGAGAATAAGGGGCAGAAGTGTGGAGAATAAGGGGCAGGAGTTTGGAGAATAAGGGGCAGGAGTGTGGAGAATAAGGAGCAGGAGTCTGGAGAATAAGGGGCAGGAGTGCGGAGAATAAGGGGCAGGAGTGTGGACAATAAGGGGCAGGAGTCTGGAGAATTAGGGGCAGGAGCGTGGACAATAAGGGGCAGGAGTTTGGAAAATAAGGGGCAGGAGTGTGGAGAATAAGGGGCAGGAGTGTGGAGAATAAGGAGCAGGAGTCTGGAGAATAAGGGGCAGGAGTGTGGACAATAAGGGGCAGGAGTCTGAAGAATTAGGGGCAGGAGTGTGTTATGAAAGGCAATTCAGTACTACAATGGACATAGCGGTCAGAGCACATACAGTGATCTGACAATAACCCAAAATCATAGAACGAGCTCTGAGACGTGGGAACTCTGCAGACCGCAATCCCTAATCCTCTCCAAACAACACTAGAGGCAGCCGTGGATTGCGCCTAACTCTGCCTATGCAACTCGGCACAGCCTGAGAAACTAACTAGCCTGAAGATAGAAAATAAGCCTACCTTGCCTCAGAGAAATACCCCAAAGGAAAAGGCAGCCCCCCACATATAATGACTGTGAGTTAAGATGAAAAGACAAACGTAGAGATGAAATAGATTCAGCAAAGTGAGGCCCGACTTTCTTAACAGAGCGAGGATAGGAAAGGTAACTTTGCGGTCTACACAAAACCCTAAAGAACACCACGCAAAGGGGGCAAAAAGACCCTCCGTACCGAACTAACGGCACGGAGGTACACCCTTTGCGTCCCAGAGCTTCCAGCAACAAATTAGACAAGCTGGACAGAAAAAATAGCAAACAAATAGCAAAGAAGAACTTAGCTATGCAGAGCAGCAGGCCACAGGAATGATCCAGGGAAAAGCAAGTCCAACACTGGAACATTGACAGGAAGCCAGGATCAAAGCGTTAGGTGGAGTTAAGTAGAGAAGCACCTAACGACCTCACCAGATCACCTGAGGGAGGAAACTCAGAAGCCGCAGTACCACTTCCCTCCACCAACAGAAGCTCACAGAGAGAATCAGCCGAAGTACCACTTGTGACCACAGGAGGGAGCTCTGCCACAGAATTCACAACAGTACCCCCCCCTTGAGGAGGGGTCACCGAACCCTCACCAGAGCCCCCAGGCCGACCAGGATGAGCCACATGAAAGGCACGAACAAGATCGGGAGCATGGACATCAGAGGCAAAAACCCAGGAATTATCTTCCTGAGCATAACCCTTCCATTTAACCAGATACTGGAGTTTCCGTCTAGAAACACGAGAATCCAAAATCTTCTCCACAATATACTCCAATTCCCCCTCCACCAAAACCGGGGCAGGAGGATCAACAGATGGAACCATAGGTGCCACGTATCTCCGCAACAATGACCTATGGAATACGTTATGTATGGAAAAAGAATCTGGAAGGGTCAGACGAAAAGACACAGGATTAAGAACCTCAGAAATCCTATACGGACCAATGAAACGAGGTTTAAACTTAGGAGAGGAAACCTTCATAGGAATATGACGAGAAGATAACCAAACCAGATCCCCAACACGAAGTCGGGGACCCACACGGCGTCTGCGGTTAGCGAAACGTTGAGCCTTCTCCTGGGACAAGGTCAAATTGTCCACTACATGAGTCCAAATCTGCTGCAACCTGTCCACCACAGTATCCACACCAGGACAGTCCGAAGACTCAACCTGTCCTGAAGAGAAACGAGGATGGAACCCAGAATTGCAGAAAAATGGCAAAACCAAGGTAGCCGAGCTGGCCCGATTATTAAGGGCGAACTCAGTCAAAGGCAAAAAGGACACCCAGTCATCCTGATCGGCAGAAACAAAGCAACTCAGATATGTTTCCAAGGTCTGATTGGTTTGTTCGGTCTGGCCATTAGTCTGAGGATGGAAAGCCGAGGAAAAAGACAAGTCAATGCCCATCCTACCACAAAAGGCTCGCCAAAACCTTGAAACAAACTGGGAACCTCTGTCAGAAACGATATTCTCTGGAATGCCATGTAAACGAACCACATGCTGGAAGAACAATGGCACCAAATCAGAGGAGGAAGGCAATTTAGACAAGGGTACCAGATGGACCATCTTAGAAAAGCGATCACAGACCACCCAAATGACTGACATCTTTTGAGAAACGGGAAGATCAGAAATAAAATCCATAGAGATATGTGTCCAAGGCCTCTTCGGGACCGGCAAGGGCAAAAGCAACCCACTGGCACGAGAACAGCAGGGCTTAGCCCGAGCACAAATCCCACAGGACTGCACAAAAACACGCACATCCCGCGACAGAGACGGCCACCAAAAGGATCTAGCCACCAACTCTCTGGTACCAAAGATTCCAGGATGACCAGCCAACACCGAACAATGAACCTCAGAGATAACTTTATTGGTCCACCTATCAGGGACAAACAGTCTCTCCGCTGAACAACGATCAGGTTTATTAGCCTGAAATTTTTGCAGCACCCGCCGCAAATCAGGGGAGATGGCAGACACAATTACTCCTTCCTTGAGGATACCCGCCGGCTCAGACAAACCAGGAGAGTCGGGCACAAAACTCCTAGACAGAGCATCCGCCTTCACATTTTTAGAACCCGGAAGGTACGAAATCACAAAGTCAAAACGGGCAAAAAACAGCGACCAACGAGCCTGTCTAGGATTCAACCGCTTAGCAGACTCAAGATAAGTCAAGTTCTTATGATCAGTCAATACCACCATGCGATGCTTAGCTCCTTCAAGCCAATGACTCCACTCCTCGAATGCCCACTTCATGGCCAGCAACTCTCGGTTGCCCACATCATAATTTCGCTCAGCAGGCGAAAACTTTCTGGAAAAAAAAGCGCATGGTTTCATCACTGAGCAATCAGAACCTCTCTGCGACAAAACAGCCCCTGCTCCAATCTCAGAAGCATCAACCTCGACCTGGAACGGAAGAGAAACATCTGGTTGACACAACACAGGGGCAGAAGAAAAACGACGCTTCAAGTCTTGAAAAGCTTCCACAGCAGCAGAAGACCAATTGACCAAATCAGCACTCTTCTTGGTCAAATCGGTCAATGGTTTGGCAATACTAGAAAAATTGCAGATGAAGCGACGATAAAAATTAGCAAAGCCCAGGAACTTTTGCAGACTTTTCAGAGATGTCGGCTGAGTCCAATCATGGATGGCTTGGACCTTAACAGGATCCATCTCGATAGTAGAAGGGGAAAAGATGAACCCCAAAAATGAAACCTTCTGCACACCAAAGAGACACTTTGATCCCTTCACAAACAAAGAATTAGCACGCAGGACCTGAAAAACTGTTCTGACCTGCTTCACATGAGACTCCCAATCATCCGAGAAGATCAAAATGTCATCCAAGTACACAATCAGGAATTTATCCAGGTACTCTCGGAAGATGCCATGCATAAAGGACTGAAACACTGATGGAGCATTGGCAAGTCCGAATGGCATCACTAGATACTCAAAATGACCCTCGGGCGTATTAAATGCAGTTTTCCATTCATCTCCTCGCCTGATTCGCACCAGATTATACGCACCACGAAGATCTATCTTGGTGAACCAACTAGCCCCCTTAATCCGAGCAAACAAATCAGATAACAATGGCAAGGGGTACTGAAATTTAACCGTGATCTTATTTAGAAGGCGGTAATCTATACAAGGTCTCAGCGAACCATCCTTCTTGGCTACAAAAAAGAACCCTGCTCCTAATGGTGACGATGACGGGCGAATATGCCCCTTCTCCAGGGATTCCTTCACATAACTGCGCATAGCGGCGTGCTCAGGCACAGATAAATTAAACAGTCGACCTTTTGGGAATTTACTACCAGGAATCAAATTGATAGCACAATCACAATCCCTATGCGGAGGTAGGGCATCGGACTTGGGCTCATCAAATACATCCCGGTAATCAGACAAGAACTCTGGAACCTCAGAAGGGGTGGATGACGAAATTGACAGAAATGGAACATCACCATGTACCCCCTGACAACCCCAGCTGGACACCGACATGGATTTCCAATCTAATACTGGATTATGGGCTTGTAGCCATGGCAACCCCAACACGACCACATCATGCAGATTATGCAACACCAGAAAGCGAATAACCTCCTGATGTGCAGGAGCCATGCACATGGTCAGCTGGGTCCAGTATTGAGGCTTATTCTTGGCCAAAGGCGTGGCATCAATTCCTCTCAATGGAATAGGACACTGCAAGGGCTCTAAGAGAAACCCACAACGCTTAGCATACTCTAAGTCCATCAAATTCAGGGCAGCGCCTGAATCCACAAATGCCATGACAGAATACGATGACAAAGAGCAGATCAAGGTAACGGACAGAAGAAATTTTGACTGTACCATACCAATGGTGGCAGACCTAGCGAATCGCTTAGTGCGCTTAGGACAATCAGAGATAGCATGAGTGGAATCAGCACAGTAGAAACACAGCCCATTCAGACGTCTGTGTTCTTGCCGTTTAACTCTGGTCAAAGTCCTATCGCACTGCATAGGCTCAGGTTTAAGCTCAGGTAATACCGCCAAATGGTGCACAGATTTACGCTCACGCAAGCGTCGACCGATCTGAATGGCCAAAGACATAGACTCATTCAAACCAGCAGGCATAGGAAATCCCACCATGACATCCTTAAGGGCTTCAGAGAGACCCTTTCTGAACATAGCTGACAGCGCAGATTCATTCCATTGAGTGAGCACGGACCACTTTCTAAATTTCTGACAATATACCTCTATCTCATCCTGAGCCTGACAAAGAGCCAGCAAATTTTTCTCTGCCTGATCCACTGAATTAGGTTCATCGTACAGCAATCCGAGCGCCAGGAAAAACGCATCGATATTACTCAATGCAGGATCTCCTGGCGCAAGAGAAAATGCCCAGTCCTGAGGGTCGCCGCGCAAAAAAGAAATAACAATCAAAACCTGTTGAACTGGATCACCAGAGGAGCGAGGTTTCAAGGCCAGAAATAATTTACAATTATTTTTGAAACTCAGAAACTTAGTTCTATCTCCAAAAAAAAAAATCAGGAATAGGAATTCTTGGTTCCAACATAGCTTTCTGATCAATAGTGTCTTGAATCTTTTGTACTCTTGCCGAGAGCTGATCCACAAATGAAGACAGACTTCTAATGTCCATCGCTACACCTGTGTACTGAACCACCCAAATGTCTAGGGGAAAAAAAAGGCAAAACACAGTGCAAAGAAAAAAAAATGGTCTCAGAACTTCTTTTTTCCCTCTATTGAGAATCATTAGTACTTTGGGCTTCCTGTACTGTTATGAAAGGCAATTCAGTACTACAATGGACATAGCGGTCAGAGCACATACAGTGATCTGACAATAACCCAAAATCATAGAACGAGCTCTGAGACGTGGGAACTCTGCAGACCGCAATCCCTAATCCTCTCCAAACAACACTAGAGGCAGCCGTGGATTGCGCCTAACTCTGCCTATGCAACTCGGCACAGCCTGAGAAACTAACTAGCCTGAAGATAGAAAATAAGCCTACCTTGCCTCAGAGAAATACCCCAAAGGAAAAGGCAGCCCCCCACATATAATGACTGTGAGTTAAGATGAAAAGACAAACGTAGAGATGAAATAGATTCAGCAAAGTGAGGCCCGACTTTCTTAACAGATCGAGGATAGAAAAGGTAACTTTGCAGTCTACACAAAACCCTAAAGAACACCACGCAAAGGGGGCAAAAAGACCCTCCGTACCGAACTAACGGCACGGAGGTACACCCTTTGCGTCCCAGAGCTTCCAGCAACAAATTAGACAAGCTGGACAGAAAAAATAGCAAACAAATAGCAAAGAAGAACTTAGCTATGCAGAGCAGCAGGCCACAGGAATGATCCAGGGAAAAGCAAGTCCAACACTGGAACATTGACAGGAAGCCAGGATCAAAGCATTAGGTGGAGTTAAGTAGAGAAGCACCTAACGACCTCACCAGATCACCTGAGGGAGGAAACTCAGAAGCCGCAGTACCACTTCCCTCCACCAACAGAAGCTCACAGAGAGAATCAGCCGAAGTACCACTTGTGACCACAGGAGGGAGCTCTGCCACAGAATTCACAACAGGAGTGTGGAGAATAAGGGGCAGGAGTGTGGAGAATAAAGGGCAGGAGTGTGGAGAACAAGGGGCAGAAGTGTGGGGAATAAGGGACAAGAGTGTGGAGAATAAGGGGCAGGAGTGTGGAGAATAAGGGGCAGAAGTGTGGAGAATAAAGGGCAGGAGTGTTCATTCAGTTGTTTATTTTTTCTTAAAAAAGCACTTCACAGACATGGCACAAAACTACAGTCATTTCAAATGACTACTTTCTGGCTTTAATAAACACTAAAAGAAATCAAGAACAAAAAATGTTGTATTCATTAATGGTTACTTTTTTAGAACAAGCAGAGGGGAAAAATTTTGGACTCGCTCAATTTTGTGGGAAAAAATTATGGAATCACCCTCTAAATGTCAATTCCCAAAACTAACACCTGCATCAAATTAGATCTGCTCATTAGTCTGCATCTAAAAGGAGTGATCACACCATGGAGAGCTGTTGCACCAAGTGGACTGACATGAATCATGGCTCCAACATGAGAGATGTCAATGGAAACAAAGGAGAGGATTATCAAACTCTTAAAAGAGGGTAAATCATCACGCAATGTTGCAAAAGATGTTGGTTGTTCACAGTCAGCTGTGTCTAAAATCTGGACAAATACAAACAACATGGGAAGGTGGTTAAAGGCAAACATAGTGGTAGACCAAGGAAGACATCAAAGCGTCAAGACTGGAAACTTAAAGCAATATGTCTCCAAAACACAGTGGCGTAGGAAAGGGGGTGCGGGGGGGGGGGGGCGGTCCGCCCCGGGCGGCACAATGCTGGAGGCGGCCGGCGCTGCAGGAGAAGAAGATAAAAAAAAAAAAAAAAAAAGACGCCCCTTTAAATCTTCGGGCGGCGCCGTCCGCCGCCACGACCAGGGCCAGCTCCCCCCACCCCCGGGTCCCGCCCCCGCCCCCCGCTCTAATACTCACCTCTCCTGGTTCCTGCGGCTTCAGCGTCCTCTGACTCTGCGACGTCTCAGAGCAGAGGGCGCGATGACGTCACTACTGTGCGCGCCACTCAGCCTCTCTGTCCTGAGCGTCGCAGAGCCGGAGAGACGCTGACTGCACCGGACCTGCGCTGGGAACGGGAGAGGTGAGGATTTTACTTTTTTTTTTTTTTCTTTATTTCTGACTGTCTGGGGCTGGGGCAATGCTGGAGACCATGGGGCAGAATGCTGGACACACTGGGGCAATACAGGAGACCATGGGGCAGATTGCTGGACACACTGGGGCAATACAGGAGACTATGGGGCAGATTGCTGGACACACTGGGGCAATACAGGAGACCATGGGGCAGATTGCTGGACACACTGGGGCAATACAGGAGACCATGGGGCAGATTGCTGAACACACTGGGGCAATACAGGAGACTATGGGGCAGATTGCTGGACACACTGGGGCAATACTGGAGACCATGGGGCAGAATGCTGGACACACTGGGGCAATACTGGAGACCATGGGGCAGAATGCTGGACACACTGGGGCAATACTGGAGACCATGGGGCAGAATGCTGGACACACTCGGGCAATACTGGAGACCATGGGGCAGAATGCTGGACACACTGGGGCAGTACAGGAGACTATGGGGCAGAATGCTGGACAAACTGAATACTGGAGACCATGGGGCAGATCTCAGGACACATTGAGGCAATGCTGGAGACCCTGGGGCAGACTTCTGGACATACTGGGGCAATACTGGAGACCATGGGGCAGATTGCTGGACACACCGGGGCAATACTGGAGACCATGGGGCAGAATGCTGGACACACTGGGGCAATACAGGAGACCATGGGGCAGATTGCTGGACACACTGGGGCAATACTGGAGACCATGGGGCAGAATGCTGGACACACTGGGGCAGTACAGGAGACTATGGGGCAGAATGCTGGACACACTGGGGCAATACTGGAGACCCTGGGGCAGATTGCTGGACACACTGGGGCAATACTGGAGACCCTGGGGCAGATTTCTGGACACATTGAGGCAATGCTGGAGACCCTGGGGCAGACTTCTGGACACACTGGGGCAATGCTGGACACTGGGGCAGATTGCTGGACACACTGGGGGTAATATACTGGACACACTGGGGCAATGTTGGACACTGGGGGTAATATACTGGACACACTGGGGCAATGCTGGACACTGGGGGTAATATGCTGGACACACTGGGGCAGACTGCTGGACACACTGGGGAAAGGCTGGACACTGGGGCAGATTGCTGGACACACTGAGGGCAGATTGCTGGACACACTGGGGGTAATATGCTGGACATACTGGGGCAGATTGCTGGACACACTGGGGGTAATATGCTGGACACACTGGGGCAGATTGCTGGACAACATGGGGGTAATATGCTGGACACACTGGGGGCAGGACTTGAGGCATGGGCAGAATGTAGATACGGGGCATGATTGGAGACACGGGGCAGGATTGGATCATGGGGCAGGACGGATACGATGGAGGCTGGTGGGGCAGGATGGGGAGATCATATGGGGTAGAATGGATACTCATGAGGGCAGGATACGACAACATATGGCTGGAGCCAGGAATGAGATAAACGGGGCCAGGGTGGGGAATATTATTACCATAGGGGATAATTAAGGGATATTATTACTGCAGTGATGTATTTATTTTATTTTTTGAGTATACTGTTTTAAATGGGGGGGCGGTCCTGTTACTGTGCAGAGTGACACTATATCACCTTTTTTTCTTCATGTGGTGTAATGTAGAAGTTGTGAAAAATTAAGTAATGTGTTCTGCAAGCGGAGCTCGAGATAACTGTGTTATTTCCTGCAGAAACGAGTCCTGGCTGGAAGGAATGATGGCGGTCTGTGCTGGATGAAAGATGAAGGACTTCACCTAGAGACGTCACTGGTGAGTCAGTGTTACCTATACACTGACACTATACACTGTATACTATATAGAGGTCCTGTGTATAATGTCACCAGTGATCTCTGTATTACCTCTACACAGACACTGCATACTAAGTACAGATCTCCTGTGAATACTGGCACTTATGGTGATAGTATTGTGGTTTTTTTTTTATTACTGATCAGTATTGTAGTATTCAGTCACTATGTGGTGGTAATATGTGGTCTGGAAATGGTGCGGTGGTATTTGTCCCTTGTATGTAGTATTATTCGGTCACTATGTGGCCTGGTCATGGTGTGGTGGTATTAAGTCACAGGTGTGGCATGTGGGGGTGACACCATTAGGCCCAGTTTAAGTTCTACAAAACAGGAAAACCATTTTTGGTAACCTTTGTGTGTATTGAGCTGGGGGGGGGGTATGCGCCAAACTCGGGAACAGCCCCGGGCGGCAAAAGCTCTAGCTCAAACCAGGGATTCAAGCTTCAGGAGGCTAATTTGCATATTCCAGGTGCCTTCTGGGAGAAGCGAAGTCTCCCTAAGCTAGAAGATCGTTGGGTACAGCCGGGACCAGCTGCTTCGAAAGCATCACCAAACCAGGGATTCAAGCTTCAGGAGGCTAATTTGCATATTCCAGGTGCCTTCTGGGAGAAGCGAAGTCTCCCTAAGCTAGAAGATCGTTGGGTACAGCCGGGACCAGCTGCTTCGAAAGCATCACCAAACCAGGGATTCAAGCTTCAGGAGGCTAATTTGCATATTCCAGGTGCCTTCTGGGAGAAGCGAAGTCTCCCTAAGCTAGAAGATCGTTGGGTACAGCCGGGACCAGCTGCTTCGAAAGCATCACCAAACCAGGGATTCAAGCTTCAGGAGGCTAATTTGCATATTCCAGGTGCCTTCTGGGAGAAGCGAAGTCTCCCTAAGCTAGAAGATCGTTGGGTACAGCCGGGACCAGCTGCTTCGAAAGCATCACCAAACCAGGGATTCAAGCTTCAGGAGGCTAATTTGCATATTCCAGGTGCCTTCTGGGAGAAGCGAAGTCTCCCTAAGCTAGAAGATCGTTGGGTACAGCCGGGACCAGCTGCTTCGAAAGCATCACCAAACCAGGGATTCAAGCTTCAGGAGGCTAATTTGCATATTCCAGGTGCCTTCTGGGAGAAGCGAAGTCTCCCTAAGCTAGAAGATCGTTGGGTACAGCCGGGACCAGCTGCTTCGAAAGCATCACCAAACCAGGGATTCAAGCTTCAGGAGGCTAATTTGCATATTCCAGGTGCCTTCTGGGAGAAGCGAAGTCTCCCTAAGCTAGAAGATCGTTGGGTACAGCCGGGACCAGCTGCTTCGAAAGCATCACCAAACCAGGGATTCAAGCTTCAGGAGGCTAATTTGCATATTCCAGGTGCCTTCTGGGAGAAGCGAAGTCTCCCTAAGCTAGAAGATCGTTGGGTACAGCCGGGACCAGCTGCTTCGAAAGCATCACCAAACCAGGGATTCAAGCTTCAGGAGGCTAATTTGCATATTCCAGGTGCCTTCTGGGAGAAGCGAAGTCTCCCTAAGCTAGAAGATCGTTGGGTACAGCCGGGACCAGCTGCTTCGAAAGCATCACCAAACCGTGCGCCTTACGGCGCGCGAATTTTTGCCTGTAGGACATTATTGCAAGAGAGCTTGGCTGAGTAGATTACACAAGAAGGAAAACACACAGCAAGTCAGCAGGATCTAGGAGCAACATGGCAGATGTGACAACCTACATGGTGAGCTGCAGCATGTGCTACATGTTCACAGATCGACCAGAAGAAGAATCCAATTTCACCTGTCAGAAGTGTAGACTAGTGGCCCTTTTAGAAGAAAAGGTGCGGGGTCTGGAAGAAAGAATAGCAACTTTGAAACTCATCAAAGAGAATGAAGACTTTCTAGACAGAACAGAAGCATCTCTACTGGTCACAGAAGGTGCAAAAAGTGTCAGAGAACCTCCAAAAGCAGATGAGTGGAAGCATGTGACCAAAAGAAGCAAGAAGACCATGGAGAAATCACCAACCACACAACTGAAGAACCGATATCAAATCTTTGTAGAGGATGAAGATGGCACACCTAAGAATGAAGCAATACCAGCAAGCAAAAAAGAAAAGGGCACACAGCAACAAGTGACAGCAAAAAGTACAGCCAAGAAGCAACGAAGAGTGGTGGTGGTGGGAGACTCACTACTGAGAGGCACCGAAGCAGCCATCTGCAGACCGGACATAACTGCAAGAGAAGTATGCTGCCTTCCAGGTGCGATGATCAAGGATGTGACCGATAGGATACCAAAGCTCTTCAGCTCCAAGGACGTCCACCCATTTCTTCTGATACATGTTGGCACCAATGACACGGCAAGGAAGGACCTACCGACAATCTGCAAGGACTTTGAAGAGTTGGGGAAGAAAGTAAAGGAACTGGATGCACAGGTAGTTTTTTCTTCTATCCTTCCAGTAGACGGGCATGGCACCAGGAGATGGAATAGGATCCTTGATGCAAACAACTGGCTAAGACGATGGTGCAGACAACAAGGATTTGGATTCCTGGACCACGGTGTGAATTACTGGTATGATGGACTCCTTGCCAGAGACGGACTACACCTCAACAAACCTGGGAAACACACATTCGCCAGAAGACTCGCTACACTCATCAGGAGGGCGTTAAACTAGAAGAAGAGGGGACGGGAAGAAAAACATTAGACTCGAACAAAGACGACCCAGGAAAACATACTCAGAAGGGAGGTAAGAACATTTCTAAAACAATCCACAGTGAGGAGATTGGAACAAAACAAAATCCTCTAAACTGCATGCTCGCAAACGCCAGAAGCCTGACAAACAAGATGGAAGAACTAGAAGCAGAAATATCTACAGGTAACTTTGACATAGTGGGAATAACCGAGACATGGTTAGATGAAAGCTATGACTGGGCAGTTAACTTACAGGGTTACAGTCTGTTTAGAAAGGATCGTAAAAATCGGAGAGGAGGAGGGGTTTGTCTCTATGTAAAGTCTTGTCTAAAGTCCACTTTAAGGGAGGATATTAGCGAAGGGAATGAGGATGTCGAGTCCATATGGGTTGAAATTCATGGAGGGAAAAATGGTAACAAAATTCTCATTGGGGTCTGTTACAAACCCCCAAATATAACAGAAAGCATGGAAAGTCTACTTCTAAAGCAGATAGATGAAGCTGCAACTCATAATGAGGTCCTGGTTATGGGGGACTTTAACTACCCGGATATTAACTGGGAAACAGAAACCTGTGAAACCCATAAAGGCAACAGGTTTCTGCTAATAACCAAGAAAAATTATCTTTCACAATTGGTGCAGAATCCAACCAGAGGAGCAGCACTTTTAGACCTAATACTATCTAATAGACCTGACAGAATAACAAATCTGCAGGTGGTTGGGCATTTAGGAAATAGCGACCACAATATTGTGCAGTTTCACCTGTCTTTCACTAGGGGGACTTGTCAGGGAGTCACAAAAACATTGAACTTTAGGAAGGCAAAGTTTGAACAGCTTAGAGATGCCCTTAATCTGGTAGACTGGGACAATATCCTCAGAAATGAGAATACAGATAATAAATGGGAAATGTTTAAGAACATCCTAAATAGGCAGTGTAAGCGGTTTATACCTTGTGGGAATAAAAGGACTAGAAATAGGAAAAACCCAATGTGGCTAAACAAAGAAGTAAGACAGGCAATTAACAGTAAAAAGAAAGCATTTGCACTACTAAAGCAGGATGGCACCATTGAAGCTCTAAAAAACTATAGGGAGAAAAATACTTTATCTAAAAAACTAATTAAAGCTGCCAAAAAGGAAACAGAGAAGCACATTGCTAAGGAGAGTAAAACTAATCCCAAACTGTTCTTCAACTATATCAATAGTAAAAGAATAAAAACTGAAAATGTAGGCCCCTTAAAAAATAGTGAGGAAAGAATGGTTGTAGATGACGAGGAAAAAGCTAACATATTAAACACCTTCTTCTCCACGGTATTCACGGTGGAAAATGAAATGCTAGGTGAAATCCCAAGAAACAATGAAAACCCTATATTAAGGGTCACCAATCTAACCCAAGAAGAGGTGCGAAACCGGCTAAATAAGATTAAAATAGATAAATCTCCGGGTCCGGATGGCATACACCCACGAGTACTAAGAGAACTAAGTAATGTAATAGATAAACCATTATTTCTTATTTTTAGTGACTCTATAGCGACAGGGTCTGTTCCGCAGGACTGGCGCATAGCAAATGTGGTGCCAATATTCAAAAAGGGCTCTAAAAGTGAACCTGGAAATTATAGGCCAGTAAGTCTAACCTCTATTGTTGGTAAAATATTTGAAGGGTTTCTGAGGGATGTTATTCTGGATTATCTCAATGAGAATAACTGTTTAACTCCATATCAGCATGGGTTTATGAGAAATCGCTCCTGTCAAACCAATCTAATCAGTTTTTATGAAGAGGTAAGCTATAGACTGGACCACGGTGAGTCATTGGACGTGGTATATCTCGATTTTTCCAAAGCGTTTGATACCGTGCCGCACAAGAGGTTGGTACACAAAATGAGAATGCTTGGTCTGGGGGAAAATGTGTGTAAATGGGTTAGTAACTGGCTTAGTGATAGAAAGCAGAGGGTGGTTATAAATGGTATAGTCTCTAACTGGGTCGCTGTGACCAGTGGGGTACCGCAGGGGTCAGTATTGGGACCTGTTCTCTTCAACATATTCATTAATGATCTGGTAGAAGGTTTACACAGTAAAATATCGATATTTGCAGATGATACAAAACTATGTAAAGCAGTTAATACAAGAGAAGATAGTATTCTGCTACAGATGGATCTGGATAAGTTGGAAACTTGGGCTGAAAAGTGGCAGATGAGGTTTAACAATGATAAATGTAAGGTTATACACATGGGAAGAGGGAATCAATATCACCATTACACACTGAACGGGAAACCACTGGGTAAATCTGACAGGGAGAAGGACTTGGGGATCCTAGTTAATGATAAACTTACCTGGAGCAGCCAGTGCCAGGCAGCAGCTGCCAAGGCAAACAGGATCATGGGGTGCATTAAAAGAGGTCTGGATACACATGATGAGAGCATTCTACTGCCTCTGTACAAATCCCTAGTTAGACCGCACATGGAGTACTGTGTCCAGTTTTGGGCACCGGTGCTCAGGAAGGATATAATGGAACTAGAGAGAGTACAAAGGAGGGCAACAAAATTAATAAAGGGGATGGGAGAACTACAATACCCAGATAGATTAGCGAAATTAGGATTATTTAGTCTAGAAAAAAGACGACTGAGGGGCGATCTAATAACCATGTATAAGTATATAAGGGGACAATACAAATATCTCGCTGAGGATCTGTTTATACCAAGGAAGGTGACGGGCACAAGGGGGCATTCTTTGCGTCTGGAGGAGAGAAGGTTTTTCCACCAACATAGAAGAGGATTCTTTACTGTTAGGGCAGTGAGAATCTGGAATTGCTTGCCTGAGGAGGTGGTGATGGCGAACTCAGTCGAGGGGTTCAAGAGAGGCCTGGATGTCTTCCTGGAGCAGAACAATATTGTATCATACAATTATTAGGTTCTGTAGAAGGACGTAGATCTGGGTATTTATTATGATGGAATATAGGCTGAACTGGATGGACAAATGTCTTTTTTCGGCCTTACTAACTATGTTACTATGTTACTATGTTACGCCTCTGCCAAAACAGGAAATGCCCAACAAAACAAATGAGGAACGAATGGGAGGAAACTGAAGTCAACGTCTATGACTGAACTGTAAGAAACCGCCTAAAGGAAATGGGATTTACATACAGAAAAGCTAAACGAAAGCCATCATTAACACCTAAACAGAAAAAACAAGGTTACAATGGGCTAAGGAAAAGCAATCGTGGACTGTGGATGAAAGTCATATTCAGTGATGAATCGCGAATCTGCATTGGGCAAGGTGATGATGCCGGAACTTCTGTTTGGTGCCGTTCCAATGAGATTTATAAAGATGACTGCCTGAAGAGAACAATCCACAGCGAAGAGATTGGAACAAAACAAAATCCTCTAAACTGCATGCTCGCAAACGCCAGAAGCCTGACAAACAAGATGGAAGAACTAGAAGCAGAAAGATCTACAGGTAACTTTGACATAGTGGGAATAACCGAGACATGGTTAGATGAAAGCTATGACTGGGCAGTTAACTTACAGGGTTACAGTCTGTTTAGAAAGGATCGTAAAAATCGGAGAGGAGGAGGGGTTTGTCTCTATGTAAAGTCTTGTCTAAAGTCCACTTTAAGGGAGGATATTAGTGAAGGAAATGAGGATGTCGAGTCCATATGGGTCGAAATTCATGGAGGGAAAAATGGTAACAAAATTCTCATTGGGGTCTGTTACAAACCCCCAAATATAACAGAAACCATGGAAAGTCTACTTCTAAAGCAGATAGATGAAGCTGCAACCCATAATGAGGTCCTGGTTATGGGGGACTTTAACTACCCGGATATTAACTGGGAAACAGAAACCTGTGAAACCCATAAAGGCAACGGGTTTCTGCTAATAACCAAGAAAAATTATCTTTCACAATTGGTGCAGAATCCAACCAGAGGAGCAGCACTTTTAGACCTAATACTATCTAATAGACCTGACAGAATAACAAATCTGCAGGTGGTCGGGCATCTAGGAAATAGCGACCACAATATTGTACAGTTTCACCTGTCTTTCACTAGGGGGACTTGTCAGGGAGTCACAAAAACACTGAACTTTAGGAAGGCAAAGTTTGACCAGCTTAGAGATGCCCTTAATCTGGTAGACTGGGACAATATCCTCAGAAATGAGAATACAGATAATAAATGGGAAATGTTTAAGAACATCCTAAATAGGCAGTGTAAGCGGTTTATACCTTGTGGGAATAAAAGGACTAGAAATAGGAAAAACCCAATGTGGCTAAACAAAGAAGTAAGACAGGCAATTAACAGTAAAAAGAAAGCATTTGCACTACTAAAGCAGGATGGCACCATTGAAGCTCTAAAAAACTATAGGGAGAAAAATACTTTATCTAAAAAACTAATTAAAGCTGCCAAAAAAGGAAACAGAGAAGCACATTGCTAAGGAGAGTAAAACTAATCCCAAACTGTTCTTCAACTATATCAATAGTAAAAGAATAAAAACTGAAAATGTAGGCCCCTTAAAAAATAGTGAGGAAAGAATGGTTGTAGATGACGAGGAAAAAGCTAACATATTAAACACCTTCTTCTCCACGGTATTCACGGTGGAAAATGAAATGCTAGGTGAAATCCCAAGAAACAATGAAAACCCTATATTAAGGGTCACCAATCTAACCCAAGAAGAGGTGCGAAACCGGCTAAATAAGATTAAAATAGATAAATCTCCGGGTCCGGATGGCATACACCCACGAGTACTAAGAGAACTAAGTAATGTAATAGATAAACCATTATTTCTTATTTTTAGGGACTCTATAGCGACGGGGTCTGTTCCGCAGGACTGGCGCATAGCAAATGTGGTGCCAATATTCAAAAAGGGCTCTAAAAGTGAACCTGGAAATTATAGGCCAGTAAGTCTAACCTCTATTGTTGGTAAAATATTTGAAGGGTTTCTGAGGGATGTTATTCTGGATTATCTCAATGAGAATAACTGTTTAACTCCATATCAGCATGGGTTTATGAGAAATCGCTCCTGTCAAACCAATCTAATCAGTTTTTATGAAGAGGTAAGCTATAGGCTAGACCACGGTGAGTCATTGGACGTGGTATATCTCGATTTTTCCAAAGCGTTTGATACCGTGCCGCACAAGAGGTTGGTACACAAAATGAGAATGCATGGTCTGGGGGAAAATGTGTGTAAATGGGTTAGTAACTGGCTTAGTGATAGAAAGCAGAGGGTGGTTATAAATGGTATAATCTCTAACTGGGTCGCTGTGACCAGTGGGGTACCGCAGGGGTCGGTATTGGGACCTGTTCTCTTCAACATATTCATTAATGATCTGGTAGAAGGTTTACACAGTAAAATATCGATATTTGCAGATGATACAAAACTATGTAAAGCAGTTAATACAAGAGAAGATAGTATTCTGCTACAGATGGATCTGGATAAGTTGGAAACTTGGGCTGAAAGGTGGCAGATGAGGTTTAACAATGATAAATGTAAGGTTATACACATGTGTTGTGAATTCTGTGGCAGAGCTCCCTCCTGTGGTCACAAGTGGTACTTCGGCTGATTCTCTCTGTGAGCTTCTGTTGGTGGAGGGAAGTGGTACTGCGGCTTCTGAGTTTCCTCCCTCAGGTGTTCTGGTGAGGTCGTTAGGTGCTTCTCTACTTAACTCCACCTAATGCTTTGATCCTGGCTTCCTGTCAATGTTCCAGTGTTGGACTTGCTTTTCCCTGGATCATTCCTGTGGCCTGCTGCTCTGCATAGCTAAGTTCTTCTTTGCTATTTGTTTGCTATTTTTTCTGTCCAGCTTGTCTAATTTGTTGCTGGAAGCTCTGGGACGCAAAGGGTGTACCTCCGTGCCGTTAGTTCGGTACGGAGGGTCTTTTTGCCCCCTTTGCGTGGTGTTCTTTAGGGTTTTGTGTAGACTGCAAAGTTACCTTTTCTATCCTCGATCTGTTAAGAAAGTCGGGCCTCACTTTGCTGAATCTATTTCATCTCTACGTTTGTCTTTTCATCTTAACTCACAGTCATTATATGTGGGGGGCTGCCTTTTCCTTTGGGGTATTTCTCTGAGGCAAGGTAGGCTTATTTTCTATCTTCAGGCTAGTTAGTTTCTCAGGCTGTGCCGAGTTGCATAGGCAGAGTTAGGCGCAATCCACGGCTGCCTCTAGTGTTGTTTGGAGAGGATTAGGGATTGCGGTCTGCAGAGTTCCCACGTCTCAGAGCTCGTTCTATGATTTTGGGTTATTGTCAGATCACTGTATGTGCTCTGACTGCTATGTCCATTGTAGTACTGAATTGCCTTTCATAACAGTACAGGAAGCCCAAAGTACTAATGATTCTCAATAGAGGGAAAAAAGAAGTTCTGAGACCATTTTTTTTTCTTTGCACTGTGTTTTGCCTTTTTTTTCCCCCTAGACATTTGGGTGGTTCAGTACACAGGTGTAGCGATGGACATTAGAAGTCTGTCTTCATTTGTGGATCAGCTCTCGGCAAGAGTACAAAAGATTCAAGACACTATTGATCAGAAAGCTATGTTGGAACCAAGAATTCCTATTCCTGATTTTTTTTTTGGAGATAGAACTAAGTTTCTGAGTTTCAAAAATAATTGTAAATTATTTCTGGCCTTGAAACCTCGCTCCTCTGGTGATCCAGTTCAACAGGTTTTGATTGTTATTTCTTTTTTGCGCGGCGACCCTCAGGACTGGGCATTTTCTCTTGCGCCAGGAGATCCTGCATTGAGTAATATCGATGCGTTTTTCCTGGTGCTCGGATTGCTGTACGATGAACCTAATTCAGTGGATCAGGCAGAGAAAAATTTGCTGGCTCTTTGTCAGGCTCAGGATGAGATAGAGGTATATTGTCAGAAATTTAGAAAGTGGTCCGTGCTCACTCAATGGAATGAATCTGCGCTGGCAGCTATGTTCAGAAAGGGTCTCTCTGAAGCCCTTAAGGATGTCATGGTGGGATTTCCTATGCCTGCTGGTTTGAATGAGTCTATGTCTTTGGCCATTCAGATCGGTCGACGCTTGCGTGAGCGTAAATCTGTGCACCATTTGGCGGTATTACCTGAGCTTAAACCTGAGCCTATGCAGTGCGATAGGACTTTGACCAGAGTTAAACGGCAAGAACACAGACGTATGAATGGGCTGTGTTTCTACTGTGGTGATTCCACTCATGCTATCTCTGATTGTCCTAAGCGCACTAAGCGGTTCGCTAGGTCTGCCACCATTGGTACAGTACAGTCAAAATTTCTTCTGTCCGTTACCTTGATCTGCTCTTTGTCATCGTATTCTGTCATGGCATTTGTGGATTCAGGCGCTGCCCTGAATTTGATGGACTTGGAGTATGCTAAGCGTTGTGGGTTTCTCTTAGAGCCCTTGCAGTGTCCTATTCCATTGAGAGGAATTGATGCCACGCCTTTGGCCAAGAATAAGCCTCAATACTGGACCCAGCTGACCATGTGCATGGCTCCTGCACATCAGGAGGTTATTCGCTTTCTGGTGTTGCATAATCTGCATGATGTGGTCGTGTTGGGGTTGCCATGGCTACAAGCCCATAATCCAGTATTAGATTGGAAATCCATGTCGGTGTCCAGCTGGGGTTGTCAGGGGGTACATGGTGATGTTCCATTTCTGTCAATTTCGTCATCCACCCCTTCTGAGGTTCCAGAGTTCTTGTCTGATTACCGGGATGTATTTGATGAACCCAAGTCTGATGCCCTACCTCCGCATAGGGATTGTGATTGTGCTATCAATTTGATTCCTGGTAGTAAATTCCCAAAAGGTCGACTGTTTAATTTATCCGTGCCTGAGCACGCCGCTATGCGCAGTTATGTGAAGGAATCCCTGGAGAAGGGGCATATTCGCCCGTCATCGTCACCATTAGGAGCAGGGTTCTTTTTTGTAGCCAAGAAGGATGGTTCGCTGAGACCTTGTATAGATTACCGCCTTCTAAATAAGATCACGGTTAAATTTCAGTACCCCTTGCCATTGTTATCTGATTTGTTTGCTCGGATTAAGGGGGCTAGTTGGTTCACCAAGATAGATCTTCGTGGTGCGTATAATCTGGTGCGAATCAGGCGAGGAGATGAATGGAAAACTGCATTTAATACGCCCGAGGGTCATTTTGAGTATCTAGTAATGCCATTCGGACTTGCCAATGCTCCATCAGTGTTTCAGTCCTTTATGCATGACATCTTCCGAGAGTACCTGGATAAATTCCTGATTGTGTACTTGGATGACATTTTGATCTTCTCGGATGATTGGGAGTCTCATGTGAAGCAGGTCAGAACAGTTTTTCAGGTCCTGCGTGCTAATTCTTTATTTGTGAAGGGATCAAAGTGTCTCTTTGGTGTGCAGAAGGTTTCATTTTTGGGGTTCATCTTTTCCCCTTCTACTATCGAGATGGATCCTGTTAAGGTCCAAGCCATCCATGATTGGACTCAGCCGACATCTCTGAAAAGTCTGCAAAAATTCCTGGGCTTTGCTAATTTTTATCGTCGCTTCATCTGCAATTTTTCTAGTATTGCCAAACCATTGACCGATTTGACCAAGAAGAGTGCTGATTTGGTCAATTGGTCTTCTGCTGCTGTGGAAGCTTTTCAAGACTTGAAGCGTCGTTTTTCTTCTGCCCCTGTGTTGTGTCAACCAGATGTTTCTCTTCCGTTCCAGGTCGAGGTTGATGCTTCTGAGATTGGAGCAGGGGCTGTTTTGTCGCAGAGAGGTTCTGATTGCTCAGTGATGAAACCATGCGCTTTTTTTTCCAGGAAGTTTTCGCCTGCTGAGCGAAATTATGATGTGGGCAACCGAGAGTTGCTGGCCATGAAGTGGGCATTCGAGGAGTGGAGTCATTGGCTTGAAGGAGCTAAACATCGCGTGGTGGTATTGACTGATCATAAGAACTTGACTTATCTTGAGTCTGCTAAGCGGTTGAATCCTAGACAGGCTCGTTGGTCGCTGTTTTTTGCCCGTTTTGACTTTGTGATTTCGTACCTTCCGGGTTCTAAAAATGTGAAGGCGGATGCTCTGTCTAGGAGTTTTGTGCCCGACTCTCCGGGTTTGTCTGAGCCGGCGGGTATCCTCAAGGAAGGAGTAATTGTGTCTGCCATCTCCCCTGATTTGCGGCGGGTGCTGCAAAAATTTCAGGCTAATAAACCTGATCGTTGTTCAGCGGAGAGACTGTTTGTCCCTGATAGGTGGACCAATAAAGTTATCTCTGAGGTTCATTGTTCGGTGTTGGCTGGTCATCCTGGAATCTTTGGTACCAGAGAGTTGGTGGCTAGATCCTTTTGGTGGCCGTCTCTGTCGCGGGATGTGCGTGTTTTTGTGCAGTCCTGTGGGATTTGTGCTCGGGCTAAGCCCTGCTGTTCTCGTGCCAGTGGGTTGCTTTTGCCCTTGCCGGTCCCGAAGAGGCCTTGGACACATATCTCTATGGATTTTATTTCTGATCTTCCCGTTTCTCAAAAGATGTCAGTCATTTGGGTGGTCTGTGATCGCTTTTCTAAGATGGTCCATCTGGTACCCTTGTCTAAATTGCCTTCCTCCTCTGATTTGGTGCCATTGCTCTTCCAGCATGTGGTTCGTTTACATGGCATTCCAGAGAATATCGTTTCTGACAGAGGTTCCCAGTTTGTTTCAAGGTTTTGGCGAGCCTTTTGTGGTAGGATGGGCATTGACTTGTCTTTTTCCTCGGCTTTCCATCCTCAGACTAATGGCCAGACCGAACGAACCAATCAGACCTTGGAAACATATCTGAGATGCTTTGTTTCTGCCGATCAGGATGACTGGGTGTCCTTTTTGCCTTTGGCTGAGTTCGCCCTTAATAATCGGGCCAGCTCGGCTACCTTGGTTTTGCCATTTTTCTGCAATTCTGGGTTCCATCCTCGTTTCTCTTCAGGACAGGTTGAGTCTTCGGACTGTCCTGGTGTGGATACTGTGGTGGACAGGTTGCAGCAGATTTGGACTCATGTAGTGGACAATTTGACCTTGTCCCAGGAGAAGGCTCAACGTTTCGCTAATCGCAGACGCCGTGTGGGTCCCCGACTTCGTGTTGGGGATCTGGTTTGGTTATCTTCTCGTCATATTCCTATGAAGGTTTCCTCTCCTAAGTTTAAACCTCGTTTCATTGGTCCGTATAGGATTTCTGAGGTTCTTAATCCTGTGTCTTTTCGTCTGACCCTTCCAGATTCTTTTTCCATACATAATGTATTCCATAGGTCATTGTTGCGGAGATACGTGGCACCTATGGTTCCATCTGTTGATCCTCCTGCCCCGGTTTTGGTGGAGGGGGAATTGGAGTATATTGTGGAGAAGATTTTGGATTCTCGTGTTTCTAGACGGAAACTCCAGTATCTGGTTAAATGGAAGGGTTATGCTCAGGAAGATAATTCCTGGGTTTTTGCCTCTGATGTCCATGCTCCCGATCTTGTTCATGCCTTTCATGTGGCTCATCCTGGTCGGCCTGGGGGCTCTGGTGAGGGTTCGGTGACCCCTCCTCAAGGGGGGGGTACTGTTGTGAATTCTGTGGCAGAGCTCCCTCCTGTGGTCACAAGTGGTACTTCGGCTGATTCTCTCTGTGAGCTTCTGTTGGTGGAGGGAAGTGGTACTGCGGCTTCTGAGTTTCCTCCCTCAGGTGATCTGGTGAGGTCGTTAGGTGCTTCTCTACTTAACTCCACCTAATGCTTTGATCCTGGCTTCCTGTCAATGTTCCAGTGTTGGACTGGCTTTTCCCTGGATCATTCCTGTGGCCTGCTGCTCTGCATAGCTAAGTTCTTCTTTGCTATTTGTTTGCTATTTTTTCTGTCCAGCTTGTCTAATTTGTTGCTGGAAGCTCTGGGACGCAAAGGGTGTACCTCCGTGCCGTTAGTTCGGTACGGAGGGTCTTTTTGCCCCCTTTGCGTAGTTTTCTTTAGGGTTTTGTGTAGACCGCAAAGTTACCTTTTCTATCCTCTATCTGTTAAGAAAGTCGGGCCTCACTTTGCTGAATCTATTTCATCTCTACGTTTGTCTTTTCATCTTAACTCACAGTCATTATATGTGGGGGGCTGCCTTTTCCTTTGGGGTATTTCTCTGAGGCAAGGTAGGCTTATTTTCTATCTTCAGGCTAGTTAGTTTCTCAGGCTGTGCCGAGTTGCATAGGCAGAGTTAGGCGCTATCCACGGCTGCCTCTAGTGTTGTTTGGAGAGGATTAGGGATTGCGGTC
This sequence comes from Ranitomeya imitator, assembly GCF_032444005.1. Classification (NCBI taxonomy): domain Eukaryota; kingdom Metazoa; phylum Chordata; class Amphibia; order Anura; family Dendrobatidae; genus Ranitomeya; species Ranitomeya imitator. The sequence continues at coordinate 22,564,023 of NC_091286.1, read as the reverse complement.
TGCAGAGTTCCCACGTCTCAGAGCTCGTTCTATGATTTTGGGTTATTGTCAGATCACTGTATGTGCTCTGACCGCTATGTCCATTGTAGTACTGAATTGCCTTTCATAATACACATGGGAAGAAGGAATCAATATCACCATTACACACTGAATGGGAAACCACTGGGTAAATCTGACAGGGAGAAGGACTTGGGGATCCTAGTTAATGATAAACTTACCTGGAGCAGCCAGTGCCAGGCAGCAGCTGCCAAGGCAAACAGGATCATGGGGTGCATTAAAAGAGGTCTGGATACACATGATGAGAGCATTCTACTGCCTCTGTACAAATCCCTAGTTAGACCGCACATGGAGTACTGTGTCCAGTTTTGGGCACCGGTGCTCAGGAAGGATATAATGGAACTAGAGAGAGTACAAAGGAGGGCAACAAAATTAATAAAGGGGATGGGAGAACTACAATACCCAGATAGATTAGCGAAATTAGGATTATTTAGTCTAGAAAAAAGACGACTGAGGGGCGATCTAATAATCATGTATAAGTATATAAGGGGACAATACAAATATCTCGCTGAGGATCTGTTTATACCAAGGAAGGTGACGGGCACAAGGGGGCATTCTTTGCGTCTGGAGGAGAGAAGGTTTTTCCACCAACATAGAAGAGGATTCTTTACTGTTAGGGCAGTGAGAATCTGGAATTGCTTGCCTGAGGAGGTGGTGATGGCGAACTCAGTCGAGGGGTTCAAGAGAAGCCTGGATGTCTTCCTGGAGCAGAACAATATTGTATCATACAATTATTAGGTTCTGTAGAAGGACGTAGATCTGGGGATTTATTATGATGGAATATAGGCTGAACTGGATGGACAAATGTCTTTTTTCGGCCTTACTAACTATGTTACTATGTAACATGCAAATTCCCACAGTCATTGATGATATGGGGCTGCATGTCAGGTAAAGGCACTGGGGAGATGGCTGCCATTACATCTTCAATAAATGCACAAGTTTGTGTTGATATTTTGGACAATTTTTTTATCCCATCAATTGAAAGGATGTTTGGGGATGATTACATCATTTTTCAAGATGATAATGCATCCTGCCATAGAGCAAAAACTGTGAAAACATTCCTTGAAAAAAGACACATAAGGTCAATGTCATAGCCTGCAAATAGTCCGGATCTCAATCCAATTGATAATCTTTGGTGGAAGTTGAAGAAAATGGTCCATGACAAGAATCCAACCTGCAAAGCTGATCTGGCAACAGCAATCAGAGAAGGTTGGAGCCAGATTGATGAAGTAGTACTGTGTGACCCTCAGTAAGTCCAGGCCTCAGAGACTGCAAGCTGTAATAAAAGCCAGAGATGGTGCAACAAAATACTAATGATGTGTTGAACATCCTCCAAGGCTGGTGATTACATAAATTTTGCCAGGGGTTGTATTATTGGGGGTCACCCATATGGGATAACATGCAGATTGGATCCCATGGACGTGATCCCCCTATGTGCCCTGTGCATGTTTGTATTGAGGATATGGATTAGATTTTGGGCACTGTCTCATCTGAGCATGTTTCTGGGCAGGGGTCCGGGAGCCCCCCGATGATGTGTGAGTAGGAATCATCAGTCCGGAGTGTTAGTGTAGGAATCATCAGTCCGGAGTGTTATTGTAGGAATCATCAGTCCGGAGTGTTACTGTAGGAATCATCAGTCCGGAGTGTTACTGTAGGAATCATCAGTCCGGAGTGTTACTGTAGGAATCATCAGTCTGGAGTGTTACTGTAGGAATCATCAGTCTGGAGTGTTACTGTAGGAATCATCAGTCCGGAGTGTTATTGTAGGAATCATCAGTCCGGAGTGTTACTGTAGGAATCATCAGTCCGGAGTGTTACTGTAGGAATCATCAGTCCGGCGTGTTACTGTAGGAATCATCAGTCCGGCGTGTTACTGTAGGAATCATCAGTCCGGCGTGTTACTGTAGGAATCATCAGTCCGGAGTGTTACTGTAGGAATCATCAGTCCGGCGTGTTACTGTAGGAATCATCAGTCCGGAGTGTTACTGTAGGAATCATCAGTCTGGAGTGTTACTGTAGGAATCATCAGTCCGGCGTGTTACTGTAGGAATCATCAGTCTGGAATGTTACTGTAGGAATCATCAGTCCGGCGTGTTACTGTAGGAATCATCAGTCCGGCGTGTTACTGTAGGAATCATCAGTCCGGAGTGTTACTGTAGGAATCATCAGTCCGGAGTGTTACTGTAGGAATCATCAGTCCGGAGTGTTACTGTAGGAATCATCAGTCCGGAGTGTTACTGTAGGAATCATCAGTCCGGCGTGTTACTGTAGGAATCATCAGTCCGGAGTGTTACTGTAGGAATCATCAGTCCGGAGTGTTACTGTAGGAATCATCAGTCCGGCGTGTTACTGTAGGAATCATCAGTCCGGCGTGTTACTGTAGGAATCATCAGTCTGGCGTGTTACTGTAGGAATCATCAGTCTGGAATGTTACTGTAGGAATCATCAGTCCGGAGTGTTACTGTAGGAATCATCAGTCCGGAGTGTTACTGTAGGAATCATCAGTCCGGAGTGTTACTGTAGGAATCATCAGTCTGGAATGTTACTGTAGGAATCATCAGTCCGGAGTGTTATTGTAGGAATCATCAGTCCGGAGTGTTACTGTAGGAATCATCAGTCCGGAGTGTTACTGTAGGAATCATCAGTCCGGCGTGTTACTGTAGGAATCATCAGTCCGGAGTGTTACTGTAGGAATCATCAGTCCGGCGTGTTACTGTAGGAATCATCAGTCCGGAGTGTTACTGTAGGAATCATCAGTCTGGAGTGTTACTGTAGGAATCATCAGTCCGGAGTGTTACTGTAGGAATCATCAGTCCGGCGTGTTACTGTAGGAATCATCAGTCCGGAGTGTTACTGTAGGAATCATCAGTCCGGCGTGTTACTGTAGGAATCATCAGTCCGGAGTGTTACTGTAGGAATCATCAGTCTGGAGTGTTACTGTAGGAATCATCAGTCCGGCGTGCTACCTATTCCCCTGGCACAGAACTTTTTATGTGATTTACAGCTCGTTGCGTCGCTTTTCCATCATTTCTGCTATTTCTCTGCCAAATCATTTGCAGTAATTAATTTGTTATAGCGGATTAGTGATGCAAATAAAGTTCTGACTAATTTAATTATTCAGCGTTCTACACGCAGCAAGACTGAAATGTAGAACTGCTCGGCCCTCGTGTGTTACGGACAAATCTTAGTGCATTGTGCGACTTTTTACTCTAAAAAGGAAGGAGACAAAAGAGATTTGCACAAAATTAATCAACACTACGAGCGTCATTTTGAATTTGGAGCAAAAACCGTAATCAAATAGCGCAAAACAAATGAAGGGAAGTCTCGAAATTCCAAAAATGATGAACCATTGTCATAGCCGCAGATGCCCTTATAGTATTATGTTTCTACAGGTGCAGCCTTAGAAACCCCTATACCCATATGTGTTTTCCAGCCACAGATGCCCCTATAGTACTGTCTATAGATACAACTTTTCCAGCCATAGATGCCCCTATAGTACTAGCAATATATATACACGTCTTTGCCAGCCACAGATGCCCCTATAGTACTAGCCATAGATACGTATTTTCCTGCCACAGATGCCCCTATAGTACTAGCAATATATATACGTCTTTGCCAGCCACAGATGCCCGTATAGTACTAGCAATAGATACAACTTTTCCAGCCACAGATGCCCCTATAGGACTAGCCATAAATACAACTTTTCCAGCCACAGATGCCCCTATAGTACTAGCCATATATACAACTTTTCCTGCCACAGATGCCCCTATAGTACTAGCCATAGATACAACTTTTCCAGCCGCTGATGCACCTATAGTACTAACCATAGATACATCTTTTCCAGCCACAGATGCCCCTATAGGACTAGCCATAAATACAACTTTTCCTGCCACAGATTTCCCTATAGTACTAGCCATATATACAACTTTTCCTGCCACAGATGCCCCTATAGTACTAGCCATAGATACGTCTTTTCCTGCCACAGATGCCCCTATAGTACTAGCCATAGATACAACTTTTCCAGCTGCTCATGCCCCTATAGTACTAGCCATAGATACATCTTTTCCAGCCACAGATGCCCCTATAGGACTAGCCGACTAGCCATAGATACAACTTTTCCAGCCACAGATGCCCCTATAGGACTAGCCATAGATACAACTTTTCCAGCCACAGATGCCCCTATAGTACTAGCCATAGATACGTATTCTCCAAACAGATGCCCCTATAGTACTAGCCATAGATACAACTTTTCCAGCCGCTGATGCCCCTATAGTACTAGCCATAGATACAACTTTTCCAGCCACAGATGCCCCTATAGAACTAGCCATAGATACAACTTTTCCAGCCGTTCATGCCCCTATAGTACTGGGCATAGATAGAACTTTTCTTGCCACAGATGCCCCTATAGGACTAGCCATAGATACAACTTTTCCAGCTACAGATGCCCTTATAGGACTAGCCATAGATACATCTTTTCCAGCCACTGATGCCCCTATAGTACTAGCCATAGATACTTTTCTAGCCAATAATTCCATCAAAATTCCCACCACAGATACCTATTTTCCTGCCATATATATCCCTATAGTGCTACCCAAAGATGCTCCTATTTATTTGCCACAGATGCCCCTATGGTTCCAGCTGCAGATGCCCATACAGTACTAGCAGTAGATATGGGAAACTAGGAAAAAAACAGAGCGCAATAGGGTCTTAACTGATAACACAATAAGGAGCAGAGAAAAAAAAAGGAATCTGCTCACCTGATGAAGTTGCAACTAAGCAACATGTTTAGCACATATCAGCCGCTGAAGACACAGGTCCATAAGGAAAGAGTGGCACAGGATCCGGGTGAAGTGTCAGTGGATGCGTGGTTGATAAATATATTTAGATCCACTGACACTTCACCCAGATCCTGTGCATACAGTACTAGCCACAGATGCCATTATAGTTTCAGCCATAGGTGCCCCTATAGTTCCAACTGCATAAGCCCCTATAGGACTAGCCGAAGACACTCCTATAGTTCCAAGCCGCAGATGCCGCTTATAGTGCCCTGGCTGTGTGCATGGCATCATGAAATCTGAAGATTATCAAAGGAATTTGGGTGGCAATGTAGTGACCGGGGTCAGGTAGATGGGTTTGCGTCATACATCATTGGTCTTCCAGGACTGAATTTCTATGCAGCTGCACCCTTCGGTCCCGAGAGACGGGTATTGATGCGAGAGACTCGCGCAAATTTCTCGAATTGCACACGCAAGTGTGAACCCGGCCTAAGTGTAATAATTTTCTGAAAGAAATACTTCATTTTCTGAAACAATTTTATGGGTGCCAACATTTTCGGCCATGACTGAATATGACGGTATTATTTGAAGACTATATTACTGTTTATTTGGACACAATATAGACGTCTTTTGTGTGAACTATATGGCAGTTTTATGTAGAGACTATATACACCATGTTCCAAATTATTATGCAAATGATATTTTTCTCGGATTTTCATAAATGGTCGGTACAAATGACAGTCAGTCTAATAAAAGTCATCACCCATTAGAGTATACATTGAATTTTATTGAAGAAACCTCCCAATGATAACAGTATAATCTCCAAAAATGAATTAAAAAAACTCAAAATGCACTGTTCCAAATTATTAGGCACAGTAGAATTTCTAAACATTTGATATGTTTTAAAGAACTGAAAATGTTCATTTGTGGAATTTGCAGCTGTAGAAGGGTGGGATATCCTCCACAATTTACTAAACTTATAGTTACCAAAAGGGGAACTCTCCTTACACCTCTATTGAGGTCCGATATCAACTATTAACGCCAAAATTGACTACTAATAATTAATATCCACTTAATACCACAACGTTATCTTTACCTTATACTATATACTAACTGAGACAAAACAGTGTAACAATAAAGGGTATTTATTACACACACACACAAGTCTACAGTCTATAACATACATTTATATTTATACCCAAGCTGGCGACTATAAGTATATATATACAAATATACGGATATCACAACTCTGACATAGTAATATCACTATAGTATACAGTGATATCCTAACAGTATCACACAGTAATAACCCACAATAACCAGTAATATCACAACAATATCACACAATATAAAAAGCCGTAATTAACTGCCCGATTACCCAAATCACATATACAATATCAGCTATCCCACCTATGGCTAGCTACCCCTAATGAATAGTACTGGGTCTATTTAGAAAAGGGGATACAGAGTATACTTAAGCCATGTGCGTCCATCATCATTCCAGGCAATGCAGGCACAGCAAAAAGAGACAGAACCACCTGGTCTTGTCCCTTATAAGTGACCAGCTAAAAGAGGTGTGTCCAGCCCCAGGTGTGTGAGACGAGGTCACGGTCTATTGTCCACTAAGACACACACCCCTCAGTCCTAAGTGAAACTTGTTTTTCCAGCTCATGGCAGCTTTGTTTTACAGCAGGCTGGAGGGGGGGGGGTGCTTTGCTCCATGTGGTATACAGGTGGGGGATATACCCAAAACATGCACTAAACACATCTCTATGTAAAGATGTACATTTTGGGTGTACTTCCCTTCTACATTCCCCCTGTTGTCGAGAACACGACAATGAAATTAGAGGGACATTTTTGTGCTGGGATTTATTTGCCTACTCAACCCCATTTATAACCAGTGACAGTTCAGGATGGAATGAAGCATAATTCTGCACTTAGGTACCTAGACATCATCCACACGGCCATCAGCTCTTCCCTGCCGTTCACTGTAACCCACATCTCTATCCACAGAGTACACCTTCTTCTTTCTTGGAGTCTTATTGCAGTCTTCAGTCTCTGTTCTGGTCTTTAATTGTCAATCTTCAGGTATCAACCCATCCCATAGCCATCTTTCTCCAGTTGTGACTGGTCAGACTCTGGAACGGCTTCACCCTCCCAGTCCATAGTCAGTCAACATCATCCTGTGTGCACCCGTCACCTTGCCAGACTTCATGTTACTCTCCTATAGCTTGATTCAGCAGGATTTTGAGTATGTCTGGCATGATGAGACTGCTGGATGTCACAGGTTTTTTTGTTTTTTTTCCTCTGGGCCTCGTGGACTCAGGCACTGGAAACGACTCGACTCTGGCACTGGAAATGACTGGACTCAGGCACTGGAAACGACTTTCATCAGACATGCATCAGACATGACTTCCATCAGGCACTTCTCCTGTAATCTTGATTGAAGATCGTTGATGAGGTTCCTCCATAGATAGATATGCAGATCTTTACTAGGCAGCTCAGAATTTCTGGAGTAGGGAGTGATGTCACAATACCTAAGTAGACTGCGGGAAGAACACCGTCTAATTCTAACCGACATTCAATCCATCCCTTATGAACTTCACCATGGCTAGGGTTAAAGTGGCAAATAACTTAGAAGCTGTGGGGTCCTGTCACTAGAGAACCTCACTCTTTTTCCCCACTCACACAAAGCACATATATTACAATTCCATAATGCATATAGAGACTTGAGCTAAAATAGCATGGCTGCTACTGATCCATAATGCACATGAAGATCATTGATCCACGTACAGTTGGAGTTATCTATTGGCTGTAAATGCATGAACACCTTCACATGAACACACTTACTGAGTATGTCACAGGTAGTCCTGGACTTACACCTAAAGTGTCTATATGCGCACATATTGAATTACTACACAGTAACACGACAATGAATATAACATCATTATTATATACAATATATTATATATATTGGATTCGGGGTAAAGGACTGGATTTTTCTTATGTCCTTAACCCCCATCACTGGCTGATTTAATGGTGCTCAGCCTGACTTCCGTGCAGATGGGTGTCCAGTCTTTTGGTCCTCCTGCAGATCATAAACAGTCCAATATACACTGTGTGCCGAATTATTAGGCAAGTTGTATTTTGATCACATGATACGTTTTATACATGTTGTCCTACTCCAAGCTGTTCAGGCTTGAGAGCCAACTACCAATTAAGTAAATCAGGTGATGTGCGTCTCTGTAATGAGGAGGGGTGTTGTCTAATGACATCAAAACCCTATATAAGGTGTGCGTAATTATTAGGCAACTTCCTTTCCTTTGGCAAAATGGGTCAGAAGAGAGATTTGACAGGCTCTGAAAAGTCCAAAATGTGAGATGTCTTGCAGAGGGATGCAGCAGTCTTGAAATTGCCAAACTTTTGAAGCGTGATCACCGAACAATCAAGCGTTTCATGGCAAATAGCCAACAGGGTCGCAAGAAGCATGTTGGGCAAGAAAGGCGTAACTGCCCATGAATTGAGGAAAATCAAGCTTGAAGCTGCCAAGATGCCATTTGATACCAGTTTTGCCATAATTCAGAGCTGCAACGTTACTGGAGTAACAAAAAGCACAAGGTGTGCGATACTCAGGGACATGGCCAAGGTAAGGAAGGCTGAAAAATGACCACCTCTGAACAAGAAACATAAGATAAAACGTCAAGACTGGGCCAAGAAATATCTTAAGACTGGCTTTTCACAGGTTTTATGGACTGATGAAATGAGAGTGACTCTTGATGGGCCAGATGGATGGGCCAGAGGCTGGATCAGTAAAGGGCAAAGAGCTCCACTGCGACTCAGACGCCAGCAAGGTGGAGGTGGGGGACTGGTATGGGCTGGGATCATCAAAGATGGACTTGTGTGACCTTTTCGGGTTGAGGATGGAGTGAAGCTCAACTACCAGACCTACTGCCAGTTTCTGGAAGACAACTTCTTCAAGCAGTGGTACAGGAAGAAGTCAGTATCGGTAAAAAAAACACAATTTTCATGCAGGACAATGCTCCATCACATGCCTCCAACTACTCCACGGCATGGCTGGCCAGTAAAGGTCTCAAAGAAGAAAAAAATAATGACATGGCCCCCTTGTTCACCTGATCTGAACCCCATCGAGAACCTGTGGTCCCTCATAAAATGTGAGATCTACAGGGAGGGAAAACGGTCCACCTCTCGGAACAGTGTCTGGAGGCTGTGGTGGCCGCTGCACGCAATGTGGATCGTAAAAAGATCAAACAACTGACAGAATCTATGGATGGAGGCTGCTGAGCGTCATCATAAAGAAAGGTGGCTATATTGGTCACTAATTGTTTTGGGTTTTGTTTTTGCATGTCAGAAATGTTTATTTCTAAATTTTGTGCAGTGATATTGGTTTACCTGGTGAAAATAAACAAGTGAGATGGTAATATATTTGGTTTTTATTAAGTTGCCTAATAATTCTGCACAGTATTAGTTACCTGCACAAACAGATATCCTTCTAAGATAGCCAAATCTAAAAAAAAAACATTCCATCTTCCAAAAATATTAAGCTTTGATATTTATGAGTCTTTTGGGTTGATTGAGAACGTACTTGTTGATCAATAATAAAAATAATCCTCTAAAATACAACTTGCCTAATAATTCTGCACACAGTGTATATAAAATAATGACCAGGAGGAAAATGACAGGACGAAGTGGCGTTGTTTTTTTTTACAGTCTCCTCCTCATGGCTCAAATCTGAGAGGAGATGTTCCAGCTCGGCACCAAACCTGAGAGGGGTGTTCTGGAGTCTCTCAGGGGCATCAGGCCAAAGGTCAAGACTTCTTCTCTGGAGTGATAGGTGCTCTTCTACATAGATACCTAAAATGGAACAAAAGGAACAATACGCTCTGGGAGATCTCCCAGTGCAGTTAATAAACATCCTTAGGGTACCGTCACACTAAAACGACGCTGCAGCGATACGACAACGATGTCGATCGCTGCAGCGTCGCTGTTTGGTCGCTGGAGAGCTGTCACACAGACAGCTCTCCAGCGACCAACGATCCTGAAGTCTCCGGTAACCAGGGTAAACATCGGGTTACTAAGCGCAGGGCTGCGCTTAGTAACCCGATGTTTACCCTGGTTACCAGCGTAAACGTAAAAAAACCAAACACTACATACTTACATTCCTGTCGCGCCCCTCGGCGCTCTGCTTCTCTGCACTGACAGTGAGCGCCGGACAGCCGGAAAGCAGAGCGGTGACGTCACCGCTGTACTTTACGGCTGGCCGGCGCTCACCAGTCAGTGCGGGAAGCTGAAGGCGAGGGACATGACCAGACACCGGGAATGTAAGTATGTAGTGGGTTTTTTTTTTTACATTTACACTGGTAACCAGGGTAAATATCGGGTTACTAAGCGCGGCCCTGCGCTTAGTAACCCGATGTTTACCCTGGTTACCAGTGAAGACATCGCTGATTCAGCGATGTCAGCGGGAGATCCAGCGACGAAATAAAGTTTCAAACGATCTGCTACGACGTACGATTCTCAGCGGGGTCCCTGATCGCAGTAGCGTGTCAGACACAGCGAGATCGAAAGGATATTGTGCCGTCCTAGCGACTAAAGTGCCACTGTGTGACGGTACCCTTATTTGATGCTTCCCTGTCTCCCCAAACTCACTCATTCTTTATACTTTTACTTCAGGGTGACCTCCCCCTGTTGACCTTTCTTGAGCTGCCCAGTAATTAGCTAATGCCTCAGCTCTCCTGAACCCCACAAAATTAATGCAATTTTCTTTTAGTGCGATGCTAGTCAATTGCTTCTGTTTTCTATACAGAGACCTCTACCAGTTTTCCACAATTCAAAAGAGTAACATACAACTCTCGCAGGAAGACTAAACGTTAAAGTAAGGTACACTGACTTTAGTTGTATCCTGCATCAGGTCTTAAACAAAACCATGTTATCCGTCCAAACTTCTCCACCTGTCTTAGTTAACGTAACAACATCCTTTATCCAATCTAAGATGCAGAGGAAAACAAACAAAGTCAATTTTACAGCTGAACTTCAAGGCCTAAGTGAACACACACCTCCCTACCTATGTTCAAGCAACAAATCAGAGCATCCATGGATGTGACTCTATTATTAAAGGAACCATGAAAACATTAACACCCTTAAGGAGGTACCGTCACACTAAACGACGCTGCAGTGATACCGACAACGATGTCGATCGCTGCAGCGTCGCTGTTTGGTCGCTGGAGAGCTGTCACTCAGACAGCTCTCCAGCGACCAACGATGCCGAAGTCCCCGGGTAACCAGGGTAAACATCGGGTTACTAAGCGCAGGGCCGCGCTTAGTAACCCGATGTTTACCCTGGTTACCATTGTAAAAGTAAAAAAAAAAACACTACATACTTACATTCCCGGTGTCTGGTCATGTCCCTCACCTTCAGCTTACCGCACTGACTGAGTACCGACCGTAAAGTACAGCGGTGACGTCACCGCTGCACAGCGTGCTTTACGGCCGGCCGGCGCTCACCAGTCAGTGCGGGAAGGTGACGGCGGGGGACATGACCAGACACCGGGAATGTAAGTATGTAGTGTTTGTTTTTTTACATTTACAACGGTAACCAGGGTAAACATCGGGTTACTAAGTGCGGCCTTGCACTTAGTAACCCGATATTTACCCTGGTTACGAGTGAAGACATCGCTGGATCGCTGTCACACACGCCGATTCAGCGATATCAGCGGGAGATCCAGCGACGAAATAAAGTCCTGGACTTTCCCCAGCGACCAACGATCTCCCAGCAGGGGCCTGATCGTTGGTCGCTGTCACACATAACGATTTCGTTAACGATATCGTTGCTACGTCACAAAAAGCAACGATATCGTTAACGATATCGTTCAGTGTGACTTTACCTTTAGGAAAACTAAAAGTAAAACTAAGGTACACCGACTTTAGTTGTATCCTGCATCAGGTCTTAAACAAAACCATGTTATCCGTCCAAATTTCAAGGTCAAAGCAGCACACGGTATAACACGACACTATCTCGTGTACGTCCGTTATCTGTCCATGCTTCTTCGCCTATCTTTGTTCACATAACAACAACCTTTATCCAATCCAAGATGCACAGGAAAACAAACAGTCAATTTTACAGCTGAACTTCAAAGCCTAGGTGAACACACACCTCCCTACCTACATTAGTTCAAGCAACAAATCAGAGCATCCATGAATGTGACTCTATTATCCTGTGACCTGTGTTACTCTTATCATTATGAATTCTATTGAAAACTGGAGCTAAAAAAAACAAGTGCCAGTAAATAAACCTCATTTACTTCAAGGGTCTGATAGAAAACAGCAAACAACCAACAACTTAAGGTACCTTCACACTAAACGACACTGCAGCGATCCAGACAACGATCCGGATCGCTGCAGCGTCGCTGTTTGGTCGCTGGAGAGCTGTCACACAGACCACTCTTCAGCGACCAACGATGCCGGTAACCAGGGTAAACATCGGGTTACTAAGCGCAGGGCCGCGCTTAGTAACCCGATGTTTACCCTGGTTACCATCCTAAAAGTAAAAAAAACAAACGCTTCATACTTACCTTCCGCTGTCTGTCCTCCAGCGCTGGGCTTCTCTGTACTGGCTGTGAGCACAGCGGCCGGAAAGCTTAGCGGTGACGTCACCGCTAAGCTTTCCGGCCGCTGTGCTCACAGTGAGTGCAGGAAAGCATGAGTCGCCGTGGTTGCGCCCGACGCAACGCAAATGTGAACGTAGCCTTACAATGTCACGCTTGAACTTTCTTTGTAATTTAGACAGCACATACCTGTCATTACATTTCTTTATTTGATCAACATTTGATTAAATATTTGATCCTTCACCTGTTCCATCACTCCTCCCTTTTTGCCCTGCACAAGGCACAATTGGTTGAGGATCTGAACTTGTGTTCAGAGACAAAGAGAAGGCCGGCACCACATTTGAAAAATCATTGATGATATTTTTCAGACTAGTAATCAGTTGGGAACTAGTATCCAGCTCCACACTGCACTGATTAATAATGGCATCACTAGCTGCTGCCATTTTCTTCACAGCTTTGATCTCAGCCCCAGACTGAATCAGCTGGGCTTCCAACATCAACACAATGATTTTTCGTTTTCAGCAGTTGTGATTCAAGACTGGAAATCTGCTTTTCACTATCCACTTTATGCTGATTGGTCTCTTCCACTTGTGTCTGTAAGGCACACACTCTCTGCACATTAGTCACACAACACTGGCAGTGGAAATTTGGGGAATCTGCATTACACAGGGATTCCTCATACACACAGATCATGTTAGCTAACATTTGTAGTCGTTTACTTGATTTATTCAAGAGCGACCGTCTCTCTATGCACATGCTGTCATGCCTACATGCTTGTTCCAATAGGGCAGACCACAGCATTTCTGCAGATTTGGGTATAGTGGGGGTTACTGAATTAAATTTACTGTGCTTTGCTAATCTTTTAAGGGTTGATAAGTCCATACTCACTCTTCCTGATGCCATATTGGTCGTCCTCCTTGTCCCTTCTCTGCTGCTTGAAAAGGTGCTTTTACCTCTTGAACGTCTCTTCCTGACAAGCTGGACTTTACCTTGAGAACGACTATGACTCTTTGGACGATTGGACTGGTAAAGATGACCCCAAACTCTCAAAGATTACCAAGCAAAGGAAAAAGAAAAAACGTTAAAAATCAGAAGACTGGGTTATCTGTTATTGATTTTGTTCCATGTATAGCTTGTATTGAAAATCTGCGTCACCCGTCTGAACTATCAGCGCTCTGAACGCACAGGATTACACACCAGTTCACCCTGTATCAATATAATCTGTCCACGTCCCTCCGGCCTGATCAGTTCACAGATGACCAGAAACTCACACAGCAAAACATGGAAAACAAAATCTAAACAGTGGGCCTGTAGCTCCCCATTGTAAAAGGACAGGGCTTACATTACAATAACAAAAGCATTAGGAGGTCACATTCACTGAACAAAAAAGCTATTTAACTCCAAAACATCCTAACAGGCCAAGTTACATGGTAACATAGGAGCCTTCTATGATTTCACCGTCACAATTCTTGCTTCCATTGAACTTGTGAGATTTTGGAGAGTTTCTGCTTGTATTTCTTTGCCTCCCAGAGCCGCTGTTTGGTTGTGATCAGCCTCCCACCCTCATAGATCGTTTGCTTGATGATCCTCCAAAGGTTCTCTATAGGGTTGAGGTCAGGGGAAGATGGTGGCCGCACCATGAGTTTATCTCCTTTAATGCCCATAGCAGCCAATGACTCAGAGGTTTCTTTGCAGCATGAGATGGGGCATTGTCAGCATGAAGATGATTTTGCTCCTGGAGGCACGTTTCTGCTTTTTAGACCATGGAAGAAAGTTGTCAGTCAGAAACTCTAAATACTTTGCAGAGGTCATTTTCACACCTTCAGGAACCTTAAAGGGCCCCACCAGCTGTTTCCCCATGATTCCGGCCCAAAACATGACTCCTCCACCTCCTTGCTGACGTCGCAGCCTTGTTGGGACATGGTGGCTGTTATGGCTGGCAATCAGGCAACACAGCGTGCAGTAATCAGCGCACATACAGAGATCTGGCAATAACCAAAAACAATAGGACGAGCTCTGAGACGTGGAATCTCTGTAGACTGCAGTACCTGATCTATCCTCACACAACTAAAAGCAGCAGTGGATTGCGCCTATCACTACCTATGCAACTCGGCACTGCCTGAGGAGCTAACTAGCCTGAAGATAGAAATACAAGCCTGACTTACCTCAGAGAAATACCCCAAAGAAATAGGCAGCCCCCCACATATAATGACTGTTAGCAAGATGAAAAGACAAACGTAGGAATGAAATAGATTCAGCAAAGTGAGGCCCGATATTCTAGACAGAGCGAGGATAGCAAAGAGAACTATGCAGTCTACAAAAAACCCTAAAACGAAAACCACGCAAAGGGGGGCAAAAAGACCCACCGTGCCGAACTAACAGCACGGCGGTGCACCCCTTTGCTTCTCAGAGCTTCCAGCAAAAGTTAATAGCAAGCTGGACAGAAAAAAAACAGAAAACAAACTAGAAGCACTTATCTAGCAGAGCAGCAGGCCCAAGGAAAGATGCAGTAGCTCAGATCCAACACTGGAACATTGACAAGGAGCAAGGAAGACAGACTCAGGTGGAGCTAAATAGCAAGGCAGCCAACGAGCTCACCAAAACACCTGAGGGAGGAAGCCCAGAGACTGCAATACCACTTGTGACCACAGAAGTGAACTCAGCCACAGAATTCACAACAGTACCCCCCCCTTGAGGAGGGGTCACCGAACCCTCACCAGAACCCCCTGGCCGACCAGGATGAGCCACATGAAAGGCACGAACAAGATCTGGGGCATGGACATCAGAGGCAAAAACCCAGGAATTATCTTCCTGAGCATAACCCTTCCATTTGACCAGATACTGGAGTTTCCGTCTAGAGACACGAGAATCCAAAATCTTCTCCACAATATACTCCAATTCCCCCTCCACCAAAACAGGGGCAGGAGGCTCCACAGATGGAACCATAGGTGCCACGTATCTCCTCAACAACGACCTATGGAATACATTATGTATGGAAAAGGAGTCTGGGAGGGTCAGACGAAAAGACACCGGATTGAGAATCTCAGAAATCCTATACGGACCAATAAAACGAGGTTTAAATTTAGGAGAGGAAACCTTCATAGGAATATGACGAGAAGATAACCAAACCAGATCCCCAACACGAAGTCGGGGTCCCACACGGCGTCTGCGATTAGCGAAAAGCTGAGCCTTCTCCTGGGACAAGGTCAAATTGTCCACTACCTGAGTCCAGATCTGCTGCAACCTGTCCACCACAGAATCCACACCAGGACAGTCCGAAGACTCAACCTGTCCTGAAGAGAAGCGAGGATGGAACCCAGAATTGCAGAAAAATGGAGAGACCAAGGTAGCCGAGCTGGCCCGATTATTAAGGGCGAACTCAGCCAACGGCAAAAATGACACCCAATCATCCTGGTCAGCGGAAACAAAACATCTCAGATATGTTTCCAAGGTCTGATTGGTTCGTTCGGTCTGGCCATTAGTCTGAGGATGGAAGGCCGAGGAGAAAGATAGGTCAATGCCCATCCTACCACAAAAGAACCTCGAGACAAACTGGGAACCTCTGTCAGAAACAATATTCTCAGGAATGCCATGTAAACGAACCACATGCTGGAAGAACAAAGGCACCAAATCAGAGGAGGAAGGCAATTTAACCAAGGGCACCAGATGGACCATTTTAGAAAAGCGATCACAGACCACCCAAATGACCGACATTTTTTGAGAAACGGGAAGGTCAGAAATGAAATCCATCGAAATATGTGTCCAAGGCCTCTTTGGGACCGGCAAGGGCAAAAGCAACCCACTGGCACGTGAACAGCAGGGCTTAGCCCTAGCACAAATTCCACAGGACTGCACAAAAGCACGCACATCCCGTGACAGAGATGGCCACCAGAAGGATCTAGCAACCAACTCCCTGGTACCAAAGATTCCTGGATGACCGGCCAGCACCGAACAATGAAGTTCAGAGATAACTTTACTAGTCCACCTATCAGGGACGAACAGTTTCTCGGCCGGACAACGATCAGGTTTATTAGCCTGAAATTTCTGCAACACTCTCCGCAAATCAGGGGAGATGGCAGACACAATGACTCCTTCCTTGAGGATACTCGCCGGCTCAGATAACCCCGGAGAGTGGGGCACAAAACTCCTAGACAGAGCATCCGCCTTCACATTTTTAGAGCCCGGAAGGTATGAAATCACAAAATCAAAACGAGCAAAAAATAACGACCAACGGGCCTGTCTAGGATTCAAGCGCTTGGCAGACTCAAGATAAGTAAGGTTCTTATGATCAGTCAATACCACCACGCGATGCTTAGCACCCTCAAGCCAATGACGCCACTCCTCGAATGCCCACTTCATGGCCAGCAACTCTCGGTTGCCCACATCATAATTACGCTCAGCAGCAGAAAATTTCCTGGAAAAGAAAGCACATGGTTTGAACACTGAGCAACCAGAACCTCTCTGTGACAAAACCGCCCCTGCACCAATCTCAGAAGCATCAACCTCGACCTGGAACGGAAGAGAAACATCAGGTTGACACAACACAGGGGCACAGCAAAAACGACGCTTCAACTCCTGAAAAGCTTCCACGGCAGCAGAAGACCAATTAACCAAATCAGCACCCTTCTTGGTCAAATCGGTCAATGGTCTGGCAATGCTAGAAAAATTACAGATGAAGCGACGATAATAATTAGCAAAGCCCAGGAATTTCTGCAGACTTTTTAGAGATGTCGGCTGAGTCCAATCCTGGATGGCCTGAACCTTAACCGGATCCATCTCGATAGTAGAAGGGGAAAAGATGAACCCCAAAAATGAAACTTTCTGCACACCGAAGAGACACTTTGATCCCTTCACGAACAAGGAATTAGCACGCAGTACCTGGAAAACCATTCTGACTTGCTTCACATGAGACTCCCAATCATCTGAGAAGATCAAAATGTCATCCAAGTAAACAATCAAGAATTTATCCAGATACTCACGGAAAATGTCATGCATAAAAGACTGAAAAACAGATGGAGCATTGGCAAGTCCGAACGGCATCACCAGATACTCAAAATGACCCTCGGGCGTATTAAATGCCGTTTTCCATTCATCTCCCTGCCTGATTCTCACCAGATTATACGCACCACGAAGATCAATCTTAGTAAACCAACTAGCCCCCTTAATCCGAGCAAACAAGTCAGAAATCAATGGCAAGGGATACTGAAACTTAACAGTGATCTTATTAAGAAGGCGGTAATCAATACACGGTCTTAGCGAACCATCCTTCTTGGCTACAAAAAAGAACCCTGCTCCCAATGGTGACGACGATGGGCGAATATGTCCCTTCTCCAGGGACTCCTTCACATAACTGCGCATAGCGGTGTGTTCAGGTACGGACAAATTAAATAAACGACCCTTAGGGAATTTACTACCAGGAATCAAATCGATAGCACAATCACAATTCCTATGCGGAGGTAGGGCATCAGACTTGGACTCTTCAAATACATCCTGAAAGTCAGACAAGAACTCTGGGATGTCAGAAGGAATGGATGACGAAATAGACAAAAATGGAACATCACCATGTACCCCCTGACAACCCCAGCTGGTTACCGACATAGAGTTCCAATCCAATACTGGATTATGGGTTTGTAGCCATGGCAACCCCAACACGACCACATCATGCAAATTATGCAGTACCAGAAAGCGAATAACTTCCTGATGTGCAGGAGCCATGCACATGGTCAGCTGGGCCCAGTACTGAGGCTTATTCTTGGCCAAAGGTGTAGCATCAATTCCTCTCAACGGAATAGGACACCGCAAAGGCTCCAAGAAAAATCCACAACGTTTAGCATAATCCAAATCCATCAGATTCAGGGCAGCGCCTGAATCCACAAACGCCATGACAGAATACGATGACAAAGAGCACATTAAGGTAATGGACAAAAGGAATTTGGACTGTACAGTACCAATAACGGCAGAGCTATCGAACCGCCTAGTGCGTTTAGGACAATTAGAAATAGCATGAGTAGAATCACCACAATAGAAACACAGTCTGTTCAGACGTCTGTGTTCTTGCCGTTCTACTTTAGTCATAGTCCTGTCGCACTGCATAGGCTCAGGTTTACTCTCAGACAATACCGCCAGATGGTGCACAGATTTACGCTCGCGCAAGCGACGACCGATCTGAATGGCCAAGGACATAGACTCATTCAAACCAGCAGGCATAGGAAATCCCACCATTACATCCTTAAGAGCTTCAGAGAGACCCTTTCTGAACAAAGCCGCTAGTGCAGATTCATTCCACAGAGTGAGTACTGACCACTTCCTAAATTTCTGACAATATACTTCTACATCATCCTGACCCTGGCATAAAGCCAGCAGATTTTTCTCAGCCTGATCCACTGAATTAGGCTCATCGTAAAGCAATCCCAGCGCCTGGAAAAATGCATCAACATTACTCAATGCAGAATCTCCTGGTGCAAGAGAAAACGCCCAGTCCTGTGGGTCGCCGCGCAAAAAAGAAATAATAATCAAAACCTGTTGAATAGGATTACCAGAAGAATGAGGTTTCAAGGCCAAAAATAGCTTACAATTATTTCTGAAGCTCAGGAACTTAGTTCTGTCACCAAAAAACAAATCAGGAATCGGAATTCTTGGTTCTAGCATCGATTTCTGATCAATAGTATCTTGAATCTTTTGTACATTTACAACGAGATTATCCATTGAGGAGCACAGAGCCTGAATATCCATGTCCACAGCTGTGTCCTGAAGCACTCTAATGTCTAGGGGAAAAAAAAGACTGAAGACAGAGCTAAGAAAAAAAAATGATGTCAGGATTTCTTTTTTCCCTCTATTGGGAATCATTGGTTCGGCTCCTTGTACTGTTATGGCTGGCAATCAGGCAACACAGCGTGCAGTAATCAGCGCACATACAGAGATCTGGCAATAACCAAAAACAATAGGACGAGCTCTGAGACGTGGAATCTCTGTAGACTGCAGTACCTGATCTATCCTCACACAACTAAAAGCAGCAGTGGATTGCGCCTATCACTACCTATGCAACTCGGCACTGCCTGAGGAGCTAACTAGCCTGAAGATAGAAATACAAGCCTGACTTACCTCAGAGAAATACCCCAAAGAAATAGGCAGCCCCCCACATATAATGACTGTTAGCAAGATGAAGAGACAAACGTAGGAATGAAATAGATTCAGCAAAGTGAGGCCCGATATTCTAGACAGAGCGAGGATAGCAAAGAGAACTATGCAGTCTACAAAAAACCCTAAAACGAAAACCACGCAAAGGGGGGCAAAAAGACCCACCGTGCCGAACTAACAGCACGGCGGTGCACCCCTTTGCTTCTCAGAGCTTCCAGCAAACAGAAAAAAAACAGAAAACAAACTAGAAGCACTTATCTAGCAGAGCAGCAGGCCCAAGGAAAGATGCAGTAGCTCAGATCCAACACTGGAACATTGACAAGGAGCAAGGAAGACAGACTCAGGTGGAGCTAAATAGCAAGGCAGCCAACGAGCTCACCAAAACACCTGAGGGAGGAAGCCCAGAGACTGCAATACCACTTGTGACCACAGAAGTGAACTCAGCCACAGAATTCACAACAGGTGGCCATCCACCAACCATCCACTACTCCATCCATCTGGACCATCCAGGGTTGCTCGACGCTCATCAGTAAACAAGACTGTTTGAAAATTAGTCTTCATGTATGCCTGGGCCCACTGCAACCGTTTCTGCTTGTGAATACTGTTTAGGGGTGACCGAATAGTAGGTTTATGCACCACAGCAAGCCTTTGAATGATCCTACACCTTGAGGTTAGAGGTACTCCAGAGGCACCAGCAGCTTCATATACAGTAACTGTTTGCTGCTTTGTAATGGTATTTTGGCAGCTGCTCTCTTAATCCAATGAATTTGTCTGGCAAAAACCTTCCTCATTATGCCTTTATCTGCATGAACTCTGTCTGTGCTCTGTTTCTGTCAAAAATCCTTTCACAGTACGATGATCACTCTTAAGTTTTCGTGAAATATCTAATGTTTTCGTTCCTTGTCCAAGTCACTATTTAACACTTTACAGCAGCAGAGAGATCTTTTTTATTTCTCATATTGCTTGAAACCTGTAGCCTGCTTAATAATGTGGAACATCATTTTTAAGTAGTCTTCCTTTAATTCGAATCACCTGGAAAACTAATTATCACATGTGTTTAAGATTGACTTCGGTGATCCATTGAGCCCTGAGACACAATAACATCCACGAGTTTATTTGAAAAACAAAACAATTACATTTTTATGACACTTAAATCCAACTTGCATAATAATTTGGAACATGGTGTAGAAATATTATATTCAAGTCATACGGAAATATCTTATAGGAACTATATGGCTGTATTATGTGGAAATTATATGGCAGTATTATGTGAAAATGATACGGAACCTTTATGTGGGAAATATATGACAGTATTATGTGGGAAATATATGGCAGTATTATGTGGGAAATATATAGCAGTATAATGTGGGAAATATAAGGCTGTATTGTGTGGGAAATATATGGCAGTATTATAAGGGAAAATATGACAGTATTATTTGGGAAATATTTGGCAGTATTATGTGGGAAATATTTGGCAGTATTATGTGGGAAATATATGACAGTATTATGTGGGAAATATTTGGCAATATTATGTGGGAAATATAAGGCAGTATTATGTGGAAAATGTATGGCAGTATTATGTGGGAAATATAAGGCAGTATTATGTGGGAAATATATAGCAGTATAATGTGGGAAATATAAGGCAGTATTATGTGGGAAATATATGGCAGTATTATAAGGGAAAATATGGCAGTATTATTTGGGAAATACATTTCATAGCAACTGAAATGACAAGAAAAACTATATAATATGACAGATGAAGGTGCGCTGTGTTTTTTTCTGAATTTGATCTTCTCTTCTCTTTCAGGGACATTCGTCTCAGCATTCACCGTGTTGTGCGGAGCCAGGACCGACCTCCCCGACCGCCACATATGCTGCGTATTCTGGCTGAACATCGCTGCAGCCCTCATCCAAATCCTCACAGCGATTGTTATGGTCGGATGGATCATGAGTATATTCTGGGGGATGGACATGGTCATTCTGGCAAGTAAGTGCAGAAGAAATTATTCTCAGTAGCAGCTGCAGTTCTGATATTCTAGTCATGAACCAGGTGGATCAGGATGAACAGGGGAGCTTGATCATATACCAGAGAGCTGAGTGATGGTGCGGCGAGAGGAGCTGCATGAGCTGATGGATCCCATACAAAAAGGTTATTGGAGGATCAGCCGTCTGGACATGTGTGACAGTTATGGCAGGGGGTGACCAGAGGGCAATCATGCTGAATTTTAGGAACCAAACCGGCAGGGGGTAAACATTCTTGACATTTGCTTTGGTCACTCAGAGCTTCTTCTGCATTGGTCAGGCAATCAGCTAGATTACTGTATATTGAAACTTAGGTGAGAGAAGAAGTTAGCTACTTCCTGCCTCACTGATGAAGGTTCTGACCCCAGCAGTGATAACAGATTGGGGTCCACGCTCTAAAAAGTGAGAGGGACAGGAGGGTTCTTACATCATGGGAATCTTGAGAGAGGGTGACAGGTGACAGTAAAAGCCACACATGGCAGGTAATATGGCTGACACTCATATATTTCAGACAGCTACTTCCTGCCCCAGAAAGTGAAGCGGTCTGGAGAACACTGGAGATAGAGTTTTTATGATTTTGCTTCTGATTTCCATACATGTAACCATCACCAAGATGCCAGGCGACCAGACTGACTAAGTGCTTATCTGGCATCGGGCGCTTTGTCGGTTACTATAGGGAAGTTATGTGTCCTATTAGAAGAATGTGTCCAGGATAATTGCTCCCTGAGCTTTTCTATAAACCTTTTAGATCACCCGGCCTCTGTCCTGTAAACATGTCAGGTACAGGAGCTGCTGGAGGCAGAACTGTTTACACAGGCAGGATATATGAATTATGTACGGACTGTATACACTGTGGCAGGGATATTGTGGGACAGGCCGACATGGATATGTTTGGACAGTTGAGTCACAACAAAGACGCAATGAGGGAGTCTGCAAAAAAAGGAGCTTAACATATACCAGACTAGTTAAAGGGGCTCTCTGCCTTTTTACAACGCAGTTTCACTGGTCTCGGGGTTTCCACCTGCTGTGACCTCCAGCGATCCGTGGTAATTAACGAAGGAAAACAGCAGCAAGTGTTTAATTGTTCAAGAGAAATAGGGAATTATATAGCGTTCATTGAAATCAAAAGGCTGTGTGTGATGTGTGGCCATAGCGGGCAATGAGGATCCTGAGTGGAAGTCAGACCAAGGAAATAATATGAATAAACTGGAAGATCATGAACCGCCTGCCCCCTTATAGTGAGCACATCTAGGATAGATACA
Source organism: Ranitomeya imitator (assembly GCF_032444005.1). NCBI lineage: Eukaryota > Metazoa > Chordata > Amphibia > Anura > Dendrobatidae > Ranitomeya > Ranitomeya imitator. The sequence goes on along the minus strand of NC_091286.1, from coordinate 22,541,148 downwards.
GTTGCCCCACCAAAATTCCCCAGGACTTTTAGTGAAACCAAGGCTTGGTGAACCGTGAGGTATGCTGGGGACCTTGGTCCTGTTGGGAGGTCATTGACATGTGAGCTTTAGCTCTCTTCAGAACATATGATGTTTTCTTCAATGATTTCATGATATTTCATTGAATTCATCTTGCCCTCCACATGCTGCAGGTTTCTAACACCAGAGGGTGCAAAGTAGCCCCGGAACATCACTGAGCCACCAGCATGCTTCACTGTAGTCATCACTGAGCCCCTACCATGTTCACTGTAGACATCACCAAGCCATCACAATGCTTCACTGTAGACAAGACCAAACCAACACCATGCTTCGCTGTAGACATCGCCGAGCCACCACCATGCTTTGCTCACCAATCTACCACCATGCTTCATTGTAGGCATCACTGAGCCACCACCATGCTTCAATGTAGGCATCGCCGAACCACCACCATGCTTCTCTGTAGACGTGATCAAGCCATCACCATGCTTCACTGTACACATCACCGAGCCACAACTATGCTTCACTGTAAGCATCACCAAGCCACCACCATGCTTCATTGTAGACATCGCTGAGCCTCCATTATGCTTCACTGTAGGGATCCTTAAGTCACCACCATGCTTTGCTGTAGACATAACCAAGCTGCCACCATGTTTCGCTGTAGGAATTACCGAACCACCACCATGTTTTAATGGCTTCACTGTATATATCACCAAGCCACAACCATGCTTCACTGTAGAGATCACAGAGCCACCAACATGCTTTACTGTAAACATCATAATGTCACAACCAAGCTTCAATGTAAACAGCACTGAGCCTTCAACATGCTGTACTGTAGATATCACAATGCCACCACCATGCTTCACTGTAGCCTTCACCAAGCCACAACCATGCTTCACTGTAGAGATCACAGAGCAACCACCATGCTTTACTGTAAACATCATGATGTCACAACCATGCTTCAATGTAAACATCACTGAGCCTCCAACATGCTTTACTGTAGATATCACAATACCACCACCATGCTTCACTGTAGCCTTCACAATGAGTTTTTCACCACCCGCCTCATCAGGAATTTGATGGCAGACAGTGACAGCTTCCTATTTCTGCCACATCCAGGTAGAGTAGCTGTTGTTTCCATGTGAACTCCTGTTGTATCTCTGTATCTATACGACAGCAGATAGGCTGAGCAACACATTTATACATTTTTCTATTAAATCTAATTTACAGTGTGGTTTTTATAATTTTCATTGCAAAGATCGACATGAGATAGATAGATAGATAGATAATGAGATCCACACTTGCATTTTATAAAGCACATATATGAGGTTTTTTTTTTGAGAAATTGTAGAAATATAAAGAAAATAAATGTCTCCATAATTTAATCTGTTTCTGTTATTTGTCAACATGAGGGTAACACATTCCCTCTCTGGGGTTTGCTCGCCTGGAGTAGACCCGTTCCATGCTGAGCTGCAGCAGAGTGAATAATTTCCACATTCCTGAAAATAAAGTTGACCTATATTCCATCATCTGGTGTTTTACCTTTACCCAAGACGCAGAGTGATAGTGCCCTAAAGACGGGCAGGCCGTAGGCAGATGGATAAATCTTTCTCCCCAGAACCTCATTTCCTTCGGTCTTTATAGAGACTTCTCCTTTAATTAGCCCCGAGTGTCCCCTTACTAAGATCAATTCTAGTGTACCCCCCCACAGGGATATGACGGGGCTCAAGACATTTGTCTAATAGGGAAAGACAACCAAGTCTTTTCATAGCTGCTGTTTAAGCATATTCAAAAAGTCACCAATCCCACACAACAGTGTCAGATACACAACAATTTTCCATTTCTAACTTTGCATGCCGGTTATACAGTTATTAGACTGCATCAGTCCGCTCATTCTATACTGCTTTTGCTACTTTCAATAATTTATAGAACTACCACTAGGGGGAGCTCACTACATACAGATTTATACAGCCACCACTAGAGGGAGCTCACTACATACAGATTTATACTGCCACCACTAGAGGGAGCTCACTACATACAGATTTATACAGTCACCACTAGGGGGAGCTCACTACATACAGATTTATACAGACACCACTAGAGGGAGCTCACTACATACAGATTTATACAGTCACCACTAGGGGGAGCTCACTACATACAGATTTATACAGACACCACTAGAGGGAGCTCACTACATACAGATTTATACAGCCACCAGTAGAGGGAGCTCACTACATACAGATTTATACAGTCACCACTAGAAGGAGCTCACTGCATACAGATTTATACAGCCACCACTAGAGGGAGCTCACTGCATACAGATTTATACAGCCACCACTAGAAGGAGCTCACTGCATACAGATTTATACAGCCACCACTAGAGGGAGCTCACTACATACAGATTTATACAGCCACCACTAGAGGGAGCTCACTACATACAGATTTATACAGCCACCACTAGGAGGAGCTCACTACACACAGATTTATACAGTCACCACTAGGGGGAGTTCACTACATACAGATTTACACAGCCACCACTAGAGGGAGCTCACTACATACAGATTTATACAGACACCACTAGAGGGAGCTCACTACATACAGATTTATACAGCCACCACTAGAGGGAGCTCACTACATACAGATTTATACAGTCACTACTAGAGGGAGCTCACTACATACAGATTTATACAGTCACCACTAGGAGCTTGTAGTCTGTGGAGGAAGGTGCTGTTTTGTGTGCTCCAGGAGAGTAACCAGTTTTTCACTCAGGAATCCCCCCCCTCTCTGACCCAGGAAAGAGAGGGGTGTATTGGATGGACTGTGGGGCTGAGTCCCCGTCTCCCACCCCTCGGTCTAAGCCGGCGAGGGGTGGGAGCTCATCGCTACCGGCAAAGAGGGTCACCAGATCCGGCAAGGCCCAGAACATGGTGGAGCCCAGGAAGACCCAGGAGGGCTGCAAAGCCCCTAAGGCTGAGGCGAGGGCCACTGCGGTGTCTCCTCCCGGAGGTGAGCGGAGTACTCGCAGAGGTGCAGCGGCGCCGGTGCCGAAGGATTGGGGCGCTAGGGCCGCACGGGAGCCGGTTGACAGCTATGCTTCCCGCGTCCATGCGTACCTCAGCGAGCATGAAGAGGCTGGGAAGACCCTCAGGAGACTCCGGGAGGAGATGAAGGAGGTGAGGCAAGCTGCAAGCAGAGCCTCCCGCACAGAGAAGTCTGCCCTAACAGCCAGGATATCCAGCTTGGGGATCTGCATTGAGGGCATGGAAGCCCGGAGAGCGGCTATATTAAATAACAACGGGCCCTTCCGGGAAAAGCTGGAGAATGACGACCGATTCCACAACATGGCTGCTGCAAAGGAGCCAGAGGGGTCTCGGCGTCCGACCCAGGTGGAGGAGGTGGACCATGAGGAGATGGAGGAGGCACCGTACCCACCTGGGGGCTTGGTAAGTGATCTCCAGGCCACACACAGCGGGATAGATCCAGTGCAGGTCCCACTCCCATCAGACCATAGTATTTCAGAGGATGATGGGGGTGATGCGGATGATAGCAGCAGCGATAACAGCAGCAGTGGGGGTTGCCTCGTCTTGCAGCAGATCCGTCAGCTAGAGTCCCCAGTAAATTATGCCCACCTGAAGTTTGGGGATGAGGTCTGCGGGGACGAGGCAACCGGGAGGGGGAAAAAGAAAAGGAAAAAAAGGAAGAAAACATCGGAGGAGAGGTTGGTGTTTGTCCCCCTTCCTGGGACCCCCCGATCCCGGAGTGTGGAGCCCGCTACCCACCCCGGCCCGGGACCTGCAGTGGGACCGGTGCGAGGGAGCGGGGAGAGTACAAGTCATATGGCGCAGGTCGCCGTCTCTGCTGGCGGTAGCAGAGGGGGCGAGAGTGGGCATGCGGCTGCAAAGCCGGACAGTGTGCATGGTCTGGAGAGTGGCCCTGTGGCGGGCAGTAATAAAACCTGTGGAGGTGTCCAGGCCCGATCCTCTGTGGAAACGGGGGACGGCCTGGCGCCTGCTGCACCCGCTGACGCTCGGGGGGTAGGGGCTGTGGGTACCTTGCCGGTGGTCACCGCTCCCCGCAGTGTTGGCGGTGCGCTGTCAGCCGGGGCCGCATCATCGGCGGTGTGTGCTGTGGTGTCGGGGTCCCCCACATGCAGATCCGATGCTGGGTCAAAATCCGGGACCCCGGCACCGGTTATCATCTCGGGTGCAGCTGTAATGGCTGCGGTAATGCAGGTCCGGACGGCATCCTCGCCGAAGAAAGTCGCACCGCCGGGGTCCTCTGCATGTGTGTCACCTGTATCTGTGGGGGACCCGGCGGTGAAGTGCACACAGGAGCGTGGAGATGGTCTGCAGGAGAGGCTGGAGCAACAGTCTGCAGCTGCCAGCACATGCTCTGCTGAAAAGCAGGGTGTGGTAATCAAACCCTGCAGTATTGATCTTAAAGGGGCAGCTGCACTGCAAACAGCAACAACCCCAGCAGACAGCAGAAAAAAAAATGCAAAAAAAAATGTAAATAAGAATGGAAGTGGTGCAAGTGGTGTGACTAGTGTGTGTGATAATGGTGAAGGGTCAGGTGTTGGAAGGGCAGTTTCTGCTGGAGGTATGGTTGGAGTGAATGGTGCCAGCGTGGGGACTTCTAATGAAAATGGTGAGGCTGAGGTAAGTGAGGTGGAGATGGTTGACTGTGAGGTTGAGGGTTCAGGGAATATAGGGGCTGGTCCATCGTCCCCATCACCTGCAGCAGCCATTAGTTATGCGGCTGCTGCCGCTGGGGTTCCACAGGGGTCTTCCTCATCTCCGGACCCAGGGAATGAAGCTTTTCGCCGCCGTTTCCTGGAGGCCCTCAAAAAAGGGGAGCAGACGATCAATGTAGAGGGAAGAGAGGTGGCGTTGTCCTACTGGCTAGATAAGTTTGGTCTAGCTGCCTTCCAAGAGAAAAGGGGGGGGGGGGAGACCGTGTGGTCCCTCCCGACAGCTGGGCAGGGGGTCTCCGCTGGAGGGGCGATGAAGCGTGTCCATCCAGGACAAATGTGGTGAAGCTCCTCATGAAGATGGACTTCAGGGCTATTGACATCTTTGCTCTGATACATCCTTTTGGGACCTCCACCTTTGATATCAGCTTTGTTCGGCCGGAGGGCTTGGAGCTCTTTTGGTCGAATTATGAGCTGGTAAAAGAGGAGCCCGGCTGGCGAGGTTTCGCCGTGGAAGCAATTTCTCGCCAAAGTGGGCCGAAGAAAGTGACCGTTTTAACATGTAATGAGTCTCTTTCTGGCGTTGACATAATGACCTGGTTGAGTTGGTACGGCGAGGTTGTGGAGGTCCCGAAGAAGAACCGGGACGATTTTGGTATCTGGTCAGGGGGCTGGACCTTCATGGTAAAGTTGAAGCGTTCAGGGGGCACTGTCACCCACATCCCTTCCTCGGCTTTTCTGGGAAGGGATCGGATTCTGGTCTTCTACCAGGGGCAGCCGAAGGTATGCCACAGGTGCGGTGATCCTCGCCACTTCAGCGCGGGCTGCAAGGTGCAGAAATGTGCCTTGTGTGGCGAGGTAGGTCACCTCGCCGCATCCTGTGGTGTCATTCGATGTCACCTGTGTGGTGATCTAGGTCACCCGTTCAGCCGCTGCCCTCGTTCCTTCTCTAATGCCATGGCCAGCCGGGCGGAGGGGAGCCGTGAGGAAGTTCCTGGCGGTGCAACTTCTGCAGAGGTTGGAGGTGGTAGCGGGGGAGGAGCTGAGGGGCCGATGAGGAATGGCAGGGCTAGGGGCCCCTCTTACCAGCGGAGGCAGGCAAGGCGTCAGGAGGGCAGGGGGCAGGAGGAGCCTCAGGAAACTGGGGTAATGGCTGCCCCCTCCTCCGAGGCGACAGCCCATGTCACTGAGGCCCCGGGGGAGGAAGCGGTGAATGAGGAGATCAGACGGGTGGAGAATGAGGAAGCGGCTGATCTCTCAGATGCCTCTCAATATGAAAGTTTTGATGAGGATGGAGGGGAACAGCCAAAAGAAATGGGTGACAAGGGTACCAAGAGTGCCAAAAGTAAAAAAAAGAAGAAAAAAGGTGGAAAATCTTCTTCCCTGACCAAGGTGCCTAAGGAAGGTCCCACCAACTCCCCTCTGATCCCTCTCTCCAACCGGTTCCAAGCCCTTGACGATCCTGCTGAGACGGGAGTCGGGGGTGAGGTTCCGGAGGTAACATCGGGAGGGCCTTTGGGAGGCGGGGGAGTCCCTTCTCCGGGGGGTGTGTCTTCCTCGCGAGGTGGGGACGACCCTGGGTCCGGAGATGAGAAAGAGGTGGGAGGGATGGATACCTCTGTCTCTCTGAAAAGAAGAGGGGGGGCTTCATCGTCCGGAGACGAGCGGGCTAAGAAAAAGGGTGGGGTGAAGAAAAAGGCCATCTAACTCGATCACTCATGATGGCGGCACCCACCCCGTTGACTCTAGCGACCATTAATGTCGCTAGTATAAAGTCTGATGCGGCTAGATTTGCGGCCTTTGATTTTCTCACCCGATTTGAGGCTGAAATTTTGTTTTTGCAGGAGACCAGGCTTACGGATATGGGGGCCATACGCAAGGCGAAGAGCGAGTGGAGGTGCGGGTCTTCGTACTGGTCTCTTGCGGCCGAGCCGTGTAGCGGGGTGGCAGTCCCTTTTAAGACTGCATCGGTTGAATGCCGGAGAGTTATCGAGGTAGAAATGGGGAGGTGCCTGGTCTTAGACGTCTTCATGAGGGGACAGGAGCTTCGGCTCATTAACATCTATGGTCCGCAGTCAAAGTGGGACCGTAAATGTCTCTTCCTGAAGATTAAGCCCTATCTTTTTACCAGTCGGCAGGTGGTCTTTGGAGGTGACTTTAACACTGTCACAAGGCTTCGTGATAGGGGAGGCTCCATTGACCGGCTGGCTTATGATAGTAATACTCTTAATAGCATAGCTAGTGACGCTCGCCTGGTGGATGTCCACATCCGGCACACCCCAGGTCACTGTGGTTTCACCTTTCATAGAGGTAATTGTAGGTCTAGGATAGACAGGTTTTTTTATAGGAGGAAGCCATCTCTTCAGCAGTGTCCGTTGTTGAGGTGGAGTTCTCCGATCACTGTCTGATTTCTTTTTCTCTGAATGTTTCAGAAACCCCTCGGATGGGAAGGGGATTATGGAAGCTGAATTCGTCCCTCTTGGAAGAAGCAGAGATAAGACAATCCTTTGAGGACTTTCTTCAGAGCCAGGTACCGCTTTTGGATCTCTGTAGCGATAAGTCAGAGTGGTGGGAGATGTTCAAAGATCGGGTTGCGAGTTTCTTCCGCCAGCTCTCGAGCCTCAGGAGCCTGTGCAGGTACCGCCTGTGTCAGGAACTGAGGAGGAAACTCGAACATCTCGTCTCGGCTGGAGGTGACCGTGAGGAGATCTCCAGAGTGAAGTCTTTACTCAAGAGGTGTCAGTACGATAGGCACACATCTTTGGTTTTTGAGAGGGATTTCGGGAGGTACCGCTCGCCTGACCCCTACAGAAACTGTAAGATGTCAGTGAGTTGTAAGGTGGTGACAGGTTTGGTCGACGATACGGGTTCCCTGAAAAGATCCAAATCAGGGATCCTGGAGGTGATCAGATCTTTCTACTCACACCTCTTGGGGAAGAGGGATCTGGATCGGAACGTGATGTCGGCTTTCCTGGCCGAGGCCGTCCCTGAGCCAGGGGATGACCCCTCGCTTCACGTTTTGACAGAACCAATCAGGGAAGAGGAAGTGCGACTGGCCATTGATGGGCTTCGGCCTAAGAAATCGCCAGGTCCGGATGGCTTAACATCCGAGTTTTATAAGACCTTTAGGGACTCCTTGGTCCCTCTCTTGACTGAGGTGTTTAACGAGTGTCTCTCCTCGGGCGCTCTTTCCCAGTCGATGAGGCAGTCTGCCCTGATTATCCTGTCAAAGGGTAAGGACCCGTCCCGTATTGAGAATTGGCGTCCCATAGCGCTTCTCAATACGGACCGGAAGGTTCTGGCAAAGGTGCTGTTCAAACGGCTGGTGAAGTTTGCACCCCGGCTCCTTTCGGGGGCCCAGCACTGCTCTGTTCCAGGCCACAGTACGTTTAGTGCTGTGCTCGGTGTCCGAGAGGCAGTGGAGCAGGGCAGGGCAGGTCACTGGAAGGGGTACTTGCTGTCCTTAGACCAGGCGAAGGCTTTTGATCGGGTTAACCATGAGTACCTCTGGTCCGTCCTTCTGAGGTACGGTCTGCCTGGGGGGTTTGTAAATTGGCTAAAGATCTTGTACGCGGGGGCAGAGACTTTCCCGCTCGTGAATGGTTGGTCTGGCCGCCCTTTTGAGGTTGGGTCTGGGGTCCGCCAGGGCTGTCCATTGAGCCCGCTGTTATACGTGTTCACGATAGATCCCCTTTTAAGGAGGATTGAGCGTGGGCCGTTGGCGGGAGTCAGGATGGACCAGGTGGCCCCGGAAGCCACTCTGAGGGTGGTAGCGTATGCCGATGACGTCTCCCTTTTCGTGTCCTCGGGTGAGGAGGCGGAGTGGGTCATGTCTGAGGTTGATCGCTACTCGGAGGCTTCTGGGTCCAGAATTAATCAGGAAAAGTGTGAGAGTCTCTGGCTGGGAGGGGGAGACCCTAGTTTTGGTCTCCCGGACACTCTTCCAGAGCCCCAGGCATTGGCAAAAATCCTAGGCATCGAATTTGGCCCTGGGGACTACCCCCAGCAAAATTGGGAGGGCAGACTTAAGATTGCCGCCCAGAAGGTGGACCAATGGAAGGGTTGGTCTTTGACCCTGAGGGAAAGGGTTAGCCTGGTTAAGGGTTTTTTGCTACCCTTGTTAATATACCTGGGCAGCGTCTGCATGTTGCCAGAGCCGCTCTGGACACGGGTCTACAGCCTGTTTTTCCAGATGTTATGGGGAAATAGGCTGAACCTAGTCAAGCGGGAGGTCACATATCGCACAAGGAGACTAGGAGGGTTGGGTATGGTCAACCCAGTGGTGTTTCTAATAAACACTTTTGTCAAGACTAACATCGCCAACCTCTGGTCAGAGAGGGCTCCTCCGTGGGTATTCTCCTGCAGGGGATGGCTTCGGCCCTTCTTCCAGGAATGGGAGACAGGAGGGCAAGTGAAGGACCTGCGCACACCGCACGGGCATCTCCCGGCTTACGCTACCCCGGTTCTGAAGGTGATCCGCCGGTGGGGTCTGGGAATGTGGGAGATCAGGACCATGTCGAGGAAATTCCTTGACAGGAGGGTTCTGTTGACCCATTTCCAGAAGCCTCTGGTGCTCAAAGATTGCCCAAGTCGGGATCTGGAGGGTGGGCTGAGGTTATTGAATTCTACACGGGTCCCCTTGAAGTTTTGGGACTTGGCTTGGCGCTGCTTCCATGGGAAACTGTACGTAAGGGACAACCTGAAGTGTAGGAACTCCGATGATCGGGGTTGTCCCCGTGAGGGGTGTTGCGACACGCTGGAAAGCATGGAGCACTTCCTCCTTCAGTGTCCTTTTAATACAGGGGTCTACAACAGGGTAGGTGCTTCCATAGGCTGGCCTCGGCTGGCACACCTTTCCTATGCGGAGTGGGCGTATGGGGCATTCGGATCCCTGGGTGGCCGAGATCGGGGCACTTTATTTCTAGTCAGTTTAGTCGTCAGGTTTTACACGTGGAACGCACGGTGCTTAGTGTCAACTCAGCAGAAAATCCTCCCCCGGGACGAGGTTGTTAGGAACATTCTGGGTGCCCTGGTGAAGGTGCGCTCTCTGGAGTATGACAGGCTAGGTGCAGCGAGGGCCTCTCTTCTCTGGAGAGGGTTCTCATTTAATGTACCTAGGGCTTAGATAAGCAGGTAAGTGATAGGGACAGGTAGATAGCCTCAGTAGGGACAGGTAGATAGTTAGGGACAGGACAGGGACAGCCCAGGGACAGTTAGGTAGGCACGCGGTGAGTTAGGTAGGGTAGTAGGGTCAGGCAGGGAGAGACAGGGAAAGGTAGGTAGATAAATAGGGGCAGATGTCTAGACAGGTAGGGTCGGCTGGTAGAGTAAGGATTGCTAGGGTAGAAGCCTGTCATCTCCGGTTTCCCGGTGGCGGGCTGGGGCTTTTCACGATCAGATTTTTGTTTTGCAGAAGTGAATTACTGATATAGGGCTTACAGGCACCAATCCTGGCTCTGGGTAAGTGTTGTATATAGAGAGTTATGTAGTATTGTAATGTAAGGTGATGATCCTGTCGCTTTCAGGGTTAAAGCACCTGTCTTGTAAGCAAGAGGTTATGAGTTCCTTGGTGAGGTTATTTTTGTATTGTGTGGGTGTTTTTTTGTGGTGGGAGGGAGGGGTTTGGTGGTAGGTTGTTTATGGTTGTATTTGCTGTGTAAAAAGGAAAAAAAGGGGAAAAAAAAAATTGTGTGTTTTAGATAGATGTGTTTAAGCCAGGTGGCTATAGTGTTTCTTTTTGGGCGATGGACCAGAGTTTTCTTTGTTAGGTTTGCTATGAAGTGTGTATGGGTATTAATAAAATGTTTCTTCTCTCCTTGGGTGATGTAACCTGGGGAGGAGGAGATCTGGAGAATCATAAAGTGAAAAGACAAGTAAAGGACAGAAAACAACAAGAAAGAAAGATGGAGGAAGCTTCTCTGAGAAAGAAGAAGGCAGTTTGTTTTCTTTTGCGGGGTTGCTTTGACTGGGGGCTGTTATGCTGGACTCGGACTTTGCTTTGGACTGGGGGGATAATGTTGGACTCGGACAGTTGCTTTTGCTGGGGTTTTGATTTTTGCTGTTTATTGTAAGTTTTGTATTTTTATAATAAAATAGTTCACTACACACAGATTTATACAACCACCTCTAGGCGGAGCTCACAGCTTACAAACTAATAATTTCCATTGCACTCAATTTTAGCTTTATAAATATGTAAGCAGGAGCTCCTCCTAGTGGTGGCTGCTGTCAGGAATAGTTTTAATATTCATAACTATTTTTTATAAAACACATTGTATTCTGTTTATTCATTCATTTATTCTATTCACTCCATTCCTGTTTTAGTATTATTATTACTCCAGTTTCTTTTCTGCTGGGGGTTCTATTTATTTATTTATTTAATAAGAATTCTTTTTGTTTTCTTTACATTCTTTGTGTAGAATTCTATGGCTCATTGTTTTCCTATGCCAGCTGCTCTAGTCTGTAGTTATGTGCATAAACCCATCACTTATGGAGGAATTGGAGGGATAATTTCTCTGATATTTCTGGGTTTTGATGAGGACATTGCAGCTGGTAATTTTGGGGACTGGTGCAGGAATTTATAAGGCACTGGAGAGTAACAGTAGTGAGTGCAGAAGAGCTCTAGAGTTTAAGGCCCATCAGGAGGCTCAGGATGAACACGACCATAAGGAAATGGTAGACCAGTGGCTGCTGGATGGGCAGTAATTAAAGGGGTGAACATGTGTGACCCCGCTGCATCCTAGGAAGGCATTTTTTGAGGTTACTGGGGGTCCTCAGCGGAAGGACCCTCTCCGCAATAAATTGACGAGTTTGGACATATCGTAATCTAGTTGGAGGTAAGTCTTAGTTTTTAGCCTCGGCTTTATTTTTTTTGGTATTTCTCATTCCTGCGGGTTCTGTAACATCCCGTCTCTGACATCAGTGCTGGGAATTATTCGCTGCCGCCCAGCTCCGGAGCGGGGGGACGAGATCCACCAAACATAGAGATCTAATTTTACACTGTTTTATCCTTGTTGGTTGTCATGACAATAAATCTAAGAGAAGGTACGTCAGGAGATTAATTCTTTAAAGAAATGTTTTCCAGCATCTTTTTGCAGGCAGAATACCGCCATCCCGACTGTGAAAAGAGCGCAAGTCCCAGAATTCTGGGACTTGTAGTCCGGTGATAAATGTTAAAGGGCAGCACGGTGGCTCAGTGGTTCTCTGATTTCCTCCCACATTCCAAAGACATACTGATAGGGAATCTAGATTGTGAGCCCCAACGGGGACAGCGATGATAATGTGTGCAAACTGGAAAGCGCTGCAGAATATGTTAGCGCTATACAAAAATAAATTATTAAGATTACTAAAGCTTCAAGAAACTCATAGATTCTGTTGGCATTCACAGTATAACACTCACTGGATTAGCAGTTTGTGCTCCGGAGCTGTTCTTCCTACTAACCTATAATATTACTACTTTTGAGAGAGATTATGAGAATCCTGAGTGATCAGATCTCAAAAACAGTACAAACCTCAAACTATGGCCGCAGAATAAATGCAGACCCCCTAACTCCAAAATGCAGAATCCAAATATGAATACAGACCCCACACCAGACATGCAAATAAATATAGACTTTAGACCAGACCCTAAAATGAATGGACCCCAGACCTCAAAATAAATACGGATCCCACAATGAATACATACCTTACACTCAGACCCCAAAAGTAAATTCAGATTAAACCCTAACAAAAAAAGAAGACCCCCAACCTCAAAATCACTATGGACCCCAAAATAAGTAAAAACCCAAAGAAATTCAGACTGGACCCCAAAGTAAAAGTATTCCAGACCTCAAAATAATAATAATAATAATAATAACTAGTTGGCCCATGTGAAAATTTCGCACATTGGTTGTCGGTGGCGCAGACAATTTCAGGAAAATCAAGCTGGTCAAATGTTAATGTATTTAATGAGATGATGAACACAGAGAGGTATTTATATATGTAGATTGGTAATACAATAAATTGGTTTGATAAGTAGAGGCTAAAAAAAATGTCTTGAGGTTGTGGTGCCACCTGTAGGTTATTGTTTTTTTCTGCAGGTTTCTGAAAATGAATGTTTAAACTGTATTTATTGATCAAATCATGAATGTGTGGTTTGTGTCTTTTCTTACTGAAGGGCAAGTTTACCTTTCAAATGGTGTATTATTTGTGTGTGTGGGGCGAAGTAATCACCGAAAAAGCAGTGCATGTTTGCAAATGTGTTTGCATATGTGACTCACCTGTAGTGAAGTGTGCAATCCTCCAATGTGCCTGAAATACTCTGGGCAAGCACTTTGGCAAGCTGGAAAGACCCCAAAGCAAATGCCACCTGCAGGTAATTTGACCTTTAAAATGGTCTATCATTTGTGTGTGTCGGTGCCGGTGGAGTATAAACGGAGCAAGTGTGCAATTAACCCCTTCGCGCCTTGCGCCGTACTAGTACTGCGCTGCCAGCACTGCATTTGTGCCAGCAGCAGTACTAGTACGGCGCACCGATCACCGCGGTCTCGCGCTGAGCGCCGCGGTGATCGGGTGCACGGGTGTCAGCTGTATATGACAGCTGACACCCCGCAGCAATGCCCACGATCGGCGCTATCGCCGATCGCGGGCATTTAACCCCTCTGATGCCGCTGTCAGTAGTGACAGCGGCATAGAGGGGGATCGTGCAGGGACGGGGGCTCCCTGCGCTCTCCCACCGGAGCAACGCAATGAGATCGCGTTGCTCCGGTGACCCGGAAGGAGTCCCCGGATCCAAGATGGCCGCCGGACTCCTTCCGGGTCATGAAATGACATGGCTAGCCGGCGCCTGCTGAGAGTTGCTGAGAGCAGGCGCCGGAAAGCTAGCTAAACTGCCTGTCAGATCGTTGATCTGACAGAGTGCTATGCACAGTGTCAGATTAACGATCTGATCTAATACAGTGATGTCCCACCCTGGGACAATGGTAGAAAGTAAAAAAAAAATAGAATGTATAAAAAAATAAATTAAAAAATCCCCAAATAAAAAAAAAAAAAACATTTCCCAGTAAATCCATTTATTTATGTAAATTAAAAAAAACAATAAAAGTACACATATTTGGTATCGCCGCGTCCGTGACGACCCGCTCTATAAAACTATCCCACTAGTTAACCCCTTCAGTGAACACCGCAAAAATAAAAAAGGCAAAAAACATTGCTTTATTATCATACAGGCGAACAAAAAGTGGAATAACACGCGATCAAAACGACGGATATAAATAACCATGGCACCGCTGAAAGCGTCATCTTGTCCCGCAAAAAAAAAAGCCGCCATACAGCATCATTAGCAGAAAAATAAAAAAGTTATAGCTCTCAGAATAAAGCGATGCAAAAACAATTATTTTTTTATATAAAATAGTTTTTATTGTGTAAAAGCGCCAAAACATAAAAAAATGATATGAGGTATCGCTGTAATCGTACTGACCTGAAGAATAAAGCTGCTTTATCCATTTTACCACACGTGGAACGGTATAAACGCCCCCCCTAAAAGAATTTCAGGAATTGCTGTTTTTTGTTCATTCCGCCTCCCAAAAATCGGAATAAAAAGCGATCAAAAAATGTCATCTGCCCGAAAATGGTACCAAAAAAAACGTCAACTCGTCCCGCAAAAAACAAGATCTCACATGACTCTGTGGGCCAAAATATGGATAAATTATAGCTCTCAAAATGTGGTGATGCAAAAAATATTTTTTGCAATAAAAAGCGTCTTTTAGTGTGTGACGGCTGCCAATCATAAAAATCAGCTAAAAAACCCACTATAAAAGTAAATCAAACCCCCCTTCATCACCCCCTTAGTTAGGGAAAAATAATAAAATGTAAAAAAATGTATTTATTTCCATTTTCCCATTAGGGTTAGGGTTAGGGCTAGGGCTAGGGTTAGGGCTAGGGTTAGGGTTGGGGTTGGGGCTAGGGTTAGGGTTGGGGTTAGGGTTTCATTTATAATTGGGGAGTTTCCACTGTTCAGGCACATCAGGGGCTCTCCAAACGCGACATGGCGTCCGATCTCAATTCCAGCCAATTCTGCTTTGAAAAAGTAAAACAGTGCTCCTTCCCTTCCGAGTTCTACTGTGCGCCCAAACAGTGGTTCCCCCCAACATATGGGGTATCAGCGTTCTCAGGACAAGTTGGACAACAACTTTTGGGGTCCAATTTGTCCTGTTACCCTTGGGAAAATAAAAACGTGGGGGCTAAAATATCATTTTCGTGGAAAAAAATTTTTTTTTTATTTTCACGGCTCTGCGTTATAAACTGTAGTGAAACACTTGTTGGTTCAAAGCTCTCACAACACATCTAGATAAGTTCCTTGGGGGGTCTAGTTTCCAATATGGGGTCACTTGTGGTGGGTTTCTACTGTTTAGGTACATCAGGGGCTCTGCAAATGCAACATGACACCTGCAGACCATTCCATCTAAGTCTGCATTTCAAACGGCGCTCCTTCCCTTCCGAGCTCTGCCATGCACTCAAACGGTGGTCCCCCCCCACATATGGGGTATCAGCGTACTCAGGACAAATTGGACAATAACATTTGTGGTCCAATTTCTCCTGTTACCCTTGGGAAAAAAAAAATTGCGGGCTAAAACATCATTTTGTGGAAAGAAAAAATGATTTTTTAATTTTCACAATGCTACATTCTAAACTTTAGTGAAACAATTGGGGGTTAAAAGTGTTCACCACACATCTAGATAAGTTCCTTAGGGGGTCTTCTTTCCAAAATGGGGTCACTTGTGGGGGGTTTCCACTGTTAAGGCACGTCAGGGGCTCTCCAAATGCGACATGGCATCCGATCTCAATTCCAGCCAATTTTGCATTGAAAAGTCAAATGGCACTCCTTCCCTTCCGAGCTCTGCCATGCGCCCAAATTGCCCTCAAACAGTGGTTTATCCCCATATATGAAGTATCAGCGTACTCAGGACAAATTGCACAACAACTTTTGGGGTCCAATTTATCCTGTTACCCTTGGGAAAATAAAAAATTTGGGGCAAAAAGATCATTTTTTATGAAAATGAATATGAAATTTTTTTTACGGCTCTACATTATAAACTTCTGTGAAGCACTTGGAGGTTCAAAGTGCTCACCACACATCTAGATTAGTTCCTTAGGGGGTCTACTTTCCAAAATGGTGTCACTTGTGGGGGTTTCCACTGTTTAGGCACGTCAGGGGCTCTCCAATCGTGACATGGGCTCCGATCTCAATTCCAGCAAATCTTGCATTGAAAAGTCAAATGGCGCTCCTTCCCTTCCGAGCTCTGCCATGTGCCCAAATTTTTTTAAACATTCAAAAAATTCCTGTGAAGCACCTGAAGGGTTAATAAACTTTTTGAATGTGGTTTTGAGTACCTTGAGGGGTGCAGTTTTTAGAATGGTGTCACTTTTGGGCATTTTTTGTCATATAGACCCCTCAAAGTCACTTCAAGTGTGAGGTGGTCCGTAAAAAAAATGGTTTTGCAAATTTTGTTGCAAAAATGAGAAATCGCTGGTCAACTTTTAACCCTTATAACTCCCTAACAAAAAAAAATTATGTTTCCAAAATTGTGCTGATGTAAAGCAGACATGTGGGAAATGTTGTTTATTAACTATATTATGTGATATAACTCTCTAATTTAAGGGCATAAAAACTAAGAGTTTGAAAATTGCTAAATTTTCATAATTTCCGACAAATTTTTGTTTTTTTCACAAATAAATGCAAGTCATATCGAAGAAGTTTTACCACTATCATGAAGTACAATATGTCACGAGAAAACAGTGTCAGAATCACCAGGATCCGTTGAAGCGTTTCAGAGTTATGATCTCATAAAGTGACAGTGGTCAGAATTGTAAAAATTGGCCCTGTCACTTAGGTAAAAACAGGCTTTGGGGTGAAGGGGTTAAATAGGCAGTGCATGTTTACAAATGTGTTTGCATATGTGACTGCAGTGAAGTGTGCAATCCTCCAATGTGCCTGAAATCGGCTGGGCAAGGAGTTTGGAAAGCCCCCAAGGCAAATGTTAGGATTTGTTTGTGATGTCTGTAAGCAGCTTTGTGGTAGTGTCCTTTGGGTAGTGTTGTGCCACCTGCAGGTCATTTTTCCTTACTGCAGGTTCATGAAAATTAATGTTTAAACTGTATTTTGTGATCACATCGTGGATGTGTGGTTTGTTTGGCTATTTTCTTGCTGAAAGGGGCACGTTTACCTTCCAAATGGTGTATCATTTGTGTGTGTGGGTGCATTATGAACGGAGATACAAAGTAATCAACGAAAAAAAGTGTTTAGAAATAATATAGAAGGATAATAATTACTACAGACCCCGTGTGTGCACTCCTCCTTTTCCTCACTTTATAGGGTCCAAATCTACAAAAAGGACCAAAGCAATGCCCATCATCCCCGAGAGTCCATAAAGGTCCCCTCTGTCACAGTGCCCCCCTGAGGTAGGACACGTCTTCCCATAGATTCTATCCTAAAAATTGACGAAGCATTGCCACATTCGCTCTTCGATACGTTTTTCCATTTCTCGCTCGGGATTGGAGTCCATGAACTCTGTAAACCGAGATCCGTTCCCGTTATGTGTGTGACTTTCCTGCATAGGAAGAAAGGCAATTAACACGCGGTGACGCGACAGCACTTTAGCACTTTACTTAATGCTGCTGATAACCGGATTACCGCTAATTACAAGGAGTCTTCAAGTAATTATCTCTCTCAGACGAAGCACAAACAGCGCTCTCTCCGAATCGCGTAAGATATGAGACCCCAGACTGAGACACCGTAATATTCCCAGGGACCGGTGATAGCTGCCATGTTGGTGGTCACAATTTCTCAATTCCTATTCAGCTTCAACAACTTCTTGACTCAAAGATTCCGCTCCCGCTCCTCTGGGAGGGATTTCTGCACGATTTTGGAGGCATCTGGGAATTTTTGCTCCTTCATCCAGAAGAGCATTTGTGGGGTCAAATACTGATGTTGGGGGGTGCAGTGTTTGTACTGATGATATACCAGAGGTCTGGACTCTGCAGTTATGGGGTCAGCAGAGCGGTGGTGACTTTTCTGCCCTCTGCTCCCTAGCACTTGGCCCATGTAACATTTCGGGGTCTTTACTTTGAGTTGCTGCGCTTCCTTCCATTTCTCAATGATATCACTCACAGGTGATGGGGAAAGAAATATCATGGGCGGACTTGTCACCCCGGTGGCTCCTATTACAGGACCGCGCTGGTATCGGTGGGCTCTGCACCACCGGCCATTCTGTCCCATGTTGGTAATGACAACCAGGTATATTTTTCACTGAGACCCTCATACATTTCATAGAAAACATAGTTTATGGCTGGGACTAAAGGCAGAGAAGAGACCAGTCCGGCGCCAACCCAATCCGGCTTTTCTCCACACTGCTCCAGGTGACTGACAGGTAATAAACACCCTTTAGACGCCTGTTAGTCACCTGGAGAGGTTTGGTGAAAGCTGGCCATGATTGGCGCTGGGCTAGTCTCGTCTCTGCCTATTGTCCACGGCTGATACTTTAAACCAGGGGTGGGGAATCTTTTTTCTGCCAAGGGCCATTTGGATATTTATACCGTCCACCGGGGGCCGTACAAACTCCGCCCACAAAGTACATCCTGGCTCTGGCACTGGTGTCGGAGGTAATCTTTCATTGCATGACCTTCAGTGTTCAGTAGTGAACACTGCATGTGTGTGCTAACAGAGCAAGAAGAACCTAATGAGCTGGTTATAATCAAAATACACCTCCCTGCCCAAGAATGCGGTCCCTGCATGAGAATCTGCTCGGGGGCCTGATAAAAGGTCATCGAGGGCCGCAAATGGCCCTGGGGCCTGAGGTTCTCCACCCCTGGTTTTAACTATGATTTCTCTGAAATTCCAGAACGTTTCACAAAAAGATATTATTGTCTGCCATCACACAGCCGGCTCTGATCCAACATGAATCGCCTTTAAATATCCTATCACGACGAGACAGATAACATTGTGAACATGAATATCTATTGTCTATCTATCTATCTATCTATTATGTATCTATCTATTATGTATCTATCTATCTATCTGTTTATTATGTATTTATTATCTAACTGGCTATTAGCTATTTATTTATCTATCTATATTATCTATCAGTCTATTATCTGTCTATTATTTATCTGTCTATTTATCTATCTATTCATTATCTATCTATTACCTATCTATTTATTATCTATATATTTTCTATCTATCTATTATCTGTCTTTTTATATAGCAATATATAGGCTTACATGAGTAAGTGGTTGATTTCCATTGCTTGTATTCACAGTTTCCCTATTTTCTCCTCTTTTTCATGCTTGTCTCTGATGATATCCCTGCTTCACTTCTTTCACAGTCTCTCAAGGTAGGTGGCCAGTGTCTTATATAGGGGGTTATCCTGTATACATCAGCAGGCCCCATGGCGATGGTTTTGTCACACCTCATAAGTTTGAATGATAAGAAAAAGGGGCACACATGGCAATTTTTATGTTATTCTAAACCCGTACCATAGCCTCGCCCAACTCCCCTTGCCCGTGTCCTGCTCCTATTCTCCCCTGCCAGCCACGAGGCCCAAAGGTCCTGGCAGGACGTTCTGTCCTCAGCAGTGGAGGAAGGACCTGTCGGCTCCCTGCTCCACCGTTATATTCAGCTATATCTGTGTCCTGAGGACATCCCCCGGTCTCCCGGGACCGCAGTACAGTTCCTCTATCTACTGTATCTATTCATCCCATTTCCAAAGTAATCCTCTTATATTCTTATTTTCAGGCTATAAGGAACAAGGCATTCCCCAGCAGTTGTAACCAGGACATCTATCATGTCGAATTGGTCAGGGACATTTTTCCATGCAAACGTCTTTTTCTAGAACAGTTGCAAATAAATGGAGAAACACACAGCAGGACGCTCAATGGCGGATGTACATACAGGAGACCAGTAATGTGTCGACAGATACCAGGTTGGTCGCCTGGAACCTACAACAACCATGGAACTTTCCGTGCTGCCCCCAGAGTTATTGTAACCTCAGTATCACTACTCACTTTCAGAAACGTTTTGGTGCCGTCCATTCTACCTTCCTCCCCCCCAAGATATCCATTCCTTGTCTTCCATGTTTGTGTTTGGACCAAATGGTGAAGGCAAAGGAGATCCGAGAAATTCCGAGAAAGTCAACAATCAATGATGAAGTGGAGTGCGGCTCGGTATCACCCTACATGGGTCGTGAGTGATGGCTTCAGCATTTATTGAATCCTCAAACCTTGGGACACAAGTCCATCAGCCATTATTCACATGGACGTCGGAGCCAACATGTCGGAATGTTCTGTGTTTCCAAAAGAACTTTCGATAGTAAAAATCCAGAATTTTTATTGGTGTTACTTATTGTAAATATGAGATATTCCTATGTCCTGGGGTACAGGACAGAACATCGTGCTCGGTTTGGTGGTTCAGACCCGTAGATTAATTATATTTGTTGTCAAACAGACTTTTGTTAAAAATTTTGCAAAAATTTGGAGAGTAAATTTTTATGATGACATTATAACCAACCTGGGCAGACACCAAGGGGGCTGCTGGTGCAGGGGTGGGTTATAATCTGAGGAAACGTGTTCGACAGTTGTCAAGCTGATAGTCAGTGATGCAGGACCCAAGGGCATCCAAAGAACCCCAGACACCTGGAGACGGCCCTGTGTATAAAGGCACATCATCTCTCTCCAGTATGCACGATCTTATTGGTGTGATGTCACGGCTGAGACGCCTCTCAACCAATCATAAAGCAACGTTTTAGCTTAAAGATGTCGGTCATTATAATGCAACAACCCGCGTAACAATGGCAATGTACAAGATGTGCAGTAGAGGCGATACCCGGAGGGCATCCACTCGGAATAGTCATCCCTGGGTCATGGAGCGACCAAAGGCCTGACCTCCAGGTTGTCACATTTGGTTGTTGTCTCAAAAAAAAAGATGATTAAATCCAATATAAAATTTAAAGTTAGTTCTACGTCAGTTTAGGAGACAGTAACACAAATGAGAAGCTTAGATACAGCAGATAGTAGCACACGAGAGGCTTAGATACAGCAGATAGTAGCACATGAGAGGCTTAGAGACAGCAGATAGTAGCACACAAGAGGCTTAGAGACAGCAGATAGTAGCACACAAAAGGCTTAGATACAGCACACAGTAGCACACGAGAGGCTTAGAGACAGCAGATAGTAGCACACAAAAGGCTTAGATACAGCAGACAGTAGCACACGAGAGGCTTAGAGACAGCAGATAGTTGAACACGAGAGGCTTAGAGACAGCAGATAGTAGCACACGAGAGGCTTAGATACAGCAGATAGTTGAACACGAGAGGCTTAGAGACAGCAGATAGTAGCACACGAGAGGTTTAGATACAGCAGATAGTAGCACACGAGAGGCTTAGAGACAGTAGATAGTAGAACACGAGAGGCTTAGAGACAGCAGATAGTAGCACACGAGAGGCTTAGAGACAGTAGATAGTAGAACACGAGAGGCTTAGAGACAGCAGATAGTAGCACACAAGAGGCTTAGAGACAGCAGATAGTAGAACACGGGAGGCTTAGAGACAGCAGATAGGACACGAGAGGCTTAGAGACAGCAGATAGTAGCACACGAGAGGCTTAGAGACAGCAGATAGTTGAACACGAGAGGCTTAGAGACAGCAGATAGTAGCACACGAGAGGTTTAGATACAGCAGATAGTAGCACACGAGAGGCTTAGAGACAGTAGATAGTAGAACACGAGAGGCTTAGAGACAGCAGATAGTAGCACACGAGAGGCTTAGAGACAGTAGATAGTAGAACACGAGAGGCTTAGAGACAGCAGATAGTAGCACACAAGAGGCTTAGAGACAGCAGATAGTAGAACACGGGAGGCTTAGAGACAGCAGATAGGACACGAGAGGCTTAGAGACAGCAGATAGTAGCACACGAGAGGCTTAGAGACAGCAGATAGTTGAACACGAGAGGCTTAGAGACAGCAGATAGTAGCACACGAGAGGTTTAGATACAGCAGATAGTAGCACACGAGAGGCTTAGAGACAGTAGATAGTAGAACACGAGAGGCTTAGAGACAGCAGATAGTAGCACACGAGAGGCTTAGAGACAGTAGATAGTAGAACACGAGAGGCTTAGAGACAGTAGATAGTAGAACACGAGAGGCTTAGAGACAGCAGATAGTAGCACACGAGAGGCTTAGAGACAGTAGATAGTAGAACACGAGAGGCTTAGAGACAGCAGATAGTAGCACACAAGAGGCTTAGAGACAGCAGATAGTAGAACACGGGAGGCTTAGAGACAGCAGATAGGACACGAGAGGCTTAGAGACAGCAGATAGTAGCACACGAGAGGCTTAGAGACAGCAGATAGTTGAACACGAGAGGCTTAGAGACAGCAGATAGTAGCACACGAGAGGTTTAGATACAGCAGATAGTAGCACACGAGAGGCTTAGAGACAGTAGATAGTAGAACACGAGAGGCTTAGAGACAGCAGATAGTAGCACACGAGAGGCTTAGAGACAGTAGATAGTAGAACACGAGAGGCTTAGAGACAGCAGATAGTAGCACACAAGAGGCTTAGAGACAGCAGATAGTAGAACACGGGAGGCTTAGAGACAGCAGATAGGACACGAGAGGCTTAGAGACAGCAGATAGTAGCACACGAGAGGCTTAGAGACAGCAGATAGTTGAACACGAGAGGCTTAGAGACAGCAGATAGTTGAACACGAGAGGCTTAGAGACAGCAGATAGTTGAACACGAGAGGCTTAGAGACAGCAGATAGTAGAACACGGGAGGCTTAGAGACAGCAGATAGTAGCACACGAGAGGCTTAGAGACAATAGATAGTAGCATACGAGAGGCTTAGAGACAGCAGATAGTAGAACACGGGAGGCTTAGAGACAGTAGATAGTAGCACACGAGAGGCTTAGAGACCGTAGATAGTAGCACACGAGAGGCTTAGAGACAGCAGATAGTAGAACACGGGAGGCTTAGAGACAGTAGATAGTAGCACACGAGAGGCTTAGAGACAGCAGATAGTAGAACACGGGAGGCTTAGAGACAGTAGATAGTAGCACACGAGAGGCTTAGAGATAGCAGACAGTAGCACACGAGAGGCTTAGAGACAGCAGATATTAGCACACGAGAGGCTTAGAGACAGCAGGTAGAACACGAGAGGCTTAGAGACAGCAGATAGTAGCACACGAGAGGCTTAGAAACAGCAGATAGTAGAACACGAGAGGCTTAGAGACAGTAGATAGTAGCACACGAGAGGCTTAGAGACAGCAGATAGTAGCACACGAGAGGCTTAGAGACAGCAGATAGTAGAACACGGGAGGCTTAGAGACAGCAGATAGTAGCACACGAGAGGCTTAGAGACAATAGATAGTAGCACACGAGAGGCTTAGAGACAGCAGATAGTAGAACACGGGAGGCTTAGAGACAGTAGATAGTAGCACACGAGAGGCTTAGAGACAGTAGATAGTAGCACACGAGAGGCTTAGAGACAGCAGATAGTAGAACCCGAGAGGCTTAGAGACAGTAGATAGTAGCACACGAGAGGCTTAGAGACAGCAGATAGTAGAACACGGGAGGCTTAGAGACAGTAGATAGTAGCACACGAGAGGCTTAGAGACAGCAGATAGTTGAACACGAGAGGCTTAGAGACAGCAGACAGTAGCACACGAGAGGCTTAGAGACAGCAGATATTAGCACACGAGAGGCTTAGAGACAGCAGATAGTAGAACACGAGAGGCTTAGAGACAGCAGATAATAGCACACAAGAGGATTAGAGACGGCAGATAGATTCAAATGAGAGGCGTAGATACACAGCTCAGCAGATAGTATCACACATAATGAGATCACATACACCAGCTAAGATGACTGTATCATACATGATAGGCTTAGACATACCGGATGACACAACAGTATTGCACACGAAAGGCTTAGATATGTCAGTTGAGGGGACAGTAACACTCAGGATATGATTAGATACACAGCTCAGCAGTCAGAATCATATATAGGCTTAGATACACCAGCTGATTTGAGAGTATCGCACATGAAAGGCTTAGGTACACCAGCTAAGGACACAGTATCACATATGATAAGATTAGATACAGCAGTGTTTTAGCCATTTCTATGTGATACTGTCTGCTGAGCCGTGTATCTAATTCTATCATATGTGATACTGTCTGCTGAGCTGTGTATCTAATCCTACCCTGTATGATACTGTCTGCTGAGCCGTGTATCTAATCCTGTCCTGTGTGATACTGACTGCTGAGCTGTGTATCTAATCCTATCCTGTGTGATACTGACTGCTGAGCTGTGTATCTAATCCTATCCTGTGTGATACTGACTGCTGAGCTGTGTATCTAATCCTATCCTGTGTGATACTGACTGCTGAGCTGTGTATCTAATCCTATCCTGTGTGATACTGACTGCTGAGCTGTGTATCTAATCCTATCCTGTGTGATACTGACTGCTGAGCTGTGTATCTAATCCTATCCTGTGTGATACTGACTGCTGAGCTGTGTATCTAATCCTATCCTGTGTGATACTGACTGCTGAGCCGTGTATCTAATCCTATCCTGTGTGATACTGACTGCTGAGCCGTGTATCTAATCCTATCCTGTGTGATACTGACTGCTGAGCCGTGTATCTAATCCTATCCTGTGTGATACTGACTGCTGAGCTGCTGTAAATAAACCTATCCTGTGTCTATATTAGATGCAGTCGCTGCTCTGGTCTTCTCTCTGTGATCTGGGTCTACATTTTGGAATATGTTTGGAACGAGGCCATGGCGGAGGCGGCGGCTCCTGTCACTGGGTGATGCTGGGGAACAGTCATTTTCCCATGAACTTTGCGTGGAGTGAATGTCATATGATGCGGTCACAATGGAGGATGTGTCCGGTCTGGTACCAGGCGGTGAGATGTGAGGAAGGCCGGGAGCAATGCGAGCACAGCAGAGTCTCCTGTCCTGGACGTCACCGCGGCTGCATGGCAACCTATTACAGCGCAGCTTTCACTTCTAAAGTTGCTTTAATAAAGTGAAAGCTGCGCTGTGATTGGTTGCGAGTTTACAGTTCTGCCCAACATTCCCACATATAATCGAGGGTGTGTGGGATCGTCCGTGGCCTGCAGTTATCATGGGATCTACAGCCGTGTATCTAAGGCCAGATTCACACCGTGAAAAAGTGCAGATTTGACAGGATTTTAATAAAATTTGTAAATTTCTGAGGTTTTTGTATAACATGAATCTTGCACTTTTCCCCCGTTACAATTCTGGTTTTCTATTATAGTTCTGTAGCTGAAGGGACATTTAGTGTATCTAAGCTGTCTGCTGTACTATTGCACTGTATCCAAGCTATCATATCCCAGCTGTCAGGTAGACCATGGCACTGTATCTAATCTGTCAGATAGACCATGGCGCTGTATCTAATCTGTCAGCTGTTTTATGACATTGTACCTAAGCTGACAGATACACTATGGCAGCGTATATAAGCTGTCAGATAGATAATGGCACTGTATCCAAGCTGTCAGGTATACTTTGACATTGTATCGAAGCTGTCGGATAGACTGGCATTGTATCTAAGCTGTCAGCTTAACCATGGTAGTGCATCTAAACAGGTATACAATTTTAATGTATCTAAGTTATCACTTGTAGTATGGCAGTGTATCTAAATTCATATCTATATTATAGCCAGTGCATCTAAGCTCACAGTTGAACTGTGTAAATGTATCTAAGCTGTCAGTTGCACAATGGCGTTGAATCTAACCAGTCAACTGTATTACAAGCGTGTATCTAAGCTCTCAGCTGTATTATGTCAGTGTATCTAAGCTCTCAGCTGTACTATGTCAGTGTATCTAAGCTCTCAGCTGTACTATGTCAGTGTATCTAAGCTCTCAGCTGTACTATGTCAGTGTATCTAAGCGGTCAGCTATACTATATCAGTGTACCTAAGATGTCAGCTGTACTTTGTTATGGCATCTAAGCTCTCAGCTGTACTATATCAGTGTATCTATGCGTTCAGCTGTGCTATGTCAGTATATCCAAGCTCTCAGCTGTACTATGTCAGTGTATCTAACCTCTCAGCTGTACTATGTCAGTGTATCTAAGCTCTCAGCTGTGCTATGTCAGTGTATCTAAGCTCTCAGCTGTGCTATGTCAGTGTATCTAACCTCTCAGCTGTACTATGTCAGTGTATCTAAGCTCTCGGCTGTGCTATGTCAGTGTATCTAAGCTCTCAGCTGTACTATGTCAGTGTATCTAAGCTCTCAGCTGTACTATGTCAGTGTATCTAAGCTCCCAGCTGTACTATGTCAGTGTATCAAAGCTCTCAGCTGTACTATGTCAGTGTATCTAAGCGGTCAGCTATACTATATCAGTGTACCTAAGATGTCAGCTGTACTTTGTTATGGCATCTAAGCTCTCAGCTGTACTATATCAGTGTATCTATGCGTTCAGCTGTGCTATGTCAGTGTATCCAAGCTCTCAGCTGTACTATGTCAGTGTATCTAACCTCTCAGCTGTACTATGTCAGTGTATCTAAGCTCTCAGCTGTGCTATGTCAGTGTATCTAAGCTCTCAGCTGTGCTATGTCAGTGTATCTAACCTCTCAGCTGTACTATGTCAGTGTATCTAAGCTCTCAGCTGTGCTATGTCAGTGTATCTAAGCTCTCAGCTGTACTATGTCAGTGTATCTAAGCTCTCAGCTGTACTATGTCAGTGTATCTGAGCTCTCAGCTGTGCTATGTCAGTGTATCTAAGCTCTCAGCTGTGCTATGTCAGTGTATCTAACCTCTCAGCTGTACTATGTCAGTGTATCTGAGCTGTCAGCTGTACTACAGTATGTCAGTGTATCTAAACTCTCAGCTGTACTATGTCAGTGTATCTAAGCTCTCAGCTGTACTATGTCAGTGTACCTAAGCTGTCAGCTGTACTACAGTATGTCAGTGTATCTAAGCTCTCAGCTGTACTACAGTATGTCAGTGTATCTAAGCTCTCAGCTGTACTATGTCAGTGTACCTAAGATGTCAGCTGTACTTTGTCATGGTATCTAAGCTCTCCCTTGCACCATATCAGTGTATCTCAGCTGCCAGCCGTACCCTGGTACTGTATCCGAGCTGCCCGGTGTACATATACTGTATATAGCGTTTTGTACGTCCCTCTCGTCAGTAGCGCATGGGATTTGTGTTTTTTAATGTTTTTAAACTAAATCCTGAATGTGGAAACTTTTTCTTTTGTATTTAATAAATGGTTTCTGTGATATTTCATCGCGTCTGTTGTAAGTGGCGAGAAATCCACAGATCCAGTGAGCGGGGCGGACGCACCATAACATCCATCATAGTGGGTGTATAAAATATTGGGGTCTTCCAAGGCGGCACGAATACCTGATTATTAACCGTTCTGGACTCCTGGATGGACGACGGCCGGCACGTCCCTGTAACACATAGAATTATAGATCAGACGTCAGCTGCTTGCTGATGGTTTCCAGGGGGAAAAAAGTCGATATTTTTGTTACTATTTTACTGAAAGTTGAACAAACAAAAAAGCAACAAATTTACTAATTATTGGAGCTTCACTTTTAATAGTTACATTTATTGCGCAGTTTGTATTGGGACCCAAAATGCCATTTTATTGGTCACACACTTTGGATAAATGAGGTCTATGGGGCAGATGTGAGGTCAGTTTTCTTATATTATTTATCATATTTGTGGCATAAAAAGAAAAATATGTTGCCCAAGCTCAACAATCAGCTGGGCACATCCTGTGATGGCACATTATTCCCGGATTTTCAGGAAGGATGTTAAAATAATAGTGCCATGTAGTGTCAAGATAATACCACCATATAGTGCTGAGATAAGAACACCACCTATAGCTAGGATAATACTACCGTGTAGTGTTACTATAAACTGCTATATATTACTAAGATGATACTGTCATATAGTGTAAAGATAATACTGCCATATAGAGCTAAAATAACGGTGACATATTAAGTGCTCAAATAATACTAACATATATTTCCCAAGAAATAAGCAGCATGCGAATTGTATTAATGAATGAATTAATGCTGTGTGGTCTCAAGTTGCTATTGGAGTTTTCATCATGGAGGGTTCTAAGAAAGCAGCAGCCCTGGTCCATCACCAGCCCCATAAACCAGCCCAACCTATACTTCTAATGTTAGGAGACTGTCATGGGTGTGTCAGAGGCTGCAGAACGTCGCACTGCATCATGCTGCAGAGGGTCTCAGCAGTTTGCAGAATTCTTCCTGGTCCTTCTGACTCTAGGACCCAGTGGCAACCTACCCTGGCTCTAATGGATACACCTGGACCTGGGTGTTTATAACTCCCAGCTTGCTGCCTGGAGTTTCCAGTGATATCTCCATTTCCCTGTTGAGGCTTGGGGCTATAGCAGTCGGCTATCTTCCTCTTTGGTGTTTGGAGGACGTCTGTGTTTCTCTATGAGTCTACTCAAGATAAGTGTTCCCCTTGTTTGTGTATCCCATCTGTCTTTAGTTATAGTGGGGATCGACCAGCCTTTACCCTGTCCTTCCCTAAGCAGGGTTTACTGCTGGAGTCAGGCAGGGATTAGGTATCCTGCTCGGCGATAGGTACACAACCTATATAGGGATGCTAAGGGCAGACAGGGGGACATTAGATCTGCCTAGGAATCTCCACTCCCCACTTCCCTGGTATTGGGCTCCCTTCCCCTTATCCCTTTGTGGTGCACGTAGTCTTTTTTACACTGTGCGTAGAGCCGGAGGACCCAGTACTCATGATGGAGGAAGATTCATCCCAATGTTCCTCTTCTAATTTTGTTTTCCCTCTCAGAGTCTCATTAATATATTCTGTTTTAAAGCAGTGAGAAATCCTCCTGAAAATATCACAGAGGTCTACTTATTACCCAGCAATTACTGTGCCGCCTCTCACAACACAGGCTGATATTTAAAAAAATACATTTACACCTGATCTATGTGCTGGGAGGATGAAACAAGCAAGAAGAGAAACTAACCAGGACAACCACAGACAACAGTGGTGGCGCACACCTAAGATGGCTGTCAGCACCGTCCTATTACTCCTGATTACATCCCCCAAACACATACACACTCAACTTATTCTTTCCCAAAAAAATCTTTATGATGTCAAAACCAGAGAACAGCATTTAATACAACAGCAATACTTCATGATGTGTACAGTGGCAAAGAGAAGAAAGAGAATCCGGACAAGACTTGATATAAAGTCTAGGAACCCATTGAGGGAGCACTGTGTACAAGAATATAGCTACTATAATACTGCCCCTATGTACAAGAATATAACTACTATAATACTGCCCCTATGTACAAGAATATAACTACTATAATACTGCCCCTATATACAAGAATATAACTACTATAATACTGCTCCTATGTACAAGAATATAACTACTATAATACTGCTCCTATGTACAAGAATATAACTACTATAATACTGCCCCTATGTACAAGAATATAACTACTATAATACTGCCCCTATGTACAAGAATATAACTGCTATAATACTGCTCCTATGTACAAGAATATAACTACTATAATACTGCCCCCATGTACAAGAATATAACTACTTTAATACTGCTCCTATATACAAGAATATAACTGCTATAATACTGCCCCTATGTACAAGAATATAACTACTATAATACTGCTCCTATGTACAATAATATAACTACTATAATACTGCCCCTATGTACAAGAATATAACTACTATAATACTGCCCCCTATGTACAGGAATATAACTACTATAATACTGCTCCTATGTACAAGAATATAACTGCTATAATACTGCTCCTATGTACAAGAATATAACTACTATAATACTTCCCCTATGTACAAGAATATAACTGCTATAATACTGCTCCTATGTACAAGAATATAACTACTATAATACTGCCCCTATGTACAAGAATATAACTACTATAATACTGCTCTTATGTACAAGAATATAACTACTATAATACTGCCCCTATGTACAAGAATATAACTACTATAATACTTCCCCTATGTACAAGAATATAACTGCTATAATACTGCTATAATACTGCTATAATACTGCTCCTATGTACAAGAATATAACTACTATAATACTGCCCCCATGTACAATAATATAACTACTTTAATACTGCTCCTATATACAAGAATATAACTACTATAATACTGCTCCTATGTACAAGAATATAACTACTATAATACTGCCCCCATGTACAATAATATAACTACTTTAATACTGCTCCTATGTACAATAATATAACTACTATAATACTGCCCCTATGTACAAGAATATAACTACTATAATACTGCTCCTATGTACAATAATATAACTACTATAATACTGCCCCTATGTACAAGAATATAACTACTATAATACTGCTCCTATGTACAATAATATAACTACTATAATACTGCCCCTATGTACAAGAATATAACTACTATAATACTGCCCCCATGTACAATAATATAACTACTTTAATACTGCTCCTATATACAAGAATATAACTACTATAATACTGCCCCTATGTACAAGAATATAACTACTATAATACTGCTCCTATGTACAAGAATATAACTACTATAATACTGCCCCTATGTACAAGAATATAACTACTATAATACTGCCCCTATGTACAAGAATATAACTACTATAATACTGCTCCTACGTACAAGAATATAACTACTATAATACTGCCCCTATGTACAAGAATATAACTACTATAATACTGGAAAAAGCAGAAGTCCAGCGCGGGTGATGTCCGTAAAAAATACCTTTTATTCCATATTCGTTAAAAGCACATAAATCCAATGTCCATCTTCATATCCATAGACACAAATACGGGTGATTCCTACCAGTGACAGTCACAGGCTTAAAGTGCATTAAAATCATACGCGTTTCAACGGTCGTGCCGCCTTACTCATTGTGATAAAGATAAAATGAAAGAGGGCTGCCATATAGGACTGGGTCCATTAGGTTACACCCCCTGATCTTGCAGACAACAGAAACAGGGGAACACCTGCAGGTAATGAGTTTAGCCTGAAATTTGAATGTACAAAAAAAAAAAAAAGGTCTATGGACTTTTATATGGATGTTATATATACAAGAATTATAACTTATCATTCATAATAATTCATAAGGTCCTGACGGATATTCATGCCTAGGGGGGCTCTGGACTTAAGTTGATACATCCACCATATCTCTCTGTTGGTTATTTTTCTTTTTTTATCTCCCCCTCGAAATGGAGCTTTAACCCTTTCAATCCCGCGGATGTCTCGGATGACATGATTTGGCATGTAATATGGAATTAGTCGCTGTATTTTTCCTGAAAGGGGAGATTGTGATGATTGAATCTGAATTTAGATCTAAAGTAACATCTAAAAAATTAATGTTTCTACCACCAATTGTATAGGTGAATTTCAAATTCATTTCATTTTCATTCATATATTTGATAAGTTCAGATGTGGTGTATCTGATTAATTGCACCACCTGTGAGCAGCAATATGTGGGGTGCACAGGGGGTCCCCTGAAAGTGAGAATAAGGAGGCACTTGTCTGATGCAGTGAATAAAATCACCCATAAGGGTCTGTTTCCACGATCAGGAAACGCTGCGTGTCTGACGCTGCATAGAGCCGCAGCGTCAGACACGCAGCGTCCAGATGTTACAGCATAGTGGAGGGGATTTAATGAAATCACGTCTCCACTATGCGTGGTAACACGCACGCGGCGGCCCTGCGACTCCGGACATGCTGCGCGTCTTTTCAGATCGCAGCATGTCCGTATATCTTGCGGCGACGCTGCGTCGCCGCAAGATATAGCACAGGGCCCTATGGTGGGGAGCGATGATGCCGGATGTGTGCTGTGAACACATCCGGCATCATCGCGTCCCAGAAAGGGGGCGGGGCTTACCGCAGAGCTGCTAAGCCGCTCCGACGATACCGCCGGCCATCCTGAACGTGGACACGCAGCCTTAGAGCTCTGCTGCATCCAAACACTTAATCCATAAACACAATGGGGATGTCAGCTCATTGGAGGTCCGCGGGATTGAAAGGGTTAAAGCTCCATTTCGAGGGGGAGATATAAAAAGAAAAATAACCAACAGAGAGATATGGTGGATGTATCAGCTTAAGTCCAGAGCCCCCCTAGGCATGAATATCCGGCAGGATCTTATGAATTATTATGAATGATAAGTTATAATTCTTGTATATATAATATCCATATAAAAGTCCATAGACCTTTTTTTTTTTTTTTGTACATTCAAATTTCAGGCTAAACTCATTACCTGCAGGTGTTCCCCTGTTTCTGTTGTCTGCAAGATCAGGGGGTGTAACCTAATGGGCCTAGTCCTATATGGCAGCCCTCTTTCATTTTATCTTTATCACAATGAGTAAGGCGGCACGACCGTGGAAACGCGTATGATTTTAATGCACTTTAAGCCTGTGACTGTCACTGGTAGGAATCACCCGTATTTGTGTCTATGGATATGAAGATGGACATTGGATTTATGTGCTTTTAACGAATATGGAATAAAAGGTATTTTTTACGGACATCACCCGCGCTGGACTTCTGCTTTTTCCTTCAAACTACTTGCTGCACTGCATGATCCGTGCGCTGGGCCTGAGAGGAGGTGAGCTGATCTTCGTTGCTTTTTCTTTTCTACTATAATATTGCCCCCTATGTACAAGAATATAACTACTATAATACTGCCCCCTATGTACAAGAATATAACTACTATAATACTGCCCCTATGTACAAGAATATAACTACTATAATACTGCTACTATGTACAAGAATATAACTACTATAATACTGCTCCTATGTACAAGAATATAACTACTATAATACTGCCCCCTATGTACAAGAATATAACTACTATAATACTGCCCCTATGTACAAGAATATAACTACTATAATACTGCCCCTATGTACAAGAATATAACTACTATAATACTGCCCCTATGTACAAGAATATAACTACTATAATACTGCCCCTATGTACAAGAATATAACTACTATAATACTGCTCCTATGTACAAGAATATAACTACTATAATACTGCCCCCTATGTACAAGAATATAACTACTATAATACTGCCCCTATGTACAAGAATATAACTACTATAATACTGCTCCCTATGTACAAGAATATAACTACTATAATACTGCCCCTATGTACAAGAATATAACTACTATAATACTGCCCCTATGTACAAGAATATAACTGCTATAATTCTGCCCTTATGAACAAGAATATAACTACTATAATACTGCCCTCTGTGTGCAAGAATATAAGTATAATATTGTAATTTGTACAGTTCTCACATTTCTACAGCACTGTATAGTATTAATAAACACTAGCACAGTTATGTAAGCATTATGTGGCTGTACTATTTATGCACCTCATGTATATTTTTGCATGCTTTGGTCCTGTTAAGGTAATATTATTTGGGTTTTCTATTGCAGCATTATTAGCCGCTGTTTAGCAGTACTCTTTAGATACAAAATGGCAGAAATAATTAGGCGTTTGTGTGTTATTGTTTAGAAAAAAAAAACCTTGCGTAAGGACGGGATGATCTGCCGACAAGACATAAGCACAATGAGGGAACCGAAAATGTTAATATTTACTTGCGAGCTCTGCAAGATCCGTGGAAATAGTAAGGAGGCGGCTGATCTCAGGCATGAAGTTCTGCCAGGAGGATAAATCAGTAGAGACAAGTCATCAGCGCCACTTTCCTGCATAGACTTGATAACTTCACAATGCCAGCAGGTACCCCGCGCCACAGTCTCAGGGAGATGAAGAAGACAGACCCCTTCTCAGACATCCTCAGCCTGGGGGGCTGCCTGGTGATTGATAAGATATTCAGCGCTGCCCAGCCGTATCTGTATCTACTGTATACTCTGTCCTTCATTTACTTGATATTTGTCATTAAGAGACTTTACAACACATTTTGTTTTATTATAACAATATATCGCAATTGCAAAATGTGACAGCTTTGAAAATTGCCCTTACTAACAATCTACCGTATTGTGTACACAGCTTCTCTGCAGAATCATGTGTCTCCATGTTTACAGACCCATTATAGTCATATCCTGAAGTCATGCACAACCCCCTTCTGTCTTATTGTCAGGGCATGTCGGGGAACCACAGGTTTGAGACCACTAGAGCAGGGGAGGTCTTATCATTGGTACAACCTGTACAGCTGGAAAGGGGCCCAAGAGGAAAAGGGGGCCACTACCACCTCCAAAGCAGGTGAAATGTTACATTTAGAAGGACTACTGGACTGTAAAGGGCCCATATACTGTTCTTACATAGAGGTCCTTTTTGGTCTGTGTCCGCCAGTGCACTAGAGGGAAGAGGAAACAGAACATATAGTTCTTAGGAGGAAAGACAGTCCCTATGGTCAGTCCCTACAGTGATTCCTTACAGTCAGTCCCTGTGGATGTAAAATAGTGACACCAGCTGGAATTTTTTGCAAAGCTTTCAAAAGGGTTGTCCACAACTCATTCATAAATACTATATTCCATAATGTACCACTCCTCTCTGCTTCACACCTGAATGCACTCAGTTGTACATATATTGCATAGTACAGGTCTGCAATGTTAGGTCTCGAGTTCCCGCTTCTGCACAGGGGGAATCTCGAGCCATCTCCGCTGCAGTCTCCCATTCTTATCCAGCCGCAGTGGAGTCTGCTCAGCAGGGACGTCAGTTACTGCTGCTTCTTCAGCTTCTGCCATTAAAGCCAGTGCTGGCCAGCAGCGAGCAGACTTCTCTGGGACTAAGTCCTTGTCTGCACACACTGAGCATGCCCAGGGCAAGATCTCCCGTTGGAGATCGAGGGTCATGTGCTCAGGCTCTGCAGCACATTCCATTGGTCCTCTTGGCAGGTCTTGGAAGGGCAAAGTTTCTGTGGCCACTTCCTGTGCTGCAACTATATAAACTGCGCATGACCGCACGGCCATGCGCTAGTGTACATTTGCTTACGTGTGTTTGTTGTGAGTGCAAGTCGTCCTTGGATACCCCTTCCCTATTGAATGACTGTTCGTGGAAGGTGTATGGTTGCTATCTAGCGCCCGACTTATCCTACAGCACAAATCACACATTACAGCGTCCAGTTGCTGTGACCGCCAGTACGGCGCCGTGCACTTCCTCTGTGCTTTCCTTACCCAAGCCTGGGTGGTTAGTGGCGTTCGTCAGTGCGGCACCGCATGCACTCTTGTGCCCTAATATTGTTATTCAGCTTCCTTACACACCCAGTTGCGGTGTTGTGCCAGCAAGGGTCTAATCGGACTTCAATCCTAGTTGGGGTTGAGTTCGCTGACTACTTGCTCGCGCTCTATGTGCGGTACCGCGATCCTGTGACGCAACAGGATCGCTTCCTTCACGCTGGGTGAAGTCTAACCCACGTGTGTATACTTATGAGTACCGCCATATAGTCCGTCATTACTTGGCAGCA
Source organism: Ranitomeya imitator (assembly GCF_032444005.1). Lineage (NCBI taxonomy): Eukaryota > Metazoa > Chordata > Amphibia > Anura > Dendrobatidae > Ranitomeya > Ranitomeya imitator. The sequence goes on along the minus strand of NC_091286.1, from coordinate 22,505,963 downwards.
GGTTCCATCTCTGCACGGTGGACCCCGGGCTGCGAACGCACCATACTCTATCTGTCTCATTATTTGGTGCGTTCCGCTAGCCCTAACATGCAATGACTTTAGTCTGCTGTGTGATCCCTATAAGTGTGTCCTGGAAGTGTGAAGATTAATTTAGAATTAAAACCAGAATTGAACCAGAAGGGAACTGAAGGTAACTGGCCAGTCACTGTAAACGTTTCTGTTTGTTGTCACTTTCACCCCTATAATCCTTCACTTTCTGCAAACTCCCCTAATCCCTACTCCTAGTAAAGAACTGTTCATCTCTTCCTCAATCCTCCCCATCCATCTCACCTCCTCCTCAGAACTGTTCCTTAACATACAATCGCCTGTCTCCAGACAGCCACCTCATGCCCTCTCCTGCTCCCACCTGCTAACACTTTCTCTGCTCCTTCTCACTGCTGGTGATATCTCTCCAAATCCTGGTCCTCCTCACCACATCCCCACACTCAGTTCTACCTCCCATCCACGCTCCATCCAAGTTTCCGTAACCTCTCTAACCTTATACCCATTCACCCAGCCCCCACTTCCCCAGTCCCACTAACAGGAGCTCTGTGGAACGCTCACTCTGTCTGCAACAAGCTTTCCTACATCCACAATCTTTTTGTTACTACCAAACTTTCCTTCCTCGCCATCACTGAAACCTGGTTCACCCCTTCTCACACAGCCTCTCCTACTGTACTTTCGTATGGTGGCTTCCACCTTTCTCGCACACCTCGCCCCAGCAGCAAGCATGGCGGAGGAGTTGGTTTTCTCCTGTCAGATAACTGCTCCTTCACCCCAATCCCACTGCCACCCTCTGTTACTCTCCCTTCCTTTGAGGTGCACTCTGTGCGCATCTATGCCCCCACCAACCTCCAAATGGCTGTCATTTACCGCCCCCCAAGGCTAGCCACCACCTTCTTTGACCTTTTCACCACCTGGCTACTTAATTTCCTTTCTGCGGACATCCCTACTATCATCATGGGCGACTTCAACATCCCCATTGACACTTCCCTCTCAGCTGCCACTAAACTTCTTTCTCTCACTTCCTCCTTCAGCCTCACTCAATGGTCTTCTGCAGCCACTCACAAAAATGGTCACACATTGGACCTCATCTTCACCCGCCTCTGCTCTCTATCTAACCTCTCTAACTCACCTCTTCCTCTTTCTGACCACAATCTACTCACATTCTCTTCCCTCTTCACTCCTTGTCTACAATCCCCACCCCACAAACTTGCACACCCTCGCAGAAATCTTAAACACCTTGATCTACACTCACTCTCTGAATCCCTCCTCCCTCTCACAGACATAAGTTCCCTACACAATGCGGATGACGCTGCCGCTCTATATAACACCACAATAGCTGCAGCTTTGGAATCTCTTGCCCCTCTCACACATACCAAAGCTTGCAAAATCAACAGACAGCCCTGGCACACCAGCCTGACCAAAGAACTGAGGCGAGCTTCCAGGGCTGCAGAGCGGAGATGGAAAAGATCCCACTCCAGTGAGCACTTCATCGCATTCAAACAGTCCCTCACTAATTTCAAGACCACACTCGCCATAGCTAAACAAACCTACTTCTCATCTCTCATATCCTCCCTGTTTCACATCCCTAGACAGTTATTCAACACCTTCAACTCTCTCCTCCGTCCCCCAGCACCTCCTCCCTACTCATCTCAGCTGAAGACTTTGCCTCATTTTTCAAGCAGAAGATTGAGAACATCAGAGGCAGTTTTAGTCGACAACCCCTAGGGCCCTTCCTCCCAACTACCCAGCCCTCCACCTCCAAAACCAACTTCTCCACCATTACAGAAGATCGACTCTCCACTCTACTCTCAAGATCGCATCTCACCACCTGTGCACTTAACCCGATCACTTCCCACTTCATCCCAAACCTCACCACAGTCTTCATCCCAACTCTAACCCATCTCTTCAACCTATCACTAACAACTGGTGTTTTCCCCTCAAGCTTTAAACATGCCTCAATCACACCTATCCTCAAAAAGCCCTCTCTTCACCTATCCTCTGTATCTAGCTATTGCCCTATATCACTTCTCCCCTATGCCTCAAAACTTCTGGAACTACACGTCCATCTTGAACTGTCCTCCCATCTCTCTTCCTGCTTCCTCTTTGACCAATTTCAATCAGGCTTCCGGTCACACCACTCCACTGAAACTGCCCTAACTAAGGTCACCAATGACCTATTAACCACCAAGAGCAAGCGACAGTACTCTATCCTCCTCCTGGACCTGTCCTCTGCCTTTGACACAGTGGACCATTTCCTGTTGCTGCGGACCCTCTCATCCCTTGGCATCACAGACTTGGCCCTATTCTGGATCTCGTCATACCTAACAGACCGGACATTCAGCGTCTCCCACTCACACACCACCTCCTCACCTCGCCCCTTATCTGTCGGAGTCCCACAAGGTTCAGTTCTAGGGCCCCTGCTCTTCTCCATTTACATTTTTGGCCTGGGACAGCTCATAGAATCTCATGGCTTTCAGTATCACCTCTATGCTGATGACACACAGATCTACATCTCTGGACCATATATCGCCACCCTACTAACCAGAATCCCTCAATGTCTATCCGCTATTTCATCCTTCTTCTCCGCTAGATTTCTAAAACTTAACATGGACAAAACAGAATTCATTGTCTTTCCCCCATCTCACGCGACCCCCCCAACGAACCTATCCATTAAAGTAAACGGCTGCCCACTCTCCCCAGTCTCACAAGCTCGCTTCCTCGGGGTAATCCTTGACACTGATCTCTCCTTCAAACCGCATATCTAAGCCCTTTCCACTTCCTGCCGACTTCAACTCAAAAATATTTTACGGATCCGTACATTCGTAAACCAAGAATCTGCAAAAACCCTAGTCCATGCCTTCATCATCTCCCGCCTCGACTACTGCAACCTCCTGCTCTGTGGCCTCCCCTCTAACACTCTCGCACCCCTCCAATCTATTCTAAACTCTGCTGCCCGACTAATCCACCTGTCCCCCCGCTATTCCCCGGCCTCTCCCCTCTGTCAATCCCTTCACTGGCTCCCCATTGCCCAGAGACTCCAGTACAAAACCCTAACCATGACCTACAAAGCCATCCACAACCTGTCTCCTCCATACATCTGTGACCTCGTCTCCCGGTACTTACCTACACGCAACCTCCGATCCTCACAAGATCTCCTCCTCTACTCCCCTCTTATCTCCTCTTCCCACAATCGTATACAAGATTTCTCTCGTGCATCCCCCCTACTCTGGAACCCTCTACTACAACACATCAGACTCTCGCCTACCATCAAAACCTTCAAAAAGAACCTGAAGACCCACCTCTCCGACAAGCCTACAACCTGCAGTAACCACCAATCGACCAAACCGCTGCACGACCAGCTCTATCCTCACCTACTGTATTCTCACCCATCCCTTGTAGATTGTGAGCCCCCGCGGGCAAGTTCCTCATTCCTCCTGTACCAGCTGTGACTTGTATTGTTCAGATTATTATACCTGTTTTTATTATGTATACCCCTCCTCACATGTAAAGCGCCATGGAATAAATGGCGCTATAATAATAAATAATAATAATAATAAAGTCAAGTAAGAAAACCGATACTCGCCTCCTGCAGCGGCATGGTTCCACTGATGTCAGCGCCGGGTCTCCCCCCACTTCGGTGACATTGTCATGCTATGTGAGTATTGCAGGAGGTGAGAATCTGTTATTCTTATTTTATACTGTATTTATATTTAATAAAGGGTTGTCCTAGTCGTGGTAAGGGTAACCCCTTTACCCCCAAGGGTGGTTTGCACGTCAATGACCGAGACAATTTTTACAATTCTGACTCTGGAACGCTTCAACAGATCTTGATGATTCTGACGTTGTTTTCTTATGACATATCATACTTCATGATAGTGGTAAAATTTCTGTGATATTACCTGCGTTTATTTGTGAAAAAAATGGAAATTTGGCAAAAAAATTTAAAATTTCACAATTTTCCAACTTTGAATTTTTATGTCCTTAAATCACAGAGATATTGTTAGGAGTCGAGTTTCCTCTGCTGCACAGGGGGAATCTCGATCCGTCTCCGCTGCGGTCTCCCATTCTCCTCCAGCCGCAGTGGAGTCTGCTCAGCAGGGACGTCGCTCCCAGTGTCTTGCTCGCTCTCACTCTGTACAGAGAGTTACTGCTGCTTCTTCAGCTCCTGCCATTAAAGTCAGTGCTGGTCAGCGGCGAGCAGACTTCCCTGGGACTAAGTCCTTGTTTGCGCACACTGAGCATGCCCAGAGCAAGATCTCCCGTTGGATATCGAGGGTCATGTGCTCTGGCTCTGCAGCGCATTCCATTGGTCCTCTTGGCAGGTCTTGGAAGGGCAAAGTTTCTGTGGCCACTTCCTGTGCTGCAATTATATAAACTGCGCATGACCGCACGGCCATGCGCTAGTGTACAATTGAATACGTGTGTTTGTTGTGAGTGCAAGTCGTTCATTAAATACCCCTACCCTATTGAATGACTGTTCGCGTATGGAGTATGGCTGCTATCTAGCGCCCGACAAATCACTCAACGTGTCACACACGTATCAGCGTCTATTGCTGTGACCGCCAGTGCGGCGCCACCAGGGGTGGATTAAGGGTGGCCAGGGCCCCGGGCTGTTCACACACTGTGGGCCCCCCCGGTCATGTGACGGGGGTCACGTGACGGGGGGTCACGATATACCCGAACCAGATTGTTCCAGAAAAAGGGCGGGGCCCTACTCTACTGTAACCTAGGAAATATTTGTTAAAATCTGCAATACAATTTAGGTATATCTTGACCAATAATAGCACATACAAGGGACAAATACCACCGCACCATTTCCAGACCACATATTACCATACCTCCCAACTTTTGAAGTTGGGAAAGAGGGACAAAGTTTGCGGCGCGCGTTGCGCGCCGCAGCAAATTTTAGGACACACCTCTGACCACACCCATTCACTAGTCACACCCATATCCATGTCTCAACCACACCCATTTAGCACTGCTGATCACACTGTTCATAAAGAATAATTATAAAAAAAAATATGGCCACACAGTGCTCCATACTGTATAATGGCCACACAGTGCTCCATACTGTATAACGACCCCACATGACCACATGACGCTCAATACTGTATAATGGCCACACATGATGTTCAATACTGTATAATGACCCCACATGATGCTCAATACTGTATAATGGCCACACATGATGCTCCATACTGTATAATGGCCCCACATGATGCTCAATACTGTATAATGACCCCACATGATGCTCAATACTGTATAATGGCCGCACATGATGCTCAATACTGTATAATGACCCCACATGATGCTCAATACTGTATAATGGCCACACATGATGCTCCATACTGTATAATGACCACACATGATGCTCCATAGTGTATAATGACCGCACATGATGCTCCATACTGTATAATGACCACACATGATGCTCCATAGTGTATAATGACTGCACATGATGCTCCATACTGTATAATGACCACACATGATGCTCCATAGTGTATAATGACTGCACATGATGCTCCATAGTGTATAATGACCGCACATGATGCTCCATACTGTATAATGACCACACATGATGCTCCATAGTGTATAATGACCGCACATGATGCTCCATACTGTATAATGACCACACATGATGCTCCATAGTGTATAATGACCGCACATGATGCTCCATACTGTATAATGGCCGCACATGATGCTCCATACTGTATAATGACCACACATGATGCTCCATAGTGTATAATGACTGCACATGATGCTCCATACTGTATAATGACCACACATGATGCTCCATACTGTGTAATGGCCACACATGATTCTCCATACTGTATAATGACCGCACATGATGCTCAATAATACTGTATAATGACCGCACATGATGCTCCATACTGTATATTGGCCGCACATGATAATGGCCACACATAGCTACTCCTACACACGCGGCTGCGCTCCGTAAACTTTGCATACACGGCTCCGCTCCGTACACACGGCTCCACTCCATACATCTCATACACACACGGCTCCGCTCCGTACACATTCAGCTCCGCTCCATACACCTCATACACGGCTCTGCTCCATACACCTCATACACACACGGCTCCGCTCCATACATCTCATACACACGGCACTACTCCGTACACCTCATACACACACCGCTCCGCTCCATACACATTGCACACACTGCTCCGCATACCTTGCACACACACAGCTCCGCTGCGTACACCTCATACACATACGGCTCCTCTCCATACATCTCGTACACACACGGCACTACTCCGTACACCTCGTACACACGCGGCAGTGCTCCGTACACCTCGTACACACGGCTCCGCTCCGTACACCTCGTACACACGCGGCTGTGCTCCGTACACCTCGTACACATGGCTCCGTACACCTCTTACACACGACTCCGCTCCGTACACCTTGTACACATGCGGCTGTGCTCCGTACACCTCGTACACACGGCTCCGCTCCGTACACCTCGTACACACGCGGCTGTGCTCCGTACACCTCGTACACATGGCTCCGTACACCTCTTACACACGACTCCGCTCCGTACACCTTGTACACATGCGGCTGTGCTCCGTACACCTTGTACACATGGCTCCGTACACCTCTTACACACGACTCCGCTCCATACACCTCGTACACACGCGGCTGCGCTCCGTACACCTCGTACACACGCGGCTGTGCTCCGTACACCTCGTACACACGACTCCACTCCGTACACCTTTCACATGCTGCTCCGCTCCGTACACCTCATACACACGCGGCTGTGCTCCGTACACCTCGTACACACGCGGCAGTGCTCCGTACACCTCGTACATACGGCTCCGCTCCGTACACCTCGTACAGACGCGGCTGTGCTCCGTACACCTCGTACACATGGCTCCGTACACCTCTTACACACTACTCCGCTCCGTACACCTTGTACACATGCGGCTGTGCTCCGTACACCTTGTACACATGGCTCCGTACACCTCTTACACACGACTCCGCTCCGTACACCTTGTACACATGCGGCTGTGCTCCGTACACCTTGTACACATGGCTCCGTACACCTCTTACACACGACTCCGCTCCGTACACCTCGTACGCACGCGGCTGCGCTCCGTACACCTCGTACGCACGCGGCTGCGCTCCGTACACCTCGTATACACGCGGCTGTGCTCCGTACACCTCGTACACACGCGGCTGTGCTCCGTACACCTTGTACACACGACTCCGCTCCGTACACCTCATACACACGCGGCTGTGCTCCGTACACCTCGTACACACGCGGCTGTGCTCCGTACACCTTGTACACACGACTCCGCTCCGTACACCTCATACACACGCGGCTGTGCTCCGTACACCTTGTACACACGACTCCGCTCCGTACACCTCATACACACGCGGCTGTGCTCCGTACACCTCGTACACACGCGGCTGTGCTCCGTACACCTTGTACACACGACTCCGCTCCGTACACCTCATACACACGCGGCTGTGCTCCGTACACCTTGTACACACGACTCCGCTCCGTACACCTCGTACACACGCGGCTGTGCTCCGTACACCTCGTACACACGGCTCCGCTCCGTACACCTCGTACACACGCGGCTGCGCTCCGTACACCTCGTACACACGCGGCTGTGCTCCCTACACCTCGTACACACGACTCCACTCCGTACACCTTTCACATGCTGCTCCGCTCCGTACACCTCATACACACGCGGCTGTGCTCCGTACACCTCGTACACACGCGGCAGTGCTCCGTACACCTCGTACATACGGCTCCGCTCCGTACACCTCGTACAGACGCGGCTGTGCTCCGTACACCTCGTACACATGGCTCCGTACACCTCTTACACACTACTCCGCTCCGTACACCTTGTACACATGCGGCTGTGCTCCGTACACCTTGTACACATGGCTCCGTACACCTCTTACACACGACTCCGCTCCGTACACCTTGTACACATGCGGCTGTGCTCCGTACACCTTGTACACATGGCTCCGTACACCTCTTACACACGACTCCGCTCCGTACACCTCGTACGCACGCGGCTGCGCTCCGTACACCTCGTACGCACGCGGCTGCGCTCCGTACACCTCGTATACACGCGGCTGTGCTCCGTACACCTCGTACACACGCGGCTGTGCTCCGTACACCTTGTACACACGACTCCGCTCCGTACACCTCATACACACGCGGCTGTGCTCCGTACACCTCGTACACACGCGGCTGTGCTCCGTACACCTTGTACACACGACTCCGCTCCGTACACCTCATACACACGCGGCTGTGCTCCGTACACCTTGTACACACGACTCCGCTCCGTACACCTCATACACACGCGGCTGTGCTCCGTACACCTCGTACACACGCGGCTGTGCTCCGTACACCTTGTACACACGACTCCGCTCCGTACACCTCATACACACGCGGCTGTGCTCCGTACACCTTGTACACACGACTCCGCTCCGTACACCTCGTACACACGCGGCTGTGCTCCGTACACCTCGTACACACGGCTCCGCTCCGTACACCTCGTACACACGCGGCTGCGCTCCGTACACCTCGTACACACGCGGCTGTGCTCCCTACACCTCGTACACACGACTCCACTCCGTACACCTTTCACATGCTGCTCCGCTCCGTACACCTCATACACACGCGGCTGTGCTCCGTACACCTCGTACACACGCGGCAGTGCTCTGTACACCTCGTACATACGGCTCCGCTCCGTACACCTCGTACAGACGCGGCTGTGCTCCGTACACCTCGTACACATGGCTCCGTACACCTCTTACACACTACTCCGCTCCGTACACCTTGTACACATGCGGCTGTGCTCCGTACACCTCTTACACACGACTCCGCTCCGTACACCTTGTACACATGCGGCTGTGCTCCGTACACCTTGTACACATGGCTCCGTACACCTCTTACACACGACTCCGCTCCGTACACCTCATACACACGCGGCTGTGCTCCGTACACCTCGTACACACGCGGCTGTGCTCCGTACACCTTGTACACACGACTCCGCTCCGTACACCTCGTACACACGCGGCTGTGCTCCGTACACCTCGTACACACGACTCCGCTCCGTACACCTCGTACACACGCGGCTGTGCTCCGTACACCTCGTACACACGGCTCCGCACACCTCGTACACACGCGGCTGTGCTCCGTACACCTCGTACACATGCGGCTCTGCTCTGTACACCTCGTACACACGCGGCTGTGCTCCGTACACCTCTTACACACGACTCCGCTCCGTACACCTTGTACACATGCGGCTGTGCTCCGTACACCTTGTACACATGCGGCTGTGCTCCGTACACCTTGTACACATGGCTCCGTACACCTCTTACACACAACTCCGCTCCGTACACCTCGTACGCACGCGACTGTGCTCCGTACACCTCGTACACACGCGGCTGTGCTCCGTACACCTTGTACACACGACTCGGCTCCGTACACCTCATACACACGCTGCTCTGCTCCGTACACCTCGTACACACGCGGCTGCGCTCCGTACACCTCATGCACACGGCTCCGTACACATCGTACACACACGACTCCGCTCCGTACACCTCATACACACGCTGCTCTGCTCCGTACACCTCGTACACACGCGGCTGCGCTCCGTACACCTCATGCACACGGCTCCGTACACATCGTACACACACGACTCCGCTCCGTACACCTCATACACACGCTGCTCTGCTCCGTACACCTCGTACACACGCGGCTGCGCTCCGTACACCTCATGCACACGGCTCCGTACACATCGTACACACACGACTCCGCTCCGTACACCTCATACACACGCTGCTCTGCTCCGTACACCTCGTACACACGCGGCTGCGCTCCGTACACCTCATGCACACGGCTCCATACACATCGTACACACGCGGCTCCGCTCCATAGACCTTTCACACGCTGCTCTGATCCATACACCTCCTACACACACGGCTCTGCTACATCCACCCTGTAAACACCTCCTGACCTCACACATACGCTGCCTTACTCTCCTCCGGCACCATGGCAACCAGCAAAGTCCTGTACACGGAGGTCCTCCTCCCGATCATGTGACCCCTGACTCCTCCCATCCTGTGACCTCATCACAGGTCCTGTGCACAGAGCAGCCCATTATGTGGTGTGCTGCTGTGCAGGCCTGGTGCAGGGACTCGGAGCTCTCAGCTGACCGGCTGATACACGCACCTCCCAACCAATGCGGGCCCCCTCTCTCTGCCCACCAGGTCCGGGGGCACACAAATGCCGGCGGGCATTCAGACAATTAGTGGAGGGTCAATCTGTGCGGTAGCCCAGGGCCCCCCCAGACCACTGGGCCCTGGGCTACCGCCCATATTGACCCTCTGATAATCCGCCCCTGGGCGCCACGAGCCAGTAGTGCGCTTCCTGACCCACGTCTGGGTGCTTAGTGGTGCCTGCCAGCACGGCACAGTTCGCACTTCGGTGCTCTTATTAACCCTGTTGCGGTGTTGTGTCAGCAAGTGGTCTAATCGGACTTCAATCCTAGTTGGGGTTAAGTTCGCTGACTGCTTGCTCGCCTTCTATGTGCGGTACCGCGATCCTGTGACGCAACAGGATCGCTTCCTTCACGTTGGGTGAAGTTTAACCCACGCGAGTATATTTATGAGTACCGCCATATAGTCCGTCATTACTCAGCAGCAGGTTCCATCTCTGCACGGTGGACCCCGGGCTACGAACGCACCGTACACTATCAGTCTTATTATTTGGTGCGTTCCGCTAGCCCTAACAGATATGTCACACAAAATAGTTGATAAGTAACATTTCCCACATGTCTACTTTACATCAGCACAATTTTGGAACCAAAATTTTTTTTTGTTAGGGAGTTATAAGGGTTAAAAGTTGACCAGCAATTTCTCGTTTTTACAACACCATTTTTTTTTAGGGACCACATCACATTTGAAGTCATTTTGAGGGGTCTATATGATAGAAAATAACCAAGTGTGACACCATTCTAAAAACTGCACCCCTCAAGGTGCTCAAAACCATATTCAATAAGTTTATTAACCCTTCAGGTGCTTCACAGGAATTTTTGGAATGTTTTAAAAAAATGAACATTTAACTTTTTTTCACCAAAAAATTACTTCAGCTCCAATTTGTTTTCTTCTACCAAGAATAACAGGAGAAAATGGACCGCAAAAGTTGTTGTACAATTTGTCCTGAGTACGCCTATACCCCATATGTGGGTGTAAACAACTGTTTGGACGCATGACAGAGCTCGAAAGGGAAGGAGAGCCGTTTGACTTTTCAATGCAAAATTGACTGGAATTGAGATGGGACGCCATGTTGCGTTTAGAGAGCCACTGATGTGCCTAAACATTGAAAACCCCCACAAGTGACACCATTTTGGAAAGTAGACCCCCTAAGAAACTTATCTAGATGTGTGGTAAGCACTTTGACTCACCAAGTGTTTCACAGAAGTTTATAATGCAGAGCCGTAAAAATAATAAATCATACATTTTCACATAAATGATCTTTTCTGTTATGAAAGGTAATTCAGTACCACAATGGACATAGAGGTCAGAGCACATACAGTGACCTGACAATAACCCAAAAACATAGAACGAGCTCTGAGACGTGGGAACTCTGCTGACCGCAATCCCTAATCCTCTCCAACCACACTAGAGGCAGCCGTGGATTGCGCCTAACGCTCCCTATGCAACTCGGCACAGCCTGAGAAACTAGCTAGCCTGAAGATAGAAAATAAGCCTACCTTGCCTCAGAGAAATACCCCAAAGGAAAAGGCAGCCCCCACATATAATGACTGTGAGTTAAGATGAAAAGACAAACGTAGAGATGAAATAGATTTAGCAAAGTGAGGCCCGACTTTCTGAACAGAGCGAGGATAGGAAAGGTAACTTTGCGGTCAACACAAAACCCTACAAAAACCACGCAAAGGGGGCAAAAAGACCCTCCGTACCGAACTAACGGCACAGAGGTACACCCTCTGCGTCCCAGAGCTTCCAGCAAGCAGGAAAAAACAAAGACAAGCTGGACAGAAAAAACAGCAAACAAAATAGCAAAGCAGAACTTAGCTATGCAGAGCAGCAGGCCACAGGAACGATCCAGGAGGAAACAGGTCCAATACTAGAACATTGACTGGAGGCCAGGATCAAAGCACTAGGTGGAGTTAAATAGAGCAGCACCTAACGACTTCACCACATCACCTGAGGAAGGAAACTCAGAAGCCGCAGTACCACTTTCCTCCACCAACAGAAGCTCACAGAGAGAATCAGCCGAAGTAGCACTTGTGACCACAGGAGGGAGCTCTGCCACAGAATTCACAACACTTTTCGCCCCCAATTTTTTATTTTCCCAAGGGTAAGAGAAGAAATTGGACCCCAAACGTTGTTGTACAATTTGTCCTAAGTACGCTGATACCCCATATGTGGGGGCAAACCACCATTTGGGCGCATGGGAGAGCTCGGAAGGGAAGGAGCGCCGTTAAACTTTTCAATGCAAAATTGACTGGAATTGAGATGGGACACCATGTTGGGTTATGAGACCCCTGATGTGCCTAAACATTGAACCCCCCCCACTGATACCCCATATGTGGGGGAAACCACTGTTTGGGCGCATGGCAGAGCTTGGAAGGGAAGGAGCGTCGTTTGGAATGCAGACTTATATGGATTGGTCTGCAGGCATCACATTGCATTTGCAGAGCCCCTAATATACCTAAACAGTAGAAACCTCCCACAAGTGACCCCATTTTGGAAACTAGACCCCCCCCAAGGAACTTATCTAGATGTTTTGTGAGAACTTTGAACCCCCAAGTGCTTCATAAAAGTTTATAACGCAGAGCTGTGAAAATAAAAAAATCATTTTTTTCCCACAAACAGGGTTTTTTAGCCCCCCAAATTTTTATTTTCTCAAGGGTAACAAGAGAAATTGGACCCCAAAAGTTGCTGTCCAATTTATCCTGAGTATGCTGATACCCCATATGTTGGGGTAAACCCCTGTTTGGGTGCACAGGAGGGCTCGGAAGGGAAGGAGCACTTTTTTACTTTTTCAATGCAGAATTGGCTGGAATTGAGAACGTCGCGTTTGGAGAGCCCCTGATGTGCCTAAACAGTGGAAACCCCCAATTCTAACTGAAACCTTAACCCAAACACACCCCTAACCCTAATCCCAACCCTAACCACACCCCTAACCCGAACATGCCCCTAACCCTAATGACAACCACACTCCTAACGCCAACCACACCCCTAACTCCATCACACCCCAAACCCTAATCCCAACCCTAACCACACCCCTAAATCCAACACACCCCTAATACTAATCCCAACCATAACCCTAACCACACCCCTAACCCTGACTACCCCTAACCCTAATCCCAACCATAAATGTAATCCAAACCTTAACTTTAGCCCCAACCCTAACCCTAAATTCAGCCCCAACCCTAACCGTAACTTCAGCCACAACACTAACTCTAGCACCAACCCTAGCCCTAACACTAGCCCTAACCCTAGCCCCAACCCTAACCTTAGCCCCAACCCTAGCCCTAATCCTGGTCCTAACCCTAGCCCCAACCCTAACCCTAACCCTAATGGGAAAATGGAAATATATACTTTTGGGCATGTGACATTTTTTCATCGCTTTTTATTTCAATTTTTGTGAGGCAGAATAACCAAAAACCAGCTATTCAAGAATTTCTTTTTTTTTGGGGGGGGGGCATTTATTCCGTTCTGTGTTTCGTAACATTGATGAAGCAGTTTTATTCTTCGGGTCAGTACGGTTACAGCGATACCTCATCTATATCATTTTTTATGTTTTGGTGCTTTTATAAGATAAAAACTATTTTATAGAAAAAATAATTATTTTTGCATCGCTTTATTCTGAGGACTATAACTTTTTAAATTTTACTTTGACGCTGTATGGCAGCTCGTTTTTTGCGGGACAAGATGGCGTTTTCAGCGGTACCATGGTTATTTATTTCCGTATTTTTGATCGCATGTTCTTCCACTTTTTATTTGGCGGCATGAAAATAAAGCGTTGTTTTTTGCCTTGTTTTTTTTTTTTACGGTGTTCACTGAAGGGGTTAACTAGCGGGACAGTTTTGTAGGTCGGGTCGTTACGGACGCGGCGATACTAAATATGTGTACTTTTATTGTTTTTTTTTTTTAATTTAGATAAAGAAATGTATTTATGGGAACTATATATATATATATATATATATATATATAATTTTTTATTTTTTCTTTCTTTATTTAGGAATTTTTTTTTTACACATCTGAATATTTTTTTTTTACACTATAACATTGCCCCGGGGTGGGGCATCATGTTATAGGGTCAGATCGCTGATCTGACACTTTGCACAGCACTGTGCCAGATCAGTGATCTGGCAGGTAGGGCTGCAGGCTTCCCAGCGCCTGCTCTGAGCTACCTCCCTGCAGGACCCAGAAGCAGCCCCGCGGCCATTTTGGATCCGGGGCCTGCAGGGAGAAGGAAGTAGGAGACCCTCGGAGGGTCTCAGGGAAGCACGCAGGGAGTCCCCTCTCTGCGCGATGCTTCCCTATACCGCCGGAACACTCCGATCATGTTTGATTTCGGTGTTCCAGGGGTTAATGTGCCAGGGGCGGTCCGTGACTGCTCCTGGCACATAGTGCTGGATGTCAGCTGCAATAGTCAGCTGACACCCGGCCGCGATGCCCCCGTGAGCACGGCCGATCACAAATGACGTACTATCCCATCGGTGGTCATACGGGCCCACCTCGACGGGATAGTACGTCATATGTCAGAAAGGGGTTAAGGGCTCATTCCTACTTGCGATGAAATCAGATGGCATTCGGACCAATGTTATTCTATGATTGTGTGTTCATCTGCGTTTTTTTTTTTCCAGCTCGGTTCAGATCACATCCCTTAATAGAAGTCAATTGATGCGAGAAAAAAATAGCACAGCAATCACACCATGCGAGCAATGTCCAATTTTTACATACCGATCTCCTTGGAAAACCCGGCAATTCATGTGCCGAGTGTCGTGTGACAGGTTAGAATAGAATAGATAGAATAGATATACAGTACAGACCAAAGGTTTGGACACACTTTCTCATTTAAAGATTTTTCTGTATTTTCACGATTTTGAAAATTGTAAATTCACACTGAAGGCATCAAAACTATGAATTAACACATGTGGAATTATATACTTAACAATAAAGTGTGAAACAACTGAAATTCTGTCTTATATTCTAGGTTCTTCAAAGTAGCCACCTTTTGCTTTGATGACTGCTTTGCACACTCTTGGCATTCTCTTGATGAGCTTCAAGAGGTAGTCACCGGGAATGGTCTTCCAACAATCTTGAAGGAGTTCCCAGAGATGCTTAGCACTTGTTGGCCCTTTTGCCTTCACTCTGCGGTCCAGCTCACCCCAAACCATCTCGATTGGGTTCAGGTCTGGTGACTGTGGGGGCCAGGTCATCTGGCGTAGCACCCCATCACTCTCCTTCTTGGTCAAATAGCCCTTACACAGCCTGGAGGTGTGTTTGGGATCATTGTCCTGTTGAAAAATAAATGATGGTCCAACTAAACGCAAACCGGATGGAATAGCATGCCGCTGCAATATGCTGTGGTAGACATGCTGGTTCAGTATGCCTTCTATTTTGAATAAATCCACAACAGTGTCACCAGCAAAGCCCCCCCACACCATCACACCTCCTCCTCCATGCTTCACGGTGGGAACCAGGCATGTAGAGTCCATCCGTTCACCTTTTCTGCGTCGCACAAAGACACGGTGGTTGGAACCAAAGATCTCAAATTTGGACTCATCAGACCAAAGCACAGATTTCCACTGGTCTAATGTCCATTCCTTGTGTTCTTTAGCCCAAACAAGTCTCTTCTGCTTGTTTCCTGTCCTTAGCAGTGGTCTCCTAGCAGCTATTTTACCATGAAGGCCTGCTGCACAAAGTCTCCTCTTAACAGTTGTTGTAGAGATGTGTCTGCTGCTAGAACTCTGTGTGGCATTGACCTGGTCTCTAATCTGAGCTGCTGTTAACCTGAGATTTCTGAGGCTGGTGACTCGGATAAACTTATCCTCAGAAGCAGAGGTGACTCTTGGTCTTCCTTTCCTGGGGCGGTTCTCATGTGAGCCAGTTTCTTTGTAGCGCTTGATGGTTTTTGCCACTGCTCTTGGGGATACTTTCAAAGTTTTCCCAATATTTCGGACTGACTGACCTTCATTTCTTAATGATGGCCACTCGTTTTTCTTTACTTAGCTGCTTTTTTCTTGCCATTATACAAGTTCTAACAGTCTATTCAGTAGGACTATCAGCTGTGTATCCACCAGACTTCTGCACAACACAACAGATGGTCCCAACCCCATTTGTAAGGCAAGAAATCCCACTTATTAAACCTGACAGGGCACACCTGTGAAGTGAAAACCATTCCCGGTGACTGCCTCTTGAAGCTCATCAAGAGAATGCCAAGAGTGTGCAAAGCAGTCATCAAAGCAAAAGGTGGCTACTTTGAAGAACCTAGAATATAAGACATAATTTCAGTTGTTTCACACTTTTTTGTTAAGTATATAATTCCACATGTGGTAATTCATAGTTTTGATGCCTTCAGTGTGAATGTACAATATCCATAGTCATGAAAATACAGAAAAATCTTTAAATGAGGTGTGTCCAAACTTTTGGTCTGTACTGTATACACATAGAATACATAGATACAGTATATAGATGTCAGTGACACATACATATATTTATATGTATAGATTTTACATTGTGTTGTTTTTTTCCCCCCTCCTCTGTATTGTTGCATTCTGTGCAAGCCGGAGTGTGGTCTCCCTGTTTTTGAGCTAAAGACTATACAGGTCCTTCTCAAAAAATTAGCATATAGTGTTAAATTTCATTATTTACCATAATGTAATGATTACAATTAAACTTTCATATATTATAGATTCATTATCCACCAACTGAAATTTGTCAGGTCTTTTATTGTTTTAATACTGATGATTTTGGCATACAACTCCTGATAACCCAAAAAACCTGTCTCAATAAATTAGCATATTTCACCCATCCAATCAAATAAAAGTGTTTTTTAATAACAAACAAAAAAACCATCAAATAATAATGTTCAGTTATGCACTCAATACTTGGTCGGGAATCCTTTGGCAGAAATGACTGCTTCAATGCGGCGTGGCATGGAGGCAATCAGCCTGTGACACTGCTGAGATGTTATGGAGGCCCAGGATGCTTCAATAGCAGCCTTAAGCTCATCCAGAGTGTTGGGTCTTGCGTCTCTCAACTTTCTCTTCACAATATCCCACAGATTCTCTATGGGGTTCAGGTCAGGAGAGTTGGCAGGCCAATTGAGCACAGTAATACCATGGTCAGTAAACCATTTACCAGTGGTTTTGGCACTGTGAGCAGGTGCCAGGTCGTGCTGAAAAATGAAATCTTCATCTCCATAAAGCATTTCAGCCGATGGAAGCATGAAGTGCTCCAAAATCTCCTGATAGCTAGCTGCATTGACCCTGCCCTTGATGAAACACAGTGGACCAACACCAGCAGCTGACATGGCACCCCACACCATCACTGACTGTGGGTACTTGACACTGGACTTCAGGCATTTTGGCATTTCCTTCTCCCCAGTCTTCCTCCAGACTCTGGCACCTTGATTTCCGAATGACATGCAAAATTTGCTTTCATCAGAAAAAAGTACTTGGGACCACTTAGCAACAGTCCAGTGCTGCTTCTCTGTAGCCCAGGTCAGGCGCCTCTGCCGCTGTTTATGGTTCAAAAGTGGCTTTACCTGGGGAATGCGGCACCTGTAGCCCATTTCCTGCACACGCCTGTGCACGGTGGCTCTGGATGTTTCCACTTCTCCACAATCTTCCTCAGGGTCCGGTCTCCTCTTCTCGTTGTACAGCGTTTTCTGCCACATTGTTTCCTTCCAACAGACTTACCATTGAGGTGCCTTGATACAGCACTCTGGGAACAGCCTATTTGTTGAGAAATTTCTTTCTGGGTCTTACCCTCTTGCTTGAGGGTGTCAATGATGGCCTTCTTGACATCTGTCAGGTCGCTAGTCTTACCCATGATGGGGGTTTTGAGTAATGAACCAGGCAGGGAGTTTATAAAAGCCTCAGGTATCTTTTGCATGTGTTTAGAGTTAATTAGTTGATTCAGAAGATTAGGGTAATAGGTCGTTTAGAGAACCTTTTCTTGATATGCTAATTTATTGAGACAGGTTTTTTGGGTTATCAGGAGTTGTATGCCAAAATCATCAGTATTAAAACAATAAAAGACCTGACAAATTTCAGTTGGTGGATAATGAATCTATAATATATGAAAGTTTAATTGTAATCATTACATTATGGTAAATAATGAAATTTAACACTATATGCTAATTTTTTGAGAAGGACCTGTATAAGGCTTCCCCAGTCTAGTGTTTCACTGGTTGGGCCCAGTCCTTTTCTCTGCCCTTATTCACACTGAGGTCAACGTTGACACAATGTAAGGTTTTAATATTAGACAGTGTAGGACTGTCCCGATAAGAGTTACCGTGACGAGGTGGGATGGCTTTTGTGCTATTTTTTTAATCAAAAAACAGTATTACTAAAAACTCTATGTTATTTAAATTCACTTTTGCTTTTTTATTTAGTTACATCAGGGTTTTCGTTTACTTTTTTCTCTTGTAGGTTTTAATGTTTTGTGGTCAATTAACATGCGTTTAACCTCTGCACGTGTACCAACTCAACTTAAGCTCAGTTTTGTGTGGTTTTTTTTCTCCTATATATTTATATGTATAGATATTACATAGATAGAAGAAAAGCTGGCAATTCATCTGTCGTGTACTGTAAAATCAATGCAGGAGCCGACATCATAGAAGAGATGGATTACATACAGTAAATACACATAGAATAGGTAGATATACAGATGTCAGTGACAAATACAATTAGTGCAGTGTGTGTGTGCAAATTACTAGACATGTAATGTCAGGGAAACCTGACAACTGGGCTGGGGGGGGGGGCAGATGTTTATAGCCTGGGAAGGGGATAATACCCATGTAGCTTCCCAGACTATTAATATCAGCTCACAGCTGTATACTTAACCTTTACTGGCTATTAAAATGGGGAACACCCCTCAAAAAATGACTTAGGGTCCCCCTATAATTAATAACCAGCAAAGGCTATGCAGACAGCTGCGGGCTGATATTAATAGCCTAGGAAGGGGCCATGGATATTGCTCCCCCCCCCAGGTTAACCCCTTCCCGACCCATGACGCCACGTAGGCGTCATGAAAGTCGGTGCCATTCCGACCCATGACGCCTATGCGGCGTCATGGAAAGATCGCGTCCCTGCAGATCGGGTGAAAGGGTTAACTCCCATTTCACCCGATCTGCAGGGACAGGGGGAGTGGTAGTTTAGCCCAGGGGGGGTGGCTTCACCCCCTCGTGGCTACGATCGCTCTGATTGGCTGTTGAAAGTGAAACTGCCAATCAGAGCGATTTGTAATATTTCACCCATTATAACGGGTGAAATATTACAATCCAGCCATGGCCGACGCTGAAATATCATCGGCCATGGCTGGAAATACTAGTGTGCCCCCACCCCACCCCTCCGATCGCCCCCCCACCCCCCCGATCTGGCCGGTACACTGCTCCGGCTCCCCTCCGTCCTGTGCTCCGCTCCCCCCCGTGCTCGTGTCCGCTCCCCCCGTGCTCCAATCACCCCCCCGTGCTCCAATCACCCCCCCTGCACTCCGATCCACCCCCCCCCCGTGCTCCGTTCCACCCCCCGTGCTCCATTCCAGCCCCCCCGTGCTCCGTTCCACGCCCCCCGCGCTCCGTTCCACCCCTCCCGCGCTCCGATTCCCCCCCCCGTGCTCCGATCCCCCCCCCGTGGTCCCCCCCCCACCCTATCATACTTACCGATCCAGCCGTAGTCCCGTCCGTCTTCTCCCGGGCGCCGCCATCTTCCAAAATGGCGGGCGCATGCGCAGTGCGCCCGCCGAATCTGCCGGCCGGCAGATTCGTTCCAAAGTGCATTTTGATCACTGAGATATAATCTATCTCAGTGATCAAAATAAAAAAAATAATAAATGACCCCCCCCCTTTGTCACCCCCATAGGTAGGGACAATAAAAAAAATAAAGAAATTTTTTTTTTTCCACTAATGTTAGAATAGGGTTAGGGTTAGGGTTAGGGGTAGGGTTAGGGTTAGGGGTAGGGTTAGGGGTAGGGGTAGGGTTAGGGCTAGGGTTAGGGTTAGGAATGTGCACACGTATTCTGGTCCTCTGCGGATTTTTCCGCTGCGGATTTGATAAATCCGCAGTGCTAAACCGCTGCGGATTTATGGCGGATTTACCGCGTTTTTTTCTGCGCATTTCACTGCGGTTTTACAATTGCGATTTTCTATTGGAGCAGTTGTAAAACCGCTGCGGAATCCGCACAAAGAAGTGACATGCTGCGGAATGTAAACCGCTGCGTTTCCGTGCAGTTTTTCCGCAGCATGTGCACAGCGATTTTTGTTTCCCATAGGTTTACATTGAAATGTAAACTCATGGAAAACTGCTGCGGATCCGCAGCGTTTTCCGCAGCGTGTGCACATACCTTTAGAATTAGGCCATGTGCACACGGTGCGGATTTGGCTGCGGATTCGCAGCAGTGTTCCATCAGGTTTACAGTACCATGTAAACATATGAAAAACCAAATCCGCTGTGCCCATGGTGCGGAAAATACCGCGCGGAAACGCTGCATTGTATTTTCCGCAGCATGTCAATTCTTTGTGCGGATTCCGCAGCGTTTTACACCTGTTCCTCAATAGGAATCCGCAGGTGAAATCCGCACAAAAAACACTGGAAATCCGCGGAAAATCCGCAGGTAAAACACAGTGCCTTTTACCCGCAGATTTTTCAAAAATGGTGCGGAAATATCTCACACGAATCCGCAACGTGGGCACATAGCCTTAGGGTTAGGGTTGGAATTAGGGTTGTGGTTAGGGTTAGGGGTGTGTTGGGGTTAGTGTTGTGGTTAGGGGTGTGTTGGGGTTAGGGTTGTGATTAGGGTTATGGCTACAGTTGGGATTAGGGTTAGGGGTGTGGGGGGGTTAGTGTTGGAGTTAGAATTGAGGGGTTTCCACTGTTTAGGCACATCAGGGGTCTCCAAACGCAACATGGCGCCACCATTGATTCCAGCCAATCTCGTATTCAAAAAGTCAAATGGTGCTCCCTCACTTCCGAGCCCTGACGTGTGCCCAAACAGTGGTTTACCCCCACATATGGGGTACCAGCATACTCAGGACAAACTGTGCAACAATTACTGGGGTCCAATTTCTCCTATTACCCTTGTGAATCTAAAAAAATGCTTGCTAAAACATAATTTTTGAGGAAAGAAAAATGATTTTTTATTTTCACGGCTCTGCGTTGTAAACGTCTGTGAAGCACTTGGGGGTTCAAAGTGCTCACCACATATCTAGATAAGTTCCTTGGGGGGTCTAGTTTCTAAAATGGGGTCACTTGTGGGGGGTTTCTACTGTTTAGGCACACCAGGGGCTCTGCAAACGCAACGTGACACCCGCAGACCATTCCATCAAAGTCTGCATTTCAAAAGTCACTACTTCCCTTCTGAGCCCCGACGTGTGCCCAAACAGTGGTTTACCCCCACATATGGGGTATCAGCGTACTCAGGAGAAACTGGACAACAACTTTTGGGGTCCAATTTCTCCTGTAACCCTTGGGAAAATAAAAAATTCTGGGCTAAATAATTATTTTTGAGGAAAGAAAACGTATTTATTATTTTCACGGCTCTGCATTATAAACTTCTATGAAGCACTTGGGGGTTCAAAGTGCTCACCACACATCTAGATAAGTTCCTTTCAGGGTCTAGTTTCCAAAATGGGGTCACTTGTGGGGGGTTTCTACTGTTTAGGCACATCAGGGGCTCTGCAAACGCAACGTGACGCCCGCAGAGCATTCCATCAAAGTCTGCATTTCAAAACGTCACTACTTCAATTTCGAGCCCCGGCATGTGCCCAAACAGTGATTTACCCCCACATATGGGGTATCACCGTACTCAGGAGAAACTGGACAACAAATATTGGGGTCAAATTTCTCCTGTTACCCTTGGGAAAATTAAAAAATTCTGGGCTAAATAATTGTTTTTGAGGAAAGAAAACGTATTTATTATTTTCACGGCTCTGCATTATAAACTTCTATGAAGCACTTGGGGGTTCAAAGTGCTCACCACACATCTAGATAAGTTCCTTTGGGGGTCTAGTTTCCAAAATGGGGTCACTTGTGGGGGGTTTCTACTGTTAAGCCACATCAGGGGCTCTGCAAATGCAACGTGACGCCCACAGAGCATTCCATCAAAGTCTGCATTTCAAAACGTCACTACTTCACTTCCGAGCCCCGGCATGTGCCCAAACAGTGATTTACCCCCACATATGGGGTATCAGCGTACTCAGGAGAAACTGGACAACAACTTTTGGGGTCAAATTTCTCCTGTTACCCTTGGGAAAATAAAAAATTGCAGGCTAAAAGATCATTTTTGAGAAAATAATTTTTTTTTTTATTTTCATGGCTCTGCGTTATAAACTTCTGTGAAGCACTTGGGGGTTCAAAGTCCTCACCACACCTTTCACATGCTGCTCCGCTCCGTACACCTCATACACACGCGGCTGTGCTCCGTACACCTCGTACACACGCGGCAGTGCTCCGTACACCTCGTACATACGGCTCCGCTCCGTACACCTCGTACAGACGCGGCTGTGCTCCGTACACCTCGTACACATGGCTCCGTACACCTCTTACACACTACTCCGCTCCGTACACCTTGTACACATGCGGCTGTGCTCCGTACACCTTGTACACATGGCTCCGTACACCTCTTACACACGACTCCGCTCCGTACACCTTGTACACATGCGGCTGTGCTCCGTACACCTTGTACACATGGCTCCGTACACCTCTTACACACGACTCCGCTCCGTACACCTCGTACGCACGCGGCTGCGCTCCGTACACCTCGTACGCACGCGGCTGCGCTCCGTACACCTCGTATACACGCGGCTGTGCTCCGTACACCTCGTACACACGCGGCTGTGCTCCGTACACCTTGTACACACGACTCCGCTCCGTACACCTCATACACACGCGGCTGTGCTCCGTACACCTCGTACACACGCGGCTGTGCTCCGTACACCTTGTACACACGACTCCGCTCCGTACACCTCATACACACGCGGCTGTGCTCCGTACACCTTGTACACACGACTCCGCTCCGTACACCTCATACACACGCGGCTGTGCTCCGTACACCTCGTACACACGCGGCTGTGCTCCGTACACCTTGTACACACGACTCCGCTCCGTACACCTCATACACACGCGGCTGTGCTCCGTACACCTTGTACACACGACTCCGCTCCGTACACCTCGTACACACGCGGCTGTGCTCCGTACACCTCGTACACACGGCTCCGCTCCGTACACCTCGTACACACGCGGCTGCGCTCCGTACACCTCGTACACACGCGGCTGTGCTCCCTACACCTCGTACACACGACTCCACTCCGTACACCTTTCACATGCTGCTCCGCTCCGTACACCTCATACACACGCGGCTGTGCTCCGTACACCTCGTACACACGCGGCAGTGCTCTGTACACCTCGTACATACGGCTCCGCTCCGTACACCTCGTACAGACGCGGCTGTGCTCCGTACACCTCGTACACATGGCTCCGTACACCTCTTACACACTACTCCGCTCCGTACACCTTGTACACATGCGGCTGTGCTCCGTACACCTCTTACACACGACTCCGCTCCGTACACCTTGTACACATGCGGCTGTGCTCCGTACACCTTGTACACATGGCTCCGTACACCTCTTACACACGACTCCGCTCCGTACACCTCATACACACGCGGCTGTGCTCCGTACACCTCGTACACACGCGGCTGTGCTCTGTACACCTTGTACACACGACTCCGCTCCGTACACCTCGTACACACGCGGCTGTGCTCCGTACACCTCGTACACACGACTCCGCTCCGTACACCTCGTACACACGCGGCTGTGCTCCGTACACCTCGTACACACGGCTCCGCACACCTCGTACACACGCGGCTGTGCTCCGTACACCTCGTACACATGCGGCTCTGCTCTGTACACCTCGTACACACGCGGCTGTGCTCCGTACACCTCTTACACACGACTCCGCTCCGTACACCTTGTACACATGCGGCTGTGCTCCGTACACCTTGTACACATGGCTCCGTACACCTCTTACACACAACTCCGCTCCGTACACCTCGTACGCACGCGACTGTGCTCCGTACACCTCGTACACACGCGGCTGTGCTCCGTACACCTTGTACACACGACTCAGCTCCGTACACCTCATACACACGCTGCTCTGCTCCGTACACCTCGTACACACGCGGCTGCGCTCCGTACACCTCATGCACACGGCTCCGTACACATCGTACACACACGACTCCGCTCCGTACACCTCATACACACGCTGCTCTGCTCCGTACACCTCGTACACACGCGGCTGCGCTCCGTACACCTCATGCACACGGCTCCATACACATCGTACACACGCGGCTCCGCTCCATAGACCTTTCACACGCTGCTCTGATCCATACACCTCCTACACACACGGCTCTGCTACATCCACCCTGTAAACACCTCCTGACCTCACACATACGCTGCCTTACTCTCCTCCGGCACCATGGCAACCAGCAAAGTCCTGTACACGGAGGTCCTCCTCCCGATCATGTGACCCCTGACTCCTCCCATCCTGTGACCTCATCACAGGTCCTGTGCACAGAGCAGCCATTATGTGGTGTGCTGCTGTGCAGGCCTGGTGCAGGGACTCGGAGCTCTCAGCTGACCGGCTGATACACGCACCTCCCAACCAATGCGGGCCCCCTCTCTCTGCCCACCAGGTCCGGGGGCACACAAATGCCGGCGGGCATTCAGACAATTAGTGGAGGGTCAATCTGTGCGGTAGCCCAGGGCCCCCCCAGACCACTGGGCCCTGGGCTACCGCCCATATTGACCCTCTGATAATCCGCCCCTGGGCGCCACGAGCCAGTAGTGCGCTTCCTGACCCACGTCTGGGTGCTTAGTGGTGCCTGCCAGCACGGCACAGTTCGCACTTCGGTGCTCTTATTAACCCTGTTGCGGTGTTGTGTCAGCAAGTGGTCTAATCGGACTTCAATCCTAGTTGGGGTTAAGTTCGCTGACTGCTTGCTCGCCTTCTATGTGCGGTACCGCGATCCTGTGACGCAACAGGATCGCTTCCTTCACGTTGGGTGAAGTTTAACCCACGCGAGTATATTTATGAGTACCGCCATATAGTCCGTCATTACTCAGCAGCAGGTTCCATCTCTGCACGGTGGACCCCGGGCTACGAACGCACCGTACACTATCAGTCTTATTATTTGGTGCGTTCCGCTAGCCCTAACAGATATGTCACACAAAATAGTTGATAAGTAACATTTCCCACATGTCTACTTTACATCAGCACAATTTTGGAACCAAAATTTTTTTTTGTTAGGGAGTTATAAGGGTTAAAAGTTGACCAGCAATTTCTCGTTTTTACAACACCATTTTTTTTTAGGGACCACATCACATTTGAAGTCATTTTGAGGGGTCTATATGATAGAAAATAACCAAGTGTGACACCATTCTAAAAACTGCACCCCTCAAGGTGCTCAAAACCATATTCAATAAGTTTATTAACCCTTCAGGTGCTTCACAGGAATTTTTGGAATGTTTTAAAAAAATGAACATTTAACTTTTTTTCACCAAAAAATTACTTCAGCTCCAATTTGTTTTCTTCTACCAAGAATAACAGGAGAAAATGGACCGCAAAAGTTGTTGTACAATTTGTCCTGAGTACGCCTATACCCCATATGTGGGTGTAAACAACTGTTTGGACGCATGACAGAGCTCGAAAGGGAAGGAGAGCCGTTTGACTTTTCAATGCAAAATTGACTGGAATTGAGATGGGACGCCATGTTGCGTTTAGAGAGCCACTGATGTGCCTAAACATTGAAAACCCCCACAAGTGACACCATTTTGGAAAGTAGACCCCCTAAGAAACTTATCTAGATGTGTGGTAAGCACTTTGACTCACCAAGTGTTTCACAGAAGTTTATAATGCAGAGCCGTAAAAATAATAAATCATACATTTTCACATAAATGATCTTTTCTGTTATGAAAGGTAATTCAGTACCACAATGGACATAGAGGTCAGAGCACATACAGTGACCTGACAATAACCCAAAAACATAGAACGAGCTCTGAGACGTGGGAACTCTGCTGACCGCAATCCCTAATCCTCTCCAACCACACTAGAGGCAGCCGTGGATTGCGCCTAACGCTCCCTATGCAACTCGGCACAGCCTGAGAAACTAGCTAGCCTGAAGATAGAAAATAAGCCTACCTTGCCTCAGAGAAATACCCCAAAGGAAAAGGCAGCCCCCACATATAATGACTGTGAGTTAAGATGAAAAGACAAACGTAGAGATGAAATAGATTTAGCAAAGTGAGGCCCGACTTTCTGAACAGAGCGAGGATAGGAAAGGTAACTTTGCGGTCAACACAAAACCCTACAAAAACCACGCAAAGGGGGCAAAAAGACCCTCCGTACCGAACTAACGGCACAGAGGTACACCCTCTGCGTCCCAGAGCTTCCAGCAAGCAGGAAAAAACAAAGACAAGCTGGACAGAAAAAACAGCAAACAAAATAGCAAAGCAGAACTTAGCTATGCAGAGCAGCAGGCCACAGGAACGATCCAGGAGGAAACAGGTCCAATACTAGAACATTGACTGGAGGCCAGGATCAAAGCACTAGGTGGAGTTAAATAGAGCAGCACCTAACGACTTCACCACATCACCTGAGGAAGGAAACTCAGAAGCCGCAGTACCACTTTCCTCCACCAACGGAAGCTCACAGAGAGAATCAGCCGAAGTAGCACTTGTGACCACAGGAGGGAGCTCTGCCACAGAATTCACAACACTTTTCGCCCCCAATTTTTTATTTTCCCAAGGGTAAGAGAAGAAATTGGACCCCAAACGTTGTTGTACAATTTGTCCTAAGTACGCTGATACCCCATATGTGGGGGCAAACCACCATTTGGGCGCATGGGAGAGCTCGGAAGGGAAGGAGCGCCGTTAAACTTTTCAATGCAAAATTGACTGGAATTGAGATGGGACACCATGTTGGGTTATGAGACCCCTGATGTGCCTAAACATTGAACCCCCCCCACTGATACCCCATATGTGGGGGAAACCACTGTTTGGGCGCATGGCAGAGCTTGGAAGGGAAGGAGCGTCGTTTGGAATGCAGACTTATATGGATTGGTCTGCAGGCATCACATTGCATTTGCAGAGCCCCTAATATACCTAAACAGTAGAAACCTCCCACAAGTGACCCCATTTTGGAAACTAGACCCCCCCCAAGGAACTTATCTAGATGTTTTGTGAGAACTTTGAACCCCCAAGTGCTTCATAAAAGTTTATAACGCAGAGCTGTGAAAATAAAAAAATCATTTTTTTCCCACAAACAGGGTTTTTTAGCCCCCCAAATTTTTATTTTCTCAAGGGTAACAAGAGAAATTGGACCCCAAAAGTTGCTGTCCAATTTATCCTGAGTATGCTGATACCCCATATGTTGGGGTAAACCCCTGTTTGGGTGCACAGGAGGGCTCGGAAGGGAAGGAGCACTTTTTTACTTTTTCAATGCAGAATTGGCTGGAATTGAGAACGTCGCGTTTGGAGAGCCCCTGATGTGCCTAAACAGTGGAAACCCCCAATTCTAACTGAAACCTTAACCCAAACACACCCCTAACCCTAATCCCAACCCTAACCACACCCCTAACCCGAACATGCCCCTAACCCTAATGACAACCACACTCCTAACGCCAACCACACCCCTAACTCCATCACACCCCAAACCCTAATCCCAACCCTAACCACACCCCTAAATCCAACACACCCCTAATACTAATCCCAACCATAACCCTAACCACACCCCTAACCCTGACTACCCCTAACCCTAATCCCAACCATAAATGTAATCCAAACCTTAACTTTAGCCCCAACCCTAACCCTAAATTCAGCCCCAACCCTAACCGTAACTTCAGCCACAACACTAACTCTAGCACCAACCCTAGCCCTAACACTAGCCCTAACCCTAGCCCCAACCCTAACCTTAGCCCCAACCCTAGCCCTAATCCTGGTCCTAACCCTAGCCCCAACCCTAACCCTAGCCCCAACCCTAACCCTAGCCCTAACCCTAATGGGAAAATGGAAATATATACTTTTGGGCATGTGACATTTTTTCATCGCTTTTTATTTCAATTTTTGTGAGGCAGAATAACCAAAAACCAGCTATTCAAGAATTTCTTTTTTTTGGGGGGGGGGCATTTATTCCGTTCTGTGTTTCGTAACATTGATGAAGCAGTTTTATTCTTCGGGTCAGTACGGTTACAGCGATACCTCATCTATATCATTTTTTATGTTTTGGTGCTTTTATAAGATAAAAACTATTTTATAGAAAAAATAATTATTTTTGCATCGCTTTATTCTGAGGACTATAACTTTTTAAATTTTACTTTGACGCTGTATGGCAGCTCGTTTTTTGCGGGACAAGATGGCGTTTTCAGCGGTACCATGGTTATTTATTTCCGTATTTTTGATCGCATGTTCTTCCACTTTTTATTTGGCGGCATGAAAATAAAGCGTTGTTTTTTGCCTTGTTTTTTTTTTTTACGGTGTTCACTGAAGGGGTTAACTAGCGGGACAGTTTTGTAGGTCGGGTCGTTACGGACGCGGCGATACTAAATATGTGTACTTTTATTGTTTTTTTTTTTAAATTTAGATAAAGAAATGTATTTATGGGAACTATATATATATATATATATATATATATATATATATATATATATATATATATATATATATATATATATATAATTTTTTATTTTTTCTTTCTTTATTTAGGAATTTTTTTTTTACACATCTGAATATTTTTTTTTTACACTATAACATTGCCCCGGGGTGGGGCATCATGTTATAGGGTCAGATCGCTGATCTGACACTTTGCACAGCACTGTGCCAGATCAGTGATCTGGCAGGTAGGGCTGCAGGCTTACCAGCGCCTGCTCTGAGCTACCTCCCTGCAGGACCCAGAAGCAGCCCCGCGGCCATTTTGGATCCGGGGCCTGCAGGGAGAAGGAAGTAGGAGACCCTCGGAGGGTCTCAGGGAAGCACGCAGGGAGTCCCCTCTCTGCGCGATGCTTCCCTATACCGCCGGAACACTCCGATCATGTTTGATTTCGGTGTTCCAGGGGTTAATGTGCCAGGGGCGGTCCGTGACTGCTCCTGGCACATAGTGCTGGATGTCAGCTGCAATAGTCAGCTGACACCCGGCCGCGATGCCCCCGTGAGCACGGCCGATCACAAATGACGTACTATCCCATCGGTGGTCATACGGGCCCACCTCGACGGGATAGTACGTCATATGTCAGAAAGGGGTTAAGGGCTCATTCCTACTTGCGATGAAATCAGATGGCATTCGGACCAATGTTATTCTATGATTGTGTGTTCATCTGCGTTTTTTTTTTTCCAGCTCGGTTCAGATCACATCCCGCAATAGAAGTCAATTGATGCGAGAAAAAAATAGCACAGCAATCACACCATGCGAGCAATGTCCAATTTTTACATACCGATCTCCTTGGAAAACCCGGCAATTCATGTGCCGAGTGTCGTGTGACAGGTTAGAATAGAATAGATAGAATAGATATACAGTACAGACCAAAGGTTTGGACACACTTTCTCATTTAAAGATTTTTCTGTATTTTCACGATTTTGAAAATTGTAAATTCACACTGAAGGCATCAAAACTATGAATTAACACATGTGGAATTATATACTTAACAATAAAGTGTGAAACAACTGAAATTCTGTCTTATATTCTAGGTTCTTCAAAGTAGCCACCTTTTGCTTTGATGACTGCTTTGCACACTCTTGGCATTCTCTTGATGAGCTTCAAGAGGTAGTCACCGGGAATGGTCTTCCAACAATCTTGAAGGAGTTCCCAGAGATGCTTAGCACTTGTTGGCCCTTTTGCCTTCACTCTGCGGTCCAGCTCACCCCAAACCATCTCGATTGGGTTCAGGTCTGGTGACTGTGGGGGCCAGGTCATCTGGCGTAGCACCCCATCACTCTCCTTCTTGGTCAAATAGCCCTTACACAGCCTGGAGGTGTGTTTGGGATCATTGTCCTGTTGAAAAATAAATGATGGTCCAACTAAACGCAAACCGGATGGAATAGCATGCCGCTGCAATATGCTGTGGTAGACATGCTGGTTCAGTATGCCTTCTATTTTGAATAAATCCACAACAGTGTCACCAGCAAAGCCCCCCCACACCATCACACCTCCTCCTCCATGCTTCACGGTGGGAACCAGGCATGTAGAGTCCATCCGTTCACCTTTTCTGCGTCGCACAAAGACACGGTGGTTGGAACCAAAGATCTCAAATTTGGACTCATCAGACCAAAGCACAGATTTCCACTGGTCTAATGTCCATTCCTTGTGTTCTTTAGCCCAAACAAGTCTCTTCTGCTTGTTTCCTGTCCTTAGCAGTGGTCTCCTAGCAGCTATTTTACCATGAAGGCCTGCTGCACAAAGTCTCCTCTTAACAGTTGTTGTAGAGATGTGTCTGCTGCTAGAACTCTGTGTGGCATTGACCTGGTCTCTAATCTGAGCTGCTGTTAACCTGAGATTTCTGAGGCTGGTGACTCGGATAAACTTATCCTCAGAAGCAGAGGTGACTCTTGGTCTTCCTTTCCTGGGGCGGTTCTCATGTGAGCCAGTTTCTTTGTAGCGCTTGATGGTTTTTGCCACTGCTCTTGGGGATACTTTCAAAGTTTTCCCAATATTTCGGACTGACTGACCTTCATTTCTTAATGATGGCCACTCGTTTTTCTTTACTTAGCTGCTTTTTTCTTGCCATTATACAAGTTCTAACAGTCTATTCAGTAGGACTATCAGCTGTGTATCCACCAGACTTCTGCACAACACAACAGATGGTCCCAACCCCATTTGTAAGGCAAGAAATCCCACTTATTAAACCTGACAGGGCACACCTGTGAAGTGAAAACCATTCCCGGTGACTGCCTCTTGAAGCTCATCAAGAGAATGCCAAGAGTGTGCAAAGCAGTCATCAAAGCAAAAGGTGGCTACTTTGAAGAACCTAGAATATAAGACATAATTTCAGTTGTTTCACACTTTTTTGTTAAGTATATAATTCCACATGTGTTAATTCATAGTTTTGATGCCTTCAGTGTGAATGTACAATATCCATAGTCATGAAAATACAGAAAAATCTTTAAATGAGGTGTGTCCAAACTTTTGGTCTGTACTGTATACACATAGAATACATAGATACAGTATATAGATGTCAGTGACACATACATATATTTATATGTATAGATTTTACATTGTGTTGTTTTTTTCCCCCCTCCTCTGTATTGTTGCATTCTGTGCAAGCCGGAGTGTGGTCTCCCTGTTTTTGAGCTAAAGACTATATAAGGCTTCCCCAGTCTAGTGTTTCACTGGTTGGGCCCAGTCCTTTTCTCTGCCCTTATTCACACTGAGGTCAACGTTGACACAATGTAAGGTTTTAATATTAGACAGTGTAGGACTGTCCCGATCAGAGTTACCGTGACGAGGTGGGATGGCTTTTGTGCTATTTTTTTAATCAAAAAACAGTATTACTAAAAACTCTATGTTATTTAAATTCACTTTTGCTTTTTTATTTAGTTACATCAGGGTTTTCGTTTACTTTTTTCTCTTGTAGGTTTTAATGTTTTGTGGTCAATTAACATGCGTTTAACCTCTGCACGTGTACCAACTCAACTTAAGCTCAGTTTTGTGTGTTTTTTTTTCTCCTATATATTTATATGTATAGATATTACATAGATAGAAGAAAAGCTGGCAATTCATCTGTCGTGTACTGTAAAATCAATGCAGGAGCCGACATCATAGAAGAGATGGATTACATACAGTAAATACACATAGAATAGGTAGATATACAGATGTCAGTGACAAATACAATTAGTGCAGTGTGTGTGTGCAAATTACTAGACATGTAATGTCAGGGAAACCTGACAACTGGGCTGGGGGGGGGGGGGGGCAGATGTTTATAGCCTGGGAAGGGGATAATACCCATGTAGCTTCCCAGACTATTAATATCAGCTCACAGCTGTATACTTAACCTTTACTGGCTATTAAAATGGGGAACACCCCTCAAAAAATGACTTAGGGTCCCCCTATAATTAATAACCAGCAAAGGCTATGCAGACAGCTGCGGGCTGATATTAATAGCCTAGGAAGGGGCCATGGATATTGCTCCCCCCCCCAGGTTAACCCCTTCCCGACCCATGACGCCACGTAGGCGTCATGAAAGTCGGTGCCATTCCGACCCATGACGCCTATGCGGCGTCATGGAAAGATCGCGTCCCTGCAGATCGGGTGAAAGGGTTAACTCCCATTTCACCCGATCTGCAGGGACAGGGGGAGTGGTAGTTTAGCCCAGGGGGGGTGGCTTCACCCCCTCGTGGCTACGATCGCTCTGATTGGCTGTTGAAAGTGAAACTGCCAATCAGAGCGATTTGTAATATTTCACCCATTATAACGGGTGAAATATTACAATCCAGCCATGGCCGATGCTGAAATATCATCGGCCATGGCTGGAAATACTAGTGTGCCCCCACCCCACCCCTCCGATCGCCCCCCCACCCCCCCGATCTGGCCGGTACACTGCTCCGGCTCCCCTCCGTCCTGTGCTCCGCTCCCCCCCGTGCTCGTGTCCGCTCCCCCCGTGCTCCAATCACCCCCCCGTGCTCCAATCACCCCCCCTGCACTCCGATCCACCCCCCCCCCGTGCTCCGTTCCACCCCCCCGTGCTCCATTCCAGCCCCCCCGTGCTCCGTTCCACGCCCCCCGCGCTCCGTTCCACCCCTCCCGCGCTCCGATTCCCCCCCCCCGTGCTCCGATCCCCCCCCCCCGTGGTCCCCCCCCCACCCTATCATACTTACCGATCCAGCCGTAGTCCCGTCCGTCTTCTCCCGGGCGCCGCCATCTTCCAAAATGGCGGGCGCATGCGCAGTGCGCCCGCCGAATCTGCCGGCCGGCAGATTCGTTCCAAAGTGCATTTTGATCACTGAGATATAATCTATCTCAGTGATCAAAATAAAAAAAATAATAAATGACCCCCCCCCTTTGTCACCCCCATAGGTAGGGACAATAAAAAAAATAAAGAAATTTTTTTTTTTCCACTAATGTTAGAATAGGGTTAGGGTTAGGGTTAGGGGTAGGGGTAGGGTTAGGGTTAGGGTTAGGGGTAGGGTTAGGGGTAGGGGTAGGGTTAGGGCTAGGGTTAGGGTTAGGAATGTGCACACGTATTCTGGTCCTCTGCGGATTTTTCCGCTGCGGATTTGATAAATCCGCAGTGCTAAACCGCTGCGGATTTATGGCGGATTTACCGCGTTTTTTTCTGCGCATTTCACTGCGGTTTTACAATTGCGATTTTCTATTGGAGCAGTTGTAAAACCGCTGCGGAATCCGCACAAAGAAGTGACATGCTGCGGAATGTAAACCGCTGCGTTTCCGTGCAGTTTTTCCGCAGCATGTGCACAGCGATTTTTGTTTCCCATAGGTTTACATTGAAATGTAAACTCATGGAAAACTGCTGCGGATCCGCAGCGTTTTCCGCAGCGTGTGCACATACCTTTAGAATTAGGCCATGTGCACACGGTGCGGATTTGGCTGCGGATTCGCAGCAGTGTTCCATCAGGTTTACAGTACCATGTAAACATATGAAAAACCAAATCCGCTGTGCCCATGGTGCGGAAAATACCGCGCGGAAACGCTGCATTGTATTTTCCGCAGCATGTCAATTCTTTGTGCGGATTCCGCAGCGTTTTACACCTGTTCCTCAATAGGAATCCGCAGGTGAAATCCGCACAAAAAACACTGGAAATCCGCGGAAAATCCGCAGGTAAAACACAGTGCCTTTTACCCGCAGATTTTTCAAAAATGGTGCGGAAATATCTCACACGAATCCGCAACGTGGGCACATAGCCTTAGGGTTAGGGTTGGAATTAGGGTTGTGGTTAGGGTTAGGGGTGTGTTGGGGTTAGTGTTGTGGTTAGGGGTGTGTTGGGGTTAGGGTTGTGATTAGGGTTATGGCTACAGTTGGGATTAGGGTTAGGGGTGTGGGGGGGTTAGTGTTGGAGTTAGAATTGAGGGGTTTCCACTGTTTAGGCACATCAGGGGTCTCCAAACGCAACATGGCGCCACCATTGATTCCAGCCAATCTCGTATTCAAAAAGTCAAATGGTGCTCCCTCACTTCCGAGCCCTGACGTGTGCCCAAACAGTGGTTTACCCCCACATATGGGGTACCAGCATACTCAGGACAAACTGTGCAACAATTACTGGGGTCCAATTTCTCCTATTACCCTTGTGAATCTAAAAAAATGCTTGCTAAAACATAATTTTTGAGGAAAGAAAAATGATTTTTTATTTTCACGGCTCTGCGTTGTAAACGTCTGTGAAGCACTTGGGGGTTCAAAGTGCTCACCACATATCTAGATAAGTTCCTTGGGGGGTCTAGTTTCTAAAATGGGGTCACTTGTGGGGGGTTTCTACTGTTTAGGCACACCAGGGGCTCTGCAAACGCAACGTGACACCCGCAGACCATTCCATCAAAGTCTGCATTTCAAAAGTCACTACTTCCCTTCTGAGCCCCGATGTGTGCCCAAACAGTGGTTTACCCCCACATATGGGGTATCAGCGTACTCAGGAGAAACTGGACAACAACTTTTGGGGTCCAATTTCTCCTGTAACCCTTGGGAAAATAAAAAATTCTGGGCTAAATAATTATTTTTGAGGAAAGAAAACGTATTTATTATTTTCACGGCTCTGCATTATAAACTTCTATGAAGCACTTGGGGGTTCAAAGTGCTCACCACACATCTAGATAAGTTCCTTTCAGGGTCTAGTTTCCAAAATGGGGTCACTTGTGGGGGGTTTCTACTGTTTAGGCACATCAGGGGCTCTGCAAACGCAACGTGACGCCCGCAGAGCATTCCATCAAAGTCTGCATTTCAAAACGTCACTACTTCAATTCCGAGCCCCGGCATGTGCCCAAACAGTGATTTACCCCCACATATGGGGTATCACCGTACTCAGGAGAAACTGGACAACAAATATTGGGGTCAAATTTCTCCTGTTACCCTTGGGAAAATTAAAAAATTCTGGGCTAAATAATTATTTTTGAGGAAAGAAAACGTATTTATTATTTTCACGGCTCTGCATTATAAACTTCTATGAAGCACTTGGGGGTTCAAAGTGCTCACCACACATCTAGATAAGTTCCTTTGGGGGTCTAGTTTCCAAAATGGGGTCACTTGTGGGGGGTTTCTACTGTTAAGCCACATCAGGGGCTCTGCAAATGCAACGTGACGCCCACAGAGCATTCCATCAAAGTCTGCATTTCAAAACGTCACTACTTCACTTCCGAGCCCCGGCATGTGCCCAAACAGTGATTTACCCCCACATATGGGGTATCAGCGTACTCAGGAGAAACTGGACAACAACTTTTGGGGTCAAATTTCTCCTGTTACCCTTGGGAAAATAAAAAATTGCAGGCTAAAAGATCATTTTTGAGAAAATAATTTTTTTTTTTATTTTCATGGCTCTGCGTTATAAACTTCTGTGAAGCACTTGGGGGTTCAAAGTCCTCACCACACATCTAGATTAGTTCCTTTGGGGGTCTAGTTTCTAAAATGGTGTCATTTCTGGGGGATCTCCAATGTTTAGGCACACAGGGGCTCTCCAAACGTGACATGGTGTCCGCTAATGATTGGAGCTAATTTTCCATTTAAAAAGCCAAATGGCGTGCCATCCCTTCCGAGCCCTGCCGTGCGCCCAAACAGTGGTTTACCCCCACATATGGGGTATCAGCGTACTCAGGACAAACTGGACAACAATATTTGGGGTCCAATTTCTCCTATTATCCTTGGCAAAATAGGAAATTCCAGGCTAAAAAATCATTTTTGAGGAAAGAAAAATTATTTTTTATTTTCATGGCTCTGCGTTATAAACTTCTGTGAAGCACCTGGGGGTTTAAAGTGCTCAATATGCATCTAGATAAGTTCCTTGGGGGGTCTAGTTTCCAAAATGGGGTCACTTGTGGGGGAGCTCCAATGTTTAGGCACACAGGGGCTCTCCAAACGCGACATGGTGTCCGCTAACAATTGGAGCTAATTTTCCATTCAAAAAGTCAAATGGCGCGCCTTCTCTTCCGAGCCCTGCCGAGTGCCCAAACAGTGGTTTACCCCCACATATGAGGTATCGGCGTACTCGGGAGAAATTGCCCAACAAATTTTATGATCCATTTTATCCTACTGCCCATGTGAAAATGAAAAAATTGAGGCGAAAAGAATTTTTTTGTGAAAAAAAATTACTTTTTTATTTTTACAGATCAATTTGTGAAGCACCTGAGGGTTTAAAGTGCTCACTAGGCATCCAAATTAGTTCCTTGGGGGGTCTAGTTTCCAAAATGGGGTCACTTGTGGGGGAGCGCCAATGTTTAGGCACACAGGAGCTATCCAAACGCGACATGGTGTCCGCTAACGATGGAAATAATTTTTCATTCAAAAAGTCAAATGGCGCTCCTTCCCTTCCGAGCCTTACCATGTGCCCAAACAGTGGTTTACCCCCACATGTGAGGTATTGGTGTACTCAGGAGAAAGTGCCCAACACATTTTAGGATCCATTTTATCCTGTTGCCCATGTGAAAATGAAAAAATTGAGGCTAAAAGAATTTTTTTGCGAAAAAAAAGTACTTTTTCATTTTTACGGATCAATTTGTGAAGCACCTGGGGGTTCAAAGTGCTCACTATGCATCTAGATAAGTTCCTTGGGGTGTCTAGTTTCCAAAATGGGGTCACTTGTGGGGGAGCTCCAATTTTTAGGCACACGGGGGCTCTCCAAACGTGACATGGTGTCCGCTAAAGAGTGGAGCCAATTTTTGATTCAAAAAGTCAAATGGCGCTCCTTCCCTTCCAAGCCCTGCCGTGCGCCAAAACAGTGGTTTACCCCCACATATGAGGTATCAGCGTACTCAGGACAAATTGGACAACAACTTTCGTGGTTCAGTTTCTCCTTTTACCATTGGGAAAATAAAAAAATTGTTGCTAAAAGATAATTTTTGTGACTAAAAAGTTAAATGTTCATTTTTTCCTTCCATGTTGCTTCTGCTTCTGTGAAGCACCTGAAGGGTTAATAAACTTCTGGAATGTGGTTTTGAGTACCTTGAGGGGTGCAGTTTTTAGAATGGTGTCACTTTTGGGTATTTTCAGCCATATAGACCCCTCAAACTGACTTCAAATGTGAGGTGGTCCCTAAAAAAATGGTTTTGTAAATTTCGTTGTAAAAATGACAAATCGCTGGTCGAATTTTAACCCTTATAACTTCCTAACAAAAAAAAATTTTGTTTCCAAAATTGTGCTGATGTAAAGTAAACATGTGGGAAATGTTATTTATTAACTATTTTGTGTCACATATCTCTCTGGTTTAACAGAATAAAAATTCAAAATGTGAAAATTGCGAAATTTTCAAAATTTTCGCCAAATTTCCGTGTTTATCACAAATAAATGCAGAATTTATTGACCTAAATTTACCACTAACATGAAGCCCAATATGTCACGAAAAAACAATCTCAGAACCGCTAGGATCCGTTGAAGCGTTCCTGAGTTATTACCTCATAAAGGGACACTGGTCAGAATTGCAAAAAACGGCAAGGTCTTTAAGGTCAAAATAGGCTGGGTCTTGAAGGGGTTAAAAACATCAGCACTCAGCCCCCCAAGAAAAGATGCATCTCTAAGATGCGCCAATTCTGGCACTTAGCCTCGCTCTTCCCACTTGCTCTGTTGCGCTGGCAAGTGGGGTGATAGTTAGGGGGAGTTGATGTCACCTTTATATTGTCAGGTGACATCAAGCCCTGAGGTTTGTAATGGAGAAGTGTCAATATGCTCAGTTTGTAATATGCTAGGTTTGTAATGGAGAAGTGTCAATATGCTCAGTTTCTCTGAAGAATGATAGGCCGTATGGTCACATCACACTCATCATATTGACATGATTTAGCGCTACAGAGTGCAACTTTTTTTGTTTTTTGTATATGGAGGTAGCTGCTCTTAGTTTGCATCTGTTCACATTAGCTTGGAAGTGCCAGTCAGTCTTTTCGTCATTGTATATTAGCTTTCTGACCCAGCACTCCACCCTTCAGCATATGGTACATTTTAATTTAAATAGGGTCCTACCTACTCATAAAATCAGACTTGGAAGAGAGGTATTCACATCTACCCAGGAATTCAGACTTCAGTCTTAGAGAGGTATTTACACTAGACATGACTAGACCCATCAGTTTTGAGACCACCTTGTCGTTGGTTGCTGGGCATGCATGAATTGGCCAAATTATGTGGTAAGCGTCTCATTTATTGCTAGTACCCAGAAGCAGTATTGCGATTCATATTTCATATTGACATGCTTTAGCACTACAGTGCAACTCTTGTTTGTTCATTTACTAAGCTTGCATTCCGCTATGATTTTCTCCCAACTCTCAGTCACCGTGCAGCTCTCAGGAGGTCTCTCCACAATGATGTCAAGTATTGAAATGAATGCACACACTGCCACCTTGTGGGCTTTTTCCAAAACTGCAGCTTTACAGAATTTTTTTTTTGTTCAATCTGCAACTTTGCTATCTAATATCTGTGAAGGTCTATCAGTGGTAATTATGCTATTAGATGATGTCTAAGGAAAATGTTTCTATAATTTAATTTTATTTAAATAATATACACAGAATTCTTCTTTCTTTCATGGTTAGTAATGCATCATGCTAGTCCTGCGCCCAACTGGAAAAAAAGGAAGAAAAAGATCCACATGGCTGTATGAATAAAAATCTGTAGCTTTGTTTCACATGGTTAAAAAAGGGTGTCCAGACAATTAAAAAACTGTGCCCATTCTGACGCATTTCTGGCCAAAGCCCTTAGTCATAGAATGTGGCATGATACCTGCGCCCCACTATCTTCTCCCTCTGCCAACTCGTTCAAATGATGTTTTGACTCGACTAGGAGAGGCTGATGGGAGTTGGAGTCAGCACCCACTGTGTGTGCATATTGTGTATTAAATAAATATATATATATTTTTAAAGGCACAAGGTCCTCTTAATTTTCCTAACCAGCTGAGGGAAAGCCAACAGCTGGGGGCCGATGTTAATGTTCTAAGAAGAGGCCAATAGCCATAATAGCTCCTAGGCTATTAATATCATTTCACAGCTGTTTACTAGCTTTTACTAGTTATTGTAGGGGGGGACCTGTAATACCCCAGGAAGCCGGTTGTTACAGTGATGTTGCCTTCCTTTCGGGGAGGGTGATGCCATGCCTGGAAGCGAGGAAGATCCCTTTAACAGGTGGTACACATACATGCAACATGTTCCGATTCCAGGCCAGAAGGGGGTGCTCGAGAACCGGTTACAGGGGAGCTTCCCTAGATAGATATATATATATATATATATATATATATATATATATATATATATTCTGGTTTGGAGCCTGAGGAATTCGTAGCAGACAGTGGAGGAGAGAGGAGTGTGAGCAGCAGAGCTGGGGCCGTGCAGCCACGTGGTGCTACAGCTCCAGGCCAGAGAAGAGAAGCAGATCGGTTGCATTGTTAGCAAGTGCCAGAGGGGAGAAGCACAGGAGAACTAGGGAGCTCGAGGGGAGCTGTGACTGGGCTCCCTCCAAGCTGAAGCGCAGGAACCGGACATCGGGAGCCAGAGGCTGTGTTGTTCTGTATGTCCCACAGCATAACCGGAGGGCAGAAGATTCTAGGTCGTCTGTCTGCACCCACACCTGAAGGTACAGAAACACACAGAGCCCAGAGTCATCTTAGAGACACCTGTAAAAAAGCTTGCGGTGCCTACCATGTGGGTACTGTCCTAGGACAGGGAAAGAGAGGACCTTGTGAGGAGCCACAGGCAGAAAGGGACTTGCCTTACAGCATGAGAAGGAAGGCTTATGAACCTCACCTGAGAAAGGGATCCATAATTGCCTCCAGGCCGACCGGACCTCACCAATACCTGCTACCGGCACCCTGGACTGTGGCTGTGAACTATCAGTAAACAGGTAAAGAGACTGCAACCCTGTGTCCTCTGATTATTTCTGGCACCACACCACCTTTGCCTATTACACCGGGATGTTGTGAATTCTGTGGCTGAATTCACTCCTGTGGTCACAAGTGGTACTGCAGCTTCTGAGCTTCCTCCCTCAGGTGTTCTGGTGAGCTCGTTGGCTGCTTTGTTATTTAACTCCACCTGATTCTGTCTTCCTTGCTCCTTGTCAATGTTCCAGTGTTGGATCTGAGCTTCTGGATCTTTCCTGTGGCCTGCTGCTCTGCTTAGATAAGTGCTTCTTTGCTTTTGTTGCTACTTTTTCTGTCCAGCTTGTTAATTCGTTTTGCTGGAAGCTCTGAGACGCAAAGGGTGTACCGCCGTGCCGTTAGTTCGGCACGGTGGGTCTTTTTGCCCCCTTTGCGTGGTTTTTTGCTTTAGGGTTTTTTGTAGACTGCAAAGTTCTCTTTGCTATCCTCGCTTTATCTAGAATATCGGGCCTCACTTTGCTGAATCTATTTCATCCCTACGTTTGTCTTTTCATCTTGCTAACAGTCATTATATGTGGGGGGCTGCCTTTTCCTTTGGGGTATTTCTCTGAGGCAAGTCAGGCTTGTATTTCTATCTTCAGGCTAGTCAGCTCCTCAGGCTGTGCCGAGTTGCATAGGTAGTGTCAGGCGCAATCCACAGCTGCCTTTAGTTGTGTTTAGGTTAGGTTCAGGTATTGCGGTCTACAGAGATTCCACGTCTCAGAGCTCGTTCTATTGTTTTTTGGGTTATTGTCAGATCACTGTATGTGCTCTGATTGCTGGCACACTGTGTCACTGGATTGCCTACATAACAGTACAAGGAGCCAACCTAATGATTCTCAATAGAGGGAAAAAAGAAGTTCTGACATCATTTTTTTTTCTCAGCTCTATGTTCAGTTTTTTTTTTCCCCTAGACATTTGGGTGTTTCAGGACACAGGTGTGGACATGGATATTCAGGGTCTGTGCTCTTCAATGGATAATCTCGTTACAAATGTACAAAGCATTCAAGATACTATTGATCAGAAATCTATGTTAGAACCAAGAATTCCTATTCCTGATTTGTTTTTTGGTGATAGAACTAAGTTTCTTAATTTCAAAAATAATTGTAAGCTATTTCTGGCCTTGAAACCTCATTCTTCTGGTAATCCTATTCAACAGGTTTTGATTATTATTTCTTTTTTGCGCGGCGACCCTCAGGACTGGGCATTTTCTCTTGCGCCAGGAGACCCTGCATTGAGTAATGTCAATGCGTTTTTCCTGGCGCTCGGATTACTTTACGATGAGCCTAATTCAGTGGATCAGGCTGAGATAAATTTGCTGGCTTTGTGCCAGGGCCAGGATGATATAGAAGTATATTGTCAGAAATTTAGGAAGTGGTCAGTACTCACTCTGTGGAATGAATCTGCGCTGGCAGCTTTGTTCAGAAAGGGTCTCTCTGAGGCTCTTAAGGATGTCATGGTGGGTTTTCCTATGCCTACTGGTTTGAATGAGTCTATGTCTTTGGCCATTCAGATCGGTCGACGCTTGCGCGAGCGTAAATCTGTGCACCATTTGGCGGTATTGTCTAAGATTAAACCTGAGCCTATGCAGTGCGATAGGACTATGACCAGAGTTGAAATGCAAGAACACAGACGTCTGAATGGTCTGTGTTTCTACTGTGGTGATTCCACTCATGCTATTTCTCATTGTCCTAAGCGCACTAAGCGGTTTGATAGGTCTGCTGTCATTGGTGCTGTACAATCCAAATTCCTTCTGTCCATTACCTTGATCTGCTCTTTGTCATCGTATTCTGTCATGGCGTTTGTGGATTCAGGCGCTGCCCTGAATCTGATGGATTTGGATTATGCTAAACGTTGTGGGTTTTTCTTGGAGCCTTTGCGGTGTCCTATTCCGTTGAGAGGAATTGATGCTACACCTTTGGCCAAGAATAAACCTCAGTACTGGGCCCAGCTGACCATGTGCATGGCTCCTGCACATCAGGAAGTTATTAGCTTTCTGGTGCTACATAATCTGCATGATGTGGTCGTGTTGGGGTTGCCATGGCTGCAAACCCATAATCCAGTATTGGATTGGAACTCTGTCGGTATCCAGCTGGGGTTGTCAGGGGGTACATGGTGATGTTCCATTTTTGTCTATTTCGTCATCCATTCCTTCTGAGGTCCCAGAGTTCTTATCTGATTATCAGGATGTATTTGAAGAGCCCAAGTCTGATGCCCTACCTCCGCATAGGGATTGTGATTGTGCTATCAATTTGATTCCTGGTAGTAAAATCCCAAAAGGTCGATTATTTAATTTATCCGTGCCTGAACACGCCGCTATGCGCAGTTATGTGAAGGAATCCCTGGAGAAGGGACATATTCGCCCATCGTCATCACCACTGGGAGCAGGGTTCTTTTTTGTAACCAAGAAGGATGGTTCGCTGAGACCGTGTATTGATTACCGCCTTCTTAATAAAATCACTGTTAAATTTCAGTATCCCTTGCCATTGTTATCTGACTTGTTTGCTCGGATTAAGGGGGCTAGTTGGTTCACTAAGATAGATCTTCGTGGTACGTATAATCTGGTGAGAATCAGGCAAGGAGATGAATGGAAAACTGCATTTAATACGCCCGAGGGTCATTTTGAGTATCTAGTGATGCCGTTCGGACTTGCCAATGCTCCATCTGTGTTTCAGTCTTTTATGCATGACATCTTCCGTGAGTATCTGGATAAATTCCTGATTGTTTACTTGGATGACATTTTGATCTTCTCAGGCGATTGGGACTCTCATGTGAAGCAGGTCAGAATGGTTTTCCAGGTCCTGCGTGCTAATTCTTTGTTTGTGAAGGGATCAAAGTGTCTCTTCGGTGTGCAGAAAGTTTCATTTTTGGGGTTCATCTTTTCCCCTTCTACTATCGAGATGGATCCGGTTAAGGTCCAAGCCATCCAGGATTGGACTCAGCCGACATCTCTGAAAAGTCTGCAAAAGTTCCTGGGCTTTGCTAATTTTTATCGTCGCTTCATCTGTAATTTTTCTAGCATTGCCAAACCATTGACCGATTTGACCAAGAAGGGTGCTGATTTGGTTAATTGGTCTTCTGCTGCTGTGGAAGCTTTTCAGGAATTGAAGCGTCGTTTTTGTTCTGCCCCTGTGTTGTGTCAACCAGATGTTTCTCTTCCGTTCCAGGTCGAGGTTGATGCTTCTGAGATTGGAGCAGGGGCGGTTTTGTCACAGAGAGGTTCTGGTTGCTCAGTGTTGAAACCATGTGCTTTCTTTTCCAGGAAGTTTTCGGCTGCTGAGCGTAATTATGATGTGGGCAACCGAGAGTTGCTGGCCATGAAGTGGGCATTCGAGGAATGGCGTCATTGGCTTGAAGGAGCTAAGCATCGCGTGGTGGTATTGACTGATCATAAGAACCTTACTTATCTCGAGTCTGCCAAGCGCTTGAATCCTAGACAGGCCCGTTGGTCGTTATTTTTTGCCCGCTTCGATTTTGTGATTTCGTACCTTCCGGGCTCTAAAAATGTGAAGGCGGATGCTCTGTCTAGGAGTTTTGTGCCCGACTCTCCGGGTTCATCTGAGCCGGCGAGTATCCTCAAGGAAGGAGTCATTGTGTCTGCCATCTCCCCTGATTTGCGGCGAGTGTTGCAAAAATTTCAGGCGAATAAACCTGATCGTTGTCCGGCGGAGAAACTGTTCGTCCCTGATAGGTGGACTAGTAAAGTTATCTCTGAACTTCATTGTTCGGTGTTGGCTGGTCATCCTGGAATCTTTGGTACCAGAGAGTTAGTGGCTAGATCCTTCTGGTGGCCATCTCTGTCACGGGA
Organism: Ranitomeya imitator; assembly: GCF_032444005.1. Classification (NCBI taxonomy): domain Eukaryota; kingdom Metazoa; phylum Chordata; class Amphibia; order Anura; family Dendrobatidae; genus Ranitomeya; species Ranitomeya imitator. The sequence continues at coordinate 22,461,834 of NC_091286.1, read as the reverse complement.
TGTACGTACTTTTGTGCAGTCCTGTGGGATTTGTGCTAGGGCTAAGCCCTGCTGTTCACGTGCCAGTGGGTTGCTTTTGCCCTTGCCGGTCCCAAAGAGGCCTTGGACACATATTTCGATGGATTTCATTTCTGACCTTCCCGTTTCTCAAAAGATGTCAGTCATTTGGGTGGTTTGTGATCGCTTCTCTAAGATGGTCCATTTGGTGCCCTTGTCTAAATTGCCTTCCTCCTCTGATTTGGTGCCTTTGTTCTTCCAGCATGTGGTTCGTTTGCATGGCATTCCTGAGAATATTGTTTCTGACAGAGGTTCCCAGTTTGTTTCAAGGTTTTGGCGAGCCTTTTGTGGTAGGATGGGCATTGACCTATCTTTTTCCTCGGCTTTCCATCCTCAGACTAATGGCCAGACCGAACGAACCAATCAGACCTTGGAAACATATCTGAGATGTTTTGTTTCTGCAGACCAGGATGATTGGGTGTCCTTTTTGCCGTTGGCTGAGTTCGCCCTTAATAATCGGGCCAGCTCGGCTACCTTGGTCTCTCCATTTTTCTGCAATTCTGGGTTCCATCCTCGTTTCTCTTCAGGACAGGTTGAGTCTTCGGACTGTCCTGGTGTGGATTCTGTGGTGGACAGGTTGCAGCAGATCTGGACTCAGGTAGTGGACAATTTGATCTTGTCCCAGGAGAAAGCTCAACTTTTCGCTAATCGCAGACGCCGTGTGGGTCCCCGACTTCGTGTTGGGGATCTGGTTTGGTTATCTTCTCGTCATATTCCTATGAAGGTTTCCTCTCCTAAATTTAAACCTCGTTTTATTGGTCCGTATAGGATTTCTGAGATTCTCAATCCTGTGTCTTTTCGTCTGACCCTCCCAGACTCCTTTTCCATACATAATGTATTCCATAGGTCGTTGTTGCGGAGATACGTGGCACCTATGGTTCCATCTGTTGAGCCTCCTGCCCCGGTTTTGGTGGAGGGGGAATTGGAGTATATTGTGGAGAAAATTTTGGATTCTCGTGTTTCTAGACGGAAACTCCAGTATCTGGTTAAATGGAAGGGTTATGCTCAGGAAGATTATTCCTGGGTTTTTGCCTCTGATGTCCATGCTCCAGATCTTGTTCGTGCCTTTCATGTGGCTCATCCTGGTCGGCCTGGGGGCTCTGGTGAGGGTTCGGTGACCCCTCCTCAAGGGGGGGGGGGTACTGTTGTGAATTCTGTGGCTGAATTCACTCCTGTGGTCACAAGTGGTACTGCAGCTTCTGAGCTTCCTCCCTCAGGTGTTCTGGTGAGCTCGTTGGCTGCTTTGTTATTTAACTCCACCTGATTCTGTCTTCCTTGCTCCTTGTCAATGTTCCAGTGTTGGATCTGAGCTTCTGGATCTTTCCTGTGGCCTGCTGCTCTGCTTAGATAAGTGCTTCTTTGCTTTTGTTGCTACTTTTTCTGTCCAGCTTGTTAATTCGTTTTGCTGGAAGCTCTGAGACGCAAAGGGTGTACCGCCGTGCCGTTAGTTCGGCACGGTGGGTCTTTTTGCCCCCTTTGCGTGGTTTTTTGCTTTAGGGTTTTTTGTAGACTGCAAAGTTCTCTTTGCTATCCTCGCTCTATCTAGAATATCGGGCCTCACTTTGCTGAATCTATTTCATCCCTACGTTTGTCTTTTCATCTTGCTAACAGTCATTATATGTGGGGGGCTGCCTTTTCCTTTGGGGTATTTCTCTGAGGCAAGTCAGGCTTGTATTTCTCTCTTCAGGCTAGTCAGCTCCTCAGGCTGTGCCGAGTTGCATAGGTAGTGTCAGGCGCAATCCACAGCTGCCTTTAGTTGTGTTTAGGTTAGGTTCAGGTATTGCGGTCTACAGAGATTCCACGTCTCAGAGCTCGTTCTATTGTTTTTTGGGTTATTGTCAGATCACTGTATGTGCTCTGATTGCTGGCACACTGTGTCACTGGATTGCCTACATAACACCGGGAGCCCTGGGGACCAGCTTCACCTGTGGGAAGCCAAACCCCTTTAAGCAGCGTCGGTCATCCCTGACCGAGTACCACAGGTGGCGAGTCACCCACCAGGGCCGTGGGGTACTCGGTACTGGGTGCGGTACTTAAAGGGAATGCCACGGTGGCTGAGACCAAGTCCATGGCCCTGGGTACCCAAGTAAAAGGGAAAGGTCTTTTAAGGTAGTTGTAATAAAGTTTGTGTTCGTGACGCCACCTGTGGTATTCGGTCAGTGGGGACTGACGCTGCTTAAAGGGGTCCACTGGGGTGATGTTAAGGCAGCTGAGATGGTATAACTTCCCACAGGTGAAGGAGGTCCCCAGGGCTCCTGGTATGTAGGTGAAGATGGTGAATGGTGCAATAAAGAATGAGAACACAGGTTTTCAGTCTCTTTACGTGGTTTACTGAAGACTTCAGGCAGCCACAGTCCAGGGCACCAGATCACAGGTATAGGTTGAGTTGAGCCTTCTTATATAGTCTCTATCACGACCCGGGCTCTATGTGTCACTGTGTCTCCTGGGTATTAGGGTGGACAAGTGATATGTAGTCCAGCTGTCCTGCTGGTTTCTGCTGTGCCTCCTAGAGTCCGACACAACCTTGGTCTTCCAGCTACCGGTTTCTGCGCTCTGCCAGGAAGGTAGCCCAGTCGCAGCTATCCTTCCCAGATGTCACTCTCCTGTGCTTTGCTCTCCTGCACGCTCTTTACAATCTGTTATTTCTTTCTGAATTCTCTTCTCTAGGAGCTACAGCACCTCTGGCTGCATGGCCCCTCACACGTCTCTCTGCCTCAGACTGCTCCAGTCTGCCACTCACTGTCTCTGTTCTGTCCCTCTGACAGACTAACTAACTCTCCCTCCAGACCAGAATTTATATATATGGGAGCCACCCTTTAATTTGGATGCCCAGGGCCATGGACTGGGTCGCTGCCACCGTGACCACCCCTTTAATGTCGCCCGGACCCGGTACCGAGTACCCCTAAGCCCCAGGCGGGCGCTCCAGACCCCCCCCCCCCAAGAAATGATGTGGTGTCCCCCTATATTTATTAACCAGCACAGGCTAAACAGACAGTTGCAGGATGATATTAATAGATGGGGAAAGGGCCATGAATGTTGACTCCCTCCTAGACTAAGAACATCAGCCTTCGGCCGCTCCAGAAATGGTGCATCCAATAGATGGCCCCTGTCTTTCTGAATTAATACTAGACATACCAGCAGTGCTGAGGTAAGAAGAGGTTGCTCACATTACTGTCGAACCTGTCTATCTGATTTAATACTGGAGATACCAGGGGTGTGGAGGTAAGATGAGGCTGCTCACATTGCTGTCCACCTTGTCTATCTGATTTAATACTGGTGATACCAGGGGTGTGGAGGTAAGAAGAGGCTGCTCACACTGATGTTCACCTGTCATAGCTCGGTTTGGGTATTCGATCCTGTGACCTGTTGCGTGGTCGGTTCCTCTGTCTGCTGAGCTATTGCCCTTTCTTCCCTGTCCAAATGCTGACGGTTTCTATTGTCTTATGTTTTCTTTTCTTGGTTTGCTTCTCTCCAGATATTTCTCATGTTCCCATTTTGGCTTGCCCTATCACATTCTGAGTGGAGTATTATATGTTCATCCTTCACTGCACTTCCTTGCTGACTATACCTCTTGGTGGATGTATGCTCAGGAGTTCCAGCCCTTCAGCTAAGGGGTTTACCTTTTTTGGTAAACTCCAGCTTCTTGCAATGACTCTGTTTGCTGTCCCTCCCAGCACCTTTTCCTTTTACCACTGTTGGCTTTCAGGGAGGTTACACTTGCTCCTGTTATTTAAGGTTCTCCTTAGCTTTCCCTCTCTACTCTATATGAATGTGTTGTAGGTAGTGATGGGTGAACAAGAACAGTAAGGCTCGGGGTCCGTACCGAACACCTACTGTTCGGACAAACCCTCAACACAGACTTCTCCAGGAAGTTCGTATTGCTGTTCAAGTTCGGTACACCGAACCCGATCATCAGCTATTTCCTATGTTGCATGACAGCACGAAAAACACCAGTAGCTTTGATCAGATCAGCGATAAGATCATTACCGCTGGTCAGAGTGCCAACAGCTTTGACCAGCAGTAAAAAGTTTACCTCCAGTCACAGAGGCACTGGCTGGTGAGAGACTACTACTCCCATCAGTCTACGCCGGCAACTGCTAATAACAACAACAGCAGGAGCACTGATGCAAGTAGTGCCTCTGCTATACATAAATACACTGCTCAAAAAAAACAAAGGGAACACTTAAACAGCAGAATATAACTCCAAGAAGATCAAACTTCTGAGAAATCAAACTGTCAACACTGATTGACAATCAATTTCTCATGCTGTTGTGCAAATGGAATAGACTGTTGGCATATGCAACAGATTGGGACTTATTATAAGTGAAAGGAGGACTTTATACTAACCAGACAGCAGATGGCGATAGTGTGTAAAGCTATATACTTGCTGTAATGTGGGGAGGGAAGCTCTCAGTGGTTGGTTGCTTTTCTTACTTTCGGTTTTGCTTTTCTTCATGAATGTGTTGTCTTCAGTGCATGGACTGTGTGACACTGAATTGTATCTCATGTTTATCCAGTATGAAGTAAATACTGTTTACTCAGGATATCTTGCTGATTGAAGCTCTCCTAAGTACAGTGGTGACTGCAAGAAGACGCACTCTGCAACAGGTTATGGGCCCAGGCACCCCAGATAACCCCAGATAACCCCAGGCACCCCAGACACTACAGGTCTGCACTACAAGCTCAGGCAGAAGGATCCTGGTTTATAGCCCAGATAACGGAGCACACAGATAAGCTCTGTAAACAGAAGGAACTAAATCCAGATACAGAGTGACAGAGGAATTCAGCATCCCAGGAGCTGGATATAATTGCAGAGAATTCACAGGACATACAGGAGAATATCTTCAGTACAACTCTCTAAACAAGTAAGACTATATAAAGATGATGAGTAACACAGAACTGAAATTTACAGTAGCTAAACTGAATAGTGAAAATTATCAGTTATGGAAATTCAAAGTAGAGATGTTGTTATCTAAGGATGATCTATGGGAAGTAATTGTTACAGCAAGACCAGATCAAGATAATCAGACATGGGATAAGAAGGATATACAAGCGAGAGCCACCATTAGCTTATTAGTGGATGATGCTCAATTAATACATATAAGAAATGAAGAAACAGCTAAGGGAATGTGGGAAGCATTAAGAAAACTGTATGAAAGACCTAGCTTGAATCACAAGTTTTTATTAAGAAAGCTGTACAGTATGAGATTGAGTGCAAATGACGATATGCAGAAGCACATATTCTCAATGATGGAAGTGATATCACAGCTAAGATCTATTGGTGAAGATATTAAAGAAAGTCATGTAGCAGCTATATTGTTGTGCAGTTTACCAGATTCGTATACAGCCTTGATAAATGCCCTTGAGACAAGACCAGAAACTGACATTACATTAGATTTTGTGAAAACAAGACTAATAGATGAATATCAGAGAAGAAAAGAACAAATAAATGATTCTTCTACTGAAAAGGACAGTGAAAACGCTCTTAAAGCTACAGAATTCCAAAAACCCTATAATAAAGAGACAAGAGAATGCTTCAGATGTAAGAAAAAAGGTCATTTAAAGAAAGACTGTACCATATGGAAAGCAGAACAACAAAAATTACAACATAAAAAGCATACAGAGAAAGTAAAAAACACATTTTCCGATTCATGTGAGAATAATTGGAATGGCACATTTAAAGTAACAGACAAGAAATCATCACTTGGTTGGTTTATTGATTCAGGAGCAACGAGTCATATGACAAGTGACAAGAATTTCTTTACTGATCTTGATTTAGATAAGAAAGAAGCCATTTATCTCGCAGATGGAAGCAAAATAACCGCAGAAGGTATCGGACAAGGTATGCTAAATTGTTCAAACAAGTTCGGGCAAGATTCAAAGATACTTGTACAAGATGTGTTGTATGTTCCTATTATCTGTGAAACGTTTAACAGCAAAAGGACTTACAGTGAAATTCAAAGACAATGAGTGTGCAATTATTGCAGGAAACAAGGTGATAACCAAAGTCAAGGCAGATGAACAATTATATCATTTTGACACACCAAAGGAACAGATGAAGGTATGTACACATGATCACAAAAACTGTATTCACATGTGGCATAGACGTCTAGGACATAGACACCCTGACAGTATATGGGAACTACAGAGAAAAGAATTGACAAAAGATTTAAAGATATCAGATTGCTCAATTACCATAAGATGTGATTGTTGTATAAAATCCAAAGCCACAAGGATATCTATTCCAAAAGAAAGTGAAATGAAAAGCGAAAGACCACTTGATTTGGTGCATACTGACGTATGTGGACCCATGAAAGTGACTACATCAGGAGGCAATAGATACATGTTGACTTTTATAGACGATTACTCAAGATACACAGTCACATACTTAATTAAAAACAAAAGTGAAGTTTTTGATAAACTTGTAGACTATGTAACAAGATCAAGTAACAAATTTCAAAGGAAGCCAATTGTCATCAGAAGTTAATGAAGAACAAAATACTGAAAGTGAAGAATCACAACTACAAACAGACACAGAACCAAGACGTTCAATGAGAGAGAACAAAGGAAAACCACCAAAACGTCTCTCATACAAGATAAGCACAAGAAAAATCTATGAGCCCACTTCTTGGGAAGAAGTATCTAAACTGCCTGTTGGAGAAGACTATGATGAGACATTTGCTCCAGTTGTCAAACACACTACAATAAGAACTTTACTTACAGTTGCAGCAATGAAACACATGCAACTGAGACATCTGGATGTAAAGACAGCTTTTCTGAATGGAGATTTAACAGAAGACATTTATATGGAACAACCTCCAGGATTCCAAGATGAAAGAAATCCAAACAAAGTTTATAAACTACAGAAAAGCATATATGGTTTAAAGCAAGCAGCTAAAGCGTGGAATGACAAAATCACGGAAGTACTTACAAATGAAAAATTTCAAAGAAGCAAAGCTGATCCATGCTTATACACAAAAAGGCTGATTAATAGATGGATTTACATACTCATATATGTAGACGATATTTTGATTTGTTTTGAACAAGAAAGGGATAACGAAAACATTCTAAAAATCCTGAAGCAACATTTCGAAATCAAAGACTTGGGAAATGTAAAACAATATCTAGGAATACAAGTAGAAAGAGAAGAAGATGGAAGTTTCCTACTGAATCAAAATCACATGATTCAAGACATAACAGAAAAATTTGGATTAAAAGATGCAAAAACAGTAAAGTCTTTAATGGAAACTAATTATCTCAAAGAGATGAACAGTGAACAAAATGTGCTACCAAATAATGAAGAATACAGAACAGCAAGACTGCAGAGACCCAAAGAAACTATACTCCCACAAAGTGACGCCACACCCGAATATTTCAAATATGACTTCTTTTATTAAACTTTATAAATAACTTGCTTAAAGTCAACTTCAATTTGTCAATTTTCTCTATTGGCTTAATAATTAAGGTCGCAGCTTATAACCCGGCAACATTTTGCCAACCAAGCGGGTGTAGGGAGATTTACTGCCCTCCGGACTCCCGGCGCAGGTATCTTCACCAACCTCATAACCACCCATTTCGCTGCTGCGACTGAAAGAAGAAAACAAAAACATAACCACTCAAACAAAAGGGAGGGAGGGAGGGAGACAGGTCCGGGTGCAAGTGAGGGGATCCGGAAGGGCAGGAAGCAAAGCGCCGCCTCTTTTGAAAGGGGCTCCGCCCCAAACCAAGCCCGGCCCCCGGAGCGCAGCAGCGTCACCCCGTGGGAGACCCGGTGAGAGCCATGCCGAGGCCCCGCAGTCAGGGAACATCGGCAATAGCCGTAGTGTCCCGCAGACTGCAGAGACCCAAAGAAACTATACTCCCACAAAGTGACGCCACACCCGAATATTTCAAATATGACTTCTTTTATTAAACTTTATAAATAACTTGCTTAAAGTCAACTTCAATTTGTCAATTTTCTCTTTTGGCTTAATAATTAAGGTCGCAGCTTATAACCCGGCAACATTTTGCCAACCAAGCGGGTGTAGGGAGATTTACTGCCCTCCGGACTCCCGGCGCAGGTATCTTCACCAACCTCATAACCACCCATTCCGCCACGGAGTAGCCCGTGACACGAGCTACGACCCACCCAACGAATGGAGCGCCTGAACTACGCCCTCTCTAAGCCCATCCAGGAAGATGTCCAGACCCGCATCATTGAGATGCACCCCATCTGGCAAGAGAAAACCGGAGTTGTCTCCTTCTAACCGGTGGTGTCTCACCACCACACCGTTCTTGAATCTGATGAAGCGAGAAATTCTCTGGTTAAGCGTGCGTCTGGATCTTTCCATGGCTCCCAGTTCCCTGGCACCTCGCCAGACCAGTCTAGGGATCATCTCGGACCACACCAAACGCATTACAGGAAAGAAGCCTGGAAGTTTGTCCAGATCGGCTCTCATCAGGGTCAAAAGCTCAGCGAGAGGAAAAGAGGCCAAATCATTCCCACCGGCGTGGATAACCACCACTGTAGGCGAGGATGCTACTCTTCCGATTCGCACAATCTCCGGCAGGACTTGTGACCATGTTAAACCTCTTGTTCCGCGCCAGATGACGTCCATTCCTGTAAGGCCAAGCGAACGACCTCCTGGGCATAATTCCGCACGCCGTGCTGCCCAGTATATATAAGAATGGCCCACCAGCCATATGCTGGGTCTCATACCATCTGAAACCAGAGACAAACAGTTGTTAGTAAAATGAAAAACTCGAAACGGAAAGGACAAGAGGGAGATCAACAATAGGGAAGACACATCCGAAAAAGAAAAGCAACCTACTAGCGCATTCTAAGCAGAACTTATTGCAACACTAATTCTGGCCTGATATATCTAGTGAAACAGCGAGATCTCCATCTACCCACTCTCTGTATATCTGATTCAAACAGACCAGCCCTGGAGGCTTCTGTTGCTGCACCAATCCTAAATGAATGAGTACCGAATTCCGTTGCGGGCAAACCAAGAAACGTCAATGCCCGTCTAAGGATCGCCAGGAACTGACACGCAAACAGAGGGGAGCCGTTCTCATGGATGAATAATTGCAACCCGCTGCCCCTAATTTGCATGTAATTTCTAACCAATGATAGCGGGCAAATTGATCCCTTGATGGCAAAAAGGGGGAACCATACACCCCTGCCTTCCTGGTCGGTTTTGGATCTGCGCACCCTTACTCTCAGCCCGTCGTCACAGATCACCAGGTCTTCCAGCTGCAGGCCGCCTGCCCTGCAGCGGGACGAGGGGAGGATCTCGCTAACCCGCATAGCCCCGAAGAAAGCCAGGCTGAAAGCCGCTGAAATCAACGTAGCCTCGTAAGTGGAGTCGCAAACCGAGCCCGATACCCTAACCAAATTGGACAGGAGAGTAAAAGAAATGGGCCTCCTTTGATCGCTGCGCGCGCTGGCCCGCCGCCAGCCTTTTAAAACCTGTGTAATTAAAAAATGTTTGATAGAATCCGGCCAACCGCACAGCTTAAAATGAAACGCCACCCCCGAAATGCGATTGCGAGCCGCTGTTCCCGACACCCCCGAAGCCTGCAAGCGCGCCAAAAAGGCCAATGTATCCTGGAGTCTCAAAGTAGCTACCTACCGGTTTTTCGGCTGCCACCAAACACCACTCATCCCATGCCTTACCGTATGCTTTCCATGTGGCAGGAGCGATGGAAGACCTTAACAAAGGAATCAGCTCTCCAGGGCATCCCAAACCGAAAGCGGGCATCCCTGCATTTGCTGCTGTTCCCACGGCTGCTGACCATACCGCATCTGTGAATCAGAACAAAGTTTAACATCCATAAAACCGACCTTTTCCACACTGTGAGCAATCGCCTTTAACCATGTGTTGCTCTCCAAGCATTTTAACACCGTGAACCCGATGACCTTTATGACCGGCAATGAGGATGATGATAGGAAATTAAGGGCATGCGTGGCCTTGTCCGATTTCAGCCTAAAACACACGTTTGTTGGCCAAAAACTGGCCCCAAAGCTCCATGGCGACCGCTAGGGGAAGCAGTTCCAGTAGCACCAAATCCTGAGTCCAGGCTCTAGTTACCCACGATTCGGGCCATGTGTCCGTGCACGTCTGTTCCCTAAAACTGACGCTGAAACCCACCGCATCTACCTTACCGAGCCTGAGCCCTAAGCTATCACTGTCACATTCATTTTCCTGAAAACATGTTCTCCCGTTGTAGGAAAAGAGAAAACGCTGCCATATAATCAGATCGCTGCGCAATTGCGCCGTGATCCTGATCCTGTGGTGGGGTTGTTTCGCGCCTTTCGTAGCCAAAATTAACCTGCGAGAGAAGATTCTGCCCATTGGCATTACCTTACAAGCAAAATTCAGGGATCCCAGGAGGGATTGCATTTGAACTAGTGTAACCTTACCGACCGATAAACATCCCGCAATTAGTTCTTGCAGTTTTGATATCTTGTCTTGGGGCAACCTAAATTCCATTGCAACCGAGTCAATTTCGATTCCTAGGAATGTGATGACAGAGACGGGGCCGATGGTTTTTTCTGACGACAAGGGAACTCCAAAACAGGACATAACGTCCTTAAATTGGACCAGGGCATAATGACACACCTCCGAATTAGCCGGACCTACAAATAAAAAGTCATCAAGGTAGTGCGTAGTTGATGGCAAACGCGTAACCTTGCGAGCTACCCACTCTAGAAATGTACTAAACATTTCAAAGTAATGGCAAGAAATTGAGCATCCCATAGGCAGGCATGTATCGAAGTAGTACTTGTCCTCGAACATGGCTCCTAACAGGTAATAGCAGTCCGGGTGAACCGGAAGCAGCCGGAATGCAGACTCAATATCTGATTTGGCCATGAGGGTGCCTGGTCCTGCTTTTCTAACCATTTCAACAGCTCTGTCGAAAAGTATGTATGTTACCGTGGTGTCATCTTCGGGAATACCATCGTTCATCGGTCCGCCTTTTGGGTATGACAGATGGTGAATAAGGCGGTACTTACCCGACTCTTTCTTAGGGACAATGCCCAAAGGGGAAACTCGTAGGTTAAAAAAGGGAGGAGAATCAAACGGGCCTTGAAAGCGGCCTGCTCTAATCTCTTTATTCAACTTGTCGTGTAAAATGGCCGGGAGTTCCCTGGCCGATTTTAAGTTCTTTGACAACTGGGGTTTACTTGAAAAAATAAAAGGGATGAAAAAACCGAACGAAAAACCAAAACTTAGCTGTGCTGCAGCCGGTTTATTGGGGTATCTGGACAACCATGGTTCCATGCTTTTTACGCTCACCGGTGTCAGATGGCTCACCCCCCGCGGATGACTTGTTACTGATCGATTTCTGAGGGGTTTTTGAGCATTTTGATGCAGAGTGAGGTCCCCCACAAGCGGAACATTCGTGCTTATACTTGCACAATCCGTAAAATTTGCAGTGGCCCTCGTTGAAGAGCCAACAAGTGCCTGGCCTACGTACGACTGCCGACCCAGCATTGCTGGCACTGCCGGCGGATGCCCCGGGAAAGGGCTGCATAGTCTTCTGGGCCATCATCAGCCGCAGCCATGAATCGGTGGCTTTTACCCCCCACCCTAAATGTGGATTGACAGCTAGTCTGCGGTGGAAATCCTCATCGTATTTCCACCAGGCCGAGCCGCCATGGGACTTATATGAACTGTATATGCTGTCCATATAAATGAAAAGCTCTGAGCATCGTTCAGGGTGTTTCTCACCCATCACGCATCCTAGGACTGCAAAAGCCTGCAGCCAATTGTTGATAGTTTTGGCTACCTTCGGTTTTCTGTCATACACTCTCTCGCCTACCCGTCTCTCCTTATCCACCGAGTGTTGCTCTGTAGATACGAGGGACCAAATGTCTATGAATTCGTTCACCCAAATTTGTTCCTTTACGGCAATATCTAGGTGTGACCCCAGGGGTGGGACCCCGCAAAAAAGCCCATCCTTGTAAATATCGGGGCGTGTGGGAGGTATTGTCTTAGGCTGCGCGGCGGGTTGCAACAGCCTGGGGTTTACGAAAATCCTGCCGCAGCCTGCGCTAAACGGGGCCGCATCTGCTATATTACCCGTAATTCCCCTATCACCGCCCCAAGCACCAGTAAAGGCGTACTCACTGGGTTGTATACTGGGTTCTGAGCAACTCTGCTCCTGAGGTGCGTGGATAGTAGCACCTCACTGCCCGATCCGTGAAGTGGACCTGTGTTCCGACGCATCGTGATGACGAGAACGTCCAGATGAACTGCCCGAAGAGGATGGAGAGCGCCACCTTGACGCTCTAGACCGCCTGCTGCGACGGCTGGAACGGGACCTGTGGGAGCGTCTCCTGCTATCATAACGTTCCCTGCGCCTTTTTCTATGACGGCGGCCATGCCCGGATGACGACGATGACGCGCTGCGCGTGGAGCGGTTACTCGCGCTCTGAACGCCGACCAGAGCCGAGGTGCCAGCACCCTGTATGGGGAGTCCCACACCGGTTGCCATCGGCGATATGCCTGCCGAGGCGTTCAGATGTTCCCCCACCCCCGACGCTAAGTGAGATTGGGCTGTTTGTAACCCAGCAGTAAGTTGGTGAGGTGTTGAAAAAATTACCGGGAATGACGGGAAAGGGGACTCAATTCTCACCCCTGTGTGTCCAAACCCTGTCTGCTGTCCCATTATGGGGGCAGAATGCTCCTGTTGCTGGGCCGCTGTACCTAACTCCTGTCCCTTCCCAGTATTATTCCCACTCCCTCCCAAAGGCTGTAGAGTAGGAGAGAACAGATCCTGTGACTCCCCCGTCCCCTCGTCCTGTGATGATGCAGACGCCGCTGAGCCCTGAACCGCCCCCATGCTAACAACTGCCCGAGACTCCTGTGCAGCTGGGGTGACTAAGTGCTGCTGCTGAGCGTTACCTCCCCAGGGGGTTCGTACCGACGTATGAGCGGAACTGACCAACCCTTGTGTTCCCACCTCCTGCCTCTGCCCGACCGCCGCCCTTGCGCTGTGCTGTCTGCCCACGTGTGAGGATGCGCGCGCGCTTGAGCCACGCGCGATCCTCTTTGAAATTACTGGCGGGCTCAGACGTGCCGGCGGCCGGGAGGCTCTGCCGGATCGCCGCCCGACCGACGGCACCGCCTGGCTCGCTGCAGGGAGGGAGCCGCTCGCGGCCAGTAGCGCCGCTAGCCAACCGCTACCCTCCCTGCCAATCTTCTCCCTCACCACTTCCTGGAGCGGGTCCATTTTCCGGCAGCCCCAAGACAGGTCCGGGTGCAAGTGAGGGGATCCGGAAGGGCAGGAAGCAAAGCGCCGCCTCTTTTGAAAGGGGCTCCGCCCCAAACCAAGCCCGGCCCCCCGGAGCGCAGCAGCGTCACCCCGTGGGAGACCCGGTGAGAGCCATGCCGAGGCCCCGCAGTCAGGGGACATCGGCAATAGCCGTAGTGTCCCGCATAGGAAAACTACTGTATCTAGCGACCGTTACAAGACCAGACATCGCAGCAGCAGTAGGAATCCTGAGTAGAAAGGTATCAAAACCAAATAAAGCTGATTGGAATGCCGTGAAGAGAGTAATACGTTATTTGAAAGGAACTAGCAATGTTAAGCTGAAATTACCCACAAGCAATGATTGCATTTTAACAGGATATGTTGATGCAGATTGGGCTGGAGATCCAACTGACAGAAGATCTACCAGTGGACATATTTTTTTCCTCTCAGGTGGACCAATAAGTTGGACAAGTAAGAAACAGTCAATTGTGACACTATCTTCAACAGAAGCAGAATATGTTGCAGCAGCACATGCGAGTCAAGAAGTACTGTGGTTAAGACAATTGTTGACAGAATTAGGACAACCACAGTTGGCACCAACAAAACTAAAAGAGGACAATCAAGGATGTCTTGTTCTTGCTCAGATGGAAAGAGTCAATCCAAGAACCAAACATATTGATGTGAAATATCATTTCTTGAGAGATCATCAGGAACAAGGAGTCTTGAAGTTAGAGTACTGTCCTACTGAAGAAATGACAGCAGACATTTTCACGAAGGCGTTGAATGCTGATAAACATCAGAGACTAATAAAAAAGTTGGGTTTGATTGAATAAGTCCTTACTGTTGAGAAAGGGTGTTGGCATATGCAACAGATTGGGACTTATTATAAGTGAAAGGAGGACTTTATACTAACCAGACAGTAGATGGCGATAGTGTGTAAAGTTATATACTTGCTGTAATGTGGGGAGGGAAGCTCTCAGTGGTTGGTTGCTTTTCTTACTTTCGGTTTTGCTTTTCTTCATGAATGTGTTGTCTTCAGTGCACGGACTGTGTGACACTGAATTGTATCTCATGTTTATCCAGTATGAAGTAAATACTGTTTACTCAAGATATCTTGCTGATTGAAGCTTTCCTAAGTACAGCGGTGACTGCAAGAAGACGCACTCTGCAACATAGACAACAGATGGAAATTATTGGTAATTATCAAGACCCCCTCAATAAAGGAGTGGTTCTGCAGGTGGGGACCACAGACCACATCTCAGTACCTTTGCTTTCTGGCTGATGTTTTGGTCACTTTTGAATGTTGGTTGTGCTTTCACACTCGTGGTAGCATGAGACGGACTCTACAACCCACACAAGTGGCTCGGGTAGTGCAGCTCATCCAGGATGGCAAATCAATGTGAGCTGTGGTAAGAAGGTTTGCTGTGTCTGTCAGCATAGTGTCCAGAGGCTGGAGGCGCTACAAGGAGACAGGCCAGTACACCAGGAGACATGGAGGGGGCCATAGGAGGGCAACAACCCAGCAGCCGGACTGCTACCTCCACTTTTGTGCAAGAAGGAACAGGAGGAGCACTGCCAGAGCCCTGCAAAATGACCTCCAGCAGGCCACAAATGTGCATGTGTCTGCACAAACGGTTAGAAACCGACTCCATAAGGATGGTCTGAGTGCCCGACGTCCACAGATAGGGGTTGTGCTCACAGCCCAACACCATGCAGGATGCTTGGCATTTGCCACAGAACACCAGGATTGGCAAATTCGCCACTGGCGCCATGTGCTCTTCACAGATGAGAGCAGGTTCACACTGAGCACATGTGAGAGACATGACAGAGTCTGGAGACGCCGTGGAGAGCGATCTGCTGCCTGCAACATCCTTCAGCATGACCGCTTTGGCAGTGGGTCAGTAATGGTGTGGGGTGGCATTTCTTTGGAGGGCCACACAGCCCTCCATGTGCTCGCCAGAGGTAGCCTGACTGCCATTAGGTACCGAGAGGGGATCCTCAGACCCCTTGTGAGACCATATGCTGGTGCGGTTTGCCCTGGGTTCCTCCTAATGCAGGACAATGCCAGACCTCATGTGGCTGGAGTATGTCAGCAGTTCCTGCATGATGAAGGCATTGAAGCTATGGACTGGCCCGCCCGTTCCCCAGACCGGAATCAGATTGAGCATATCTGGGACATCATGTCTCGCTCCATCCACCAACAGACTGTCCAGGAGTTGGAGGATACTTTAGTCCAGGTCTGGGAGGAGATCCCTCAGGAGACTATTCGCTGCCTAATCAGGAGCATGCCCAGGTGTTGTACAGTAGGGAGGTCATACAGGCATGTGGATGCCACACTCAATACTGAGCATCTTTTCCTTGTCTTGAGGCATTTCCACAGAAGTTGGATCAGCCTGTAATTTGATTTTTCACTTTGATTTTGAGTATCATTCCAAATCCAAACCTTTATGGGATAAAATTTTGATTTACATTGATAATTGTTATGTTTTATTGTTCTGAACACATTCCACTATGCAATGAATAAAAATTTGCAACTGGAATATTTCACTCAGAGATATCTGGGATGTGGTATTTTAGTGTTCCCTTTATTTTTTTTTGAGCAGTGTATATATATATTTTTAAATGACATTGGTTCCTCTCTATTTTTGATAACCAGCATGGCAAAACTCACAGCAGTGGGCTGCAACCCCCATCTGTTAGCTTTATCATGGCTCGTTATCAAGAATAGAGGGGAACCAGAAGGAATTTGTGAGAGTAGATTATATGTGGTAATTCAACTTTTATCTTCACAGAACATGAGGTACATACATCAGCTTCTTAATACAGCATAACAGGAAGTCTGAAAGACCTTTTACTAGAGAGAGAGAGAGTGAAATCAAAGTACAACAAGTATATGCATTACATTCAACTAAGCATATAACAGTAACAACATCACCATCTACTGTCAGAAAAGTTTAAACTCCTCCTGCACACAAATAAGTCTGTATCTGTTGCATATCTGCCAACAATACTGTGCTGTGACTAAGATGGAGTTTGGACTGTTAAGTAAAGTTAAACTGTTTGAAAAGGATCAAGTGTCTCGAGATAAATGTACGGCTGTTCCTGCATCCGAGATCGTGGAGTCAGCGAAGTCTTCCAGCCAAACCGTGAGTGTTATAACGTACACCCATAGCACAAGGGAGACTATTTACTCATGGGGTGCCAGGGTGTGGGAACACAATAACCCTTTGCCCATGACTACTGCCCTGCGCACCTTACAACCACGTTGGTGAGTCTTCCAAAATATCTCCATTCTTTGTGGTTTACTCCCAGCATCCTCAAGTGCCCTCTCCTATTTCAGGTTCCTGTGTGGAACCAGCAGCTGATGCCTCGTACACCAACTAAAGGTACCGTCACACTAAGCGACGCTGCAGCGATACCGACAACGATGTCGATCGCTGCAGCGTCGCTGTTTGGTCGCTGGAGAGCTGTCACACAGACAGCTCTCCAGCGACCAAGGATCCTGAAGTCCCCGGGTAACCAGGGTAAACATCGGGTAACTAAGCGCAGGGCCGCGCTTAGTAACCCGATGTTTACCCTGGTTACCAGCGTAAAAGTAAAAAAAAACAAACAGTACATACTTACCTACCGCTGTCTGTCCCCGGCGCTCTGCTTCTCTGCACTCCTCCTGCACTGGCTGTGAGCGTCGGTCAGCCGGAAAGCAGAGCGGTGACGTCACCGCTCTGCTTTCCGGCCGCTGTGCTCACAGCCAGTGCAGGAGGAGTGTAGAGAAGCAGAGCGCCGGGGACAGACAGCGGTAGGTAAGTATGTACTGTTTGTTTTTTTTTACTTTTACGCTGGTAACCAGGGTAAACATCGGGTTACTAAGCGCGGCCCTGCGCTTAGTTACCCGATGTTTACCCTGGTTACCAGTGAAGACATCGCTGGATCGGTGTCACACACGCCGATCCAGCGATGTCAGCGGGAGATCCAGCGACGAAATAAAGTTCTGGACTTTCTTCAGCGACCAACGATCTCCCTGCAGGGGCCTGATCGTTGGTCGCTGTCACACATAACGATTTCCTTAACGATATCGTTGCTACGTCACAAAAAGCAACGATATCGTTATGTGTGAAGGTACCTTAACTCCAGATTGGGCAGCAGACACATGTTTCCCTCCTTAAGGCCATTTATCAGATGAAGAATCATGAGGACAAGAAGAGAGGATTGCCACCTCAGTATCACCCTGGAGACTTTATGTCTGGCTGTCTTCCCGGAATATTTGCCTGAAGGTGCCTTCGGACAAGTTCACAACCCGGTAACTCGGTCCACACAAAATCCTCAACTACCTTGAAATTTACGCATCCTAAACACCTTTCATATTTTGCTCCTGAAGCCAGTGATCTTGAATCACTTCTCAAAGCCCCAAGCTACTACCGATACCACTGTTCCTGAGGGTCCCTCAGACGTCTTTGATGTGAAAAACATCTTGGATACTAAGAAGGTCCTCCGAACCTTTTATCTGGTGGACTGGAAGGGCTTTTGACCTGAAGAGAGATCCTGGGAATTTGCGGAAAATATCTGTGCTTTTGTCATCTTCAAGAGATTTCTCTGTCACTCTGGCCAAGCAAGGGGGTACTGTCATGGTGTTAACTCGCTTCCCTCCTCAGCACTGCCCTACTCATGGTGGTCCCCAGCTTCTCCTCGCGTCAGGCCATCTCACTGAGTTTTCCTCTTGCAGCACTCCTCAGCACTGCTGCATCTGCATGTTGTTTTACATTTGGCTTTAGGGGTCTTGGCCAGTGTCTGCAAATAATTAACCCCGCTGTTTCTTGCTGAAATTAGGTTTCCTGGCCTATCCCGTTCCAGCAGGGTTTATATTAGACAGCTCCACCCACCAATCCCCCAGAGGAAGGCATGCCTAACAAAATGCACGTCGAGGTAGTGGCACCTGTTGTGAATTCTGTTGTCAAGCTCCCTCCTGTGGTCATGAATGGTACTTCGGCTGGTTCTGTCCATGGGCTTCCTCTGGTGGCTGTGAGTGGAGCTGCTGCTTCTGAGTTTCCTTCCACAGGTGACAAGGTTAATTCATTAGCTGGCTGCTCTATTTAACTCCACTTAGATCATTGCTCCATGCCACCTGTCAATGTTCCAGTATTGGTCTAGTTCACTCCTGGATCGTTCTTGTGACCTGTCTTCCCAGCAGAAGCTAAGTTCCTGCTTGTTTTTCTTTGGTTTGCTATTTTTCTGTCCAGCTTGCTATTTTGATTGTTGTCTTGCTTGTTGGAAGCTCTGGGACGAAGAGGGAGCGGTGCGGAGGGTCTTTTTGCGCCCTCTGCGTGGTCTTTTTGTAGTTTTTTGTGCTGACCGCAAAGCTGCCTTTCCTATCCTCTGTCTGTTCAGTAAGTCGGGCCTCACTTTGCTAAATCTATTTCATCTCTGTGTTTGTAATTTTCATCTTTACTCACAGTCATTATATGTGGGGGCTGCCTGTTCCTTTGGGGAATTTCTCTGAGGCAAGGTAGGCTTTATTTTTCTATCTTTAGGGCTAGCTAGTTCCTTAGGCTGTGACGAGGCGCCTAGGGAGCGTCAGGAGCGCTCCACGGCTATTTCTAGTGTGTGTGATAGGATTAGGGATTGCTGTCAGCAGAGTTCCCACGTCTCAGAGCTCGTCCTATATTATTAGTAACTATCAGGTCATTCCGTGTGCTCTTAACCACCAGGTCCATTATTGTCCTGACCACCAGGTCATAACAGGCACCGCTACATAAGGCTAAGGTAATTAATTCCTTACTATTGGGTTAAATACACTTTATTTGCAAAGCTTGTGCTTGCCCCATGGTGTATGTGAATCTTCTTAGGTATATCAGCTGTTAGCTGCTTCCAGGTTTTAGACTGTACTATTCAATCATTTACTATTGATTACCTATCGGTTCTGTAGCTACTGTACCTGCTGATGCCCTTCATTGTATTTTATTATATACTTTGCCTTGCACTTTGTATTATATATGATATAATGAACCTTGCATAATTGCATCTTTGGCCACTTTCTTTGTCAAGGTAGACGCTTCTGCCATTGGAATGGGAGCTGTTCTTTCACAGAAAAAAAGTGGGCATCTACATCCTCGTGATTTTTTTTTTTCCAGAAGTCCAATTATGATATAGCTGACCGAGAGCTTCTGGAGGTTAAAAGAGCCTTTGAGAAATGGAGACATTGGTTGAAGAGGGCAAGACATTTGTCTTTACCGATCATAAGGACCCGTTGTATCTTGACACTGCTAAGTGCTTAACAACCAGACAGGCTTGGAGGGACCTTTTTTTTTGCCCTGTTTGATTTTGTCGTTACTTATCGCCTAGGATTTAAGAATGTTAAGACTGACGCTTTGTCGCGCAGCTTTATCCCAGAGTTGAGGAATGAAAATCTGGGCACCCAGGTTCTAGTGCCACTTGGAGATCTCTTTCTAGGTCCCCTTGGTGTAAGAATGCTTATGAGGATATTGAAGAGTATGTCCATAAATGCAGAGTCTGTGCCAGGGCTGAGACCTCTCGTCAACCTCCAATCTCCTACCGAGGTTCCGTAGCAGCCCTGGACCCATTTGTCCATGACTTCGTCACCAATGTGCTTAAGTCTGGTGGTGATACTGTCGTGTGCTTGGTGGTAGACAGTTTTAGCAAAATGGTTCATTTAGTCCCACTTCAAAAGTTGCCAACTGCCAAGAGCCTAGAAACTTTGTTCTTTTCTCATATTGGTAAATTGCATGACGTTCCCGAAAACATTATTTCATATAGAGGGGTTCTGTCACGCTCACACCCTGACTGGTGGGCGTGAGCCAGGGGTTTTGTGGCCCCACTGTGCCACGAACCAGACTACCCTGGAAGGGGCGTGACTATGACAGCTGCCTTGGTCTTCTCTGGAGCCTCTGATGGTGAGGTCAGGCTTGTGCAGCAGGCAGCTGCCAGGTGCTACTCCAGGGTGGTGTCTGGCTGTGGCTGCTGATCCCACTTGGAGAACAGGAACACTAGGACAGGTGCGGGCATCAGGCAGGACTAGCAGATGAGCACGGATGAAACTCAGACTAGAGGGCTGGCAGGAACGGCACAGACACAGGACTGGCAGGAACGGCAGAGACACAGGGCTGGCAGGAACGGCAGAGACACAGGGCTGGCATGAACGGCAGAGACATAGGGCTAGCAGGAACGGCAGAGACACAGGGCTGGAAGGAATGGCAGAGACACAGGGCTGGCAGGAACGGCAGAGACACAGGGCAGGTTGGTGTGGTGTATGAGGAAACAGGAAGAGACCTGTTCACACAGATTCTAGTACCGGAACAGACAGGAAAGAGTGGTGTATGACGGAACAGGTTTGGACCTGTTCACACAAGAGGTGCAGGTACGGATGCAAGCAGGAAGGAACAGGTTGGAACCTGTTCACACAGGAGATGCAGGTACGGAAACAAGCAGGAAGGAAAGAAGTATGAAGGAACGGGTCAGGACCTGTTCACACAGTAAGAGAACCGCAAGGCTGCTGATAGGAGCAGTAGAGCAGCAAGAGATAGAGCAGCAACAGAAGCTAGCAGAGCGGAACCGCAAGGAATGCGTAGAGGAGCTGCAGCAAGAGTTTTCTGCAGCAGCAGGAGCAGAGCAGAGTAGAAAGGAGCAGAACCGCAGGAGTGCGGAGCAGAGGTAAAGCTGCAAGAGAGCAGAGCACAGGCAAAGTCACAAGGGTCCATTTTCTTAAATATATAGCAGGGTTTCGGTTTAGTTTTAAGCCGCTCACTCCTGGGAAATATCTCCTCAGCTCTGCATCTCAATAGTAGGCACAGTAACAGTGGAGGAGGAAGAAGCAGCAGTGGCGTTTGATTGGGCGACTGATGTCTGCTGGTCTGCATTTTCGCGCAGTGGGATTCCAAAACTAAAGCATGTTGATTGCGCATGTGAAGGTTCATACTTCTCGCCTAAAGTAAAATGCAGGAAACATTTTCTTAAATATATAGCAGGGTTTCGGTTTAGTTTTAAGCCGCTCACTCCTTCTGGGAAATATCTCCTCAGCTCTGCATCTCAATAGTAGGCACAGTAACAGTGGAGGAGGAAGAAGCAGCAGTGGCGTTTGATTGGGCGACTGATGTCTGCTGGTCCGCATTTTCGCGCAGTGGGATTCCAAAACTAAAGCATGTTGATTGCGCATGTGAAGGTTCATACTTCTCGCCTAAAGTAAAATGCAGGAAACATTTTCTTAAATATATAGCAGGGTTTCAGTTTAGTTTTAAGCCTGTGACGCCCAGGAGACCGGGATATCCAGCACCGGACCAATGGGGTCTGTCTCTTAAGGGGGATGTCACGGGTGGCTTGATCCGGTGCTGTAGCCTCAGGCAATGCACAGTGTAAGGGGTATCGTGAGGGAGCAGGCACTTACTTGATCAGCAGCAGGTTCTCCCAGCGGCGATGATCCCGATCCTGGATATTGGCTATTGTCCAAATGAAAGACTGAGGCACTGAAACGTTTAACCAGTTTACTTTAACATAAAGGGATTTACAACCAGTCCTGTCACCGGAGTCTGTATGGGAACTCTGAGTTACTTTGACCCTGCCGGGGTCTTCGCCTCTTATTGTACGCAATTTCTGTGTGGCCCTGCTGCTGTATGTGAACTGGCTGCCGGCCCAATCTGTCCCCTCCGGGTCCTGGTTCGACGGGCAACCCGAGTCCTTTTATCAGCTTACCCCCTCCGGGAGTACCGCTGAACTCTGTGTCTGTTGCTGCGTCCGGCCCTAGTGAAGCTGATATCACCTCACATTTTTCCGGTTGCTGTATTATATATAATGAATACAGCCACGGATCCGGTATCCATCTTTGCGCCTGTTTTGGGTAGTGATTAATGCTACCCGGTTCTCACAATGTCCTTTTTCTCTGTCCCTCTTCTCCTCAGGCCGGTGATTTAGGCCTGGAAACAGTCACAGGACTGTTAGAAATTCAGCTGTATGACCTCTCACTTTCAGCTCCTTAGCCCAACTACCAGTTCTTCTCTCAGACCAGAATGGATCAAGGGGAGTCTCTGGAGCTCCCCCTTCTGGCCGGAGGTGGTAGTGCAGTCTTGCTATTTTAGTATTTGTATTTACTGTCAGTAACTATTTTTGTGGCAAATACCCCTAGGGGTGCCACATTCCCCCTTAGTTAAGAACAGTACTCCGGGACTGTGGGACGATAACATTTTGAAATAACAATTAATATGTACAGAGTCTTAAAAATGAAAAGTTACAAAAACCACTCAAGGAAACAAAAATAGAGTTCTGTAAAAAGTCACTTCAAATAGCGTCCATTAATACAGTCCTATCCTTGAAGGTACTAGGAAAGGCACTGCACTTTGTGTCCAGGAATTTAGTTCCATTTTTCCAACGAAGTTGTCAATATAAAGTCTAAAGAAAGTTCAAAAAGAGCAAAAAGCAAAGTTCAAAAAGCAGTCTTTCCGGAGCTTTGATTTAGTGCCTCCGGGCTGATAACAAGTTCAAGAATATGCAAGAAGTTCATACAGACAAGTCTCTGTAGGTACTGGGCTTAAACGTTGCAGAATGATAACAATGACTATAGTTTTATAATTGGTAATTTGCATACCTGGCCGGTAATTGACCCTGGGTACTACGCTGTGATCTACGTAATAGCGGTATCTCTTCATGTGGTGTACTACTGTCTACTGCGGATGTAGTATCTGCCCGCTCTGCTAAAGATAATTCCATGACTATGGAGTTGGCAAGTCCACCGTGAATGGGATTACTCTGATCAGGAATCTGTTCTTCCTGGTCTGGAACCTCCTGTAGTACGGGGTCAGCCTCTTCCTGTCTTGGGACTTCTGGTATTGGGTTCGGTGTTGGGTAAAAGGCCACCATGGGAACCACTACTGCACCATGGTATGTTAGTAGGGTTTTGGGAAAGTCTCCTATACAGGTGTGATACATTTCCTCTTCTTTTTCCTTTACTGGTTGAACCTGTATGGGTTGAATAACTTCTGGTTCTGGCTGGACAACTTCTGGCTCTTTCAATGCTTCCGGACACCATTTAAGATTGTCTCTTGACACTAATACAGATGTTAAGCCTCCGTTTTTGCTAATGAGACACATTTTAGGATTATCCATTCTTGTTGGTAAAACTGTGTAGGGTACGGCTTCCCACTGATTGTCTAGTTTATTGGTTCGACGGTTTCTCTTGAGCACTTGATCACCCGGTCTTAATGGGGTCGCTAGAGCATTCTGGTTGAAAGTTCGCTCTTGTCTTTCTCTAGTTTGCTGAAGGCTTCTTTCCACACTCTCTTGCACTTGGCGATACTGCTTTTGCCGTATGATATCCCAATTGGAGTCTTGAACTTCTGCGTCTGGTTTCAGAATTCCCATTTCTAGATCGATTGGTAATTGGCCGGGTCTTGCACGCATAAGGTAAGCTGGGGTGCAGTTGGTGGAGCTCACCGGGACATGATTATACAGATCCACCAAGTCAGGCAATTTCTCTGGCCATTGATTCCTTTCTGTCTCAGGTAAAGTCTTTAGTAGGTCTATTACAATATGGTTTATCTTCTCGCATAAGCCGTTTGTTTGTGGATGATAGGCCGTCGTCCGGATCTTTTTGCAACCATACATATTACAGAATTCTCTGAAGATCTCTGATTCAAAGGCTGTACCTTGGTCGGTGAGAACCTGTTCCGGATATCCATGGGGTCTACAAAAGTACGTTTGGAACGCTTTGGCTGCTGTTTTTGCTGTCAGATCTTTTACGGGTACTACTACCAAGAAGCGTGAATAATGGTCCACGATGGTCAAGGCATAGACATAGCCGGACCGGCTTGGTATTAACTTCACGTGGTCTATGGCTACAAGTTCAAGTGGTTGTTTGGTGATTATGGGCTGCAGTGGTGCTCTTTGGTTCTTTTGATCGTTTCTTCTGAGGTTGCACGGGCCACAATTTCTGCACCACTGTTCGATTGATTTTCTCATCCCGACCCAATAAAATCTTTCTCTTAGAAGTACTTCTAACTTTTTCCAACCGAAGTGACCAGCACCATTATGGTAAGCTTCGAGGACCATCTTCACATCTTGTTTAGGCACGATAATCTGCCAAACCAATTCATGTGTTTTCGGATTGGTGTACCTTCTACAGAGCTTCCCTTGATACAGGAACATTTTGCCTCTCTCTTTCCAGAGTTGATGCGTCTCTTCTGGGGCATCCTCATCGGGATATGCACTTTGCTCAGTTAACAGTTCCTTCACCAACTTCACAGCCGGATTGCTGTCTTGGGTGTCAGCCCATCTATGGTGTGCTAACGGATTAAAATTCACCTCTTGTTGTTTCTGATAGGTACTTGACTGATGATGTTTCGCCTTGGGATGATGGAAGGCTGGTAGTTCAATTTCTTCAAGCTCCCCCGTTTCTTCTTCTACATCTCTCAAGTGTGGCATCCGGGATAGGGCATCGGCATTTCCATTCTTGCGACCTGCTCGATACTTGATCTTGAAGTTGTAATTAGATAACCGGGCTATCCATCGCTGTTCTAACGCACCTAATTTGGCTGTGTCCAGGTGGGTCAACGGATTGTTGTCAGTATAGACAATAAATTCTGCAGCGGCCAGATAGTGTTTGAAACGTTCAGTCACAGCCCAAACTACTGCCAGTAGTTCCAATTTGAAGGAGCTATAATTTTCTGGATTTCTTTCAGTAGGCCGGAGCTTTCTACTTGCAAAGGCGATGACTTTCTCCCGACCTTCTTGCTTTTGTGACAGCACCGCTCCTAGTCCCACATTGCTGGCATCGGTGTAGAGGATGAAAGGTTGATGGTAATCTGGGTATGCCAGAACCTCTTCTCCGGTTAGTGCCTTCTTTAGTTGTTCAAAGGAGTCTTCCCTTTCGTCGTTCCACTGAAAAGGAGGGTTTCGGTTTGAAGGTTTCTTCGTCTGCCCTACCAAGGCGTCTTGCAAGGGTGCTGCCAACTTGGTAAATCCTTTTATAAATCTGCGATAGTAACCCACCAATCCCAGGAATTGCCTCACTTCTTTTGCGTTGGTAGGTCTTGGCCAATCCCTTATGGCGCTTATTTTCTCGGGATCCGGTGCTACTCCCTCCGAACTCACGATGTGTCCCAGGTACTGTACCTTTGGCTTGAGAAGGTGACATTTGGATGGCTTGATTTTCATGCCATACCTGGATAAGGCTTCGAACACTTCTGCCAGGTCTTTTAAGTGTTGTTCGTAAGTCTTTGAGTAGACGATCACATCATCTAGGTACAGGAGGACGGTCTCGAAGTTCTTGTGTCCGAGGCAGCATTCCATCAGCCGCTGGAAGGTACCGGATGCATTGCAGAGTCCGAACGGCATGCGATTAAATTCACATAGACCCATTGGTGTGGTGAATGCCGTCTTTTCCTTATCTCTCTCAGCCACAGGGACTTGCCAATACCCGCTTGTTAAGTCTAAGGTGGAAAAATAATTAGCAGATTTCAAAGCGGTCAAGGACTCTTCTATCCTAGGCAAGGGGTAGGCGTCTTTATGGGTGATGTTATTAATCTGCCGTTAGTCTACGCACATTCTCATGGTTCCGTCTTTTTTTTGACAATCACTAGAGGGGCCGCCCAGGGGCTACAGCTGTCTCTTATTACCCCGGCCTGTTTCATCTCCCTCAGCATATCTTTTGCACATTGATAGTGAGCGGGCGGTATGGGTCTATATCTTTCTTTTATTGGGGGATGGTCACCGGTGGGGATTGTGTGTTCTACCCCTTCTATCCGTCCGAAGTCCAATGGGTGTTTACTGAAGACTTGTTCATATTCCGTCACTAGCCTATACACCCCTTGTTTTTGATGGGTAGGTGTTGAATTTATGCCCACGTGTAGCTGTTGGCACCAATCCTCCATTTCTCCATCTGAGCCATTGCCTTCCACCTGACAGGTTGGTTCTAAGGGCTCAATGGTTGTGATGGCATTGTTGTCAACAGTATATAGCTTTGCCACTGTAGCATACCTTGGCAAAGTGACCTCTTCCTCTCCACAGTTCAAAAGTCGTACCGGCACCCGTCCTCGGTGTACCTCGACTATCCCTCGTGCTGTGAGTATAGTGGGCCTGCTGTCGGTGTACACTGGTTCTGTTAAGGCTTGATAATCTCGTCCCTTAGTACCAATGGCTGCTCTACACCATACCAGCATTTCTGTTTTTGGTGGGATTACAATAGACGTTGGATCACTTACCCTCACACTGCCGATTTCTCCACCTGCAACTTCTACCTGTTGCCTTAACATCAATACTTTTATTTCCCTCCGGAGAACTCTCTGCTGGCAGGATTGGGCAGTTTCAGCAATTTGCTGTAAGACAGAAATGACTTCGGAAAAGCAGTTCTCTAACACATTCATTCCTATCAATACAGTTGGTTCACAGTTCCGCCGGTCAACATCAACAACAATTATACCCTGTTTCTTCAATTCTACTTTACCAATCTTTATGGTCATCTCCCTGAAACCTAGTTTCGGTACCAACTTACCATTACTGGCCCATATATCTAGTTCAACATCAGAGGGCCCTTTATCAATATCTGCATCAGCCCAGTACCTCTTATAAAGGATATACGGTATAGATGAAATCTGGGAACCTGTGTCCAGCAAAGCGTTGAGGGGCATTCCGTCCAGCACGATAGGGATAATGGGTCGTCCTCCGATGTACCTGTTGTGCCAGGGTGTTGGGCCTTGAAAGTTCATTCCTGCGAAGCGGCCCGCATTCCCAGGGGATTCCCGTTTAAATCACAATCTCGTGCAAAGTGGCCTGGCTGCTGGCAACGGCGGCAAATGGGCTGTCCATCCGGTTGGTAGCGGTCGCGGGGTCGTCCTCTCCATGTCGGGTATCTCTGGGGTCTCATCCATGGAACACCTTCTCTACGGTTTGAAAACTCCATCTTGGGTCCTCTCATCTCCTGCATGGTTTTAGCCATTGAAGCAACAACATCAGTTAAAGAGTCAAGCTTTTGTTGAAGAGCCTCATTAGTACTGGGCCCCAGGGGCTTAGCAATGGCCCCGGACATAGCTGATGTCACTGGTACTCCATGTTGTTGAGGAGCCTCTGCCATGAGTTGCGCAGGATCCTGATCCCGAGGTGCCTCTGCCAGCTGGAGACGTATAACGCTCTCCTTTAATTGGGCAAATGTCAATTCAGGGTTCTTAAAAACAAGCATGCTCACATGCCCCCGGTGAGAAGGGGTGTAGAGTCCCTCAATAAATTGATCTCTTAGCAGTTTATCCGCTCCGGTGTTAAAAATGGGTTCAGCCAGTGTAAGTGATTTAAGGGCTTCCTGCAGGTTTAAGGCAAAGTCTCTCACGCCCTCATTAACTTTTTGTTTGCAATTAAAGAATCGTACTTTAGCTTTGCTGCTGGCCGTGGTTTCAAATGTAGCTTTTAATCCAGCAAATATGCGTTCAACAGTGCCTTTTAGATCAGCTGCCCATGCTGTGACTTCTCGCTTAGCATGGCCACTTAATTGCATCATCAGGAGACTAACACGCTGAACTTCACCCACGGGGAACATGTCAAAATGGGCCAGCATCTTTTCTCTGAAATCGTCAAGGGTATTAGGCTCACCTTCATACATTGGAAGCCACGGGCCACCCGGGGTATATGGCATCAGCACCGGCATGATGGGCGCCACTCCTTGCACCGCTGCGCTACCGGACTCTCTATCGACACTCTGTCTTTCAGCTGCATTAGTGTCGCCGGGTGCTGCGGCGTCTCCGTGCTGCGACATACTGTGCCCCCTTAGTTAATCCGGACCCTTCCGGTCCTCCGCTTCCGTCGGGATAGTGTAGATTCGTTCTGCTGCGCAGCAGGATCGGTTTTCCCCTTGCTCTGACGTCAGAACACTCAGCTTGGTGCCGCCCACAATGACACGCCCCCTGCTGCTCCCGCCCGCCGCGCGCTCTGTAATGGCGGATTCTGAAGTTTTTCAGTCAGACTGGGGTTCAGGTGATGGCGTAGCTCAATTAACAGTCTCGTGCCTAACGGTTATGAGGTGATTACCTCAGGGGATGGCGGCCATCTTTACTCCATTATAACCAATGGGGAAAAGTCACTTTCAATAGTTTTCAATGGGGAATGGATTTTTCTTTAATAAAGTCAATTTTCAAGATTTTTCATCCAAGTTTTCACAGTTTTGGGCTCCAATCACGGCACACAATACCCGGTATACGGGCTGGCTAGATCCTGTTCGTGACGCCAATTGTGACGCCCAGGAGACCGGGATACCCAGCACCGGACCAATGGGGTCTGTCTCTTAAGGGGGATGTCACGGGTGGCTTGATCCGGTGCTGTAGCCTCAGGCAATGCACAGTGTAAGGGGTATCGTGAGGGAGCAGGCACTTACTTGATCAGCAGCAGGTTCTCCCAGCGGCGATGATCCCGATCCTGGAAATTGGCTATTTTCCAAATGAAATACTGAGGCACTGAAACGTTTAACCAGTTTACTTTAACATAAAGGGATTTACAACCAGTCCTGTCACCGGAGTCTGTATGGGAACTCTGAGTTACTTTGACCCTGCCGGGGTCTTCGCCTCTTATTGTACGCAATTTCTGTGTGGCCCTGCTGCTGTATGTGAACTGGCTGCCGACCCAATCTGTCCCCTCCGGGTCCTGGTTCGACGGGCAACCCGAGTCCTTTTATCAGCTTACCCCCTCCGGGAGTACCGCTGAACTCTGTGTCTGTTGCTGCGTCCGGCCCTAGTGAAGCTGATATCACCTCACGTTTTTCCGGTTGCTGTATTATATATAATGAATACAGCCACGGATCCGGTATCCGTCTTTGCGCCTGTTCTGGGTAGTGATTAATGCTACCCGGTTCCCACAATGTCCTTTTTCTCTGTCCCTCCTCTCCTCAGGCCGGTGATTTAGGCCTGGAAACAGTCACAGGACTGTTAGAAATTCAGCTGCATGACCTCTCACTTTCAGCTCCTTAGCCCAACTGCCAGTTCTTCTCTCAGACCAGAATGGATCAAGGGGAGTCTCTGGAGCTCCCCCTTCTGGCCGGAGGTGGTAGTGCAGTCTTGCTATTTTAGTATTTGTATTTACTGTCAGTAACTATTTTTGTGGCAAATACCCCTAGGGGTGCCACAAGCCGCTCACTCCTGGGAAATATCTCCTCAGCTCTGCATCTCAATAGTAGGCACAGTAACAGTGGATGAGGAAGAAGCAGCAGTGGCGTTTGATTGGGCGATTGATGTCTGCTGGTCCGCATTTTCGCGCAGTGGGATTCCAAAACTAAAGCATGTTGATTGCACATGTGAAGGTTCATACTTCTCGCCTAAAGTAAAATGCAGGAAACATTTTCTTAAATATATAGCAGGGTTTCGGTTTAGTTTTAAGCCGCTCACTCCTTCTGGGAAATATCTCCTCAGCTCTGCATCTCAATAGTAGGCACAGTAACAGTGGAGGAGGAAGAAGCAGCAGTGGCATTTGATTGGGCGACTGATGTCTGCTGGTCCGCATTTTCGCGCAGTTGGATTCCAAAACTAAAGCATGTTGATTGCGCATGTGAAGGTTCATACTTCTCGCCTAAAGTAAAATGCAGGAAACATTTTCTTAAATATATAGCAGGGTTTCGGTTTAGTTTTAAGCCGCTCACTCCTTCTGGGAAATATCTCCTCAGCTCTGCATCTCAATAGTAGGCACAGTAACAGTGGAGGAGGAAGAAGCAGCAGTGGCGTTTGATTGGGCGACTGATGTCTGCTGGTCCGCATTTTCGCGCAGTGGGATTCCAAAACTAAAGCATGTTGATTGCGCATGTGAAGGTTCATACTTCTCGCCTAAAGAAAAATGCAGGAAACATTTTCTTAAATATATAGCAGGGTTTCGGTTTAGTTTTAAGCCGCTCACTCCTTCTGGGAAATATCTCCTCAGCTCTGCATCTCAATAGTAGGCACAGTAACAGTGGAGGAGGAAGAAGCAGCAGTGGCGTTTGATTGGGCGACTGATGTCTGCTGGTCCGCATTTTCGCGCAGTGGGATTCCAAAACTAAAGCATGTTGATTGCGCATGTGAAGGTTCATACTTCTCGCCTAAAGTAAAATGCAGGAAACATTTTCTTAAATATATAGCAGGGTTTCGGTTTAGTTTTAAGCCGCTCACTCCTTCTGGGAAATATCTCCTCAGCTCTGCATCTCAATAGTAGGCACAGTAACAGTGGAGGAGGAAGATGCAGCAGTGGCGTTTGATTAGGCGACTGATGTCTGCTGGTCCGCATTTTCGCGCAGTGGGATTCCAAAACTAAAGCATGTTGATTGCGCATGTGAAGGTTCATACTTCTCGCCTAAAGTAAAATGCAGGAAACATTTTCTTAAATATATAGCAGGGTTTCGGTTTAGTTTTAAGCCGCTCACTCCTTCTGGGAAATATCTCCTCAGCTCTGCATCTCAATAGTAGGCACAGTAACAGTGGAGGAGGAAGAAGCAGCAGTGGCGTTTGATTGGGCGACTGATGTCTGCTGGTCCGCATTTTCGCGCAGTGGGATTCCAAAACTAAAGCATGTTGATTGCGCATGTGAAGGTTCATACTTCTCGCCTAAAGTAAAATGCAGGAAACATTTTCATAAATATATAGCAAGGTTTCGGTTTAGTTTTAAGCCGCTCACTCCTTCTGGGAAATATCTCCTCAGCTCTGCATCTCAATAGTAGGCACAGTAACAGTGGAGGAGGAAGAAGCAGCAGTGGCATTTGATTGGGCGACTGATGTCTGCTGGTCCGCATTTTCGCGCAGTGGGATTCCAAAACTAAAGCATGTTGATTGCGCATGTGAAGGTTCATACTTCTCGCCTAAAGTAAAATGCAGGAAACATTTTCTTAAATATATAGCAGGGTTTCGGTTTAGTTTTAAGCCGCTCACTCCTTCTGGGAAATATCTCCTCAGCTCTGCATCTCAATAGTAGGCACAGTAACAGTGGAGGAGGAAGAAGCAGCAGTTGCGTTTGATTGGGCGACTGATGTCTGCTGGTCCGCATTTTCGCGCAGTGGGATTCCAAAACTAAAGCATATTGACTGCGCATGTGAAGGTTCATACTTCTCGCCTAAAGTAAAATGCAGGAAACATTTTCTTAAATATATAGCAGGGTTTCGGTTTAGTTTTAAGCCGCTCACTCCTTCTGGGAAATATCTCCTCAGCTCTGCATCTCAATAGTAGGCACAGTAACAGTGGAGGAGGAAGAAGCAGCAGTGGCGTTTGATTGGGCGACTGATGTCTGCTGGTCCGCATTTTCGCGCAGTGGGATTCCAAAACTAAAGCATGTTGATTGCGCATGTGAAGGTTCATACTTCTCGCCTAAAGTAAAATGCAGGAAACATTTTCTTAAATATATAGCAGGGTTTCGGTTTAGTTTTAAGCCGCTCACTCCTTCTGGGAAATATCTCCTCAGCTCTGCATCTCAATAGTAGGCACAGTAACAGTGGAGGAGGAAGAAGCAGCAGTGGCGTTTGATTGGGCGACTGATGTCTGCTGGTCCGCATTTTCGCGCAGTGGGATTCCAAAACTAAAGCATGTTGATTGCGCATGTGAAGGTTCATACTTCTCGCCTAGAGTAAAATGCAGGAAACATTTTCTTAAATATATAGCAGGGTTTCGGTTTAGTTTTAAGCCGCTCACTCCTTCTGGGAAATATCTCCTCAGCTCTGCATCTCAATAGTAGGCACAGTAACAGTGGAGGAGGAAGAAGCAGCAGTGGCGTTTGATTGGGCGACTGATGTCTGCTGGTCCGCATTTTCGCGCAGTGGGATTCCAAAACTAAAGCATGTTGATTGCGCATGTGAAGGTTCATACTTCTCGCCTAAAGTAAAATTCAGGAAACATTTTCTTAAATATATAGCAGGGTTTCGGTTTAGTTTTAAGCCGCTCACTCCTTCTGGGAAATATCTCCTCAGCTCTGCATCTCAATAGTAGGCACAGTAACAGTGGAGGAGGAAGAAGCAGCAGTGGCGTTTGATTGGGCGACTGATGTCTGCTGGTCCGCATTTTCGCGCAGTGGGATTCCAAAACTAAAGCATGTTGACTGCGCATGTGAAGGTTCATACTTCTCGCCTAAAGTAAAATGCAGGAAACATTTTCTTAAATATACAGCAGGGTTTCGGTTTAGTTTTAAGCCGCTCACTCCTTCTGGGAAATATCTCCTCAGCTCTGCATCTCAATAGTAGGCACAGTAACAGTGGAGGAGGAAGAAGCAGCAGTGGCGTTTGATTGGGCGACTGATGTCTGCTGGTCCGCATTTTCGCGCAGTGGGATTCCAAAACTAAAGCATGTTGATTGCGCATGTGAAGGTTCATACTTCTCGCCTAAAGTAAAATGCAGGAAACATTTTCTTAAATATATAGCAGGGTTTCGGTTTAGTTTTAAGCCGCTCACTCCTTCTGGGAAATATCTCCTCAGCTCTGCATCTGAATAGTAGGCACAGTAACAGTGGAGGAGGAAGAAGCAGCAGTGGCGTTTGATTGGGCGACTGATGTCTGCTGGTCCGCATTTTCGCGCAGTGGGATTCCAAAACTAAAGCATGTTGATTGCGCATGTGAAGGTTCATACTTCTCGCCTAAAGTAAAATGCAGGAAACATTTTCTTAAATATATAGCAGGGTTTCGGTTTAGTTTTAAGCCGCTCACTCCTTCTGGGAAATATCTCCTCAGCTCTGCATCTCAATAGTAGGCACAGTAACAGTGGAGGAGGAAGAAGCAGCAGTGGCGTTTGATTGGGCGACTGATGTCTGCTGGTCCGCATTTTCGCGCAGTGGGATTCCAAAACTAAAGCATGTTGATTGCACATGTGAAGGTTCATACTTCTCGCCTAAAGTAAAATGCAGGAAACATTTTCTTAAATATATAGCAGGGTTTCGGTTTAGTTTTAAGCCGCTCACTCCTTCTGGGAAATAACTCCTCATCTCTGCATCTCAATAGTAGGCACAGTAACAGTGGAGGAGGTAGAAGCAGCAGTGGCGTTTGATTGGGCGACTGATGTCTGCTGGTCCGCATTTTCGCGCAGTGTGATTCCAAAACTAAAGCATGTTGATTGCGCATGTGAAGGTTCATACTTCTCGCCTAAAGTAAAATGCAGGAAACATTTTCTTAAATATATAGCAGGGTTTCGGTTTAGTTTTAAGCCGCTCTCTCCTTCTGGGAAATATCTCCTCAGCTCTGCATCTGAATAGTAGGCACAGTAACAGTGGAGGAGGAAGAAGCAGCAGTGGCGTTTGATTGGGCGACTGATGTCTGCTGGTCCGCATTTTCGCGCAGTGGGATTCCAAAACTAAAGCATGTTGATTGCGCATGTGAAGGTTCATACTTCTCGCCTAAAGTAAAATGCAGGAAACATTTTCTTAAATATATAGCAGGGTTTCGGTTTAGTTTTAAGCCGCTCACTCCTTCTGGGAAATATCTCCTCAGCTCTGCATCTCAATAGTAGGCACAGTAACAGTGGAGGAGGAAGAAGCAGCAGTGGCGTTTGATTGGGCGACTGATGTCTGCTGGTCCGCATTTTCGCGCAGTGGGATTCCAAAACTAAAGCATGTTGATTGCGCATGTGAAGGTTCATACTTCTCGCCTAGAGTAAAATGCAGGAAACATTTTCTTAAATATATAGCGGGGTTTCGGTTTAGTTTTAAGCCGCTCACTCCTTCTGGGAAATATCTCCTCAGCTCTGCATCTCAATAGTAGGCACAGTAACAGTGGAGGAGGAAGAAGCAGCAGTGGCGTTTGATTGGGCGACTGATGTCTGCTGGTCCGCATTTTCGCGCAGTGGGATTCCAAAACTAAAGCATGTTGATTGCGCATGTGAAGGTTCATACTTCTCGCCTAAAGTAAAATGCAGGAAACATTTTCTTAAATATATAGCAGGGTTTCGGTTTAGTTTTAAGCCGCTCACTCCTTCTGGGAAATATCTCCTCAGCTCTGCATCTCAATAGTAGGCACAGTAACAGTGGAGGAGGAAGAAGCAGCAGTGGCGTTTGATTGGGCGACTGATGTCTGCTGGTCCGCATTTTCACGCAGTGGGATTCCAAAACTAAAGCATGTTGATTGCGCATGTGAAGGTTCATACTTCTCGCCTAAAGTAAAATGCAGGAAACATTTTCTTAAATATATAGCAGGGTTTCGGTTTAGTTTTAAGCCGCTCACTCCTTCTGGGAAATATCTCCTCAGCTCTGCATCTCAATAGTAGGCACAGTAACAGTGGAGGAGGAAGAAGCAGCAGTGGCGTTTGATTGGGCGACTGATGTCTGCTGGTCCGCATTTTCGCGCAGTGGGATTCCAAAACTAAAGCATGTTGATTGCGCATGTGAAGGTTCATACTTCTCGCCTAAAGTAAAATGCAGGAAACATTTTCTTAAATATATAGCAGGGTTTCGGTTTAGTTTTAAGCCGCTCACTCCTTCTGGGAAATATCTCCTCAGCTCTGCATCTCAATAGTAGGCACAGTAACAGTGGAGGAGGAAGAAGCAGCAGTGGCGTTTGATTGGGCGACTGATGTCTGCTGGTCCGCATTTTCGCGCAGTGGGATTCCAAAACTAAAGCATGTTGATTGCGCATGTGAAGGTTCATACTTCTCGCCTAAAGTAAAATGCAGGAAACATTTTCTTAAATATATAGCAGGGTTTCGGTTTAGTTTTAAGCCGCTCACTCCTTCTGGGAAATATCTCCTCAGCTCTGCATCTCAATAGTAGGCACAGTAACAGTGGAGGAGGAAGAAGCAGCAGTGGCGTTTGATTGGGCGACTGATGTCTGCTGGTCCGCATTTTCGCGCAGTGGGATTCCAAAACTAAAGCATGTTGATTGCGCATGTGAAGGTTCATACTTCTCGCCTAAAGTAAAATGCAGGAAACATTTTCTTAAATATATAGCAGGGTTTCAGTTTAGTTTTAAGCCGCTCACTCCTTCTGGGAAATATCTCCTCAGCTCTGCATCTGAATAGTAGGCACAGTAACAGTGGAGGAGGAAGAAGCAGCAGTGGCGTTTGATTGGGCGACTGATGTCTGCTGGTCCGCATTTTCGCGCAGTGGGATTCCAAAACTAAAGCATGTTGATTGCGCATGTGAAGGTTCATACTTCTCGCCTAAAGTAAAATGCAGGAAACATTTTCTTAAATATATAGCAGGGTTTCGGTTTAGTTTTAAGCCGCTCACTCCTTCTGGGAAATATCTCCTCAGCTCTGCATCTGAATAGTAGGCACAGTAACAGTGGAGGAGGAAGAAGCAGCAGTGGCGTTTGATTGGGCGATTGATGTCTGCTGGTCCGCATTTTCGCGCAGTGGGATTCCAAAACTAAAGCATGTTGATTGCGCATGTGAAGGTTCATACTTCTCGCCTAAAGTAAAATGCAGGAAACATTTTCTTAAATATATAGCAGGGTTTCGGTTTAGTTTTAAGCCGCTCACTCCTTCTGGGAAATATCTCCTCAGCTCTGCATCTCAATAGTAGGCACAGTAACAGTGGAGGAGGAAGAAGCAGCAGTGGCGTTTGATTGGGCGACTGATGTCTGCTGGTCCGCATTTTCGCGCAGTGGGATTCCAAAACTAAAGCATGTTGATTGCGCATGTGAAGGTTCATACTTCTCGCCTAAAGTAAAATGCAGGAAACATTTTCTTAAATATATAGCAGGGTTTCGGTTTAGTTTTAAGCCGCTCACTCCTTCTGGGAAATATCTCCTCAGCTCTGCATCTCAATAGTAGGCACAGTAACAGTGGAGGAAGAAGAAGCAGCAGTGGCGTTTGATTGGGCGACTGATGTCTGCTGGTCCGCATTTTCGCACAGTGGGATTCCAAAACTAAAGCATGTTGATTGCGCATGTGAAGGTTCATACTTCTCGCCTAAAGTAAAATGCAGGAAACATTTTCTTAAATATATAGCAGGGTTTCGGTTTAGTTATAAGCCGCTCACTCCTTCTGGGAAATATCTCCTCAGCTCTGCATCTCAATAGTAGGCACAGTAACAGTGGAGGAGGAAGAAGCAGCAGTGGCGTTTGATTGGGCGACTGATTTCTGCTGGTCCGCATTTTCGCGCAGTGGGATTCCAAAACTAAAGCATGTTGATTGCGCATGTGAAGGTTCATACTTCTCGCCTAAAGTAAAATGCAGGTAACATTTTCTTAAATATATAGCAGGGTTTCGGTTTAGTTTTAAGCCGCTCACTCCTTCTGGGAAATAACTCCTCAGCTCTGAATCTCAATAGTAGGCACAGTAACAGTGGAGGAGGAAGAAGCAGCAGTGGCGTTTGGGCGACTGATGTCTGCTGGTCCGCATTTTCGCGCAGTGGGATTCCAAAACTAAAGCATGTTGATTGCGCATGTGAAGGTTCATACTTCTCGCCTAAAGTAAAATGCAGGAAACATTTTCTTAAATATATAGCAGGGTTTCGGTTTAGTTTTAAGCCGCTCACTCCTTCTGGGAAATATCTCCTCAGCTCTGCATCTCAATAGTAGGCACAGTAACAGTGGAGGAGGAAGAAGCAGCAGTGGCGTTTGATTGGGCGACTGATGTCTGCTGGTCCGCATTTTCACGCAGTGGGATTCCAAAACTAAAGCATGTTGATTGCGCATGTGAAGGTTCATACTTCTCGCCTAAAGTAAAATGCAGGAAACATTTTCTTAAATATATAGCAGGGTTTCGGTTTAGTTTTAAGCCGCTCACTCCTTCTGGGAAATATCTCCTCAGCTCTGCATCTCAATAGTAGGCACAGTAACAGTGGAGGAGGAAGAAGCAGCAGTGGCGTTTGATTGGGCGACTAATGTCTGCTGGTCCGCATTTTCGCGCAGTGGGATTCCAAAACTAAAGCATGTTGATTGCGCATGTGAAGGTTCATACTTCTCGCCTAAAGTAAAATGCAGGAAACATTTTCTTAAATATATAGCAGGGTTTCGGTTTAGTTTTAAGCCGCTCACTCCTTCTGGCAAATATCTCCTCAGCTCTGCATCTCAATAGTAGGCACAGTAACAGTGGAGGAGGAAGAAGCAGCAGTGGCGTTTGATTGGGCGACTGATGTCTGCTGGTCCGCATTTTCGCGCAGTGGGATTCCAAAACTAAAGCATGTTGATTGCGCATGTGAAGGTTCATACTTCTCGCCTAAAGTAAAATGCAGGAAACATTTTCTTAAATATATAGCAGGGTTTCGGTTTAGTTTTAAGCCGCTCACTCCTTCTGGGAAATATCTCCTCAGCTCTGCATCTCAATAGTAGACACAGTAACAGTGGAGGAGGAAGAAGCAGCAGTGGCGTTTGATTGGGCGACTGATGTCTGCTGGTCCGCATTTTCGCGCAGTGGGATTCCAAAACTAAAGCATGTTGATTGCGCATGTGAAGGTTCATACTTCTCGCCTAAAGTAAAATGCAGGAAACATTTTCTTAAATATATAGCAGGGTTTCGGTTTAGTTTTAAGCCGCTCACTCCTTCTGGGAAATATCTCCTCAGCTCTGCATCTCAATAGTAGGCACAGTAACAGTGGAGGAGGAAGAAGCAGCAGTGGCGTTTGATTGGGCGACTGATGTCTGCTGGTCCGCATTTTCGCGCAGTGGGATTCCAAAACTAAAGCATGTTGATTGCGCATGTGAAGGTTCATACTTCTCGCCTAAAGTAAAATGCAGGAAACATTTTCTTAAATATATAGCAGGGTTTCGGTTTAGTTTTAAGCCGCTCACTCCTTCTGGGAAATATCTCCTCAGCTCTGCATCTCAATAGTAGGCACAGTAACAGTGGAGGAGGAAGAAGCAGCAGTGGCGTTTGATTGGGCGACTGATGTCTGCTGGTCCGCATTTTCGCGCAGTGGGATTCCAAAACTAAAGCATGTTGATTGCGCATGTGAAGGTTCATACTTCTCGCCTAAAGTAAAATGCAGGAAACATTTTCTTAAATATATAGCAGGGTTTCGGTTTAGTTTTAAGCCGCTCACTCCTTCTGGGAAATATCTCCTCAGCTCTGCATCTCAATAGTAGGCACAGTAACAGTGGAGGAGGAAGAAGCAGCAGTGGCGTTTGATTGGGCGACTGATGTCTGCTGGTCCGCATTTTCGCGCAGTGGGATTCCAAAACTAAAGCATGTTGATTGCGCATGTGAAGGTTCATACTTCTCGCCTAAAGTAAAATGCAGGAAACATTTTCTTAAATATATAGCAGGGTTTCGGTTTAGTTTTAAGCCGCTCACTCCTTCTGGGAAATATCTCCTCAGCTCTGCATCTCAATAGTAGGCACAGTAACAGTGGAGGAAGAAGAAGCAGCAGTGGCGTTTGATTGGGCGACTGATGTCTGCTGGTCCGCATTTTCGCACAGTGGGATTCCAAAACTAAAGCATGTTGATTGCGCATGTGAAGGTTCATACTTCTCGCCTAAAGTAAAATGCAGGAAACATTTTCTTAAATATATAGCAGGGTTTCGGTTTAGTTATAAGCCGCTCACTCCTTCTGGGAAATATCTCCTCAGCTCTGCATCTCAATAGTAGGCACAGTAACAGTGGAGGAGGAAGAAGCAGCAGTGGCGTTTGATTGGGCGACTGATTTCTGCTGGTCCGCATTTTCGCGCAGTGGGATTCCAAAACTAAAGCATGTTAATTGCGCATGTGAAGGTTCATACTTCTCGCCTAAAGTAAAATGCAGGTAACATTTTCTTAAATATATAGCAGGGTTTCGGTTTAGTTTTAAGCCGCTCACTCCTTCTGGGAAATAACTCCTCAGCTCTGAATCTCAATAGTAGGCACAGTAACAGTGGAGGAGGAAGAAGCAGCAGTGGCGTTTGGGCGACTGATGTCTGCTGGTCCGCATTTTCGCGCAGTGGGATTCCAAAACTAAAGCATGTTGATTGCGCATGTGAAGGTTCATACTTCTCGCCTAAAGTAAAATGCAGGAAACATTTTCTTAAATATATAGCAGGGTTTCGGTTTAGTTTTAAGCCGCTCACTCCTTCTGGGAAATATCTCCTCAGCTCTGCATCTCAATAGTAGGCACAATAACAGTGGAGGAGGAAGAAACAGCAGTGGCGTTTGATTGGGCGACTGATGTCTGCTGGTCCGCATTTTCACGCAGTGGGATTCCAAAACTAAAGCATGTTGATTGCGCATGTGAAGGTTCATACTTCTCGCCTAAAGTAAAATGCAGGAAACATTTTCTTAAATATATAGCAGGGTTTCGGTTTAGTTTTAAGCCGCTCACTCCTTCTGGGAAATATCTCCTCAGCTCTGCATCTCAATAGTAGGCACAGTAACAGTGGAGGAGGAAGAAGCAGCAGTGGCGTTTGATTGGGCGACTGATGTCTGCTGGTCCGCATTTTCGCGCAGTGGGATTCCAAAACTAAAGCATGTTGATTGCGCATGTGAAGGTTCATACTTCTCGCCTAAAGTAAAATGCAGGAAACATTTTCTTAAATATATAGCAGGGTTTCGGTTTAGTTTTAAGCCGCTCACTCCTTCTGGCAAATATCTCCTCAG
The DNA here is from genome assembly GCF_032444005.1 of Ranitomeya imitator. Classification (NCBI taxonomy): domain Eukaryota; kingdom Metazoa; phylum Chordata; class Amphibia; order Anura; family Dendrobatidae; genus Ranitomeya; species Ranitomeya imitator. The sequence continues at coordinate 22,422,124 of NC_091286.1, read as the reverse complement.
CTCTGCATCTCAATAGTAGGCACAGTAACAGTGGAGGAGGAAGAAGCAGCAGTGGCGTTTGATTGGGCGACTGATGTCTGCTGGTCCGCATTTTCGCGCAGTGGGATTCCAAAACTAAAGCATGTTGATTGCGCATGTGAAGGTTCATACTTCTCGCCTAAAGTAAAATGCAGGAAACATTTTCTTAAATATATAGCAGGGTTTCGGTTTAGTTTTAAGCCGCTCACTCCTTCTGGGAAATATCTCCTCAGCTCTGCATCTCAATAGTAGGCACAGTAACAGTGGAGGAGGAAGAAGCAGCAGTGGCGTTTGATTGGGCGACTGATGTCTGCTGGTCCGCATTTTCGCGCAGTGGGATTCCAAAACTAAAGCATGTTGATTGCGCATGTGAAGGTTCATACTTCTCGCCTAAAGTAAAATGCAGGAAACATTTTCTTAAATATATAGCAGGGTTTCGGTTTAGTTTTAAGCCGCTCACTCCTTCTGGGAAATATCTCCTCAGCTCTGCATCTCAATAGTAGACACAGTAACAGTGGAGGAGGAAGAAGCAGCAGTGGCGTTTGATTGGGCGACTGATGTCTGCTGGTCCGCATTTTCGCGCAGTGGGATTCCAAAACTAAAGCATGTTGATTGCGCATGTGAAGGTTCATACTTCTCGCCTAAAGTAAAATGCAGGAAACATTTTCTTAAATATATAGCAGGGTTTCGGTTTAGTTTTAAGCCGCTCACTCCTTCTGGGAAATATCTCCTCAGCTCTGCATCTCAATAGTAGGCACAGTAACAGTGGAGGAGGAAGAAGCAGCAGTGGCGTTTGATTGGGCGACTGATGTCTGCTGGTCCGCATTTTCGCGCAGTGGGATTCCAAAACTAAAGCATGTTGATTGCGCATGTGAAGGTTCATACTTCTCGCCTAAAGTAAAATGCAGGAAACATTTTCTTAAATATATAGCAGGGTTTCGGTTTAGTTTTAAGCCGCTCACTCCTTCTGGGAAATATCTCCTCAGCTCTGCATCTCAATAGTAGGCACAGTAACAGTGGAGGAGGAAGAAGCAGCAGTGGCGTTTGATTGGGCGACTGATGTCTGCTGGTCCGCATTTTCGCGCAGTGGGATTCCAAAACTAAAGCATGTTGATTGCGCATGTGAAGGTTCATACTTCTCGCCTAAAGTAAAATGCAGGAAACATTTTCTTAAATATATAGCAGGGTTTCGGTTTAGTTTTAAGCCGCTCACTCCTTCTGGGAAATATCTCCTCAGCTCTGCATCTCAATAGTAGGCACAGTAACAGTGGAGGAGGAAGAAGCAGCAGTGGCGTTTGATTGGGCGACTGATGTCTGCTGGTCCGCATTTTCGCGCAGTGGGATTCCAAAACTAAAGCATGTTGATTGCGCATGTGAAGGTTCATACTTCTCGCCTAAAGTAAAATGCAGGAAACATTTTCTTAAATATATAGCAGGGTTTCGGTTTAGTTTTAAGCCGCTCACTCCTTCTGGGAAATATCTCCTCAGCTCTGCATCTCAAAAGTAGGCACAGTAACAGTGGAGGAGGAAGAAGCAGCAGTGGCGTTTGATTGGGCGACTGATGTCTGCTGGTCCGCATTTTCGCGCAGTGGGATTCCAAAACTAAAGCATGTTGATTGCGCATGTGAAGGTTCATACTTCTCGCCTAAAGTAAAATGCAGGAAACATTTTCTTAAATATATAGCAGGGTTTCGGTTTAGTTTTAAGCCGCTCACTCCTTCTGGGAAATATCTCCTCAGCTCTGCATCTCAATAGTAGGCACAGTAACAGTGGAGGAGGAAGAAGCAGCAGTGGCGTTTGATTGGGCGACTGATGTCTGCTGGTCCGCATTTTCACGCAGTGGGATTCCAAAACTAAAGCATGTTGATTGCGCATGTGAAGGTTCATACTTCTCGCCTAAAGTAAAATGCAGGAAACATTTTCTTAAATATATAGCAGGGTTTCGGTTTAGTTTTAAGCCGCTCACTCCTTCTGGGAAATATCTCCTCAGCTCTGCATCTCAATAGTAGGCACAGTAACAGTGGAGGAGGAAGAAGCAGCAGTGGCGTTTGATTGGGCGACTGATGTCTGCTGGTCCGCATTTTCGCGCAGTGGGATTCCAAAACTAAAGCATGTTGATTGCGCATGTGAAGGTTCATACTTCTCGCCTAAAGTAAAATGCAGGAAACATTTTCTTAAATATATAGCAGGGTTTCGGTTTAGTTTTAAGCCGCTCACTCCTTCTGGCAAATATCTCCTCAGCTCTGCATCTCAATAGTAGTCACAGTAACAGTGGAGGAGGAAGAAGCAGCAGTGGCGTTTGATTGGGCGACTGATGTCTGCTGGTCCGCATTTTCGCGCAGTGGGATTCCAAAACTAAAGCATGTTGATTGCGCATGTGAAGGTTCATACTTCTCGCCTAAAGTAAAATGCAGGAAACATTTTCTTAAATATATAGCAGGGTTTCGGTTTAGTTTTAAGCCGCTCACTCCTTCTGGGAAATATCTCCTCAGCTCTGCATCTCAATAGTAGGCACAGTAACAGTGGAGGAGGAAGAAGCAGCAGTGGCGTTTGATTGGGCGACTGATGTCTGCTGGTCCGCATTTTCGCGCAGTGGGATTCCAAAACTAAAGCATGTTGATTGCGCATGTGAAGGTTCATACTTCTCGCCTAAAGTAAAATGCAGGAAACATTTTCTTAAATATATAGCAGGGTTTCGGTTTAGTTTTAAGCCGCTCACTCCTTCTGGGAAATATCTCCTCAGCTCTGCATCTCAATAGTAGGCACAGTAACAGTGGAGGAAGAAGAAGCAGCAGTGGCGTTTGATTGGGCGACTGATGTCTGCTGGTCCGCATTTTCGCACAGTGGGATTCCAAAACTAAAGCATGTTGATTGCGCATGTGAAGGTTCATACTTCTCGCCTAAAGTAAAATGCAGGAAACATTTTCTTAAATATATAGCAGGGTTTCGGTTTAGTTATAAGCCGCTCACTCCTTCTGGGAAATATCTCCTCAGCTCTGCATCTCAATAGTAGGCACAGTAACAGTGGAGGAGGAAGAAGCAGCAGTGGCGTTTGATTGGGCGACTGATTTCTGCTGGTCCGCATTTTCGCGCAGTGGGATTCCAAAACTAAAGCATGTTAATTGCGCATGTGAAGGTTCATACTTCTCGCCTAAAGTAAAATGCAGGTAACATTTTCTTAAATATATAGCAGGGTTTCGGTTTAGTTTTAAGCCGCTCACTCCTTCTGGGAAATAACTCCTCAGCTCTGAATCTCAATAGTAGGCACAGTAACAGTGGAGGAGGAAGAAGCAGCAGTGGCGTTTGGGCGACTGATGTCTGCTGGTCCGCATTTTCGCGCAGTGGGATTCCAAAACTAAAGCATGTTGATTGCGCATGTGAAGGTTCATACTTCTCGCCTAAAGTAAAATGCAGGAAACATTTTCTTAAATATATAGCAGGGTTTCGGTTTAGTTTTAAGCCGCTCACTCCTTCTGGGAAATATCTCCTCAGCTCTGCATCTCAATAGTAGGCACAATAACAGTGGAGGAGGAAGAAACAGCAGTGGCGTTTGATTGGGCGACTGATGTCTGCTGGTCCGCATTTTCACGCAGTGGGATTCCAAAACTAAAGCATGTTGATTGCGCATGTGAAGGTTCATACTTCTCGCCTAAAGTAAAATGCAGGAAACATTTTCTTAAATATATAGCAGGGTTTCGGTTTAGTTTTAAGCCGCTCACTCCTTCTGGGAAATATCTCCTCAGCTCTGCATCTCAATAGTAGGCACAGTAACAGTGGAGGAGGAAGAAGCAGCAGTGGCGTTTGATTGGGCGACTGATGTCTGCTGGTCCGCATTTTCGCGCAGTGGGATTCCAAAACTAAAGCATGTTGATTGCGCATGTGAAGGTTCATACTTCTCGCCTAAAGTAAAATGCAGGAAACATTTTCTTAAATATATAGCAGGGTTTCGGTTTAGTTTTAAGCCGCTCACTCCTTCTGGCAAATATCTCCTCAGCTCTGCATCTCAATAGTAGGCACAGTAACAGTGGAGGAGGAAGAAGCAGCAGTGGCGTTTGATTGGGCGACTGATGTCTGCTGGTCCGCATTTTCGCGCAGTGGGATTCCAAAACTAAAGCATGTTGATTGCGCATGTGAAGGTTCATACTTCTCGCCTAAAGTAAAATGCAGGAAACATTTTCTTAAATATATAGCAGGGTTTCGGTTTAGTTTTAAGCCGCTCACTCCTTCTGGGAAATATCTCCTCAGCTCTGCATCTCAATAGTAGACACAGTAACAGTGGAGGAGGAAGAAGCAGCAGTGGCGTTTGATTGGGCGACTGATGTCTGCTGGTCCGCATTTTCGCGCAGTGGGATTCCAAAACTAAAGCATGTTGATTGCGCATGTGAAGGTTCATACTTCTCGCCTAAAGTAAAATGCAGGAAACATTTTCTTAAATATATAGCAGGGTTTCGGTTTAGTTTTAAGCCGCTCACTCCTTCTGGGAAATATCTCCTCAGCTCTGCATCTCAATAGTAGGCACAGTAACAGTGGAGGAGGAAGAAGCAGCAGTGGCGTTTGATTGGGCGACTGATGTCTGCTGGTCCGCATTTTCGCGCAGTGGGATTCCAAAACTAAAGCATGTTGATTGCGCATGTGAAGGTTCATACTTCTCGCCTAAAGTAAAATGCAGGAAACATTTTCTTAAATATATAGCAGGGTTTCGGTTTAGTTTTAAGCCGCTCACTCCTTCTGGGAAATATCTCCTCAGCTCTGCATCTCAATAGTAGGCACAGTAACAGTGGAGGAGGAAGAAGCAGCAGTGGCGTTTGATTGGGCGACTGATGTCTGCTGGTCCGCATTTTCGCGCAGTGGGATTCCAAAACTAAAGCATGTTGATTGCGCATGTGAAGGTTCATACTTCTCGCCTAAAGTAAAATGCAGGAAACATTTTCTTAAATATATAGCAGGGTTTCGGTTTAGTTTTAAGCCGCTCACTCCTTCTGGGAAATATCTCCTCAGCTCTGCATCTCAATAGTAGGCACAGTAACAGTGGAGGAGGAAGAAGCAGCAGTGGCGTTTGATTGGGCGACTGATGTCTGCTGGTCCGCATTTTCGCGCAGTGGGATTCCAAAACTAAAGCATGTTGATTGCGCATGTGAAGGTTCATACTTCTCGCCTAAAGTAAAATGCAGGAAACATTTTCTTAAATATATAGCAGGGTTTCGGTTTAGTTTTAAGCCGCTCACTCCTTCTGGGAAATATCTCCTCAGCTCTGCATCTCAAAAGTAGGCACAGTAACAGTGGAGGAGGAAGAAGCAGCAGTGGCGTTTGATTGGGCGACTGATGTCTGCTGGTCCGCATTTTCGCGCAGTGGGATTCCAAAACTAAAGCATGTTGATTGCGCATGTGAAGGTTCATACTTCTCGCCTAAAGTAAAATGCAGGAAACATTTTCTTAAATATATAGCAGGGTTTCGGTTTAGTTTTAAGCCGCTCACTCCTTCTGGGAAATATCTCCTCAGCTCTGCATCTCAATAATAGGCACAGTAACAGTGGAGGAGGAAGAAGCAGCAGTGGCGTTTGATTGGGCGACTGATGTCTGCTGGTCCGCATTTTCGCGCAGTGGGATTCCAAAACTAAAGCATGTTGATTGCGCATGTGAAGGTTCATACTTCTCGCCTAAAGTAAAATGCAGGAAACATTTTCTTAAATATATAGCAGGGTTTCGGTTTAGTTTTAAGCCGCTCACTCCTTCTGGGAAATATCTCCTCAGCTCTGCATCTCAATAGTAGGCACAGTAACAGTGGAGGAGGAAGAAGCAGCAGTGGCGTTTGATTGGGCGACTGATGTCTGCTGGTCCGCATTTTCGCGCAGTGGTATTCCAAAACTAAAGCATGTTGATTGCGCATGTGAAGGTTCATACTTCTCGCCTAAAGTAAAATGCAGGAAACATTTTCTTAAATATATAGCAGGGTTTCGGTTTAGTTTTAAGCCGCTCACTCCTTCTGGGAAATATCTCCTCAGCTCTGCATCTCAATAGTAGGCACAGTAACAGTGGAGGAGGAAGAAGCAGCAGTGGCGTTTGATTGGGCGACTGATGTCTGCTGGTCCGCATTTTCGCGCAGTGGGATTCCAAAACTAAAGCATGTTGATTGCGCATGTGAAGGTTCATACTTCTCGCCTAAAGTAAAATGCAGGAAACATTTTCTTAAATATATAGCAGGGTTTCGGTTTAGTTTTAAGCCGCTCACTCCTTCTGGGAAATATCTCCTCAGCTCTGCATCTCAATAGTAGGCACAGTAACAGTGGAGGAGGAAGAAGCAGCAGTGGCGTTTGATGGGGCGACTGATGTCTGCTGGTCCGCATTTTCGCGCAGTGGGATTCCAAAACTAAAGCATGTTGATTGCGCATGTGAAGGTTCATACTTCTCGCCTAAAGTAAAATGCAGGAAACATTTTCTTAAATATATAGCAGGGTTTCGGTTTAGTTTTAAGCCGCTCACTCCTTCTGGGAAATATCTCCTCAGCTCTGCATCTCAATAGTAGGCACAGTAACAGTGGAGGAGGAAGAAGCAGCAGTGGCGTTTGATTGGGCGACTGATGTCTGCTGGTCCGCATTTTCGCGCAGTGGGATTCCAAAACTAAAGCATGTTGATTGCGCATGTGAAGGTTCATACTTCTCGCCTAAAGTAAAATGCAGGAAACATTTTCTTAAATATATAGCAGGGTTTCGGTTTAGTTTTAAGCCGCTCACTCCTTCTGGGAAATATCTCCTCAGCTCTGCATCTCAATAGTAGGCACAGTAACAGTGGAGGAGGAAGAAGCAGCAGTGGCGTTTGATTGGGCGACTGATGTCTGCTGGTCCGCATTTTCGCGCAGTGGGATTCCAAAACTAAAGCATGTTGATTGCGCATGTGAAGGTTCATACTTCTCGCCTAAAGTAAAATGCAGGAAACATTTTCTTAAATATATAGCAGGGTTTCGGTTTAGTTTTAAGCCGCTCACTCCTGGGAAATATCTCCTCAGCTCTGCATCTCAATAGTAGGCACAGTAACAGTGGAGGAGGAAGAAGCAGCAGTGGCGTTTGATTGGGCGACTGATGTCTGCTGGTCCGCATTTTCGCGCAGTGGGATTCCAAAACTAAAGCATGTTGATTGCGCATGTGAAGGTTCATACTTCTCGCCTAAAGTAAAATGCAGGAAACATTTTCTAAAATATATAGCAGGGTTTCGGTTTAGTTTTAAGCCGCTCACTCCTTCTGGGAAATATCTCCTCAGCTTTGCATCTGAATAGTAGGCACAGTAACAGTGGAGGAGGAAGAAGCAGCAGTGGCGTTTGATTGGGCGACTGATGTCTGCTGGTCCGCATTTTCGCGCAGTGGGATTCCAAAACTAAAGCATGTTGATTGCGCATGTGAAGGTTCATACTTCTCGCCTAAAGTAAAATGCAGGAAACTTTTTCTTAAATATATAGCAGGGTTTCGGTTTAGTTTTAAGCCGCTCACTCCTTCTGGGAAATATCTCCTCAGCTCTGCATCTCAATAGTAGGCACAGTAACAGTGGAGGAGGAAGAAGCAGCAGTGGCGTTTGATTGGGCGACTGATGTCTGCTGGTCCGCATTTTCGCGCAGTGGGATTCCAAAACTAAAGCATGTTGATTGCGCATGTGAAGGTTCATACTTCTCGCCTAAAGTAAAATGCAGGAAACATTTTCTTAAATATATAGCAGGGTTTCGGTTTAGTTTTAAGCCGCTCACTCCTTCTGGGAAATATCTCCTCAGCTCTGCATCTCAATAGTAGGCACAGTAACAGTGGAGGAGGAAGAAGCAGCAGTGGCGTTTGATTGGGCGACTGATGTCTGCTGGTCCGCATTTTCGCGCAGTGGGATTCCAAAACTAAAGCATGTTGATTGCGCATGTGAAGGTTCATACTTCTCGCCTAAAGTAAAATGCAGGAAACATTTTCTTAAATATATAGCAGGGTTTCGGTTTAGTTTTAAGCCGCTCAATCCTTCTGGGAAATATCTCCTCAGCTCTGCATCTCAATAGTAGGCACAGTAACAGTGGAGGAGGAAGAAGCAGCAGTGGCGTTTGATTGGGCGACTGATGTCTGCTGGTCCGCATTTTCGCGCAGTGGGATTCCAAAACTAAAGCATGTTGATTGCGCATGTGAAGGTTCATACTTCTCGCCTAAAGTAAAATGCAGGAAACATTTTCTTAAATATATAGCAGGGTTTCGGTTTAGTTTTAAGCCGCTCACTCCTTCTGGGAAATATCTCCTCAGCTCTGCATCTCAATAGTAGGCACAGTAACAGTGGAGGAGGAAGAAGCAGCAGTGGCGTTTGATTGGGCGACTGATGTCTGCTGGTCCGCATTTTCGCGCAGTGGGATTCCAAAACTAAAGCATGTTGATTGCGCATGTGAAGGTTCATACTTCTCGCCTAAAGTAAAATGCAGGAAACATTTTCTTAAATATATAGCAGGGTTTCGGTTTAGTTTTAAGCCGCTCACTCCTTCTGGGAAATATCTCCTCAGCTCTGCATCTCAATAGTAGGCACAGTAACAGTGGAGGAGGAAGAAGCAGCAGTGGCGTTTGATTGGGCGACTGATGTCTGCTGGTCCGCATTTTCGCGCAGTGGGATTCCAAAACTAAAGCATGTTGATTGCGCATGTGAAGGTTCATACTTCTCGCCTAAAGTAAAATGCAGGAAACATTTTCTTAAATATATAGCAGGGTTTCGGTTTAGTTTTAAGCCGCTCACTCCTTCTGGGAAATATCTCCTCAGCTCTGCATCTCAATAGTAGGCACAGTAACAGTGGAGGAGGAAGAAGCAGCAGTGGCATTTGATTGGGCGACTGATGTCTGCTGGTCCGCATTTTCGCGCAGTGGGATTCCAAAACTAAAGCATGTTGATTGCGCATGTGAAGGTTCATACTTCTCGCCTAAAGTAAAATGCAGGAAACATTTTCTTAAATATATAGCAGGGTTTCGGTTTAGTTTTAAGCCGCTCACTCCTTCTGGCAAATATCTCCTCAGCTCTGCATCTCAATAGTAGGCACAGTAACAGTGGAGGAGGAAGAAGCAGCAGTGGCGTTTGATTGGGCGACTGATGTCTGCTGGTCCGCATTTTCGCGCAGTGGGATTTTAAAACTAAAGCATGTTGATTGCGCATGTGAAGGTTCATACTTCTCGCCTAAAGTAAAATGCAGGAAACATTTTCTTAAATATATAGCAGGGTTTCGGTTTAGTTTTAAGCCGCTCACTCCTTCTGGGAAATATCTCCTCAGCTCTGCATCTCAATAGTAGGCACAGTAACAGTGGAGGAGGAAGAAGCAGCAGTGGCGTTTGATGGGGCGACTGATGTCTGCTGGTCCGCATTTTCGCGCAGTGGGATTCCAAAACTAAAGCATGTTGATTGCGCATGTGAAGGTTCATACTTCTCGCCTAAAGTAAAATGCAGGAAACATTTTCTTAAATATATAGCAGGGTTTCGGTTTAGTTTTAAGCCGCTCACTCCTTCTGGGAAATATCTCCTCAGCTCTGCATCTCAATAGTAGGCACAGTAACAGTGGAGGAGGAAGAAGCAGCAGTGGCGTTTGATGGGGCGACTGATGTCTGCTGGTCCGCATTTTCGCGCAGTGGGATTCCAAAACTAAAGCATGTTGATTGCGCATGTGAAGGTTCATACTTCTCGCCTAAAGTAAAATGCAGGAAACATTTTCTTAAATATATAGCAGGGTTTCGGTTTAGTTTTAAGCCGCTCACTCCTTCTGGGAAATATCTCCTCAGCTCTGCATCTCAATAGTAGGCACAGTAACAGTGGAGGAGGAAGAAGCAGCAGTGGCGTTTGATTGGGCGACTGATGTCTGCTGGTCCGCATTTTCGCGCAGTGGGATTCCAAAACTAAAGCATGTTGATTGCGCATGTGAAGGTTCATACTTCTCGCCTAAAGTAAAATGCAGGAAACATTTTCTTAAATATATAGCAGGGTTTCGGTTTAGTTTTAAGCCGCTCACTCCTTCTGGGAAATATCTCCTCAGCTCTGCATCTCAATAGTAGGCACAGTAACAGTGGAGGAGGAAGAAGCAGCAGTGGCGTTTGATTGGGCGACTGATGTCTGCTGGTCCGCATTTTCGCGCAGTGGGATTCCAAAACTAAAGCATGTTGATTGCGCATGTGAAGGTTCATACTTCTCGCCTAAAGTAAAATGCAGGAAACATTTTCTTAAATATATAGCAGGGTTTCGGTTTAGTTTTAAGCCGCTCACTCCTTCTGGGAAATATCTCCTCAGCTCTGCATCTCAATAGTAGGCACAGTAACAGTGGAGGAGGAAGAAGCAGCAGTGGCGTTTGATTGGGCGACTGATGTCTGCTGGTCCGCATTTTCACGCAGTGGGATTCCAAAACTAAAGCATGTTGATTGCGCATGTGAAGGTTCATACTTCTCGCCTAAAGTAAAATGCAGGAAGCATTTTCTTAAATATATAGCAGGGTTTCGGTTTAGTTTTAAGCCGCTCACTCCTGGGAAATATCTCCTCAGCTCTGCATCTCAATAGTAGGCACAGTAACAGTGGAGGAGGAAGAAGCAGCAGTGGCGTTTGATTGGGCGACTGATGTCTGCTGGTCCGCATTTTCGCGCAGTGGGATTCCAAAACTAAAGCATGTTGATTGCGCATGTGAAGGTTCATACTTCTCGCCTAAAGTAAAATGCAGGAAACATTTTCTTAAATATATAGCAGGGTTTCGGTTTAGTTTTAAGCCGCTCACTCCTTCTGGGAAATATCTCCTCAGCTCTGCATCTGAATAGTAGGCACAGTAACAGTGGAGGAGGAAGAAGCAGCAGTGGCGTTTGATTGGGCGACTGATGTCTGCTGGTCCGCATTTTCGCGCAGTGGGATTCCAAAACTAAAGCATGTTGATTGCGCATGTGAAGGTTCATACTTCTCGCCTAAAGTAAAATGCAGGAAACATTTTCTTAAATATATAGCAGGGTTTCGGTTTAGTTTTAAGCCGCTCACTCCTTCTGGGAAATATCTCCTCAGCTCTGCATCTCAATAGTAGGCACAGTAACAGTGGAGGAGGAAGAAGCAGCAGTGGCGTTTGATTGGGCGACTGATGTCTGCTGGTCCGCATTTTCGCGCAGTGGGATTCCAAAACTAAAGCATGTTGATTGCGCATGTGAAGGTTCATACTTCTCGCCTAAAGTAAAATGCAGGAAACATTTTCTTAAATATATAGCAGGGTTTCGGTTTAGTTTTAAGCCGCTCACTCCTTCTGGGAAATATCTCCTCAGCTCTGCATCTCAATAGTAGGCACAGTAACAGTGGAGGAGGAAGAAGCAGCAGTGGCGTTTGATTGGGCGACTGATGTCTGCTGGTCCGCATTTTCGCGCAGTGGGATTCCAAAACTAAAGCATGTTGATTGCGCATGTGAAGGTTCATACTTCTCGCCTAAAGTAAAATGCAGGTAACATTTTCTTAAATATATAGCAGGGTTTCGGTTTAGTTTTAAGCCGCTCACTCCTTCTGGGAAATAACTCCTCAGCTCTGAATCTCAATAGTAGGCACAGTAACAGTGGAGGAGGAAGAAGCAGCAGTGGCGTTTGGGCGACTGATGTCTGCTGGTCCGCATTTTCGCGCAGTGGGATTCCAAAACTAAAGCATGTTGATTGCGCATGTGAAGGTTCATACTTCTCGCCTAAAGTAAAATGCAGGAAACATTTTCTTAAATATATAGCAGGGTTTCGGTTTAGTTTTAAGCCGCTCACTCCTTCTGGGAAATATCTCCTCAGCTCTGCATCTCAATAGTAGGCACAATAACAGTGGAGGAGGAAGAAACAGCAGTGGCGTTTGATTGGGCGACTGATGTCTGCTCGTCCGCATTTTCACGCAGTGGGATTCCAAAACTAAAGCATGTTGATTGCGCATGTGAAGGTTCATACTTCTCGCCTAAAGTAAAATGCAGGAAACATTTTCTTAAATATATAGCAGGGTTTCGGTTTAGTTTTAAGCTGCTCACTCCTTCTGGGAAATATCTCCTCAGCTCTGCATCTCAATAGTAGGCACAGTAACAGTGGAGGAGGAAGAAGCAGCAGTGGCGTTTGATTGGGCGACTGATGTCTGCTGGTCCGCATTTTCGCGCAGTGGGATTCCAAAACTAAAGCATGTTGATTGCGCATGTGAAGGTTCATACTTCTCGCCTAAAGTAAAATGCAGGAAACATTTTCTTAAATATATAGCAGGGTTTCGGTTTAGTTTTAAGCCGCTCACTCCTTCTGGCAAATATCTCCTCAGCTCTGCATCTCAATAGTAGGCACAGTAACAGTGGAGGAGGAAGAAGCAGCAGTGGCGTTTGATTGGGCGACTGATGTCTGCTGGTCCGCATTTTCGCGCAGTGGGATTCCAAAACTAAAGCATGTTGATTGCGCATGTGAAGGTTCATACTTCTCGCCTAAAGTAAAATGCAGGAAACATTTTCTTAAATATATAGCAGGGTTTCGGTTTAGTTTTAAGCCGCTCACTCCTTCTGGGAAATATCTCCTCAGCTCTGCATCTCAATAGTAGGCACAGTAACAGTGGAGGAGGAAGAAGCAGCAGTGGCGTTTGATTGGGCGACTGATGTCTGCTGGTCCGCATTTTCGCGCAGTGGGATTCCAAAACTAAAGCATGTTGATTGCGCATGTGAAGGTTCATACTTCTCGCCTAAAGTAAAATGCAGGAAACATTTTCTTAAATATATAGCAGGGTTTCGGTTTAGTTTTAAGCCGCTCACTCCTTCTGGGAAATATCTCCTCAGCTCTGCATCTCAATAGTAGACACAGTAACAGTGGAGGAGGAAGAAGCAGCAGTGGCGTTTGATTGGGCGACTGATGTCTGCTGGTCCGCATTTTCGCGCAGTGGGATTCCAAAACTAAAGCATGTTGATTGCGCATGTGAAGGTTCATACTTCTCGCCTAAAGTAAAATGCAGGAAACATTTTCTTAAATATATAGCAGGGTTTCGGTTTAGTTTTAAGCCGCTCACTCCTTCTGGGAAATATCTCCTCAGCTCTGCATCTCAATAGTAGGCACAGTAACAGTGGAGGAGGAAGAAGCAGCAGTGGCGTTTGATTGGGCGACTGATGTCTGCTGGTCCGCATTTTCGCGCAGTGGGATTCCAAAACTAAAGCATGTTGATTGCGCATGTGAAGGTTCATACTTCTCGCCTAAAGTAAAATGCAGGAAACATTTTCTTAAATATATAGCAGGGTTTCGGTTTAGTTTTAAGCCGCTCACTCCTTCTGGGAAATATCTCCTCAGCTCTGCATCTCAAAAGTAGGCACAGTAACAGTGGAGGAGGAAGAAGCAGCAGTGGCGTTTGATTGGGCGACTGATGTCTGCTGGTCCGCATTTTCGCGCAGTGGGATTCCAAAACTAAAGCATGTTGATTGCGCATGTGAAGGTTCATACTTCTCGCCTAAAGTAAAATGCAGGAAACATTTTCTTAAATATATAGCAGGGTTTCGGTTTAGTTTTAAGCCGCTCACTCCTTCTGGGAAATATCTCCTCAGCTCTGCATCTCAATAGTAGGCACAGTAACAGTGGAGGAGGAAGAAGCAGCAGTGGCGTTTGATTGGGCGACTGATGTCTGCTGGTCCGCATTTTCGCGCAGTGGGATTCCAAAACTAAAGCATGTTGATTGCGCATGTGAAGGTTCATACTTCTCGCCTAAAGTAAAATGCAGGAAACATTTTCTTAAATATATAGCAGGGTTTCGGTTTAGTTTTAAGCCGCTCACTCCTTCTGGGAAATATCTCCTCAGCTCTGCATCTCAATAGTAGGCACAGTAACAGTGGAGGAGGAAGAAGCAGCAGTGGCGTTTGATTGGGCGACTGATGTCTGCTGGTCCGCATTTTCGCGCAGTGGTATTCCAAAACTAAAGCATGTTGATTGCGCATGTGAAGTTTCATACTTCTCGCCTAAAGTAAAATGCAGGAAACATTTTCTTAAATATATAGCAGGGTTTCGGTTTAGTTTTAAGCCGCTCACTCCTTCTGGGAAATATCTCCTCAGCTCTGCATCTCAATAGTAGGCACAGTAACAGTGGAGGAGGAAGAAGCAGCAGTGGCGTTTGATTGGGCGACTGATGTCTGCTGGTCCGCATTTTCGCGCAGTGGGATTCCAAAACTAAAGCATGTTGATTGCGCATGTGAAGGTTCATACTTCTCGCCTAAAGTAAAATGCAGGAAACATTTTCTTAAATATATAGCAGGGTTTCGGTTTAGTTTTAAGCCGCTCACTCCTTCTGGGAAATATCTCCTCAGCTCTGCATCTCAATAGTAGGCACAGTAACAGTGGAGGAGGAAGAAGCAGCAGTGGCGTTTGATGGGGCGACTGATGTCTGCTGGTCCGCATTTTCGCGCAGTGGGATTCCAAAACTAAAGCATGTTGATTGCGCATGTGAAGGTTCATACTTCTCGCCTAAAGTAAAATGCAGGAAACATTTTCTTAAATATATAGCAGGGTTTCGGTTTAGTTTTAAGCCGCTCACTCCTTCTGGGAAATATCTCCTCAGCTCTGCATCTCAATAGTAGGCACAGTAACAGTGGAGGAGGAAGAAGCAGCAGTGGCGTTTGATTGGGCGACTGATGTCTGCTGGTCCGCATTTTCGCGCAGTGGGATTCCAAAACTAAAGCATGTTGATTGCGCATGTGAAGGTTCATACTTCTCGCCTAAAGTAAAATGCAGGAAACATTTTCTTAAATATATAGCAGGGTTTCGGTTTAGTTTTAAGCCGCTCACTCCTTCTGGGAAATATCTCCTCAGCTCTGCATCTCAATAGTAGGCACAGTAACAGTGGAGGAGGAAGAAGCAGCAGTGGCGTTTGATTGGGCGACTGATGTCTGCTGGTCCGCATTTTCGCGCAGTGGGATTCCAAAACTAAAGCATGTTGATTGCGCATGTGAAGGTTCATACTTCTCGCCTAAAGTAAAATGCAGGAAACATTTTCTTAAATATATAGCAGGGTTTCGGTTTAGTTTTAAGCCGCTCACTCCTGGGAAATATCTCCTCAGCTCTGCATCTCAATAGTAGGCACAGTAACAGTGGAGGAGGAAGAAGCAGCAGTGGCGTTTGATTGGGCGACTGATGTCTGCTGGTCCGCATTTTCGCGCAGTGGGATTCCAAAACTAAAGCATGTTGATTGCGCATGTGAAGGTTCATACTTCTCGCCTAAAGTAAAATGCAGGAAACATTTTCTAAAATATATAGCAGGGTTTCGGTTTAGTTTTAAGCCGCTCACTCCTTCTGGGAAATATCTCCTCAGCTCTGCATCTGAATAGTAGGCACAGTAACAGTGGAGGAGGAAGAAGCAGCAGTGGCGTTTGATTGGGCGACTGATGTCTGCTGGTCCGCATTTTCGCGCAGTGGGATTCCAAAACTAAAGCATGTTGATTGCGCATGTGAAGGTTCATACTTCTCGCCTAAAGTAAAATGCAGGAAACTTTTTCTTAAATATATAGCAGGGTTTCGGTTTAGTTTTAAGCCGCTCACTCCTTCTGGGAAATATCTCCTCAGCTCTGCATCTCAATAGTAGGCACAGTAACAGTGGAGGAGGAAGAAGCAGCAGTGGCGTTTGATTGGGCGACTGATGTCTGCTGGTCCGCATTTTCGCGCAGTGGGATTCCAAAACTAAAGCATGTTGATTGCGCATGTGAAGGTTCATACTTCTCGCCTAAAGTAAAATGCAGGAAACATTTTCTTAAATATATAGCAGGGTTTCGGTTTAGTTTTAAGCCGCTCACTCCTTCTGGGAAATATCTCCTCAGCTCTGCATCTCAATAGTAGGCACAGTAACAGTGGAGGAGGAAGAAGCAGCAGTGGCGTTTGATTGGGCGACTGATGTCTGCTGGTCCGCATTTTCGCGCAGTGGGATTCCAAAACTAAAGCATGTTGATTGCGCATGTGAAGGTTCATACTTCTCGCCTAAAGTAAAATGCAGGAAACATTTTCTTAAATATATAGCAGGGTTTCGGTTTAGTTTTAAGCCGCTCACTCCTTCTGGGAAATATCTCCTCAGCTCTGCATCTCAATAGTAGGCACAGTAACAGTGGAGGAGGAAGAAGCAGCAGTGGCGTTTGATTGGGCGACTGATGTCTGCTGGTCCGCATTTTCGCGCAGTGGGATTCCAAAACTAAAGCATGTTGATTGCGCATGTGAAGGTTTATACTTCTCGCCTAAAGTAAAATGCAGGAAACATTTTCTTAAATATATAGCAGGGTTTCGGTTTAGTTTTAAGCCGCTCACTCCTTCTGGGAAATATCTCCTCAGCTCTGCATCTCAATAGTAGGCACAGTAACAGTGGAGGAGGAAGAAGCAGCAGTGGCGTTTGATTGGGCGACTGATGTCTGCTGGTCCGCATTTTCGCGCAGTGGGATTCCAAAACTAAAGCATGTTGATTGCGCATGTGAAGGTTCATACTTCTCGCCTAAAGTAAAATGCAGGAAACATTTTCTTAAATATATAGCAGGGTTTCGGTTTAGTTTTAAGCCGCTCACTCCTTCTGGGAAATATCTCCTCAGCTCTGCATCTCAATAGTAGGCACAGTAACAGTGGAGGAGGAAGAAGCAGCAGTGGCGTTTGATTGGGCGACTGATGTCTGCTGGTCCGCATTTTCGCGCAGTGGGATTCCAAAACTAAAGCATGTTGATTGCGCATGTGAAGGTTCATACTTCTCGCCTAAAGTAAAATGCAGGAAACATTTTCTTAAATATATAGCAGGGTTTCGGTTTAGTTTTAAGCCGCTCACTCCTTCTGGGAAATATCTCCTCAGCTCTGCATCTCAATAGTAGGCACAGTAACAGTGGAGGAGGAAGAAGCAGCAGTGGCGTTTGATTGGGCGACTGATGTCTGCTGGTCCGCATTTTCGCGCAGTGGGATTCCAAAACTAAAGCATGTTGATTGCGCATGTGAAGGTTCATACTTCTCGCCTAAAGTAAAATGCAGGAAACATTTTCTTAAATATATAGCAGGGTTTCGGTTTAGTTTTAAGCCGCTCACTCCTTCTGGGAAATATCTCCTCAGCTCTGCATCTCAATAGTAGGCACAGTAACAGTGGAGAAGGGAGAAGCAGCAGTGGCGTTTGATTGGGCGACTGATGTCTGCTGGTCCGCATTTTCGCGCAGTGGGATTCCAAAACTAAAGCATGTTGATTGCGCATGTGAAGGTTCATACTTCTCGCCTAAAGTAAAATGCAGGAAACATTTTCTTAAATATATAGCAGGGTTTCGGTTTAGTTTTAAGCCGCTCACTCCTTCTGGGAAATATCTCCTCAGCTCTGCATCTCAATAGTAGGCACAGTAACAGTGGAGGAGGAAGAAGCAGCAGTGGCGTTTGATTGGGCGACTGATGTCTGCTGGTCCGCATTTTCGCGCAGTGGGATTCCAAAACTAAAGCATGTTGATTGCGCATGTGAAGGTTCATACTTCTCGCCTAAAGTAAAATGCAGGAAACATTTTCTAAAATATATAGCAGGGTTTCGGTTTAGTTTTAAGCCGCTCACTCCTTCTGGGAAATATCTCCTCAGCTCTGCATCTCAATAGTAGGCACAGTAACAGTGGAGGAGGAAGAAGCAGCAGTGGCGTTTGATTGGGCGACTGATGTCTGCTGGTCCGCATTTTCGCGCAGTGGGATTCCAAAACTAAAGCATGTTGATTGCGCATGTGAAGGTTCATACTTCTCGCCTAAAGTAAAATGCAGGAAACATTTTCTTAAATATATAGCAGGGTTTCGGTTTAGTTTTAAGCCGCTCACTCCTTCTGGGAAATATCTCCTCAGCTCTGCATCTCAATAGTAGGCACAGTAACAGTGGAGGAGGAAGAAGCAGCAGTGGCGTTTGATTGGGCGACTGATGTCTGCTGGTCCGCATTTTCGCGCAGTGGGATTCCAAAACTAAAGCATGTTGATTGCGCATGTGAAGGTTCATACTTCTCGCCTAAAGTAAAATGCAGGAAACATTTTCTTAAATATATAGCAGGGTTTCGGTTTAGTTTTAAGCCGCTCACTCCTTCTGGGAAATATCTCCTCAGCTCTGCATCTCAATAGTAGGCACAGTAACAGTGGAGGAGGAAGAAGCAGCAGTGGCGTTTGATTGGGCGACTGATGTCTGCTGGTCCGCATTTTCGCGCAGTGGGATTCCAAAACTAAAGCATGTTGATTGCGCATGTGAAGGTTTATACTTCTCGCCTAAAGTAAAATGCAGGAAACATTTTCTTAAATATATAGCAGGGTTTCGGTTTAGTTTTAAGCCGCTCACTCCTTCTGGGAAATATCTCCTCAGCTCTGCATCTCAATAGTAGGCACAGTAACAGTGGAGGAGGAAGAAGCAGCAGTGGCGTTTGATTGGGCGACTGATGTCTGCTGGTCCGCATTTTCGCGCAGTGGGATTCCAAAACTAAAGCATGTTGATTGCGCATGTGAAGGTTCATACTTCTCGCCTAAAGTAAAATGCAGGAAACATTTTCTTAAATATATAGCAGGGTTTCGGTTTAGTTTTAAGCCGCTCACTCCTTCTGGGAAATATCTCCTCAGCTCTGCATCTCAATAGTAGGCACAGTAACAGTGGAGGAGGAAGAAGCAGCAGTGGCGTTTGATTGGGCGACTGATGTCTGCTGGTCCGCATTTTCGCGCAGTGGGATTCCAAAACTAAAGCATGTTGATTGCGCATGTGAAGGTTCATACTTCTCGCCTAAAGTAAAATGCAGGAAACATTTTCTTAAATATATAACAGGGTTTCGGTTTAGTTTTAAGCCACTCACTCCTTCTGGGAAATATCTCCTCAGCTCTGCATCTCAATAGTAGGCACAGTAACAGTGGAGGAGGAAGAAGCAGCAGTGGCGTTTGATTGGGCGACTGATGTCTGCTGGTCCGCATTTTCGCGCAGTGGGATTCCAAAACTAAAGCATGTTGATTGCGCATGTGAAGGTTCATACTTCTCGCCTAAAGTAAAATGCAGGAAACATTTTCTTAAATATATAGCAGGGTTTCGGTTTAGTTTTAAGCCGCTCACTCCTTCTGGGAAATATCTCCTCAGCTCTGCATCTCAATAGTAGGCACAGTAACAGTGGAGGAGGAAGAAGCAGCAGTGGCGTTTGATTGGGCGACTGATGTCTGCTGGTCCGCATTTTCGCGCAGTGGGATTCCAAAACTAAAGCATGTTGATTGCGCATGTGAAGGTTCATACTTCTCGCCTAAAGTAAAATGCAGGAAACATTTTCTTAAATATATAGCAGGGTTTCGGTTTAGTTTTAAGCCGCTCACTCCTTCTGGGAAATATCTCCTCAGCTCTGCATCTCAATAGTAGGCACAGTAACAGTGGAGGAGGAAGAAGCAGCAGTGGCGTTTGATTGGGCGACTGATGTCTGCTGGTCCGCATTTTCGCGCAGTGGGATTCCAAAACTAAAGCATATTGATTGCGCATGTGAAGGTTCATACTTCTCGCCTAAAGTAAAATGCAGGAAACATTTTCTTAAATATATAGCAGGGTTTCGGTTTAGTTTTAAGCCGCTCACTCCTTCTGGGAAATATCTCCTCAGCTCTGCATCTCAATAGTAGGCACAGTAACAGTGGAGGAGGAAGAAGCAGCAGTGGCGTTTGATTGGGCGACTGATGTCTGCTGGTCCGCATTTTCGCGCAGTGGGATTTCAAAACTAAAGCATGTTGATTGCGCATGTGAAGGTTCATACTTCTCGCCTAAAGTAAAATGCAGGAAACATTTTCTTAAATATATAGCAGGGTTTCGGTTTAGTTTTAAGCCGCTCACTCCTTCTGGGAAATATCTCCTCAGCTCTGCATCTCAATAGTAGGCACAGTAACAGTGGAGGAGGAAGAAGCAGCAGTGGCGTTTGATGGGGCGACTGATGTCTGCTGGTCCGCATTTTCGCGCAGTGGGATTCCAAAACTAAAGCATGTTGATTGCGCATGTGAAGGTTCATACTTCTCGCCTAAAGTAAAATGCAGGAAACATTTTCTTAAATATATAGCAGGGTTTCGGTTTAGTTTTAAGCCGCTCACTCCTTCTGGGAAATATCTCCTCAGCTCTGCATCTCAATAGTAGGCACAGTAACAGTGGAGGAGGAAGAAGCAGCAGTGGCGTTTGATGGGGCGACTGATGTCTGCTGGTCCGCATTTTCGCGCAGTGGGATTCCAAAACTAAAGCATGTTGATTGCGCATGTGAAGGTTCATACTTCTCGCCTAAAGTAAAATGCAGGAAACATTTTCTTAAATATATAGCAGGGTTTCGGTTTAGTTTTAAGCCGCTCACTCCTTCTGGGAAATATCTCCTCAGCTCTGCATCTCAATAGTAGGCACAGTAATAGTGGAGGAGGAAGAAGCAGCAGTGGCGTTTGATTGGGCGACTGATGTCTGCTGGTCCGCATTTTCGCGCAGTGGGATTCCAAAACTAAAGCATGTTGATTGCGCATGTGAAGGTTCATACTTCTCGCCTAAAGTAAAATGCAGGAAACATTTTCTTAAATATATAGCAGGGTTTCGGTTTAGTTTTAAGCCGCTCACTCCTTCTGGGAAATATCTCCTCAGCTCTGCATCTCAATAGTAGGCACAGTAACAGTGGAGGAGGAAGAAGCAGCAGTGGCGTTTGATTGGGCGACTGATGTCTGCTGGTCCGCATTTTCGCGCAGTGGGATTCCAAAACTAAAGCATGTTGATTGCGCATGTGAAGGTTCATACTTCTCGCCTAAAGTAAAATGCAGGAAACATTTTCTTAAATATATAGCAGGGTTTCGGTTTAGTTTTAAGCCGCTCAATCCTTCTGGGAAATATCTCCTCAGCTCTGCATCTCAATAGTAGGCACAGTAACAGTGGAGGAGGAAGAAGCAGCAGTGGCGTTTGATTGGGCGACTGATGTCTGCTGGTCCGCATTTTCGCGCAGTGGGATTCCAAAACTAAAGCATGTTGATTGCGCATGTGAAGGTTCATACTTCTCGCCTAAAGTAAAATGCAGGAAACATTTTCTTAAATATATAGCAGGGTTTCGGTTTAGTTTTAAGCCGCTCACTCCTTCTGGGAAATATCTCCTCAGCTCTGCATCTCAATAGTAGGCACAGTAACAGTGGAGGAGGAAGAAGCAGCAGTGGCGTTTGATTGGGCGACTGATGTCTGCTGGTCCGCATTTTCGCGCAGTGGGATTCCAAAACTAAAGCATGTTGATTGCGCATGTGAAGGTTTATACTTCTCGCCTAAAGTAAAATGCAGGAAACATTTTCTTAAATATATAGCAGGGTTTCGGTTTAGTTTTAAGCCGCTCACTCCTTCTGGGAAATATCTCCTCAGCTCTGCATCTCAATAGTAGGCACAGTAACAGTGGAGGAGGAAGAAGCAGCAGTGGCGTTTGATTGGGCGACTGATGTCTGCTGGTCCGCATTTTCGCGCAGTGGGATTCCAAAACTAAAGCATGTTGATTGCGCATGTGAAGGTTCATACTTCTCGCCTAAAGTAAAATGCAGGAAACATTTTCTTAAATATATAGCAGGGTTTCGGTTTAGTTTTAAGCCGCTCACTCCTTCTGGGAAATATCTCCTCAGCTCTGCATCTCAATAGTAGGCACAGTAACAGTGGAGGAGGAAGAAGCAGCAGTGGCGTTTGATTGGGCGACTGATGTCTGCTGGTCCGCATTTTCGCGCAGTGGGATTCCAAAACTAAAGCATGTTGATTGCGCATGTGAAGGTTCATACTTCTCGCCTAAAGTAAAATGCAGGAAACATTTTCTTAAATATATAGCAGGGTTTCGGTTTAGTTTTAAGCCGCTCACTCCTTCTGGGAAATATCTCCTCAGCTCTGCATCTCAATAGTAGGCACAGTAACAGTGGAGGAGGAAGAAGCAGCAGTGGCGTTTGATTGGGCGACTGATGTCTGCTGGTCCGCATTTTCGCGCAGTGGGATTCCAAAACTAAAGCATGTTGATTGCGCATGTGAAGGTTCATACTTCTCGCCTAAAGTAAAATGCAGTAAACATTTTCTTAAATATATAGCAGGGTTTCGGTTTAGTTTTAAGCCGCTCACTCCTTCTGGGAAATATCTCCTCAGCTCTGCATCTCAATAGTAGGCACAGTAACAGTGGAGGAGGAAGAAGCAGCAGTGGCGTTTGATTGGACGACTGATGTCTGCTGGTCCGCATTTTCGCGCAGTGGGATTCCAAAACTAAAGCATGTTGATTGCGCATGTGAAGGTTCATACTTCTCGCCTAAAGTAAAATGCAGGAAACATTTTCTTAAATATATAGCAGGGTTTCGGTTTAGTTTTAAGCCGCTCACTCCTTCTGGGAAATATCTCCTCAGCTCTGCATCTCAATAGTAGGCACAGTAACAGTGGAGGAGGAAGAAGCAGCAGTGGCGTTTGATTGGGCGACTGATGTCTGCTGGTCCGCATTTTCGCGCAGTGGGATTCCAAAACTAAAGCATGTTGATTGCGCATGTGAAGGTTCATACTTCTCGCCTAAAGTAAAATGCAGGAAACATTTTCTTAAATATATAGCAGGGTTTCGGTTTAGTTTTAAGCCGCTCACTCCTTCTGGGAAATATCTCCTCAGCTCTGCATCTCAATAGTAGGCACAGTAACAGTGGAGGAGGAAGAAGCAGCAGTGGCGTTTGATTGGGCGACTGATGTCTGCTGGTCCGCATTTTCGCGCAGTGGGATTCCAAAACTAAAGCATGTTGATTGCGCATGTGAAGGTTTATACTTCTCGCCTAAAGTAAAATGCAGGAAACATTTTCTTAAATATATAGCAGGGTTTCGGTTTAGTTTTAAGCCGCTCACTTCTTCTGGGAAATATCTCCTCAGCTCTGCATCTCAATAGTAGGCACAGTAACAGTGGAGGAGGAAGAAGCAGCAGTGGCGTTTGATTGGGCGACTGATGTCTGCTGGTCCGCATTTTCGCGCAGTGGGATTCCAAAACTAAAGCATGTTGATTGCGCATGTGAAGGTTCATACTTCTCGCCTAAAGTAAAATGCAGGAAACATTTTCTTAAATATATAGCAGGGTTTCGGTTTAGTTTTAAGCCGCTCACTCCTTCTGGGAAATATCTCCTCAGCTCTGCATCTCAATAGTAGGCACAGTAACAGTGGAGGAGGAAGAAGCAGCAGTGGCGTTTGATTGGGCGACTGATGTCTGCTGGTCCGCATTTTCGCGCAGTGGGATTCCAAAACTAAAGCATGTTGATTGCGCATGTGAAGGTTCATACTTCTCACCTAAAGTAAAATGCAGGAAACATTTTCTTAAATATATAGCAGGGTTTCGGTTTAGTTTTAAGCCGCTCACTCCTTCTGGGAAATATCTCCTCAGCTCTGCATCTCAATAGTAGGCACAGTAACAGTGGAGGAGGAAGAAGCAGCAGTGGCAATTGATTGGGCGACTGATGTCTGCTGGTCCGCATTTTCGCGCAGTGGGATTCCAAAACTAAAGCATGTTGATTGCGCATGTGAAGGTTCATACTTCTCGCCTAAAGTAAAATGCAGGAAACATTTTCTTAAATATATAGCAGGGTTTCGGTTTAGTTTTAAGCCGCTCACTCCTTCTGGGAAATATCTCCTCAGCTCTGCATCTCAATAGTAGGCACAGTAACAGTGGAGGAGGAAGAAGCAGCAGTGGCGTTTGATTGGGCGACTGATGTCTGCTGGTCCGCATTTTCGCGCAGTGGGATTCCAAAACTAAAGCATGTTGATTGCGCATGTGAAGGTTCATACTTCTCGCCTAAAGTAAAATGCAGGAAACATTTTCTTAAATATATAGCAGGGTTTCGGTTTAGTTTTAAGCCGCTCACTCCTTCTGGGAAATATCTCCTCAGCTCTGCATCTCAATAGTAGGCACAGTAACAGTGGAGGAGGAAGAAGCAGCAGTGGCGTTTGATTGGGCGACTGATGTCTGCTGGTCCGCATTTTCGCGCAGTGGGATTCCAAAACTAAAGCATGTTGATTGCGCATGTGAAGGTTCATACTTCTCGCCTAAAGTAAAATGCAGGAAACATTTTCTAAAATATATAGCAGGGTTTCGGTTTAGTTTTAAGCCGCTCACTCCTTCTGGGAAATATCTCCTCAGCTCTGCATCTCAATAGTAGGCACAGTAACAGTGGAGGAGGAAGAAGCAGCAGTGGCGTTTGATTGGGCGACTGATGTCTGCTGGTCCGCATTTTCGCGCAGTGGGATTCCAAAACTAAAGCATGTTGATTGCGCATGTGAAGGTTCATACTTCTCGCCTAAAGTAAAATGCAGGAAACATTTTCTTAAATATATAGCAGGGTTTCGGTTTAGTTTTAAGCCGCTCACTCCTTCTGGGAAATATCTCCTCAGCTCTGCATCTCAATAGTAGGCACAGTAACAGTGGAGGAGGAAGAAGCAGCAGTGGCGTTTGATTGGGCGACTGATGTCTGCTGGTCCGCATTTTCGCGCAGTGGGATTCCAAAACTAAAGCATGTTGATTGCGCATGTGAAGGTTCATACTTCTCGCCTAAAGTAAAATGCAGGAAACATTTTCTTAAATATATAGCAGGGTTTCGGTTTAGTTTTAAGCCGCTCACTCCTTCTGGGAAATATCTCCTCAGCTCTGCATCTCAATAGTAGGCACAGTAACAGTGGAGGAGGAAGAAGCAGCAGTGGCGTTTGATTGGGCGACTGATGTCTGCTGGTCCGCATTTTCGCGCAGTGGGATTCCAAAACTAAAGCATGTTGATTGCGCATGTGAAGGTTTATACTTCTCGCCTAAAGTAAAATGCAGGAAACATTTTCTTAAATATATAGCAGGGTTTCGGTTTAGTTTTAAGCCGCTCACTCCTTCTGGGAAATATCTCCTCAGCTCTGCATCTCAATAGTAGGCACAGTAACAGTGGAGGAGGAAGAAGCAGCAGTGGCGTTTGATTGGGCGACTGATGTCTGCTGGTCCGCATTTTCGCGCAGTGGGATTCCAAAACTAAAGCATGTTGATTGCGCATGTGAAGGTTCATACTTCTCGCCTAAAGTAAAATGCAGGAAACATTTTCTTAAATATATAGCAGGGTTTCGGTTTAGTTTTAAGCCGCTCACTCCTTCTGGGAAATATCTCCTCAGCTCTGCATCTCAATAGTAGGCACAGTAACAGTGGAGGAGGAAGAAGCAGCAGTGGCGTTTGATTGGGCGACTGATGTCTGCTGGTCCGCATTTTCGCGCAGTGGGATTCCAAAACTAAAGCATGTTGATTGCGCATGTGAAGGTTCATACTTCTCGCCTAAAGTAAAATGCAGGAAACATTTTCTTAAATATATAGCAGGGTTTCGGTTTAGTTTTAAGCCGCTCACTCCTTCTGGGAAATATCTCCTCAGCTCTGCATCTCAATAGTAGGCACAGTAACAGTGGAGGAGGAAGAAGCAGCAGTGGCGTTTGATTGGGCGACTGATGTCTGCTGGTCCGCATTTTCGCGCAGTGGGATTCCAAAACTAAAGCATGTTGATTGCGCATGTGAAGGTTCATACTTCTCGCCTAAAGTAAAATGCAGGAAACATTTTCTTAATTATATAGCAGGGTTTCGGTTTAGTTTTAAGCCGCTCACTCCTTCTGGGAAATATCTCCTCAGCTCTGCATCTCAATAGTAGGCACAGTAACAGTGGAGGAGGAAGAAGCAGCAGTGGCGTTTGATTGGGCGACTGATGTCTGCTGGTCCGCATTTTCGCGCAGTGGGATTCCAAAACTAAAGCATGTTGATTGCGCATGTGAAGGTTCATACTTCTCGCCTAAAGTAAAATGCAGGAAACATTTTCTTAAATATATAGCAGGGTTTCGGTTTAGTTTTAAGCCGCTCACTCCTTCTGGGAAATATCTCCTCAGCTCTGCATCTCAATAGTAGGCACAGTAACAGTGGAGGAGGAAGAAGCAGCAGTGGCATTTGATTGGGCGACTGATGTCTGCTGGTCCGCATTTTCGCGCAGT
This sequence comes from Ranitomeya imitator, assembly GCF_032444005.1. NCBI lineage: Eukaryota > Metazoa > Chordata > Amphibia > Anura > Dendrobatidae > Ranitomeya > Ranitomeya imitator. The sequence continues at coordinate 22,396,186 of NC_091286.1, read as the reverse complement.
GGGATTCCAAAACTAAAGCATGTTGATTGCGCATGTGAAGGTTCATACTTCTCGCCTAAAGTAAAATGCAGGAAACATTTTCTTAAATATATAGCAGGGTTTCGGTTTAGTTTTAAGCCGCTCACTCCTTCTGGCAAATATCTCCTCAGCTCTGCATCTCAATAGTAGGCACAGTAACAGTGGAGGAGGAAGAAGCAGCAGTGGCGTTTGATTGGGCGACTGATGTCTGCTGGTCCGCATTTTCGCGCAGTGGGATTTCAAAACTAAAGCATGTTGATTGCGCATGTGAAGGTTCATACTTCTCGCCTAAAGTAAAATGCAGGAAACATTTTCTTAAATATATAGCAGGGTTTCGGTTTAGTTTTAAGCCGCTCACTCCTTCTGGGAAATATCTCCTCAGCTCTGCATCTCAATAGTAGGCACAGTAACAGTGGAGGAGGAAGAAGCAGCAGTGGCGTTTGATGGGGCGACTGATGTCTGCTGGTCCGCATTTTCGCGCAGTGGGATTCCAAAACTAAAGCATGTTGATTGCGCATGTGAAGGTTCATACTTCTCGCCTAAAGTAAAATGCAGGAAACATTTTCTTAAATATATAGCAGGGTTTCGGTTTAGTTTTAAGCCGCTCACTCCTTCTGGGAAATATCTCCTCAGCTCTGCATCTCAATAGTAGGCACAGTAACAGTGGAGGAGGAAGAAGCAGCAGTGGCGTTTGATGGGGCGACTGATGTCTGCTGGTCCGCATTTTCGCGCAGTGGGATTCCAAAACTAAAGCATGTTGATTGCGCATGTGAAGGTTCATACTTCTCGCCTAAAGTAAAATGCAGGAAACATTTTCTTAAATATATAGCAGGGTTTCGGTTTAGTTTTAAGCCGCTCACTCCTTCTGGGAAATATCTCCTCAGCTCTGCATCTCAATAGTAGGCACAGTAACAGTGGAGGAGGAAGAAGCAGCAGTGGCGTTTGATTGGGCGACTGATGTCTGCTGGTCCGCATTTTCGCGCAGTGGGATTCCAAAACTAAAGCATGTTGATTGCGCATGTGAAGGTTCATACTTCTCGCCTAAAGTAAAATGCAGGAAACATTTTCTTAAATATATAGCAGGGTTTCGGTTTAGTTTTAAGCCGCTCACTCCTTCTGGGAAATATCTCCTCAGCTCTGCATCTCAATAGTAGGCACAGTAACAGTGGAGGAGGAAGAAGCAGCAGTGGCGTTTGATTGGGCGACTGATGTCTGCTGGTCCGCATTTTCGCGCAGTGGGATTCCAAAACTAAAGCATGTTGATTGCGCATGTGAAGGTTCATACTTCTCGCCTAAAGTAAAATGCAGGAAACATTTTCTTAAATATATAGCAGGGTTTCGGTTTAGTTTTAAGCCGCTCACTCCTTCTGGGAAATATCTCCTCAGCTCTGCATCTCAATAGTAGGCACAGTAACAGTGGAGGAGGAAGAAGCAGCAGTGGCGTTTGATTGGGCGACTGATGTCTGCTGGTCCGCATTTTCACGCAGTGGGATTCCAAAACTAAAGCATGTTGATTGCGCATGTGAAGGTTCATACTTCTCGCCTAAAGTAAAATGCAGGAAGCATTTTCTTAAATATATAGCAGGGTTTCGGTTTAGTTTTAAGCCGCTCACTCCTGGGAAATATCTCCTCAGCTCTGCATCTCAATAGTAGGCACAGTAACAGTGGAGGAGGAAGAAGCAGCAGTGGCGTTTGATTGGGCGACTGATGTCTGCTGGTCCGCATTTTCGCGCAGTGGGATTCCAAAACTAAAGCATGTTGATTGCGCATGTGAAGGTTCATACTTCTCGCCTAAAGTAAAATGCAGGAAACATTTTCTAAAATATATAGCAGGGTTTCGGTTTAGTTTTAAGCCGCTCACTCCTTCTGGGAAATATCTCCTCAGCTCTGCATCTGAATAGTAGGCACAGTAACAGTGGAGGAGGAAGAAGCAGCAGTGGCGTTTGATTGGGCGACTGATGTCTGCTGGTCCGCATTTTCGCGCAGTGGGATTCCAAAACTAAAGCATGTTGATTGCGCATGTGAAGGTTCATACTTCTCGCCTAAAGTAAAATGCAGGAAACATTTTCTTAAATATATAGCAGGGTTTCGGTTTAGTTTTAAGCCGCTCACTCCTTCTGGGAAATATCTCCTCAGCTCTGCATCTCAATAGTAGGCACAGTAACAGTGGAGGAGGAAGAAGCAGCAGTGGCGTTTGATTGGGCGACTGATGTCTGCTGGTCCGCATTTTCGCGCAGTGGGATTCCAAAACTAAAGCATGTTGATTGCGCATGTGAAGGTTCATACTTCTCGCCTAAAGTAAAATGCAGGAAACATTTTCTTAAATATATAGCAGGGTTTCGGTTTAGTTTTAAGCCGCTCACTCCTTCTGGGAAATATCTCCTCAGCTCTGCATCTCAATAGTAGGCACAGTAACAGTGGAGGAGGAAGAAGCAGCAGTGGCGTTTGATTGGGCGACTGATGTCTGCTGGTCCGCATTTTCGCGCAGTGGGATTCCAAAACTAAAGCATGTTGATTGCGCATGTGAAGGTTCATACTTCTCGCCTAAAGTAAAATGCAGTAAACATTTTCTTAAATATATAGCAGGGTTTCGGTTTAGTTTTAAGCCGCTCACTCCTTCTGGGAAATATCTCCTCAGCTCTGCATCTCAATAGTAGGCACAGTAACAGTGGAGGAGGAAGAAGCAGCAGTGGCGTTTGATTGGACGACTGATGTCTGCTGGTCCGCATTTTCGCGCAGTGGGATTCCAAAACTAAAGCATGTTGATTGCGCATGTGAAGGTTCATACTTCTCGCCTAAAGTAAAATGCAGGAAACATTTTCTAAAATATATAGCAGGGTTTCGGTTTAGTTTTAAGCCGCTCACTCCTTCTGGGAAATATCTCCTCAGCTCTGCATCTGAATAGTAGGCACAGTAACAGTGGAGGAGGAAGAAGCAGCAGTGGCGTTTGATTGGGCGACTGATGTCTGCTGGTCCGCATTTTCGCGCAGTGGGATTCCAAAACTAAAGCATGTTGATTGCGCATGTGAAGGTTCATACTTCTCGCCTAAAGTAAAATGCAGGAAACATTTTCTTAAATATATAGCAGGGTTTCGGTTTAGTTTTAAGCCGCTCACTCCTTCTGGGAAATATCTCCTCAGCTCTGCATCTCAATAGTAGGCACAGTAACAGTGGAGGAGGAAGAAGCAGCAGTGGCGTTTGATTGGGCGACTGATGTCTGCTGGTCCGCATTTTCGCGCAGTGGGATTCCAAAACTAAAGCATGTTGATTGCGCATGTGAAGGTTCATACTTCTCGCCTAAAGTAAAATGCAGGAAACATTTTCTTAAATATATAGCAGGGTTTCGGTTTAGTTTTAAGCCGCTCACTCCTTCTGGGAAATATCTCCTCAGCTCTGCATCTCAATAGTAGGCACAGTAACAGTGGAGGAGGAAGAAGCAGCAGTGGCGTTTGATTGGACGACTGATGTCTGCTGGTCCGCATTTTCGCGCAGTGGGATTCCAAAACTAAAGCATGTTGATTGCGCATGTGAAGGTTCATACTTCTCGCCTAAAGTAAAATGCAGGAAACATTTTCTTAAATATATAGCAGGGTTTCGGTTTAGTTTTAAGCCGCTCACTCCTTCTGGGAAATATCTCCTCAGCTCTGCATCTCAATAGTAGGCACAGTAACAGTGGAGGAGGAAGAAGCAGCAGTGGCGTTTGATTGGGCGACTGATGTCTGCTGGTCCGCATTTTCGCGCAGTGGGATTCCAAAACTAAAGCATGTTGATTGCGCATGTGAAGGTTCATACTTCTCGCCTAAAGTAAAATGCAGGAAACATTTTCTTAAATATATAGCAGGGTTTCGGTTTAGTTTTAAGCCGCTCACTCCTTCTGGGAAATATCTCCTCAGCTCTGCATCTCAATAGTAGGCACAGTAACAGTGGAGGAGGAAGAAGCAGCAGTGGCGTTTGATTGGGCGACTGATGTCTGCTGGTCCGCATTTTCGCGCAGTGGGATTCCAAAACTAAAGCATGTTGATTGCGCATGTGAAGGTTCATACTTCTCGCCTAAAGTAAAATGCAGGAAACATTTTCTTAAATATATAGCAGGGTTTCGGTTTAGTTTTAAGCCGCTCACTCCTTCTGGGAAATATCTCCTCAGCTCTGCATCTCAATAGTAGGCACAGTAACAGTGGAGGAGGAAGAAGCAGCAGTGGCGTTTGATTGGCGACTGATGTCTGCTGGTCCGCATTTTCGCGCAGTGGGATTCCAAAACTAAAGCATGTTGATTGCGCATGTGAAGGTTCATACTTCTCGCCTAAAGTAAAATGCAGGAAACATTTTCTTAAATATATAGCAGGGTTTCGGTTTAGTTTTAAGCCGCTCACTCCTTCAGGGAAATATCTCCTCAGCTCTGCATCTCAATAGTAGGCACAGTAACAGTGGAGGAGGAAGAAGCAGCAGTGGCGTTTGATTGGGCGACTGATGTCTGCTGGTCCGCATTTTCGCGCAGTGGGATTCCAAAACTAAAGCATGTTGATTGTGCATGTGAAGGTTCATACTTCTCGCCTAAAGTAAAATGCAGGAAACATTTTCTTAAATATATAGCAGGGTTTCGGTTTAGTTTTAAGCCGCTCACTCCTTCTGGGAAATATCTCCTCAGCTCTGCATCTCAATAGTAGGCACAGTAACAGTGGAGGAGGAAGAAGCAGCAGTGGCGTTTGATTGGGCGACTGATGTCTGCTGGTCCGCATTTTCGTGCAGTGGGATTCCAAAACTAAAGCATGTTGATTGCGCATGTGAAGGTTCATACTTCTCGCCTAAAGTAAAATGCAGGAAACATTTTCTTAAATATATAGCAGGGTTTCGGTTTAGTTTTAAGCCGCTCACTCCTTCTGGGAAATATCTCCTCAGCTCTGCATCTCAATAGTAGGCACAGTAACAGTGGAGGAGGAAGAAGCAGCAGTGGCAATTGATTGGGCGACTGATGTCTGCTGGTCCGCATTTTCGCGCAGTGGGATTCCAAAACTAAAGCATGTTGATTGTGCATGTGAAGGTTCATACTTCTCGCCTAAAGTAAAATGCAGGAAACATTTTCTTAAATATATAGCAGGGTTTCGGTTTAGTTTTAAGCCGCTCACTCCTTCTGGGAAATATCTCCTCAGCTCTGCATCTCAATAGTAGGCACAGTAACAGTGGAGGAGGAAGAAGCAGCAGTGGCGTTTGATTGGGCGACTGATGTCTGCTGGTCCGCATTTTCGCGCAGTGGGATTCCAAAACTAAAGCATGTTGATTGCGCATGTGAAGGTTCATACTTCTCGCCTAAAGTAAAATGCAGGAAACATTTTCTTAAATATATAGCAGGGTTTCGGTTTAGTTTTAAGCCGCTCACTCCTTCAGGGAAATATCTCCTCAGCTCTGCATCTCAATAGTAGGCACAGTAACAGTGGAGGAGGAAGAAGCAGCAGTGGCGTTTGATTGGGCGACTGATGTCTGCTGGTCCGCATTTTCGCGCAGTGGGATTCCAAAACTAAAGCATGTTGATTGTGCATGTGAAGGTTCATACTTCTCGCCTAAAGTAAAATGCAGGAAACATTTTCTTAAATATATAGCAGGGTTTCGGTTTAGTTTTAAGCCGCTCACTCCTTCTGGGAAATATCTCCTCAGCTCTGCATCTCAATAGTAGGCACAGTAACAGTGGAGGAGGAAGAAGCAGCAGTGGCGTTTGATTGGGCGACTGATGTCTGCTGGTCCGCATTTTCGTGCAGTGGGATTCCAAAACTAAAGCATGTTGATTGCGCATGTGAAGGTTCATACTTCTCGCCTAAAGTAAAATGCAGGAAACATTTTCTTAAATATATAGCAGGGTTTCGGTTTAGTTTTAAGCCGCTCACTCCTTCAGGGAAATATCTCCTCAGCTCTGCATCTCAATAGTAGGCACAGTAACAGTGGAGGAGGAAGAAGCAGCAGTGGCGTTTGATTGGGCGACTGATGTCTGCTGGTCCGCATTTTCGCGCAGTGGGATTCCAAAACTAAAGCATGTTGATTGTGCATGTGAAGGTTCATACTTCTCGCCTAAAGTAAAATGCAGGAAACATTTTCTTAAATATATAGCAGGGTTTCGGTTTAGTTTTAAGCCGCTCACTCCTTCTGGGAAATATCTCCTCAGCTCTGCATCTCAATAGTAGGCACAGTAACAGTGGAGGAGGAAGAAGCAGCAGTGGCGTTTGATTGGGCGACTGATGTCTGCTGGTCCGCATTTTCGTGCAGTGGGATTCCAAAACTAAAGCATGTTGATTGCGCATGTGAAGGTTCATACTTCTCGCCTAAAGTAAAATGCAGGAAACATTTTCTTAAATATATAGCAGGGTTTCGGTTTAGTTTTAAGCCGCTCACTCCTTCTGGGAAATATCTCCTCAGCTCTGCATCTCAATAGTAGGCACAGTAACAGTGGAGGAGGAAGAAGCAGCAGTGGCGTTTGATTGGGCGACTGATGTCTACTGGTCCGCATTTTCGCGCAGTGGGATTCCAAAACTAAAGCATGTTGATTGCGCATGTGAAGGTTCATACTTCTCGCCTAAAGTAAAATGCAGGAAACATTTTCTTAAATATATAGCAGGGTTTCGGTTTAGTTTTAAGCCGCTCACTCCTTCTGGGAAATATCTCCTCAGCTCTGCATCTCAATAGTAGGCACAGTAACAGTGGAGGAGGAAGAAGCAGCAGTGGCGTTTGATTGGGCGACTGATGTCTGCTGGTCCGCATTTTCGCGCAGTGGGATTCCAAAACTAAAGCATGTTGATTGCGCATGTGAAGGTTCATACTTCTCGCCTAAAGTAAAATGCAGGAAACATTTTCTTAAATATATAGCAGGGTTTCGGTTTAGTTTTAAGCCGCTCACTCCTTCTGGGAAATATCTCCTCAGCTCTGCATCTCAATAGTAGGCACAGTAACAGTGGAGGAGGAAGAAGCAGCAGTGGCGTTTGATTGGGCGACTGATGTCTGCTGGTCCGCATTTTCGCGCAGTGGGATTCCAAAACTAAAGCATGTTGATTGCGCATGTGAAGGTTCATACTTCTCGCCTAAAGTAAAATGCAGGAAACATTTTCTTAAATATATAGCAGGGTTTCGGTTTAGTTTTAAGCCGCTCACTCCTTCTGGGAAATATCTCCTCAGCTCTGCATCTCAATAGTAGGCACAGTAACAGTGGAGGAGGAAAAAGCAGCAGTGGCGTTTGATTGGGCGACTGATGTCTGCTGGTCCGCATTTTCGCGCAGTGGGATTCCAAAACTAAAGCATGTTGATTGCGCATGTGAAGGTTCATACTTCTCGCCTAAAGTAAAATGCAGGAAACATTTTCTTAAATATATAGCAGGGTTTCGGTTTAGTTTTAAGCCGCTCACTCCTTCTGGGAAATATCTCCTCAGCTCTGCATCTCAATAGTAGGCACAGTAACAGTGGAGGAGGAAGAAGCAGCAGTGGCGTTTGATTGGGCGACTGATGTCTGCTGGTCCGCATTTTCGCGCAGTGGGATTCCAAAACTAAAGCATGTTGATTGCGCATGTGAAGGTTCATACTTCTCGCCTAAAGTAAAATGCAGGAAACATTTTCTTAAATATATAGCAGGATTTCGGTTTAGTTTTAAGCCGCTCACTCCTTCTGGGAAATATCTCCTCAGCTCTGCATCTCAATAGTAGGCACAGTAACAGTGGAGGAGGAAGAAGCAGCAGTGGCGTTTGATTGGGCGACTGATGTCTGCTGGTCCGCATTTTCGCGCAGTGGGATTCCAAACTAAAGCATGTTGATTGCGCATGTGAAGGTTCATACTTCTCGCCTAAAGTAAAATGCAGGAAACATTTTCTTAAATATATAGCAGGGTTTCGGTTTAGTTTTAAGCCGCTCACTCCTTCTGGGAAATATCTCCTCAGCTCTGCATCTCAATAGTAGGCACAGTAACAGTGGAGGAGGAAGAAGCAGCAGTGGCGTTTGATGGGGCGACTGATGTCTGCTGGTCCGCATTTTCGCGCAGTGGGATTCCAAAACTAAAGCATGTTGATTGCGCATGTGAAGGTTCATACTTCTCGCCTAAAGTAAAATGCAGGAAACATTTTCTTAAATATATAGCAGGGTTTCGGTTTAGTTTTAAGCCGCTCACTCCTTCTGGGAAATATCTCCTCAGCTCTGCATCTCAATAGTAGGCACAGTAATAGTGGAGGAGGAAGAAGCAGCAGTGGCGTTTGATTGGGCGACTGATGTCTGCTGGTCCGCATTTTCGCGCAGTGGGATTCCAAAACTAAAGCATGTTGATTGCGCATGTGAAGGTTCATACTTCTCGCCTAAAGTAAAATGCAGGAAACATTTTCTTAAATATATAGCAGGGTTTCGGTTTAGTTTTAAGCCGCTCACTCCTTCTGGGAAATATCTCCTCAGCTCTGCATCTCAATAGTAGGCACAGTAACAGTGGAGGAGGAAGAAGCAGCAGTGGCGTTTGATTGGGCGACTGATGTCTGCTGGTCCGCATTTTCGCGCAGTGGGATTCCAAAACTAAAGCATGTTGATTGCGCATGTGAAGGTTCATACTTCTTGCCTAAAGTAAAATGCAGGAAACATTTTCTTAAATATATAGCAGGGTTTCGGTTTAGTTTTAAGCCGCTCACTCCTTCTGGGAAATATCTCCTCAGCTCTGCATCTCAATAGTAGGCACAGTAACAGTGGAGGAGGAAGAAGCAGCAGTGGCGTTTGATTGGGCGACTGATGTCTGCTGGTCCGCATTTTCGCGCAGTGGGATTCCAAAACTAAAGCATGTTGATTGCGCATGTGAAGGTTCATACTTCTCGCCTAAAGTAAAATGCAGGAAACATTTTCTTAAATATATAGCAGGGTTTCGGTTTAGTTTTAAGCCGCTCACTCCTTCTGGGAAATATCTCCTCAGCTCTGCATCTCAATAGTAGGCACAGTAACAGTGGAGGAGGAAGAAGCAGCAGTGGCGTTTGATTGGGCGACTGATGTCTGCTGGTCCGCATTTTCGCGCAGTGGGATTCCAAAACTAAAGCATGTTGATTGCGCATGTGAAGGTTCATACTTCTCGCCTAAAGTAAAATGCAGGAAGCATTTTCTTAAATATATAGCAGGGTTTCGGTTTAGTTTTAAGCCGCTCACTCCTGGGAAATATCTCCTCAGCTCTGCATCTCAATAGTAGGCACAGTAACAGTGGAGGAGGAAGAAGCAGCAGTGGCGTTTGATTGGGCGACTGATGTCTGCTGGTCCGCATTTTCGCGCAGTGGGATTCCAAAACTAAAGCATGTTGATTGCGCATGTGAAGGTTCATACTTCTCGCCTAAAGTAAAATGCAGGAAACATTTTCTAAAATATATAGCAGGGTTTCGGTTTAGTTTTGAGCCGCTCACTCCTTCTGGGAAATATCTCCTCAGCTCTGCATCTGAATAGTAGGCACAGTAACAGTGGAGGAGGAAGAAGCAGCAGTGGCGTTTGATTGGGCGACTGATGTCTGCTGGTCCGCATTTTCGCGCAGTGGGATTCCAAAACTAAAGCATGTTGATTGCGCATGTGAAGGTTCATACTTCTCGCCTAAAGTAAAATGCAGGAAACATTTTCTTAAATATATAGCAGGGTTTCGGTTTAGTTTTAAGCCGCTCACTCCTTCTGGGAAATATCTCCTCAGCTCTGCATCTCAATAGTAGGCACAGTAACAGTGGAGGAGGAAGAAGCAGCAGTGGCGTTTGATTGGGCGACTGATGTCTGCTGGTCCGCATTTTCGCGCAGTGGGATTCCAAAACTAAAGCATGTTGATTGCGCATGTGAAGGTTCATACTTCTCGCCTAAAGTAAAATGCAGGAAACATTTTCTTAAATATATAGCAGGGTTTCGGTTTAGTTTTAAGCCGCTCACTCCTTCTGGGAAATATCTCCTCAGCTCTGCATCTCAATAGTAGGCACAGTAACAGTGGAGGAGGAAGAAGCAGCAGTGGCATTTGATTGGGCGACTGATGTCTGCTGGTCCGCATTTTCGCGCAGTGGGATTCCAAAACTAAAGCATGTTGATTGCGCATGTGAAGGTTCATACTTCTCGCCTAAAGTAAAATGCAGGAAACATTTTCTTAAATATATAGCAGGGTTTCGGTTTAGTTTTAAGCCGCTCACTCCTTCTGGGAAATATCTCCTCAGCTCTGCATCTCAATAGTAGGCACAGTAACAGTGGAGGAGGAAGAAGCAGCAGTGGCGTTTGATTGGACGACTGATGTCTGCTGGTCCGCATTTTCGTGCAGTGGGATTCCAAAACTAAAGCATGTTGATTGCGCATGTGAAGGTTCATACTTCTCGCCTAAAGTAAAATGCAGGAAACATTTTCTTAAATATATAGCAGGGTTTCGGTTTAGTTTTAAGCCGCTCACTCCTTCTGGGAAATATCTCCTCAGCTCTGCATCTCAATAGTAGGCACAGTAACAGTGGAGGAGGAAGAAGCAGCAGTGGCGTTTGATTGCGCGACTGATGTCTGCTGGTCCGCATTTTCGCGCAGTGGGATTCCAAAACTAAAGCATGTTGATTGCGCATGTGAAGGTTCATACTTCTCGCCTAAAGTAAAATGCAGGAAACATTTTCTTAAATATATAGCAGGGTTTCGGTTTAGTTTTAAGCCGCTCACTCCTTCTGGGAAATATCTCCTCAGCTCTGCATCTCAATAGTAGGCACAGTAACAGTGGAGGAGGAAGAAGCAGCAGTGGCGTTTGATTGGGCGACTGATGTCTGCTGGTCCGCATTTTCGCGCAGTGGGATTCCAAAACTAAAGCATGTTGATTGCGCATGTGAAGGTTCATACTTCTCGCCTAAAGTAAAATGCAGGAAACATTTTCTTAAATATATAGCAGGGTTTCGGTTTAGTTTTAAGCCGCTCACTCCTTCTGGGAAATATCTCCTCAGCTCTGCATCTCAATAGTAGGCACAGTAACAGTGGAGGAGGAAGAAGCAGCAGTGGCGTTTGATTGGGCGACTGATGTCTGCTGGTCCGCATTTTCGCGCAGTGGGATTCCAAAACTAAAGCATGTTGATTGCGCATGTGAAGGTTCATACTTCTCGCCTAAAGTAAAATGCAGGAAACATTTTCTTAAATATATAGCAGGGTTTCGGTTTAGTTTTAAGCCGCTCACTCCTTCTGGGAAATATCTCCTCAGCTCTGCATCTCAATAGTAGGCACAGTAACAGTGGAGGAGGAAGAAGCAGCAGTGGCGTTTGATTGGGCGACTGATGTCTGCTGGTCCGCATTTTCGCGCAGTGGGATTCCAAAACTAAAGCATGTTGATTGCGCATGTGAAGGTTCATACTTCTCGCCTAAAGTAAAATGCAGGAAACATTTTCTTAAATGTATAGCAGGGTTTCGGTTTAGTTTTAAGCCGCTCACTCCTTCTGGGAAATATCTCCTCAGCTCTGCATCTCAATAGTAGGCACAGTAACAGTGGAGGAGGAAGAAGCAGCAGTGGCGTTTGATTGGGCGACTGATGTCTGCTGGTCCGCATTTTCGCGCAGTGGGATTCCAAAACTAAAGCATGTTGATTGCGCATGTGAAGGTTCATACTTCTCGCCTAAAGTAAAATGCAGGAAACATTTTCTTAAATATATAGCAGGGTTTCGGTTTAGTTTTAAGCCGCTCACTCCTTCTGGGAAATATCTCCTCAGCTCTGCATCTCAATAGTAGGCACAGTAACAGTGGAGGAGGAAGAAGCAGCAGTGGCGTTTGATTGGGCGACTGATGTCTGCTGGTCCGCATTTTCGCGCAGTGGGATTCCAAAACTAAAGCATGTTGATTGCGCATGTGAAGGTTCATACTTCTCGCCTAAAGTAAAATGCAGGAAACATTTTCTTAAATATATAGCAGGGTTTCGGTTTAGTTTTAAGCCGCTCACTCCTTCTGGGAAATATCTCCTCAGCTCTGCATCTCAATAGTAGGCACAGTAACAGTGGAGGAGGAAGAAGCAGCAGTGGCGTTTGATTGGGCGACTGATGTCTGCTGGTCCGCATTTTCGCGCAGTGGGATTCCAAAACTAAAGCATGTTGATTGCGCATGTGAAGGTTCATACTTCTCGCCTAAAGTAAAATGCAGTAAACATTTTCTTAAATATATAGCAGGGTTTCGGTTTAGTTTTAAGCCGCTCACTCCTTCTGGGAAATATCTCCTCAGCTCTGCATCTCAATAGTAGGCACAGTAACAGTGGAGGAGGAAGAAGCAGCAGTGGCGTTTGATTGGACGACTGATGTCTGCTGGTCCGCATTTTCGCGCAGTGGGATTCCAAAACTAAAGCATGTTGATTGCGCATGTGAAGGTTCATACTTCTCGCCTAAAGTAAAATGCAGGAAACATTTTCTAAAATATATAGCAGGGTTTCGGTTTAGTTTTAAGCCGCTCACTCCTTCTGGGAAATATCTCCTCAGCTCTGCATCTGAATAGTAGGCACAATAACAGTGGAGGAGGAAGAAGCAGCAGTGGCGTTTGATTGGGCGACTGATGTCTGCTGGTCCGCATTTTCGCGCAGTGGGATTCCAAAACTAAAGCATGTTGATTGCGCATGTGAAGGTTCATACTTCTTGCCTAAAGTAAAATGCAGGAAACATTTTCTTAAATATATAGCAGGGTTTCGGTTTAGTTTTAAGCCGCTCACTCCTTCTGGGAAATATCTCCTCAGCTCTGCATCTCAATAGTAGGCACAGTAACAGTGGAGGAGGAAGAAGCAGCAGTGGCGTTTGATTGGGCGACTGATGTCTGCTGGTCCGCATTTTCGCGCAGTGGGATTCCAAAACTAAAGCATGTTGATTGCGCATGTGAAGGTTCATACTTCTCGCCTAAAGTAAAATGCAGGAAACATTTTCTTAAATATATAGCAGGGTTTCGGTTTAGTTTTAAGCCGCTCACTCCTTCTGGGAAATATCTCCTCAGCTCTGCATCTCAATAGTAGGCACAGTAACAGTGGAGGAGGAAGAAGCAGCAGTGGCGTTTGATTGGGCGACTGATGTCTGCTGGTCCGCATTTTCGCGCAGTGGGATTCCAAAACTAAAGCATGTTGATTGCGCATGTGAAGGGTCATACTTCTCGCCTAAAGTAAAATGCAGGAAACATTTTCTTAAATATATAGCAGGGTTTCGGTTTAGTTTTAAGCCGCTCACTCCTTCTGGGAAATATCTCCTCAGCTCTGCATCTCAATAGTAGGCACAGTAACAGTGGAGGAGGAAGAAGCAGCAGTGGCGTTTGATTGGACGACTGATGTCTGCTGGTCCGCATTTTCGCGCAGTGGGATTCCAAAACTAAAGCATGTTGATTGCGCATGTGAAGGTTCATACTTCTCGCCTAAAGTAAAATGCAGGAAACATTTTCTTAAATATATAGCAGGGTTTCGGTTTAGTTTTAAGCCGCTCACTCCTTCTGGGAAATATCTCCTCAGCTCTGCATCTCAATAGTAGGCACAGTAACAGTGGAGGAGGAAGAAGCAGCAGTGGCGTTTGATTGGGCGACTGATGTCTGCTGGTCCGCATTTTCGCGCAGTGGGATTCCAAAACTAAAGCATGTTGATTGCGCATGTGAAGGTTCATACTTCTCGCCTAAAGTAAAATGCAGGAAACATTTTCTTAAATATATAGCAGGGTTTCGGTTTAGTTTTAAGCCGCTCACTCCTTCTGGGAAATATCTCCTCAGCTCTGCATCTCAATAGTAGGCACAGTAACAGTGGAGGAGGAAGAAGCAGCAGTGGCGTTTGATTGGGCGACTGATGTCTGCTGGTCCGCATTTTCGCGCAGTGGGATTCCAAAACTAAAGCATGTTGATTGCGCATGTGAAGGTTCATACTTCTCGCCTAAAGTAAAATGCAGGAAACATTTTCTTAAATATATAGCAGGGTTTCGGTTTAGTTTTAAGCCGCTCACTCCTTCTGGGAAATATCTCCTCAGCTCTGCATCTCAATAGTAGGCACAGTAACAGTGGAGGAGGAAGAAGCAGCAGTGGCGTTTGATTGGGCGACTGATGTCTGCTGGTCCGCATTTTCGCGCAGTGGGATTCCAAAACTAAAGCATGTTGATTGCGCATGTGAAGGTTCATACTTCTCGCCTAAAGTAAAATGCAGGAAACATTTTCTTAAATATATAGCAGGGTTTCGGTTTAGTTTTAAGCCGCTCACTCCTTCTGGGAAATATCTCCTCAGCTCTGCATCTCAATAGTAGGCACAGTAACAGTGGAGGAGGAAGAAGCAGCAGTGGCGTTTGATTGGGCGACTGATGTCTGCTGGTCCGCATTTTCGCGCAGTGGGATTCCAAAACTAAAGCATGTTGATTGCGCATGTGAAGGTTCATACTTCTCGCCTAAAGTAAAATGGAGGAAACATTTTCTTAAATATATAGCAGGGTTTCGGTTTAGTTTTAAGCCGCTCACTCCTTCTGGGAAATATCTCCTCAGCTCTGCATCTCAATAGTAGGCACAGTAACAGTGGAGGAGGAAGAAGCAGCAGTGGCGTTTGATTGGGCGACTGATGTCTGCTGGTCCGCATTTTCGCGCAGTGGGATTCCAAAACTAAAGCATGTTGATTGCGCATGTGAAGGTTCATACTTCTCGCCTAAAGTAAAATGCAGGAAACATTTTCTTAAATATATAGCAGGGTTTCGGTTTAGTTTTAAGCCGCTCACTCCTTCTGGGAAATATCTCCTCAGCTCTGCATCTCAATAGTAGGCACAGTAACAGTGGAGGAGGAAGAAGCAGCAGTGGCGTTTGATTGGGCGACTGATGTCTGCTGGTCCGCATTTTCGCGCAGTGGGATTCCAAAACTAAAGCATGTTGATTGCGCATGTGAAGGTTCATACTTCTCGCCTAAAGTAAAATGCAGGAAACATTTTCTTAAATATATAGCAGGGTTTCGGTTTAGTTTTAAGCCGCTCACTCCTTCTGGGAAATATCTCCTCAGCTCTGCATCTCAATAGTAGGCACAGTAACAGTGGAGGAGGAAAAAGCAGCAGTGGCGTTTGATTGGGCGACTGATGTCTGCTGGTCCGCATTTTAGCGCAGTGGGATTCCAAAACTAAAGCATGTTGATTGCGCATGTGAAGGTTCATACTTCTCGCCTAAAGTAAAATGCAGGAAACATTTTCTTAAATATATAGCAGGGTTTCGGTTTAGTTTTAAGCCGCTCACTCCTTCTGGGAAATATCTCCTCAGCTCTGCATCTCAATAGTAGGCACAGTAACAGTGGAGGAGGAAGAAGCAGCAGTGGCGTTTGATTGGGCGACTGATGTCTGCTGGTCCGCATTTTCGCGCAGTGGGATTCCAAAACTAAAGCATGTTGATTGCGCATGTGAAGGTTCATACTTCTCGCCTAAAGTAAAATGCAGGAAACATTTTCTTAAATATATAGCAGGATTTCGGTTTAGTTTTAAGCCGCTCACTCCTTCTGGGAAATATCTCCTCAGCTCTGCATCTGAATAGTAGGCACAGTAACAGTGGAGGAGGAAGAAGCAGCAGTGGCGTTTGATTGGGCGACTGATGTCTGCTGGTCCGCATTTTCGCGCAGTGGGATTCCAAAACTAAAGCATGTTGATTGCGCATGTGAAGGTTCATACTTCTCGCCTAAAGTAAAATGCAGGAAACATTTTCTTAAATATATAGCAGGGTTTCGGTTTAGTTTTAAGCCGCTCACTCCTTCTGGGAAATATCTCCTCAGCTCTGCATCTCAATAGTAGGCACAGTAACAGTGGAGGAGGAAGAAGCAGCAGTGGCGTTTGATGGGGCGACTGATGTCTGCTGGTCCGCATTTTCGCGCAGTGGGATTCCAAAACTAAAGCATGTTGATTGCGCATGTGAAGGTTCATACTTCTCGCCTAAAGTAAAATGCAGGAAATATTTTCTTAAATATATAGCAGGGTTTCGGTTTAGTTTTAAGCCGCTCACTCCTTCTGGGAAATATCTCCTCAGCTCTGCATCTCAATAGTAGGCACAGTAATAGTGGAGGAGGAAGAAGCAGCAGTGGCGTTTGATTGGGCGACTGATGTCTGCTGGTCCGCATTTTCGCGCAGTGGGATTCCAAAACTAAAGCATGTTGATTGCGCATGTGAAGGTTCATACTTCTCGCCTAAAGTAAAATGCAGGAAACATTTTCTTAAATATATAGCAGGGTTTCGGTTTAGTTTTAAGCCGCTCACTCCTTCTGGGAAATATCTCCTCAGCTCTGCATCTCAATAGTAGGCACAGTAACAGTGGAGGAGGAAGAAGCAGCAGTGGCGTTTGATTGGGCCACTGATGTCTGCTGGTCCGCATTTTCGCGCAGTGGGATTCCAAAACTAAAGCATGTTGATTGCGCATGTGAAGGTTCATACTTCTCGCCTAAAGTAAAATGCAGGAAACATTTTCTTAAATATATAGCAGGGTTTCGGTTTAGTTTTAAGCCGCTCACTCCTTCTGGGAAATATCTCCTCAGCTCTGCATCTCAATAGTAGGCACAGTAACAGTGGAGGAGGAAGAAGCAGCAGTGGCGTTTGATTGGGCGACTGATGTCTGCTGGTCCGCATTTTCGCGCAGTGGGATTCCAAAACTAAAGCATGTTGATTGCGCATGTGAAGGTTCATACTTCTCGCCTAAAGTAAAATGCAGGAAACATTTTCTTAAATATATAGCAGGGTTTCGGTTTAGTTTTAAGCCGCTCACTCCTTCTGGGAAATATCTCCTCAGCTCTGCATCTCAATAGTAGGCACAGTAACAGTGGAGGAGGAAGAAGCAGCAGTGGCGTTTGATTGGGCGACTGATGTCTGCTGGTCCGCATTTTCGCGCAGTGGGATTCCAAAACTAAAGCATGTTGATTGCGCATGTGAAGGTTCATACTTCTCGCCTAAAGTAAAATGCAGGAAACATTTTCTTAAATATATAGCAGGGTTTCGGTTTAGTTTTAAGCCGCTCACTCCTTCTGGGAAATATCTCCTCAGCTCTGCATCTCAATAGTAGGCACAGTAACAGTGGAGGAGGAAGAAGCAGCAGTGGCGTTTGATGGGGCGACTGATGTCTGCTGGTCCGCATTTTCGCGCAGTGGGATTCCAAAACTAAAGCATGTTGATTGCGCATGTGAAGGTTCATACTTCTCGCCTAAAGTAAAATGCAGGAAATATTTTCTTAAATATATAGCAGGGTTTCGGTTTAGTTTTAAGCCGCTCACTCCTTCTGGGAAATATCTCCTCAGCTCTGCATCTCAATAGTAGGCACAGTAATAGTGGAGGAGGAAGAAGCAGCAGTGGCGTTTGATTGGGCGACTGATGTCTGCTGGTCCGCATTTTCGCGCAGTGGGATTCCAAAACTAAAGCATGTTGATTGCGCATGTGAAGGTTCATACTTCTCGCCTAAAGTAAAATGCAGGAAACATTTTCTTAAATATATAGCAGGGTTTCGGTTTAGTTTTAAGCCGCTCACTCCTTCTGGGAAATATCTCCTCAGCTCTGCATCTCAATAGTAGGCACAGTAACAGTGGAGGAGGAAGAAGCAGCAGTGGCGTTTGATTGGGCGACTGATGTCTGCTGGTCCGCATTTTCGCGCAGTGGGATTCCAAAACTAAAGCATGTTGATTGCGCATGTGAAGGTTCATACTTCTCGCCTAAAGTAAAATGCAGGAAACATTTTCTAAAATATATAGCAGGGTTTCGGTTTAGTTTTAAGCCGCTCACTCCTTCTGGGAAATATCTCCTCAGCTCTGCATCTGAATAGTAGGCACAGTAACAGTGGAGGAGGAAGAAGCAGCAGTGGCGTTTGATTGGGCGACTGATGTCTGCTGGTCCGCATTTTCGCGCAGTGGGATTCCAAAACTAAAGCATGTTGATTGCGCATGTGAAGGTTCATACTTCTCGCCTAAAGTAAAATGCAGGAAACATTTTCTTAAATATATAGCAGGGTTTCAGTTTAGTTTTAAGCCGCTCACTCCTTCTGGGAAATATCTCCTCAGCTCTGCATCTCAATAGTAGGCACAGTAACAGTGGAGGAGGAAGAAGCAGCAGTGGCGTTTGATTGGGCGACTGATGTCTGCTGGTCCGCATTTTCGCGCAGTGGGATTCCAAAACTAAAGCATGTTGATTGCGCATGTGAAGGTTCATACTTCTCGCCTAAAGTAAAATGCAGGAAACATTTTCTTAAATATATAGCAGGGTTTCGGTTTAGTTTTAAGCCGCTCACTCCTTCTGGGAAATATCTCCTCAGCTCTGCATCTCAATAGTAGGCACAGTAACAGTGGAGGAGGAAGAAGCAGCAGTGGCGTTTGATTGGGCGACTGATGTCTGCTGGTCCGCATTTTCGTGCAGTGGGATTCCAAAACTAAAGCATGTTGATTGCGCATGTGAAGGTTCATACTTCTCGCCTAAAGTAAAATGCAGGAAACATTTTCTTAAATATATAGCAGGGTTTCGGTTTAGTTTTAAGCCGCTCACTCCTTCTGGGAAATATCTCCTCAGCTCTGCATCTCAATAGTAGGCACAGTAACAGTGGAGGAGGAAGAAGCAGCAGTGGCGTTTGATGGGGCGACTGATGTCTGCTGGTCCGCATTTTCGCGCAGTGGGATTCCAAAACTAAAGCATGTTGATTGCGCATGTGAAGGTTCATACTTCTCGCCTAAAGTAAAATGCAGGAAACATTTTCTTAAATATATAGCAGGGTTTCGGTTTAGTTTTAAGCCGCTCACTCCTTCTGGGAAATATCTCCTCAGCTCTGCATCTCAATAGTAGGCACAGTAATAGTGGAGGAGGAAGAAGCAGCAGTGGCGTTTGATTGGGCGACTGATGTCTGCTGGTCCGTATTTTCGCGCAGTGGGATTCCAAAACTAAAGCATGTTGATTGCGCATGTGAAGGTTCATACTTCTCGCCTAAAGTAAAATGCAGGAAACATTTTCTTAAATATATAGCAGGGTTTCGGTTTAGTTTTAAGCCGCTCACTCCTTCTGGGAAATATCTCCTCAGCTCTGCATCTCAATAGTAGGCACAGTAACAGTGGAGGAGGAAGAAGCAGCAGTGGCGTTTGATTGGGCGACTGATGTCTGCTGGTCCGCATTTTCGCGCAGTGGGATTCCAAAACTAAAGCATGTTGATTGCGCATGTGAAGGTTCATACTTCTCGCCTAAAGTAAAATGCAGGAAACATTTTCTTAAATATATAGCAGGGTTTCGGTTTAGTTTTAAGCCGCTCACTCCTTCTGGGAAATATCTCCTCAGCTCTGCATCTGAATAGTAGGCACAGTAACAGTGGAGGAGGAAGAAGCAGCAGTGGCGTTTGATTGGGCGACTGATGTCTGCTGGTCCGCATTTTCGCGCAGTGGGATTCCAAAACTAAAGCATGTTGATTGCGCATGTGAAGGTTCATACTTCTCGCCTAAAGTAAAATGCAGGAAACATTTTCTTAAATATATAGCAGGGTTTCGGTTTAGTTTTAAGCCGCTCACTCCTTCTGGGAAATATCTCCTCAGCTCTGCATCTCAATAGTAGGCACAGTAACAGTGGAGGAGGAAGAAGCAGCAGTGGCGTTTGATTGGGCGACTGGTGTCTGCTGGTCCGCATTTTCGCGCAGTGGGATTCCAAAACTAAAGCATGTTGATTGCGCATGTGAAGGTTCATACTTCTCGCCTAAAGTAAAATGCAGGAAACATTTTCTTAAATATATAGCAGGGTTTCGGTTTAGTTTTAAGCCGCTCACTCCTTCTGGGAAATATCTCCTCAGCTCTGCATCTCAATAGTAGGCACAGTAACAGTGGAGGAGGAAGAAGCAGCAGTGGCGTTTGATTGGGCGACTGATGTCTGCTGGTCCGCATTTTCGCGCAGTGGGATTCCAAAACTAAAGCATGTTGATTGCGCATGTGAAGGTTCATACTTCTCGCCTAAAGTAAAATGCAGTAAACATTTTCTTAAATATATAGCAGGGTTTCGGTTTAGTTTTAAGCCGCTCACTCCTTCTGGGAAATATCTCCTCAGCTCTGCATCTCAATAGTAGGCACAGTAACAGTGGAGGAGGAAGAAGCAGCAGTGGCACTTGATTGGACGACTGATGTCTGCTGGTCCGCATTTTCGCGCAGTGGGATTCCAAAACTAAAGCATGTTGATTGCGCATGTGAAGGTTCATACTTCTCGCCTAAAGTAAAATGCAGGAAACATTTTCTAAAATATATAGCAGGGTTTCGGTTTAGTTTTAAGCCGCTCACTCCTTCTGGGAAATATCTCCTCAGCTCTGCATCTGAATAGTAGGCACAGTAACAGTGGAGGAGGAAGAAGCAGCAGTGGCGTTTGATTGGGCGACTGATGTCTGCTGGTCCGCATTTTCGCACAGTGGGATTCCAAAACTAAAGCATGTTGATTGCGCATGTGAAGGTTCATACTTCTCGCCTAAAGTAAAATGCAGGAAACATTTTCTTAAATATATAGCAGGGTTTTGGTTTAGTTTTAAGCCGCTCACTCCTTCTGGGAAATATCTCCTCACCTCTGCATCTCAATAGTAGGCACAGTAACAGTGGAGGAGGAAGAAGCAGCAGTGGCGTTTGATTGGGCGACTGATGTCTGCTGGTCCGCATTTTCGCGCAGTGGGATTCCAAAACTAAAGCATGTTGATTGCGCATGTGAAGGTTCATACTTCTCGCCTAAAGTAAAATGCAGGAAACATTTTCTTAAATATATAGCAGGGTTTCGGTTTAGTTTTAAGCCGCTCACTCCTTCTGGGAAATATCTCCTCAGCTCTGCATCTCAATAGTAGGCACAGTAACAGTGGAGGAGGAAGAAGCAGCAGTGGCGTTTGATTGGGCGACTGATGTCTGCTGGTCCGCATTTTCGCGCAGTGGGATTCCAAAACTAAAGCATGTTGATTGCGCATGTGAAGGTTCATACTTCTCGCCTAAAGTAAAATGCAGTAAACATTTTCTTAAATATATAGCAGGGTTTCGGTTTAGTTTTAAGCCGCTCACTCCTTCTGGGAAATATCTCCTCAGCTCTGCATCTCAATAGTAGGCACAGTAACAGTGGAGGAGGAAGAAGCAGCAGTGGCGTTTGATTGGACGACTGATGTCTGCTGGTCCGCATTTTCGCGCAGTGGGATTCCAAAACTAAAGCATGTTGATTGCGCATGTGAAGGTTCATACTTCTCGCCTAAAGTAAAATGCAGGAAACATTTTCTTAAATATATAGCAGGGTTTCGGTTTAGTTTTAAGCCGCTCACTCCTTCTGGGAAATATCTCCTCAGCTCTGCATCTCAATAGTAGGCACAGTAACAGTGGAGGAGGAAGAAGCAGCAGTGGCGTTTGATTGGGCGACTGATGTCTGCTGGTCCGCATTTTCGCGCAGTGGGATTCCAAAACTAAAGCATGTTGATTGCGCATGTGACGGTTCATACTTCTCGCCTAAAGTAAAATGCAGGAAACATTTTCTTAAATATATAGCAGGGTTTTGGTTTAGTTTTAAGCCGCTCACTCCTTCTGGGAAATATCTCCTCAGCTCTGCATCTCAATAGTAGGCACAGTAACAGTGGAGGAGGAAGAAGCAGCAGTGGCGTTTGATTGGGCGACTGATGTCTTCTGGTCCGCATTTTCGCGCAGTGGGATTCCAAAACTAAAGCATGTTGATTGCGCATGTGAAGGTTCATACTTCTCGCCTAAAGTAAAATGCAGGAAACATTTTCTTAAATATATAGCAGGGTTTCGGTTTAGTTTTTAGCCGCTCACTCCTTCTGGGAAATATCTCCTCAGCTCTGCATCTCAATAGTAGGCACAGTAACAGTGGAGGAGGAAGAAGCAGCAGTGGCGTTTGATTGGGCGACTGATGTCTGCTGGTCCGCATTTTCGCGCAGTGGGATTCCAAAACTAAAGCATGTTGATTGCGCATGTGAAGGTTCATACTTCTCGCCTAAAGTAAAATGCAGGAAACATTTTCTTAAATATATAGCAGGGTTTCGGTTTAGTTTTAAGCCGCTCACTCCTTCTGGGAAATATCTCCTCAGCTCTGCATCTCAATAGTAGGCACAGTAACAGTGGAGGAGGAAGAAGCAGCAGTGGCGTTTGATTGGGCGACTGATGTCTGCTGGTCCGCATTTTCGCGCCGTGGGATTCCAAAACTAAAGCATGTTGATTGCGCATGTGAAGGTTCATACTTCTCGCCTAAAGTAAAATGCAGGAAACATTTTCTTAAATATATAGCAGGGTTTCGGTTTAGTTTTAAGCCGCTCACTCCTTCTGGGAAATATCTCCTCAGCTCTGCATCTCAATAGTAGGCACAGTAACAGTGGAGGAGGAAGAAGCAGCAGTGGCGTTTGATTGGGCGACTGATGTCTGCTGGTCCGCATTTTCACGCCGTGGGATTCCAAAACTAAAGCATGTTGATTGCGCATGTGAAGGTTCATACTTCTCGCCTAAAGTAAAATGCAGGAAACATTTTCTTTAAAATATATAGCAGGGTTTCGGTTTAGTTTTAAGCCGCTCACTCCTTCTGGGAAATATCTCCTCAGCTCTGCATCTCAATAGTAGGCACAGTAACAGTGGAGGAGGAAGAAGCAGCAGTGGCATTTGATTGGGCGACTGATGTCTGCTGGTCCGCATTTTCGCGCAGTGGGATTCCAAAACTAAAGCATGTTGATTGCGCATGTGAAGGTTCATACTTCTCGCCTAAAGTAAAATGCAGGAAACATTTTCTTAAATATATAGCAGGGTTTCGGTTTAGTTTTAAGCCGCTCACTCCTTCTGGGAAATATCTCCTCAGCTCTGCATCTCAATAGTAGGCACAGTAACAGTGGAGGAGGAAGAAGCAGCAGTGGCGTTTGATTGGGCGACTGATGTCTGCTGGTCCGCATTTTCGCGCAGTGGGATTCCAAAACTAAAGCATGTTGATTGCGCATGTGAAGGTTCATACTTCTCGCCTAAAGTAAAATGCAGGAAACATTTTCTTAAATATATAGCAGGGTTTCGGTTTAGTTTTAAGCCGCTCACTCCTTTTGGGAAATATCTCCTCAGCGCTGCATCTCAATAGTAGGCACAGTAACAGTGGAGGAGGAAGAAGCAGCAGTGGCGTTTGATTGGGCGACTGATGTCTGCTGGTCCGCATTTTCGCGCAGTGGGATTCCAAAACTAAAGCATGTTGATTGCGCATGTGAAGGTTCATACTTCTCGCCTAAAGTAAAATGCAGGAAACATTTCCTTAAATATATAGCAGGGTTTCGGTTTAGTTTTAAGCCGCTCACTCCTTCTGGGAAATATCTCCTCAGCTCTGCATCTCAATAGTAGGCACAGTAACAGTGGAGGAGGAAGAAGCAGCAGTGGCGTTTGATTGGGCGACTGATGTCTGCTGGTCCGCATTTTCGCGCAGTGGGATTCCAAAACTAAAGCATGTTGATTGCGCATGTGAAGGTTCATACTTCTCGCCTAAAGTAAAATGCAGGAAACATTTTCTTAAATATATAGCAGGGTTTCGGTTTAGTTTTAAGCCGCTCACTCCTTCTGGGAAATATCTCCTCAGCTCTGCATCTCAATAGTAGGCACAGTAACAGTGGAGGAAGAAGAAGCAGCAGTGGCGTTTGATTGGGCGACTGATGTCTGCTGGTCCGCATTTTCGCGCAGTGGGATTCCAAAACTAAAGCATGTTGATTGCGCATGTGAAGGTTCATACTTCTCGCCTAAAGTAAAATGCAGGAAACATTTTCTTAAATATATAGCAGGGTTTCGGTTTAGTTTTAAGCCGCTCACTCCTTCTGGGAAATATCTCCTCAGCTCTGCATCTCAATAGTAGGCACAGTAACAGTGGAGGAGGAAGAAGCAGCAGTGGCGTTTGATTGGGCGACTGATGTCTGCTGGTCCGCATTTTCGCGCAGTGGGATTCCAAAACTAAAGCATGTTGATTGCGCATGTGAAGGTTCATACTTCTCGCCTAAAGTAAAATGCAGGAAACATTTTCTTAAATATATAGCAGGGTTTTGGTTTAGTTTTAAGCCGCTCACTCCTTCTGGGAAATATCTCCTCAGTTCTGCATCTCAATAGTAGGCACAGTAACAGTGGAGGAGGAAAAAGCAGCAGTGGCGTTTGATTGGGCGACTGATGTCTGCTGGTCCGCATTTTCGCGCAGTGGGATTCCAAAACTAAAGCATGTTGATTGCGCATGTGAAGGTTCATACTTCTCGCCTAAAGTAAAATGCAGGAAACATTTTCTTAAATATATAGCAGGGTTTCGGTTTAGTTTTAAGCCGCTCACTCCTTCTGGGAAATATCTCCTCAGCTCTGCATCTCAATAGTAGGCACAGTAACAGTGGAGGAGGAAGAAGCAGCAGTGGCGTTTGATTGGGCGACTGATGTCTGCTGGTCCGCATTTTCGCGCAGTGGGATTCCAAAACTAAAGCATGTTGATTGCGCATGTGAAGGTTCATACTTCTCGCCTAAAGTAAAATGCAGGAAACATTTTCTTAAATATATAGCAGGATTTCGGTTTAGTTTTAAGCCGCTCACTCCTTCTGGGAAATATCTCCTCAGCTCTGCATCTCAATAGTAGGCACAGTAACAGTGGAGGAGGAAGAAGCAGCAGTGGCGTTTGATTGGGCGACTGATGTCTGCTGGTCCGCATTTTCGCGCAGTGGGATTCAAAAACTAAAGCATGTTGATTGCGCATGTGAAGGTTCATACTTCTCGCCTAAAGTAAAATGCAGGAAACATTTTCTTAAATATATAGCAGGGTTTCGGTTTAGTTTTAAGCCGCTCACTCCTTCTGGGAAATATCTCCTCAGCTCTGCATCTCAATAGTAGGCACAGTAACAGTGGAGGAGGAAGAAGCAGCAGTGGCGTTTGATTGGGCGACTGATGTCTGCTGGTCCGCATTTTCGCGCAGTGGGATTCCAAAACTAAAGCATGTTGATTGCGCATGTGAAGGTTCATACTTCTCGCCTAAAGTAAAATGCAGGAAACATTTTCTTAAATATATAGCAGGGTTTCGGTTTAGTTTTAAGCCGCTCACTCCTTCTGGGAAATATCTCCTCAGCTCTGCATCTCAATAGTAGGCACAGTAACATTGGAGGAGGAAAAAGCAGCAGTGGCGTTTGATTGGGCGACTGATGTCTGCTGGTCCGCATTTTCGCGCAGTGGGATTCCAAAACTAAAGCATGTTGATTGCGCATGTGAAGGTTCATACTTCTCGCCTAAAGTAAAATGCAGGAAACATTTTCTTAAATATATAGCAGGGTTTCGGTTTAGTTTTAAGCCGCTCACTCCTTCTGGGAAATATCTCCTCAGCTCTGCATCTCAATAGTAGGCACAGTAACAGTGGAGGAGGAAGAAGCAGCAGTGGCGTTTGATTGGGCGACTGATGTCTGCTGGTCCGCATTTTCGCGCAGTGGGATTCCAAAACTAAAGCATGTTGATTGCGCATGTGAAGGTTCATACTTCTCGCCTAAAGTAAAATGCAGGAAACATTTTCTTAAATATATAGCAGGGTTTCGGTTTAGTTTTAAGCCGCTCACTCCTTCTGGGAAATATCTCCAGCTCTGCATCTCAATAGTAGGCACAGTAACAGTGGAGGAGGAAGAAGCAGCAGTGGCGTTTGATTGGGTGATTGATGTCTGCTGGTCCGCATTTTCGCGCAGTGGGATTCCAAAACTAAAGCATGTTGATTGCGCATGTGAAGGTTCATACTTCTCGCCTAAAGTAAAATGCAGGAAACATTTTCTTAAATATATAGCAGGGTTTCGGTTTAGTTTTAAGCCGCTCACTCCTTCTGGGAAATATCTCCTCAGCTCTGCATCTGAATAGTAGGCACAGTAACAGTGGAGGAGGAAGAAGCAGCAGTGGCGTTTGATTGGGCGACTGATGTCTGCTGGTCCGCATTTTCGCGCAGTGGGATTCCAAAACTAAAGCATGTTGATTGCGCATGTGAAGGTTCATACTTCTCGCCTAAAGTAAAATGCAGGAAACATTTTCTTAAATAAATAGCAGGGTTTCGGTTTAGTTTTAAACCGCTCACTCCTTCTGGGAAATATCTCCTCAGCTCTGCATCTCAATAGTAGGCACAGTAACAGTGGAGGAGGAAGAAGCAGCAGTGGCGTTTGATTGGGCGACTGATGTCTGCTGGTCCGCATTTTCACGCAGTGGGATTCCAAAACTAAAGCATGTTGATTGCGCATGTGAAGGTTCATACTTCTCGCCTAAAGTAAAATGCAGTAAACATTTTCTTAAATATATAGCAGGGTTTCGGTTTAGTTTTAAGCCGCTCACTCCTTCTGGGAAATATCTCCTCAGCTCTGCATCTCAATAGTAGGCACAGTAACAGTGGAGGAGGAAGAAGCAGCAGTGGCGTTTGATTGGGCGACTGATGTCTGCTGGTCCGCATTTTCGCGCAGTGGGATTCCAAAACTAAAGCATGTTGATTGCGCATGTGAAGGTTCATACTTCTCGCCTAAAGTAAAATGCAGGGAACATTTTCTTAAATATATAGCAGGGTTTCGGTTTAGTTTTAAGCCGCTCACTCCTTCTGGGAAATATCTCCTCAGCTCTGCATCTCAATAGTAGGCACAGTAACAGTGGAGGAGGAAGAAGCAGCAGTGGCGTTTGGGTGACTGATGTCTGCTGGTCCGCATTTTCGCGCAGTGGGATTCCAAAACTAAAGCATGTTGATTGCGCATGTGAAGGTTCATACTTCTCGCCTAAAGTAAAATGCAGGAAACATTTTCTTAAATATATAGCAGGGTTTCGGTTTAGTTTTAAGCCGCTCACTCCTTCTGGGAAATATCTCCTCAGCTCTGCATCTGAATAGTAGGCACAGTAACAGTGGAGGAGGAAGAAGCAGCAGTGGCGTTTGATTGGGCGACTGATGTCCGCTGGTCCGCATTTTCGCGCAGTGGGATTCCAAAACTAAAGCATGTTGATTGCGCATGTGAAGGTTCATACTTCTCGCCTAAAGTAAAATGCAGGAAACATTTTCTTAAATATATAGCAGGGTTTCGGTTTAGTTTTAAGCCGCTCACTCCTTCTGGGAAATATCTCCTCAGCTCTGCATCTCAATAGTAGGCACAGTAACAGTGGAGGAGGAAGAAGCAGCAGTGGCGTTTGATTGGGCGACTGATGTCTGCTGGTCCGCATTTTCGCGCAGTGGGATTCCAAAACTAAAGCATGTTGATTGCGCATGTGAAGGTTCATACTTCTCGCCTAAAGTAAAATGCAGGAAACATTTTCTTAAATATATAGCAGGGTTTCGGTTTAGTTTTAAGCCGCTCACTCCTTCTGGGAAATATCTCCTCAGCTCTGCATCTGAATAGTAGGCACAGTAACAGTGGAGGAGGAAGAAGCAGCAGTGGCGTTTGATTGGGCGACTGATGTCTGCTGGTCCGCATTTTCGCGCAGTGGGATTCCAAAACTAAAGCATGTTGATTGCGCATGTGAAGGTTCATACTTCTCGCCTAAAGTAAAATGCAGGAAACATTTTCTTAAATAAATAGCAGGGTTTCGGTTTAGTTTTAAACCGCTCACTCCTTCTGGGAAATATCTCCTCAGCTCTGCATCTCAATAGTAGGCACAGTAACAGTGGAGGAGGAAGAAGCAGCAGTGGCGTTTGATTGGGCGACTGATGTCTGCTGGTCCGCATTTTCACGCAGTGGGATTCCAAAACTAAAGCATGTTGATTGCGCATGTGAAGGTTCATACTTCTCGCCTAAAGTAAAATGCAGTAAACATTTTCTTAAATATATAGCAGGGTTTCGGTTTAGTTTTAAGCCGCTCACTCCTTCTGGGAAATATCTCCTCAGCTCTGCATCTCAATAGTAGGCACAGTAACAGTGGAGGAGGAAGAAGCAGCAGTGGCGTTTGATTGGGCGACTGATGTCTGCTGGTCCGCATTTTCGCGCAGTGGGATTCCAAAACTAAAGCATGTTGATTGCGCATGTGAAGGTTCATACTTCTCGCCTAAAGTAAAATGCAGGGAACATTTTCTTAAATATATAGCAGGGTTTCGGTTTAGTTTTAAGCCGCTCACTCCTTCTGGGAAATATCTCCTCAGCTCTGCATCTCAATAGTAGGCACAGTAACAGTGGAGGAGGAAGAAGCAGCAGTGGCGTTTGGGTGACTGATGTCTGCTGGTCCGCATTTTCGCGCAGTGGGATTCCAAAACTAAAGCATGTTGATTGCGCATGTGAAGGTTCATACTTCTCGCCTAAAGTAAAATGCAGGAAACATTTTCTTAAATATATAGCAGGGTTTCGGTTTAGTTTTAAGCCGCTCACTCCTTCTGGGAAATATCTCCTCAGCTCTGCATCTCAATAGTAGGCACAGTAACAGTGGAGGAGGAAAAAGCAGCAGTGGCGTTTGATTGGGCGACTGATGTCTGCTGGTCCGCATTTTCGCGCAGTGGGATTCCAAAACTAAAGCATGTTGATTGCGCATGTGAAGGTTCATACTTCTCGCCTAAAGTAAAATGCAGGAAACATTTTCTTAAATATATAGCAGGGTTTCGGTTTAGTTTTAAGCCGCTCACTCCTTCTGGGAAATATCTCCTCAGCTCTGCATCTCAATAGTAGGCACAGTAACAGTGGAGGAGGAAAAAGCAGCAGTGGCGTTTGATTGGGCGACTGATGTCTGCTGGTCCGCATTTTCGCGCAGTGGGATTCCAAAACTAAAGCATGTTGATTGCGCATGTGAAGGTTCATACTTCTCGCCTAAAGTAAAATGCAGGAAACATTTTCTTAAATATATAGCAGGGTTTCGGTTTAGTTTTAAGCCGCTCACTCCTTCTGGGAAATATCTCCTCAGCTCTGCATCTCAATAGTAGGCACAGTAACAGTGGAGGAGGAAGAAGCAGCAGTGGCGTTTGATTGGGCGACTGATGTCTGCTGGTCCGCATTTTCGCGCAGTGGGATTCCAAAACTAAAGCATGTTGATTGCGCATGTGAAGGTTCATACTTCTCGCCTAAAGTAAAATGCAGGAAACATTTTCTTAAATATATAGCAGGGTTTCGGTTTAGTTTTAAGCCGCTCACTCCTTCTGGGAAATATCTCCAGCTCTGCATCTCAATAGTAGGCACAGTAACAGTGGAGGAGGAAGAAGCAGCAGTGGCGTTTGATTGGGCGATTGATGTCTGCTGGTCCGCATTTTCGCGCAGTGGGATTCCAAAACTAAAGCATGTTGATTGCGCATGTGAAGGTTCATACTTCTCGCCTAAAGTAAAATGCAGGAAACATTTTCTTAAATATATAGCAGGGTTTCGGTTTAGTTTTAAGCCGCTCACTCCTTCTGGGAAATATCTCCTCAGCTCTGCATCTGAATAGTAGGCACAGTAACAGTGGAGGAGGAAGAAGCAGCAGTGGCGTTTGATTGGGCGACTGATGTCTGCTGGTCCGCATTTTCGCGCAGTGGGATTCCAAAACTAAAGCATGTTGATTGCGCATGTGAAGGTTCATACTTCTCGCCTAAAGTAAAATGCAGGAAACATTTTCTTAAATAAATAGCAGGGTTTCGGTTTAGTTTTAAACCGCTCACTCCTTCTGGGAAATATCTCCTCAGCTCTGCATCTCAATAGTAGGCACAGTAACAGTGGAGGAGGAAGAAGCAGCAGTGGCGTTTGATTGGGCGACTGATGTCTGCTGGTCCGCATTTTCACGCAGTGGGATTCCAAAACTAAAGCATGTTGATTGCGCATGTGAAGGTTCATACTTCTCGCCTAAAGTAAAATGCAGTAAACATTTTCTTAAATATATAGCAGGGTTTCGGTTTAGTTTTAAGCCGCTCACTCCTTCTGGGAAATATCTCCTCAGCTCTGCATCTCAATAGTAGGCACAGTAACAGTGGAGGAGGAAGAAGCAGCAGTGGCGTTTGATTGGGCGACTGATGTCTGCTGGTCCGCATTTTCGCGCAGTGGGATTCCAAAACTAAAGCATGTTGATTGCGCATGTGAAGGTTCATACTTCTCGCCTAAAGTAAAATGCAGGGAACATTTTCTTAAATATATAGCAGGGTTTCGGTTTAGTTTTAAGCCGCTCACTCCTTCTGGGAAATATCTCCTCAGCTCTGCATCTCAATAGTAGGCACAGTGACAGTGGAGGAGGAAGAAGCAGCAGTGGCGTTTGGGTGACTGATGTCTGCTGGTCCGCATTTTCGCGCAGTGGGATTCCAAAACTAAAGCATGTTGATTGCGCATGTGAAGGTTCATACTTCTCGCCTAAAGTAAAATGCAGGAAACATTTTCTTAAATATATAGCAGGGTTTCGGTTTAGTTTTAAGCCGCTCACTCCTTCTGGGAAATATCTCCTCAGCTCTGCATCTGAATAGTAGGCACAGTAACAGTGGAGGAGGAAGAAGCAGCAGTGGCGTTTGATTGGGCGACTGATGTCCGCTGGTCCGCATTTTCGCGCAGTGGGATTCCAAAACTAAAGCATGTTGATTGCGCATGTGAATGTTCATACTTCTCGCCTAAAGTAAAATGCAGGAAACATTTTCTTAAATATATAGCAGGGTTTCGGTTTAGTTTTAAGCCGCTCACTCCTTCTGGGAAATATCTCCTCAGCTCTGCATCTCAATAGTAGGCACAGTAACAGTGGAGGAGGAAGAAGCAGCAGTGGCGTTTGATTGGGCGACTGATGTCTGCTGGTCCGCATTTTCGCGCAGTGGGATTCCAAAACTAAAGCATGTTGATTGCGCATGTGAAGGTTCATACTTCTCGCCTAAAGTAAAATGCAGGAAACATTTTCTTAAATATATAGCAGGGTTTCGGTTTAGTTTTAAGCCGCTCACTCCTTCTGGGAAATATCTCCTCAGCTCTGCATCTGAATAGTAGGCACAGTAACAGTGGAGGAGGAAGAAGCAGCAGTGGCGTTTGATTGGGCGACTGATGTCTGCTGGTCCGCATTTTCGCGCAGTGGGATTCCAAAACTAAAGCATGTTGATTGCGCATGTGAAGGTTCATACTTCTCGCCTAAAGTAAAATGCAGGAAACATTTTCTTAAATAAATAGCAGGGTTTCGGTTTAGTTTTAAACCGCTCACTCCTTCTGGGAAATATCTCCTCAGCTCTGCATCTCAATAGTAGGCACAGTAACAGTGGAGGAGGAAGAAGCAGCAGTGGCGTTTGATTGGGCGACTGATGTCTGCTGGTCCGCATTTTCACGCAGTGGGATTCCAAAACTAAAGCATGTTGATTGCGCATGTGAAGGTTCATACTTCTCGCCTAAAGTAAAATGCAGTAAACATTTTCTTAAATATATAGCAGGGTTTCGGTTTAGTTTTAAGCCGCTCACTCCTTCTGGGAAATATCTCCTCAGCTCTGCATCTCAATAGTAGGCACAGTAACAGTGTAGGAGGAAGAAGCAGCAGTGGCGTTTGATTGGGCGACTGATGTCTGCTGGTCCGCATTTTCGCGCAGTGGGATTCCAAAACTAAAGCATGTTGATTGCGCATGTGAAGGTTCATACTTCTCGCCTAAAGTAAAATGCAGGAAACATTTTCTTAAATATATAGCAGGGTTTCGGTTTAGTTTTAAGCCGCTCACTCCTTCTGGGAAATATCTCCTCAGCTCTGCATCTGAATAGTAGGCACAGTAACAGTGGAGGAGGAAGAAGCAGCAGTGGCGTTTGATTGGGCGACTGATGTCCGCTGGTCCGCATTTTCGCGCAGTGGGATTCCAAAACTAAAGCATGTTGATTGCGCATGTGAAGGTTCATACTTCTCGCCTAAAGTAAAATGCAGGAAACATTTTCTTAAATATATAGCAGGGTTTCGGTTTAGTTTTAATCCGCTCACTCCTTCTGGGAAATATCTCCTCAGCTCTGCATCTCAATAGTAGGCACAGTAACAGTGGAGGAGGAAGAAGCAGCAGTGGCGTTTGATTGGGCGACTGATGTCTGCTGGTCCGCATTTTCGCGCAGTGGGATTCCAAAACTAAAGCATGTTGATTGCGCATGTGAAGGTTCATACTTCTCGCCTAAAGTAAAATGCAGGAAACATTTTCTTAAATATATAGCAGGGTTTCGGTTTAGTTTTAAGCCGCTCACTCCTTCTGGGAAATATCTCCTCAGCTCTGCATCTGAATAGTAGGCACAGTAACAGTGGAGGAGGAAGAAGCAGCAGTGGCGTTTGATTGGGCGACTGATGTCTGCTGGTCCGCATTTTCGCGCAGCGGGATTCCAAAACTAAAGCATGTTGATTGCGCATGTGAAGGTTCATACTTCTCGCCTAAAGTAAAATGCAGGAAACATTTTCTTAAATATATAGCAGGGTTTCGGTTTAGTTTTAAACCGCTCACTCCTTCTGGGAAATATCTCCTCAGCTCTGCATCTCAATAGTAGGCACAGTAACAGTGGAGGAGGAAGAAGCAGCAGTGGCGTTTGATTGGGCGACTGATGTCTGCTGGTCCGCATTTTCACGCAGTGGGATTCCAAAACTAAAGCATGTTGATTGCGCATGTGAAGGTTCATACTTCTCGCCTAAAGTAAAATGCAGTAAACATTTTCTTAAATATATAGCAGGGTTTCGGTTTAGTTTTAAGCCGCTCACTCCTTCTGGGAAATATCTCCTCAGCTCTGCATCTCAATAGTAGGCACAGTAACAGTGGAGGAGGAAGAAGCAGCAGTGGCGTTTGATTGGGCGACTGATGTCTGCTGGTCCGCATTTTCGCGCAGTGGGATTCCAAAACTAAAGCATGTTGATTGCGCATGTGAAGGTTCATACTTCTCGCCTAAAGTAAAATGCAGGGAACATTTTCTTAAATATATAGCAGGGTTTCGGTTTAGTTTTAAGCCGCTCACTCCTTCTGGGAAATATCTCCTCAGCTCTGCATCTCAATAGTAGGCACAGTAACAGTGGAGGAGGAAGAAGCAGCAGTGGCGTTTGGGCGACTGATGTCTGCTGGTCCGCATTTTCGCGCAGTGGGATTCCAAAACTAAAGCATGTTGATTGCGCATGTGAAGGTTCATACTTCTCGCCTAAAGTAAAATGCAGGAAACATTTTCTTAAATATATAGCAGGGTTTCGGTTTAGTTTTAAGCCGCTCACTCCTTCTGGGAAATATCTCCTCAGCTCTGCATCTGAATAGTAGGCACAGTAACAGTGGAGGAGGAAGAAGCAGCAGTGGCGTTTGATTGGGCGACTGATGTCCGCTGGTCCGCATTTTCGCGCAGTGGGATTCCAAAACTAAAGCATGTTGATTGCGCATGTGAAGGTTCATACTTCTCGCCTAAAGTAAAATGCAGGAAACATTTTCTTAAATATATAGCAGGGTTTCGGTTTAGTTTTAAGCCGCTCACTCCTTCTGGGAAATATCTCCTCAGCTCTGCATCTCAATAGTAGGCACAGTAACAGTGGAGGAGGAAGAAGCAGCAGTGGCGTTTGATTGGGCGACTGATGTCTACTGGTCCGCATTTTCACGCAGTGGGATTCGAAAACTAAAGCATGTTGATTGCGCATGTGAAGGTTCATACTTCTCGCCTAAAGTAAAATGCAGGAAGCATTTTCTTAAATATATAGCAGGGTTTCGGTTTAGTTTTAAGCCGCTCACTCCTTCTGGGAAATATCTCCTCAGCTCTGCATCTCAAAAGTAGGCAGAGTAACAGTGGAGGAGGAAGAAGCAGCAGTGGCGTTTGATTGGGCGACTGATGTCTGCTGGTCCGCATTTTCGCGCAGTGGGATTCCAAAACTAAAGCATGTTGATTGCGCATGTGAAGGTTCATACTTCTCGCCTAAAGTAAAATGCAGGAAACATTTTCTTAAATATATAGCAGGGTTTCGGTTTAGTTTTAAGCCGCTCACTCCTTCTGGGAAATATCTCCTCAGCTCTGCATCTCAATAGTAGGCACAGTAACAGTGGAGGAGGAAGAAGCAGCAGTGGCGTTTGATTGGGCGACTGATGTCTGCTGGTCCGCATTTTCGCGCAGTGGGATTCCAAAACTAAAGCATGTTGATTGCGCATGTGAAGGTTCATACTTCTCGCCTAAAGTAAAATGCAGGAAACATTTTCTTAAATATATAGCAGGGTTTCGGTTAGTTTTAAGCCGCTCACTCCTTCTGGGAAATATCTCCTCAGCTCTGCATCTCAATAGTAGGCACAGTAACAGTGGAGGAGGAAGAAGCAGCAGTGTCGTTTGATTGGGCGACTGATGTCCGCTGGTCCGCATTTTCGCGCAGTGGGATTCCAAAACTAAAGCATGTTGATTGCGCATGTGAAGGTTCATACTTCTCGACTAAAGTAAAATGCAGGAAACATTTTCTTAAATATATAGCAGGGTTTCCGTTTAGTTTTAAGCCGCTCACTCCTTCTGGGAAATATCTCCTCAGCTCTGCATCTGAATAGTAGGAACAGTAACAGTGGAGGAGAAAGAAGCAGCAGTGGCGTTTGATTGGGCGACTGATGTCTGCTGGTCCGCATTTTCGCGCAGTGGGATTCCAAAACTAAAGCATGTTGATTGCGCATGTGAAGGTTCATACTTCTCGCCTAAAGTAAAATGCAGGAAACATTTTCTTAAATATATAGCAGGGTTTCGGTTTAGTTTTAAGCCGCTCACTCCTTCTGGGAAATATCTCCTCAGCTCTGCATCTCAATAGTAGGCACAGTAACAGTGGAGGAGGAAGAAGCAGCAGTGGCGTTTGATTGGGCGACTGATGTCTGCTGGTCCGCATTTTCGCGCAGTGGGATTCCAAAACTAAAGCATGTTGATTGCGCATGTGAAGGTTCATACTTCTCGCCTAAAGTAAAATGCAGGAAACATTTTCTTAAATATATAGCAGGGTTTCGGTTTAGTTTTAAGCCGCTCACTCCTTCTGGGAAATATCTCCAGCTCTGCATCTCAATAGTAGGCACAGTAACAGTGGAGGAGGAAGAAGCAGCAGTGGCGTTTGATTGGGCGATTGATGTCTGCTGGTCCGCATTTTCGCGCAGTGGGATTCCAAAACTAAAGCATGTTGATTGCGCATGTGAAGGTTCATACTTCTCGCCTAAAGTAAAATGCAGGAAACATTTTCTTAAATATATAGCAGGGTTTCGGTTTAGTTTTAAGCCGCTCACTCCTTCTGGGAAATATCTCCTCAGCTCTGCATCTCAATAGTAGGCACAGTAACAGTGGAGGAGGAAGAAGCAGCAGTGGCGTTTGATTGGGCGACTGATGTCTGCTGGTCCGCATTTTCGCGCAGTGGGATTCCAAAACTAAAGCATGTTGATTGCGCATGTGAAGGTTCATACTTCTCGCCTAAAGTAAAATGCAGGAAACATTTTCTTAAATATATAGCAGGGTTTCGGTTTAGTTTTAAGCCGCTCACTCCTTCTGGGAAATATCTCCTCAGCTCTGCATCTCAATAGTAGGCACAGTAACAGTGGAGGAGGAAGAAGCAGCAGTGGCGTTTGATTGGGCGACTGATGTCTGCTGGTCCGCATTTTCGCGCAGTGGGATTCCAAAACTAAAGCATGTTGATTGCGCATGTGAAGGTTCATACTTCTCGCCTAAAGTAAAATGCAGGAAACATTTTCTTAAATATATAGCAGGGTTTCGGTTTAGTTTTAAGCCGCTCACTCCTTCTGGGAAATATCTCCTCAGCTCTGCATCTCAATAGTAGGCACAGTAACAGTGGAGGAGGAAGAAGCAGCAGTGGCGTTTGATTGGGCGACTGATGTCTGCTGGTCCGCATTTTCGCGCAGTGGGATTCCAAAACTAAAGCATGTTGATTGCGCATGTGAAGG
Organism: Ranitomeya imitator; assembly: GCF_032444005.1. NCBI lineage: Eukaryota > Metazoa > Chordata > Amphibia > Anura > Dendrobatidae > Ranitomeya > Ranitomeya imitator. The sequence continues at coordinate 22,360,532 of NC_091286.1, read as the reverse complement.
TTCATACTTCTCGCCTAAAGTAAAATGCAGGGAACATTTTCTTAAATATATAGCAGGATTTCGGTTTAGTTTTAAGCCGCTCACTCCTTCTGGGAAATATCTCCTCAGCTCTGCATCTCAATAGTAGGCACAGTAACAGTGGAGGAGGAAGAAGCAGCAGTGGCGTTTGGGCGACTGATGTCTGCTGGTCCGCATTTTCGCGCAGTGGGATTCCAAAACTAAAGCATGTTGATTGCGCATGTGAAGGTTCATACTTCTCGCCTAAAGTAAAATGCAGGAAACATTTTCTTAAATATATAGCAGGGTTTCGGTTTAGTTTTAAGCCGCTCACTCCTTCTGGGAAATATCTCCTCAGCTCTGCATCTCAATAGTAGGCACAGTAACAGTGGAGGAGGAAGAAGCAGCAGTGGCGTTTGATTGGGCGACTGATGTCCGCTGGTCCGCATTTTCGCGCAGTGGGATTCCAAAACTAAAGCATGTTGATTGCGCATGTGAAGGTTCATACTTCTCGCCTAAAGTAAAATGCAGGAAACATTTTCTTAAATATATAGCAGGGTTTCGGTTTAGTTTTAAGCCGCTCACTCCTTCTGGGAAATATCTCCTCAGCTCTGCATCTCAATAGTAGGAACAGTAACAGTGGAGGAGGAAGAAGCAGCAGTGGCGTTTGATTGGGCGACTGATGTCTGCTGGTCCGCATTTTCGCGCAGTGGGATTCCAAAACTAAAGCATGTTGATTGCGCATGTGAAGGTTCATACTTCTCGCCTAAAGTAAAATGCAGGAAACATTTTCTTAAATATATAGCAGGGTTTCGGTTTAGTTTTAAGCCGCTCACTCCTTCTGGGAAATATCTCCTCAGCTCTGCATCTGAATAGTAGGCACAGTAACAGTGGAGGAGGAAGAAGCAGCAGTGGCGTTTGATTGGGCGACTGATGTCTGCTGGTCCGCATTTTCGCGCAGTGGGATTCCAAAACTAAAGCATGTTGATTGCGCATGTGAAGGTTCATACTTCTCGCCTAAAGTAAAATGCAGGAAACATTTTCTTAAATATATAGCAGGGTTTCGGTTTAGTTTTAAACCGCTCACTCCTTCTGGGAAATATCTCCTCAGCTCTGCATCTCAATAGTAGGCACAGTAACAGTGGAGGAGGAAGAAGCAGCAGTGGCGTTTGATTGGGCGACTGATGTCTGCTGGTCCGCATTTTCACGCAGTGGGATTCCAAAACTAAAGCATGTTGATTGCGCATGTGAAGGTTCATACTTCTCGCCTAAAGTAAAATGCAGTAAACATTTTCTTAAATATATAGCAGGGTTTCGGTTTAGTTTTAAGCCGCTCACTCCTTCTGGGAAATATCTCCTCAGCTCTGCATCTCAATAGTAGGCACAGTAACAGTGGAGGAGGAAGAAGCAGCAGTGGCGTTTGATTGGGCGACTGATGTCTGCTGGTCCGCATTTTGGCGCAGTGGGATTCCAAAACTAAAGCATGTTGATTGCGCATGTGAAGGTTCATACTTCTCGCCTAAAGTAAAATGCAGGGAACATTTTCTTAAATATATAGCAGGGTTTCGGTTTAGTTTTAAGCCGCTCACTCCTTCTGGGAAATATCTCCTCAGCTCTGCATCTCAATAGTAGGCACAGTAACAGTGGAGGAGGAAGAAGCAGCAGTGGCGTTTGGGCGACTGATGTCTGCTGGTCCGCATTTTCGCGCAGTGGGATTCCAAAACTAAAGCATGTTGATTGCGCATGTGAAGGTTCATACTTCTCGCCTAAAGTAAAATGCAGGAAACATTTTCTTAAATATATAGCAGGGTTTCGGTTTAGTTTTAAGCCGCTCACTCCTTCTGGGAAATATCTCCTCAGCTCTGCATCTGAATAGTAGGCACAGTAACAGTGGAGGAGGAAGAAGCAGCAGTGGCGTTTGATTGGGCGACTGATGTCCGCTGGTCCGCATTTTCGCGCAGTGGGATTCCAAAACTAAAGCATGTTGATTGCGCATGTGAAGGTTCATACTTCTCGCCTAAAGTAAAATGCAGGAAACATTTTCTTAAATATATAGCAGGGTTTCGGTTTAGTTTTAAGCCGCTCACTCCTTCTGGGAAATATCTCCTCAGCTCTGCATCTCAATAGTAGGCACAGTAACAGTGGAGGAGGAAGAAGCAGCAGTGGCGTTTGATTGGGCGACTGATGTCTACTGGTCCGCATTTTCACGCAGTGGGATTCGAAAACTAAAGCATGTTGATTGCGCATGTGAAGGTTCATACTTCTCGCCTAAAGTAAAATGCAGGAAGCATTTTCTTAAATATATAGCAGGGTTTCGGTTTAGTTTTAAGCCGCTCACTCCTTCTGGGAAATATCTCCTCAGCTCTGCATCTCAATAGTAGGCACAGTAACAGTGGAGGAGGAAGAAGCAGCAGTGGCGTTTGATTGGGCGACTGATGTCTGCTGGTCCGCATTTTCGCGCAGTGGGATTCCAAAACTAAAGCATGTTGATTGCGCATGTGAAGGTTCATACTTCTCGCCTAAAGTAAAATGCAGGGAACATTTTCTTAAATATATAGCAGGGTTTCGGTTTAGTTTTAAGCCGCTCACTCCTTCTGGGAAATATCTCCTCAGCTCTGCATCTCAATAGTAGGCACAGTAACAGTGGAGGAGGAAGAAGCAGCAGTGGCGTTTGGGCGACTGATGTCTGCTGGTCCGCATTTTCGCGCAGTGGGATTCCAAAACTAAAGCATGTTGATTGCGCATGTGAAGGTTCATACTTCTCGCCTAAAGTAAAATGCAGGAAACATTTTCTTAAATATATAGCAGGGTTTCGGTTTAGTTTTAAGCCGCTCACTCCTTCTGGGAAATATCTCCTCAGCTCTGCATCTGAATAGTAGGCACAGTAACAGTGGAGGAGGAAGAAGCAGCAGTGGCGTTTGATTGGGCGACTGATGTCCGCTGGTCCGCATTTTCGCGCAGTGGGATTCCAAAACTAAAGCATGTTGATTGCGCATGTGAAGGTTCATACTTCTCGCCTAAAGTAAAATGCAGGAAACATTTTCTTAAATATATAGCAGGGTTTCGGTTTAGTTTTAAGCCGCTCACTCCTTCTGGGAAATATCTCCTCAGCTCTGCATCTCAATAGTAGGCACAGTAACAGTGGAGGAGGAAGAAGCAGCAGTGGCGTTTGATTGGGCGACTGATGTCTACTGGTCCGCATTTTCACGCAGTGGGATTCGAAAACTAAAGCATGTTGATTGCGCATGTGAAGGTTCATACTTCTCGCCTAAAGTAAAATGCAGGAAGCATTTTCTTAAATATATAGCAGGGTTTCGGTTTAGTTTTAAGCCGCTCACTCCTTCTGGGAAATATCTCCTCAGCTCTGCATCTGAATAGTAGGAACAGTAACAGTGGAGGAGAAAGAAGCAGCAGTGGCGTTTGATTGGGCGACTGATGTCTGCTGGTCCGCATTTTCGCGCAGTGGGATTCCAAAACTAAAGCATGTTGATTGCGCATGTGAAGGTTCATACTTCTCGCCTAAAGTAAAATGCAGGAAACATTTTCTTAAATATATAGCAGGGTTTCGGTTTAATTTTAAGCCGCTCACTCCTTCTGGGAAATATCTCCTCAGCTCTGCATCTCAATAGTAGGCACAGTAACAGTGGAGGAGGAAGAAGCAGCAGTGGCGTTTGATTGGGCGACTGATGTCTGCTGGTCCGCATTTTCGCGCAATGGGATTCCAAAACTAAAGCATGTTGATTACGCATGTGAAGGTTCATACTTCTCGCCTAAAGTAAAATGCAGGAAGCATTTTCTTAAATATATAGCAGGGTTTCGGTTTAGTTTTAAGCCGCTCACTCCTTCTGGGAAATATCTCCTCAGCTCTGCATCGCAATAGTAGGCACAGTAACAGTGGAGGAGGAAGAAGCAACAGTGGCGTTTGATTGGGCGACTGATGTCTGCTGGTCCGCATTTTCACGCAGTGGGATTCAAAAACTAAAGCATGTTGATTGCGCATGTGAAGGTTCATACTTCTTGCCTAAAGTAAAATGCAGGAAACATTTTCTTAAATATATAGCAGGGTTTCGGTTTAGTTTTAAGCCGCTCACTCCTTCTGGGAAATATCTCCTCAGCTCTGCATCTCAATAGTAGGCACAGTAACAGTGGAGGAGGAAGAAGCAGCAGTGGCGTTTGATTGGGCGACTGATGTCTGCTGGTCCGCATTTTCGCGCAGTGGGATTCCAAAACTAAAGCATGTTGATTGCGCATGTGAAGGTTCATACTTCTCGCCTAAAGTAAAATGCAGGAAACATTTTCTTAAATATATAGCAGGGTTTCGGTTTAGTTTTAAGCCGCTCACTCCTTCTGGGAAATATTTCCTCAGCTCTGCATCTGAATAGTAGGCACAATAACAGTGGAGGAGGAAGAAGCAGCAGTGGCGTTTGATTGGGCGACTGATGTCTGCTGGTCCGCATTTTCGCGCAGTGGGATTCCAAAACTAAAGCATGTTGATTGCGCATGTGAAGGTTCATACTTCTCGCCTAAAGTAAAATGCAGGAAACATTTTCATAAATATAAAGCAGGGTTTCGGTTTAGTTTTAAGCCGCTCACTCCTTCTGGGAAATATCTCCTCAGCTCTGCATCTCAATAGTAGGCACAGTAACAGTGGAGGAGGAAGAAGCAGCAGTGGCGTTTGATTGGGCGACTGATGTCTGCTGGTCCGCATTTTCGCGCAGTGGGATTCCAAAACTAAAGCATGTTGATTGCGCATGTGAAGGTTCATACTTCTCGCCTAAAGTAAAATGCAGGAAACATTTTCTTAAATATATAGCAGGGTTTCGGTTTAGTTTTAAGCCGCTCACTCCTTCTGGGAAATATCTCCTCAGCTCTACATCTCAATAGTAGGCACAGTAACAGTGGAGGAGGAAGAAGCAGCAGTGGCGTTTGATTGGGCGACTGATGTCTGCTGGTCCGCATTTTCGCGCAGTGGGATTCCAAAACTAAAGCATGTTGATTGCGCATGTGAAGGTTCATACTTCTCGCCTAAAGTAAAATGCAGGAAACATTTTCTTAAATATATAGCAGGGTTTCGGTTTAGTTTTAAGCCGCTCACTCCTTCTGGGAAATATCTCCTCAGCTCTGCATCTCAATAGTAGGCACAGTAACAGTGGAGGAGGAAGAAGCAGCAGTGGCGTTTGATTGGGCGATTGATGTCTGCTGGTCCGCATTTTCGCGCAGTGGGATTCCAAAACTAAAGCATGTTGATTGAGCATGTGAAGGTTCATACTTCTCGCCTAAAGTAAAATGCAGGAAACAATTTCTTAAATATATAGCAGGGTTTAGGTTTAGTTTTAAGCCGCTCACTCCTTCTGGGAAATATCTCCTCAGCTCTGCATCTCAATAGTAGGCACAGTAACAGTGGAGGAGGAAGAAGCAGCAGTGGCGTTTGATTGGGCGACTGATGTCTGCTGGTCCGCAGTTTCACACAGTGGGATTCCAAAACTAAAGCATGTTGATTGCGCATGTGAAGGTTCATACTTCTCGCCTAAAGTAAAATGCAGGAAACATTTTCTTAAATATATAGCAGGGTTTCGGTTTAGTTTTAAGCCACTCACTCCTTCTGGGAAATATCTCCTCAGCTCTGCATCTCAATAGTAGGCACAGTAACAGTGGAGGAGGAAGCAGCAGTGGCGTTTGATTGGGCGACTGATGTCTGCTGGTCCGCATTTTCGCGCAGTGGGATTCCAAAACTAAAGCATGTTGATTGCGCATGTGAAGGTTCATACTTCTCGCCTAAAGTAAAATGCAGGAAACATTTTCTTAAATATATAGCAGGGTTTCGGTTTAGTTTTAAGCCGCTCACTCCTTCTGGGAAATATCTCCTCAGCTCTGCATCTCAATAGTAGGCACAGTAACAGTGGAGGAGGAAGAAGCAGCAGTGGCGTTTGATTGGGCGACTGATGTCTGCTGGTCCGCATTTTCGCACAGTGGGATTCCAAAACTAAAGCATGTTGATTGCGCATGTGAAGGTTCATACTTCTCGCCTAAAGTATAATGCAGGAAACATTTTCTTAAATATATAGCAGGGTTTCGGTTTAGTTTTAAGCCGCTCACTCCTTCTGCGAAATATCTCCTCAGCTCTGCATCTCAATAGTAGGCACAGTAACAGTGGAGGAGGAAGAAGCAGCAGTGGCGTTTGATTGGGCGACTGATGTCTGCTGGTCCGCATTTTCGCGCAGTGGGATTCCAAAACTAAAGCATGTTGATTGCGCATGTGAAGGTTCATACTTCTCGCCTAAAGTAAAATGCAGGAAACATTTTCTTAAATATATAGCAGGGTTTCGGTTTAGTTTTAAGCCGCTCACTCCTTCTGGGAAATATCTCCTCAGCTCTGCATCACAATAGTAGGCACAGTAACAGTGGAGGAGGAAGAAGCAGCAGTGGCGTTTGATTGGGCGACTGATGTCTGCTGGTCCGCATTTTCGCGCAGTGGGATTCCAAAACTAAAGCATGTTGATTGCGCATGTGAAGGTTCATACTTCTCGCCTAAAGTAAAATGCAGGAAACATTTTCTTAAATATATAGCAGGGTTTCGGTTTAGTTTTAAGCCGCTCACTCCTTCTGGGAAATATCTCCAGCTCTGCATCTCAATAGTAGGCACAGTAACAGTGGAGGAGGAAGAAGCAGCAGTGGCGTTTGATTGGGCGATTGATGTCTGCTGGTCCGCATTTTCGCGCAGTGGGATTCCAAAACTAAAGCATGTTGATTGCGCATGTGAAGGTTCATACTTCTCGCCTAAAGTAAAATGCAGGAAACATTTTCTTAAATATATAGCAGGGTTTCGGTTTAGTTTTAAGCCGCTCACTCCTTCTGGGAAATATCTCCTCAGCTCTGCATCTCAATAGTAGGCACAGTAACAGTGGAGGAGGAAGAAGCAGCAGTGGCGTTTGATTGGGCGACTGATGTCTGCTGGTCCGCATTTTCGCGCAGTGGGATTCCAAAACTAAAGCATGTTGATTGCGCATGTGAAGGTTCATACTTCTCGCCTAAAGTAAAATGCAGGAAACATTTTCTTAAATATATAGCAGGGTTTCGGTTTAGTTTTAAGCCGCTCACTCCTTCTGGGAAATATCTCCTCAGCTCTGCATCTCAATAGTAGGCACAGTAACAGTGGAGGAGGAAGAAGCAGCAGTGGCGTTTGATTGGGCGACTGATGTCTGCTGGTCCGCATTTTCGCGCAGTGGGATTCCAAAACTAAAGCATGTTGATTGCGCATGTGAAGGTTCATACTTCTCGCCTAAAGTAAAATGCAGGAAACATTTTCTTAAATATATAGCAGGGTTTCGGTTTAGTTTTAAGCCGCTCACTCCTTCTGGGAAATATCTCCTCAGCTCTGCATCTCAATAGTAGGCACAGTAACAGTGGAGGAGGAAGAAGCAGCAGTGGCGTTTGATTGGGCGACTGATGTCTGCTGGTCCGCATTTTCGCGCAGTGGGATTCCAAAACTAAAGCATGTTGATTGCGCATGTGAAGGTTCATACTTCTCGCCTAAAGTAAAATGCAGGGAACATTTTCTTAAATATATAGCAGGGTTTCGGTTTAGTTTTAAGCCGCTCACTCCTTCTGGGAAATATCTCCTCAGCTCTGCATCTCAATAGTAGGCACAGTAACAGTGGAGGAGGAAGAAGCAGCAGTGGCGTTTGGGCGACTGATGTCTGCTGGTCCGCATTTTCGCGCAGTGGGATTCCAAAACTAAAGCATGTTGATTGCGCATGTGAAGGTTCATACTTCTCGCCTAAAGTAAAATGCAGGAAACATTTTCTTAAATATATAGCAGGGTTTCGGTTTAGTTTTAAGCCGCTCACTCCTTCTGGGAAATATCTCCTCAGCTCTGCATCTCAATAGTAGGCACAGTAACAGTGGAGGAGGAAGAAGCAGCAGTGGCGTTTGATTGGGCGACTGATGTCCGCTGGTCCGCATTTTCGCGCAGTGGGATTCCAAAACTAAAGCATGTTGATTGCGCATGTGAAGGTTCATACTTCTCGCCTAAAGTAAAATGCAGGAAACATTTTCTTAAATATATAGCAGGGTTTCGGTTTAGTTTTAAGCCGCTCACTCCTTCTGGGAAATATCTCCTCAGCTCTGCATCTCAATAGTAGGCACAGTAACAGTGGAGGAGGAAGAAGCAGCAGTGGCGTTTGATTGGGCGACTGATGTCTGCTGGTCCGCATTTTCGCGCAGTGGGATTCCAAAACTAAAGCATGTTGATTGCGCATGTGAAGGTTCATACTTCTCGCCTAAAGTAAAATGCAGGAAACATTTTCTTAAATATATAGCAGGGTTTCGGTTTAGTTTTAAGCCGCTCACTCCTTCTGGGAAATATCTCCTCAGCTCTGCATCTCAATAGTAGGAACAGTAACAGTGGAGGAGGAAGAAGCAGCAGTGGCGTTTGATTGGGCGACTGATGTCTGCTGGTCCGCATTTTCGCGCAGTGGGATTCCAAAACTAAAGCATGTTGATTGCGCATGTGAAGGTTCATACTTCTCGCCTAAAGTAAAATGCAGGAAACATTTTCTTAAATATATAGCAGGGTTTCGGTTTAGTTTTAAGCCGCTCACTCCTTCTGGGAAATATCTCCTCAGCTCTGCATCTGAATAGTAGGCACAGTAACAGTGGAGGAGGAAGAAGCAGCAGTGGCGTTTGATTGGGCGACTGATGTCTGCTGGTCCGCATTTTCGCGCAGTGGGATTCCAAAACTAAAGCATGTTGATTGCGCATGTGAAGGTTCATACTTCTCGCCTAAAGTAAAATGCAGGAAACATTTTCTTAAATATATAGCAGGGTTTCGGTTTAGTTTTAAACCGCTCACTCCTTCTGGGAAATATCTCCTCAGCTCTGCATCTCAATAGTAGGCACAGTAACAGTGGAGGAGGAAGAAGCAGCAGTGGCGTTTGATTGGGCGACTGATGTCTGCTGGTCCGCATTTTCACGCAGTGGGATTCCAAAACTAAAGCATGTTGATTGCGCATGTGAAGGTTCATACTTCTCGCCTAAAGTAAAATGCAGTAAACATTTTCTTAAATATATAGCAGGGTTTCGGTTTAGTTTTAAGCCGCTCACTCCTTCTGGGAAATATCTCCTCAGCTCTGCATCTCAATAGTAGGCACAGTAACAGTGGAGGAGGAAGAAGCAGCAGTGGCGTTTGATTGGGCGACTGATGTCTGCTGGTCCGCATTTTGGCGCAGTGGGATTCCAAAACTAAAGCATGTTGATTGCGCATGTGAAGGTTCATACTTCTCGCCTAAAGTAAAATGCAGGGAACATTTTCTTAAATATATAGCAGGGTTTCGGTTTAGTTTTAAGCCGCTCACTCCTTCTGGGAAATATCTCCTCAGCTCTGCATCTCAATAGTAGGCACAGTAACAGTGGAGGAGGAAGAAGCAGCAGTGGCGTTTGGGCGACTGATGTCTGCTGGTCCGCATTTTCGCGCAGTGGGATTCCAAAACTAAAGCATGTTGATTGCGCATGTGAAGGTTCATACTTCTCGCCTAAAGTAAAATGCAGGAAACATTTTCTTAAATATATAGCAGGGTTTCGGTTTAGTTTTAAGCCGCTCACTCCTTCTGGGAAATATCTCCTCAGCTCTGCATCTGAATAGTAGGCACAGTAACAGTGGAGGAGGAAGAAGCAGCAGTGGCGTTTGATTGGGCGACTGATGTCCGCTGGTCCGCATTTTCGCGCAGTGGGATTCCAAAACTAAAGCATGTTGATTGCGCATGTGAAGGTTCATACTTCTCGCCTAAAGTAAAATGCAGGAAACATTTTCTTAAATATATAGCAGGGTTTCGGTTTAGTTTTAAGCCGCTCACTCCTTCTGGGAAATATCTCCTCAGCTCTGCATCTCAATAGTAGGCACAGTAACAGTGGAGGAGGAAGAAGCAGCAGTGGCGTTTGATTGGGCGACTGATGTCTACTGGTCCGCATTTTCACGCAGTGGGATTCGAAAACTAAAGCATGTTGATTGCGCATGTGAAGGTTCATACTTCTCGCCTAAAGTAAAATGCAGGAAGCATTTTCTTAAATATATAGCAGGGTTTCGGTTTAGTTTTAAGCCGCTCACTCCTTCTGGGAAATATCTCCTCAGCTCTGCATCTCAATAGTAGGCACAGTAACAGTGGAGGAGGAAGAAGCAGCAGTGGCGTTTGATTGGGCGACTGATGTCTGCTGGTCCGCATTTTCGCGCAGTGGGATTCCAAAACTAAAGCATGTTGATTGCGCATGTGAAGGTTCATACTTCTCGCCTAAAGTAAAATGCAGGGAACATTTTCTTAAATATATAGCAGGGTTTCGGTTTAGTTTTAAGCCGCTCACTCCTTCTGGGAAATATCTCCTCAGCTCTGCATCTCAATAGTAGGCACAGTAACAGTGGAGGAGGAAGAAGCAGCAGTGGCGTTTGGGCGACTGATGTCTGCTGGTCCGCATTTTCGCGCAGTGGGATTCCAAAACTAAAGCATGTTGATTGCGCATGTGAAGGTTCATACTTCTCGCCTAAAGTAAAATGCAGGAAACATTTTCTTAAATATATAGCAGGGTTTCGGTTTAGTTTTAAGCCGCTCACTCCTTCTGGGAAATATCTCCTCAGCTCTGCATCTGAATAGTAGGCACAGTAACAGTGGAGGAGGAAGAAGCAGCAGTGGCGTTTGATTGGGCGACTGATGTCCGCTGGTCCGCATTTTCGCGCAGTGGGATTCCAAAACTAAAGCATGTTGATTGCGCATGTGAAGGTTCATACTTCTCGCCTAAAGTAAAATGCAGGAAACATTTTCTTAAATATATAGCAGGGTTTCGGTTTAGTTTTAAGCCGCTCACTCCTTCTGGGAAATATCTCCTCAGCTCTGCATCTCAATAGTAGGCACAGTAACAGTGGAGGAGGAAGAAGCAGCAGTGGCGTTTGATTGGGCGACTGATGTCTACTGGTCCGCATTTTCACGCAGTGGGATTCGAAAACTAAAGCATGTTGATTGCGCATGTGAAGGTTCATACTTCTCGCCTAAAGTAAAATGCAGGAAGCATTTTCTTAAATATATAGCAGGGTTTCGGTTTAGTTTTAAGCCGCTCACTCCTTCTGGGAAATATCTCCTCAGCTCTGCATCTGAATAGTAGGAACAGTAACAGTGGAGGAGAAAGAAGCAGCAGTGGCGTTTGATTGGGCGACTGATGTCTGCTGGTCCGCATTTTCGCGCAGTGGGATTCCAAAACTAAAGCATGTTGATTGCGCATGTGAAGGTTCATACTTCTCGCCTAAAGTAAAATGCAGGAAACATTTTCTTAAATATATAGCAGGGTTTCGGTTTAATTTTAAGCCGCTCACTCCTTCTGGGAAATATCTCCTCAGCTCTGCATCTCAATAGTAGGCACAGTAACAGTGGAGGAGGAAGAAGCAGCAGTGGCGTTTGATTGGGCGACTGATGTCTGCTGGTCCGCATTTTCGCGCAATGGGATTCCAAAACTAAAGCATGTTGATTACGCATGTGAAGGTTCATACTTCTCGCCTAAAGTAAAATGCAGGAAGCATTTTCTTAAATATATAGCAGGGTTTCGGTTTAGTTTTAAGCCGCTCACTCCTTCTGGGAAATATCTCCTCAGCTCTGCATCGCAATAGTAGGCACAGTAACAGTGGAGGAGGAAGAAGCAACAGTGGCGTTTGATTGGGCGACTGATGTCTGCTGGTCCGCATTTTCACGCAGTGGGATTCAAAAACTAAAGCATGTTGATTGCGCATGTGAAGGTTCATACTTCTTGCCTAAAGTAAAATGCAGGAAACATTTTCTTAAATATATAGCAGGGTTTCGGTTTAGTTTTAAGCCGCTCACTCCTTCTGGGAAATATCTCCTCAGCTCTGCATCTCAATAGTAGGCACAGTAACAGTGGAGGAGGAAGAAGCAGCAGTGGCGTTTGATTGGGCGACTGATGTCTGCTGGTCCGCATTTTCGCGCAGTGGGATTCCAAAACTAAAGCATGTTGATTGCGCATGTGAAGGTTCATACTTCTCGCCTAAAGTAAAATGCAGGAAACATTTTCTTAAATATATAGCAGGGTTTCGGTTTAGTTTTAAGCCGCTCACTCCTTCTGGGAAATATTTCCTCAGCTCTGCATCTGAATAGTAGGCACAATAACAGTGGAGGAGGAAGAAGCAGCAGTGGCGTTTGATTGGGCGACTGATGTCTGCTGGTCCGCATTTTCGCGCAGTGGGATTCCAAAACTAAAGCATGTTGATTGCGCATGTGAAGGTTCATACTTCTCGCCTAAAGTAAAATGCAGGAAACATTTTCATAAATATAAAGCAGGGTTTCGGTTTAGTTTTAAGCCGCTCACTCCTTCTGGGAAATATCTCCTCAGCTCTGCATCTCAATAGTAGGCACAGTAACAGTGGAGGAGGAAGAAGCAGCAGTGGCGTTTGATTGGGCGACTGATGTCTGCTGGTCCGCATTTTCGCGCAGTGGGATTCCAAAACTAAAGCATGTTGATTGCGCATGTGAAGGTTCATACTTCTCGCCTAAAGTAAAATGCAGGAAACATTTTCTTAAATATATAGCAGGGTTTCGGTTTAGTTTTAAGCCGCTCACTCCTTCTGGGAAATATCTCCTCAGCTCTACATCTCAATAGTAGGCACAGTAACAGTGGAGGAGGAAGAAGCAGCAGTGGCGTTTGATTGGGCGACTGATGTCTGCTGGTCCGCATTTTCGCGCAGTGGGATTCCAAAACTAAAGCATGTTGATTGCGCATGTGAAGGTTCATACTTCTCGCCTAAAGTAAAATGCAGGAAACATTTTCTTAAATATATAGCAGGGTTTCGGTTTAGTTTTAAGCCGCTCACTCCTTCTGGGAAATATCTCCTCAGCTCTGCATCTCAATAGTAGGCACAGTAACAGTGGAGGAGGAAGAAGCAGCAGTGGCGTTTGATTGGGCGATTGATGTCTGCTGGTCCGCATTTTCGCGCAGTGGGATTCCAAAACTAAAGCATGTTGATTGAGCATGTGAAGGTTCATACTTCTCGCCTAAAGTAAAATGCAGGAAACAATTTCTTAAATATATAGCAGGGTTTCGGTTTAGTTTTAAGCCGCTCACTCCTTCTGGGAAATATCTCCTCAGCTCTGCATCTCAATAGTAGGCACAGTAACAGTGGAGGAGGAAGAAGCAGCAGTGGCGTTTGATTGGGCGACTGATGTCTGCTGGTCCGCAGTTTCACACAGTGGGATTCCAAAACTAAAGCATGTTGATTGCGCATGTGAAGGTTCATACTTCTCGCCTAAAGTAAAATGCAGGAAACATTTTCTTAAATATATAGCAGGGTTTCGGTTTAGTTTTAAGCCACTCACTCCTTCTGGGAAATATCTCCTCAGCTCTGCATCTCAATAGTAGGCACAGTAACAGTGGAGGAGGAAGCAGCAGTGGCGTTTGATTGGGCGACTGATGTCTGCTGGTCCGCATTTTCGCGCAGTGGGATTCCAAAACTAAAGCATGTTGATTGCGCATGTGAAGGTTCATACTTCTCGCCTAAAGTAAAATGCAGGAAACATTTTCTTAAATATATAGCAGGGTTTCGGTTTAGTTTTAAGCCGCTCACTCCTTCTGGGAAATATCTCCTCAGCTCTGCATCTCAATAGTAGGCACAGTAACAGTGGAGGAGGAAGAAGCAGCAGTGGCGTTTGATTGGGCGACTGATGTCTGCTGGTCCGCATTTTCGCACAGTGGGATTCCAAAACTAAAGCATGTTGATTGCGCATGTGAAGGTTCATACTTCTCGCCTAAAGTATAATGCAGGAAACATTTTCTTAAATATATAGCAGGGTTTCGGTTTAGTTTTAAGCCGCTCACTCCTTCTGCGAAATATCTCCTCAGCTCTGCATCTCAATAGTAGGCACAGTAACAGTGGAGGAGGAAGAAGCAGCAGTGGCGTTTGATTGGGCGACTGATGTCTGCTGGTCCGCATTTTCGCGCAGTGGGATTCCAAAACTAAAGCATGTTGATTGCGCATGTGAAGGTTCATACTTCTCGCCTAAAGTAAAATGCAGGAAACATTTTCTTAAATATATAGCAGGGTTTCGGTTTAGTTTTAAGCCGCTCACTCCTTCTGGGAAATATCTCCTCAGCTCTGCATCACAATAGTAGGCACAGTAACAGTGGAGGAGGAAGAAGCAGCAGTGGCGTTTGATTGGGCGACTGATGTCTGCTGGTCCGCATTTTCGCGCAGTGGGATTCCAAAACTAAAGCATGTTGATTGCGCATGTGAAGGTTCATACTTCTCGCCTAAAGTAAAATGCAGGAAACATTTTCTTAAATATATAGCAGGGTTTCGGTTTAGTTTTAAGCCGCTCACTCCTTCTGGGAAATATCTCCAGCTCTGCATCTCAATAGTAGGCACAGTAACAGTGGAGGAGGAAGAAGCAGCAGTGGCGTTTGATTGGGCGATTGATGTCTGCTGGTCCGCATTTTCGCGCAGTGGGATTCCAAAACTAAAGCATGTTGATTGCGCATGTGAAGGTTCATACTTCTCGCCTAAAGTAAAATGCAGGAAACATTTTCTTAAATATATAGCAGGGTTTCGGTTTAGTTTTAAGCCGCTCACTCCTTCTGGGAAATATCTCCTCAGCTCTGCATCTCAATAGTAGGCACAGTAACAGTGGAGGAGGAAGAAGCAGCAGTGGCGTTTGATTGGGCGACTGATGTCTGCTGGTCCGCATTTTCGCGCAGTGGGATTCCAAAACTAAAGCATGTTGATTGCGCATGTGAAGGTTCATACTTCTCGCCTAAAGTAAAATGCAGGAAACATTTTCTTAAATATATAGCAGGGTTTCGGTTTAGTTTTAAGCCGCTCACTCCTTCTGGGAAATATCTCCTCAGCTCTGCATCTCAATAGTAGGCACAGTAACAGTGGAGGAGGAAGAAGCAGCAGTGGCGTTTGATTGGGCGACTGATGTCTGCTGGTCCGCATTTTCGCGCAGTGGGATTCCAAAACTAAAGCATGTTGATTGCGCATGTGAAGGTTCATACTTCTCGCCTAAAGTAAAATGCAGGAAACATTTTCTTAAATATATAGCAGGGTTTCGGTTTAGTTTTAAGCCGCTCACTCCTTCTGGGAAATATCTCCTCAGCTCTGCATCTCAATAGTAGGCACAGTAACAGTGGAGGAGGAAGAAGCAGCAGTGGCGTTTGATTGGGCGACTGATGTCTGCTGGTCCGCATTTTCGCGCAGTGGGATTCCAAAACTAAAGCATGTTGATTGCGCATGTGAAGGTTCATACTTCTCGCCTAAAGTAAAATGCAGGGAACATTTTCTTAAATATATAGCAGGGTTTCGGTTTAGTTTTAAGCCGCTCACTCCTTCTGGGAAATATCTCCTCAGCTCTGCATCTCAATAGTAGGCACAGTAACAGTGGAGGAGGAAGAAGCAGCAGTGGCGTTTGGGCGACTGATGTCTGCTGGTCCGCATTTTCGCGCAGTGGGATTCCAAAACTAAAGCATGTTGATTGCGCATGTGAAGGTTCATACTTCTCGCCTAAAGTAAAATGCAGGAAACATTTTCTTAAATATATAGCAGGGTTTCGGTTTAGTTTTAAGCCGCTCACTCCTTCTGGGAAATATCTCCTCAGCTCTGCATCTCAATAGTAGGCACAGTAACAGTGGAGGAGGAAGAAGCAGCAGTGGCGTTTGATTGGGCGACTGATGTCCGCTGGTCCGCATTTTCGCGCAGTGGGATTCCAAAACTAAAGCATGTTGATTGCGCATGTGAAGGTTCATACTTCTCGCCTAAAGTAAAATGCAGGAAACATTTTCTTAAATATATAGCAGGGTTTCGGTTTAGTTTTAAGCCGCTCACTCCTTCTGGGAAATATCTCCTCAGCTCTGCATCTCAATAGTAGGCACAGTAACAGTGGAGGAGGAAGAAGCAGCAGTGGCGTTTGATTGGGCGACTGATGTCTGCTGGTCCGCATTTTCGCGCAGTGGGATTCCAAAACTAAAGCATGTTGATTGCGCATGTGAAGGTTCATACTTCTCGCCTAAAGTAAAATGCAGGAAACATTTTCTTAAATATATAGCAGGGTTTCGGTTTAGTTTTAAGCCGCTCACTCCTTCTGGGAAATATCTCCTCAGCTCTGCATCTGAATAGTAGGCACAGTAACAGTGGAGGAGGAAGAAGCAGCAGTGGCGTTTGATTGGGCGACTGATGTCTGCTGGTCCGCATTTTCGCGCAGTGGGATTCCAAAACTAAAGCATGTTGATTGCGCATGTGAAGGTTCATACTTCTCGCCTAAAGTAAAATGCAGGAAACATTTTCTTAAATATATAGCAGGGTTTCGGTTTAGTTTTAAACCGCTCACTCCTTCTGGGAAATATCTCCTCAGCTCTGCATCTCAATAGTAGGCACAGTAACAGTGGAGGAGGAAGAAGCAGCAGTGGCGTTTGATTGGGCGACTGATGTCTGCTGGTCCGCATTTTCACGCAGTGGGATTCCAAAACTAAAGCATGTTGATTGCGCATGTGAAGGTTCATACTTCTCGCCTAAAGTAAAATGCAGTAAACATTTTCTTAAATATATAGCAGGGTTTCGGTTTAGTTTTAAGCCGCTCACTCCTTCTGGGAAATATCTCCTCAGCTCTGCATCTCAATAGTAGGCACAGTAACAGTGGAGGAGGAAGAAGCAGCAGTGGCGTTTGATTGGGCGACTGATGTCTGCTGGTCCGCATTTTGGCGCAGTGGGATTCCAAAACTAAAGCATGTTGATTGCGCATGTGAAGGTTCATACTTCTCGCCTAAAGTAAAATGCAGGGAACATTTTCTTAAATATATAGCAGGGTTTCGGTTTAGTTTTAAGCCGCTCACTCCTTCTGGGAAATATCTCCTCAGCTCTGCATCTCAATAGTAGGCACAGTAACAGTGGAGGAGGAAGAAGCAGCAGTGGCGTTTGGGCGACTGATGTCTGCTGGTCCGCATTTTCGCGCAGTGGGATTCCAAAACTAAAGCATGTTGATTGCGCATGTGAAGGTTCATACTTCTCGCCTAAAGTAAAATGCAGGAAACATTTTCTTAAATATATAGCAGGGTTTCGGTTTAGTTTTAAGCCGCTCACTCCTTCTGGGAAATATCTCCTCAGCTCTGCATCTGAATAGTAGGCACAGTAACAGTGGAGGAGGAAGAAGCAGCAGTGGCGTTTGATTGGGCGACTGATGTCCGCTGGTCCGCATTTTCGCGCAGTGGGATTCCAAAACTAAAGCATGTTGATTGCGCATGTGAAGGTTCATACTTCTCGCCTAAAGTAAAATGCAGGAAACATTTTCTTAAATATATAGCAGGGTTTCGGTTTAGTTTTAAGCCGCTCACTCCTTCTGGGAAATATCTCCTCAGCTCTGCATCTCAATAGTAGGCACAGTAACAGTGGAGGAGGAAGAAGCAGCAGTGGCGTTTGATTGGGCGACTGATGTCTACTGGTCCGCATTTTCACGCAGTGGGATTCGAAAACTAAAGCATGTTGATTGCGCATGTGAAGGTTCATACTTCTCGCCTAAAGTAAAATGCAGGAAGCATTTTCTTAAATATATAGCAGGGTTTCGGTTTAGTTTTAAGCCGCTCACTCCTTCTGGGAAATATCTCCTCAGCTCTGCATCTCAATAGTAGGCACAGTAACAGTGGAGGAGGAAGAAGCAGCAGTGGCGTTTGGGCGACTGATGTCTGCTGGTCCGCATTTTCGCGCAGTGGGATTCCAAAACTAAAGCATGTTGATTGCGCATGTGAAGGTTCATACTTCTCGCCTAAAGTAAAATGCAGGAAACATTTTCTTAAATATATAGCAGGGTTTCGGTTTAGTTTTAAGCCGCTCACTCCTTCTGGGAAATATCTCCTCAGCTCTGCATCTGAATAGTAGGCACAGTAACAGTGGAGGAGGAAGAAGCAGCAGTGGCGTTTGATTGGGCGACTGATGTCCGCTGGTCCGCATTTTCGCGCAGTGGGATTCCAAAACTAAAGCATGTTGATTGCGCATGTGAAGGTTCATACTTCTCGCCTAAAGTAAAATGCAGGAAACATTTTCTTAAATATATAGCAGGGTTTCGGTTTAGTTTTAAGCCGCTCACTCCTTCTGGGAAATATCTCCTCAGCTCTGCATCTCAATAGTAGGCACAGTAACAGTGGAGGAGGAAGAAGCAGCAGTGGCGTTTGATTGGGCGACTGATGTCTGCTGGTCCGCATTTTCGCGCAGTGGGATTCCAAAACTAAAGCATGTTGATTGCGCATGTGAAGGTTCATACTTCTCGCCTAAAGTAAAATGCTGGAAACATTTTCTTAAATATATAGCAGGGTTTCGGTTTAATTTTAAGCCGCTCACTCCTTCTGGGAAATATCTCCTCAGCTCTGCATCTCAATAGTAGGCACAGTAACAGTGGAGGAGGAAGAAGCAGCAGTGGCGTTTGATTGGGCGACTGATGTCTGCTGGTCCGCATTTTCGCGCAATGGGATTCCAAAACTAAAGCATGTTGATTACGCATGTGAAGGTTCATACTTCTCGCCTAAAGTAAAATGCAGGAAGCATTTTCTTAAATATATAGCAGGGTTTCGGTTTAGTTTTAAGCCGCTCACTCCTTCTGGG
The DNA here is from genome assembly GCF_032444005.1 of Ranitomeya imitator. Classification (NCBI taxonomy): domain Eukaryota; kingdom Metazoa; phylum Chordata; class Amphibia; order Anura; family Dendrobatidae; genus Ranitomeya; species Ranitomeya imitator. The sequence goes on along the minus strand of NC_091286.1, from coordinate 22,341,910 downwards.
AAATATCTCCTCAGCTCTGCATCTCAATAGTAGGCACAGTAACAGTGGAGGAGGAAGAAGCAACAGTGGCGTTTGATTGGGCGACTGATGTCTGCTGGTCCGCATTTTCACGCAGTGGGATTCAAAAACTAAAGCATGTTGATTGCGCATGTGAAGGTTCATACTTCTTGCCTAAAGTAAAATGCAGGAAACATTTTCTTAAATATATAGCAGGGTTTCGGTTTAGTTTTAAGCCGCTCACTCCTTCTGGGAAATATCTCCTCAGCTCTGCATCTCAATAGTAGGCACAGTAACAGTGGAGGAGGAAGAAGCAGCAGTGGCGTTTGATTGGGCGACTGATGTCTGCTGGTCCGCATTTTCGCGCAGTGGGATTCCAAAACTAAAGCATGTTGATTGCGCATGTGAAGGTTCATACTTCTCGCCTAAAGTAAAATGCAGGAAACATTTTCTTAAATATATAGCAGGGTTTCGGTTTAGTTTTAAGCCGCTCACTCCTTCTGGGAAATATTTCCTCAGCTCTGCATCTGAATAGTAGGCACAATAACAGTGGAGGAGGAAGAAGCAGCAGTGGCGTTTGATTGCGCGACTGATGTCTGCTGGTCCGCATTTTCGCGCAGTGGGATTCCAAAACTAAAGCATGTTGATTGCGCATGTGAAGGTTCATACTTCTCGCCTAAAGTAAAATGCAGGAAACATTTTCATAAATATAAAGCAGGGTTTCGGTTTAGTTTTAAGCCGCTCACTCCTTCTGGGAAATATCTCCTCAGCTCTGCATCTCAATAGTAGGCACAGTAACAGTGGAGGAGGAAGAAGCAGCAGTGGCGTTTGATTGGGCGACTGATGTCTGCTGGTCCGCATTTTCGCGCAGTGGGATTCCAAAACTAAAGCATGTTGATTGCGCATGTGAAGGTTCATACTTCTCGCCTAAAGTAAAATGCAGGAAACATTTTCTTAAATATATAGCAGGGTTTCGGTTTAGTTTTAAGCCGCTCACTCCTTCTGGGAAATATCTCCTCAGCTCTACATCTCAATAGTAGGCACAGTAACAGTGGAGGAGGAAGAAGCAGCAGTGGCGTTTGATTGGGCGACTGATGTCTGCTGGTCCGCATTTTCGCGCAGTGGGATTCCAAAACTAAAGCATGTTGATTGCGCATGTGAAGGTTCATACTTCTCGCCTAAAGTAAAATGCAGGAAACATTTTCTTAAATATATAGCAGGGTTTCGGTTTAGTTTTAAGCCGCTCACTCCTTCTGGGAAATATCTCCTCAGCTCTGCATCTCAATAGTAGGCACAGTAACAGTGGAGGAGGAAGAAGCAGCAGTGGCGTTTGATTGGGCGACTGATGTCTGCTGGTCCGCATTTTCGCGCAGTGGGATTCCAAAACTAAAGCATGTTGATTGAGCATGTGAAGGTTCATACTTCTCGCCTAAAGTAAAATGCAGGAAACAATTTCTTAAATATATAGCAGGGTTTCGGTTTAGTTTTAAGCCGCTCACTCCTTCTGGGAAATATCTCCTCAGCTCTGCATCTCAATAGTAGGCACAGTAACAGTGGAGGAGGAAGAAGCAGCAGTGGCGTTTGATTGGGCGACTGATGTCTGCTGGTCCGCAGTTTCACGCAGTGGGATTCCAAAACTAAAGCATGTTGATTGCGCATGTGAAGGTTCATACTTCTCGCCTAAAGTAAAATGCAGGAAACATTTTCTTAAATATATAGCAGGGTTTCGGTTTAGTTTTAAGCCACTCACTCCTTCTGGGAAATATCTCCTCAGCTCTGCATCTCAATAGTAGGCACAGTAACAGTGGAGGAGGAAGCAGCAGTGGCGTTTGATTGGGCGACTGATGTCTGCTGGTCCGCATTTTCGCGCAGTGGGATTCCAAAACTAAAGCATGTTGATTGCGCATGTGAAGGTTCATACTTCTCGCCTAAAGTAAAATGCAGGAAACATTTTCTTAAATATATAGCAGGGTTTCGGTTTAGTTTTAAGCCGCTCACTCCTTCTGGGAAATATCTCCTCAGCTCTGCATCTCAATAGTAGGCACAGTAACAGTGGAGGAGGAAGAAGCAGCAGTGGCGTTTGATTGGGCGACTGATGTCTGCTGGTCCGCATTTTCGCACAGTGGGATTCCAAAACTAAAGCATGTTGATTGCGCATGTGAAGGTTCATACTTCTCGCCTAAAGTATAATGCAGGAAACATTTTCTTAAATATATAGCAGGGTTTCGGTTTAGTTTTAAGCCGCTCACTCCTTCTGCGAAATATCTCCTCAGCTCTGCATCTCAATAGTAGGCACAGTAACAGTGGAGGAGGAAGAAGCAGCAGTGGCGTTTGATTGGGCGACTGATGTCTGCTGGTCCGCATTTTCGCACAGTGGGATTCCAAAACTAAAGCATGTTGATTGCGCATGTGAAGGTTCATACTTCTCGCCTAAAGTAAAATGCAGGAAACATTTTCTTAAATATATAGCAGGGTTTCGGTTTAGTTTTAAGCCGCTCACTCCTTCTGGGAAATATCTCCTCAGCTCTGCATCTCAATAGTAGGCACAGTAACAGTGGAGGAGGAAGAAGCAGCAGTGGCGTTTGATTGGGCGACTGATGTCTGTTGGTCCGCATTTTCGCGCAGTGGGATTCCAAAACTAAAGCATGTTGATTGCGCATGTGAAGGTTCATACTTCTCGCCTAAAGTAAAATGCAGGAAACATTTTCTTAAATATATAGCAGGGTTTCGGTTTAGTTTTAAGCCGCTCACTCCTTCTGGGAAATATCTCCTCAGCTCTGCATCTCAATAGTAGGCACAGTAACAGTGGAGGAGGAAGAAGCAGCAGTGGCGTTTGATTGGGCGACTGATGTCTGCTTGTCCGCATTTTCGCGCAGTGGGATTCCAAAACTAAAGCATGTTGATTGCGCATGTGAAGGTTCATACTTCTCGCCTAAAGTAAAATGCAGGAAACATTTTCTTAAATATATAGCAGGGTTTCGGTTTAGTTTTAAGCCGCTCACTCCTTCTGGGAAATATCTCCTCAGCTCTGCATCTCAATAGTAGGCACAGTAACAGTGGAGGAGGAAGAAGCAGCAGTGGCGTTTGATTGGGCGACTGATGTCTGCTGGTCCGCATTTTCGCGCAGTGGGATTCCAAAACTAAAGCATGTTGATTGCGCATGTGAAGGTTCATACTTCTCGCCTAAAGTAAAATGCAGGAAACATTTTCTTAAATATATAGCAGGGTTTCGTTTTAGTTTTAAGCCGCTCACTCCTTCTGGGAAATATCTCCTCAGCTCTGCATCTCTGGCTGGTCATCCGGGAATCTTTGGAACCAGAGATTTGGTGGCTAGATCCTTCTGGTGGCCGTCTTTGTCGCCGGATGTGCGTTCTTTTGTGCAGTCCTGTGGGACTTGTGCTCGGGCTAAGCCTTGCTGTTCTTGTGCCAGTGGGTTGCTTTTGCCCTTGCCGGTCCCGAAGAGGCCCTGGACGCATATCTCTATGGATTTTATTTCGGATCTCCCTGTCTCTCAAAAGATGTCGGTCATTTGGGTGGTTTGTGATCGCTTCTCTAAGATGGTCCATTTGGTACCCTTGTCTAAATTGCCTTCCTCCTCTGATTTGGTGCCATTGTTTTTCCAGCATGTGGTTCGTTTGCATGGCATTCCGGAGAACATCATTTCGGACAGAGGTTCCCAGTTTGTTTCGAGGTTTTGGCGATCCTTTTGTGCTAGGATGGGCATTGATTTGTCTTTTTCCTCGGCTTTCCATCCTCAGACAAATGGTCAAACCGAACGAACTAATCAGACTTTGGAAACATATCTGAGATGCTTTGTTTCTGCTGATCAGGATGATTGGGTGTCCTTTTTGCCTTTGGCTGAGTTCGCCCTTAATAATCGGGCCAGCTCGGCTACTTTGGTTTCGCCGTTTTTCTGCAATTCTGGTCTCCATCCTCGTTTCTCTTCAGGGCAGGTTGAGTCTTCGGACTGTCCTGGTGTAGATACTGTGGTGGATAGGTTGCAGCAGATTTGGACTCATGTGGTGGACAATTTGACATTGTCCCAGGAGAAGGCTCAACGTTTCGCTAACCGCCGGCGCTGTGTGGGTCCCCGACTTCGTGTTGGGGATTTGGTTTGGTTGTCGTCTCGTTATGTTCCTATGAAGGTTTCCTCTCCTAAGTTTAAGCCTCGTTTCATTGGTCCGTACAAGATTTCTGAGGTTCTCAATCCTGTGTCGTTTCGTTTGACCCTTCCAGCTTCTTTTGCCATCCATAATGTATTCCATAGGTCATTGTTGCGGAGATACGTGGCGCCTGTGGTTCCATCCGTTGATCCTCCTGTCCCGGTGTTGGTTGAGGGGGAGTTGGAGTATGTGGTGGAGAAGATTTTGGATTCTCGTATTTCGAGACGGAAACTCCAGTACCTGGTCAAGTGGAAGGGTTATGGTCAGGAAGATAATTCTTGGGTCTTTGCCTCCGATGTTCATGCTGCCGATCTGGTTCGTGCCTTTCATTTGGCTCGTCCTGGTCGGCCTGGGGGCTCTGGTGAGGGTTCGGTGACCCCTCCTCAAGGGGGGGGTACTGTTGTGAATTCTGTTGTCAAGCTCCCTCCTGTGGTCATGAATGGTACTTCGGCTGGTTCTGTCCATGGGCTTCCTCTGGTGGCTGTGAGTGGAGCTGCTGCTTCTGAGTTTCCTTCCACAGGTGACGAGGTTAATTCGTTAGCTGGCTGCTCTATTTAACTCCACTTAGATCATTGCTCCATGCCACCTGTCAATGTTCCAGTATTGGTATAGTTCACTCCTGGATCGTTCTTGTGACCTGTCTTCCCAGCAGAAGCTAAGTTCCTGCTTGTTTTTCTTTGGTTTGCTATTTTTCTGTCCAGCTTGCTATGTTGATTGTTGTCTTGCTTGTTGGAAGCTCTGGGACGCAGAGGGAGCGCCTCCGCACCGTGAGTCGGTGCGGAGGGTCTTTTTGCGCCCTCTGCGTGGTCTTTTTGTAGTTTTTTGTGCTGACCGCAAAGCTGCCTTTCCTATCCTCTGTCTGTTCAGTAAGTCGGGCCTCACTTTGCTAAATCTATTTCATCTCTGTGTTTGTAATTTTCATCTTTACTCACAGTCATTATATGTGGGGGCTGCCTGTTCCTTTGGGGAATTTCTCTGAGGCAAGGTAGGCTTTATTTTTCTATCTTTAGGGCTAGCTAGTTCCTTAGGCTGTGACGAGGCGCCTAGGGAGCGTCAGGAGCGCTCCACGGCTATTTCTAGTGTGTGTGATAGGATTAGGGATTGCGGTCAGCAGAGTTCCCACGTCTCAGAGCTCGTCCTATATTATTAGTAACTATCAGGTCATTCCGTGTGCTCTTAACCACCAGGTCCATTATTGTCCTGACCACCAGGTCATAACAGGCACCGCTACATAAGGCTAAGGTAATTAATTCCTTACTATTGGGTTAAATACACTTTATTTGCAAAGCTTGTGCTTGCCCCATGGTGTATGTGAATCTCCTTAGGTATATCAGCTGTTAGCTGCTGTTTTAGACTGTACTATTCAATCATTTACTATTGATTACCTATCGGTTCTGTAGCTACTGTACCTGCTGATGCCCTTCATTGTATTTTATTATATACTTTGCCTTGCACTTTGTATTATATATGATATAATGAACCTTGCATAATTGCATCTTTGGCCACTTTCTTTGTCAAGGTAGACGCTTCTGCCATTGGAATGGGAGCTGTTCTTTCACAGAAAAAAAGTGGGCATCTACATCCTCGTGATTTTATTTTTTCCAGAAGTCCAATTATGATATAGCTGACCGAGAGCTTCTGGAGGTTAAAAGAGCCTTTGAGAAATGGAGACATTAGTTGAAGAGGGCAAGACATTTGTCTTTACCGATCATAAGGACCCGTTGTATCTTGACACTGCTAAGTGCTTAACAACCAGACAGGCTTGGAGGGACCTTTTTTTTTGCCCTGTTTGATTTTGTCGTTACTTATCGCCTAGGATTTAAGAATGTTAAGACTGACGCTTTGTCGCGCAGCTTTATCCCAGAGTTGAGGAATGAAAATCTGGGCATCCAGGTTCTAGTGCCACTTGGAGATCTCTTTCTAGGTCCCCTTGGTGTAAGAATGCTTATGATGATATTGAAGAGTATGTGCATAAATGCAGAGTCTGTGCCAGGGCTGAGACCTCTTGTCAACCTCCAATCTCCTACCGAGGTTCCGTAGCAGCCCTGGACCCATTTGTCCATGGACTTCGTCACCAATGTGCTTAAGTCTGGTGGTGATACTGTCGTGTGCTTGGTGGTGGACAGTTTTAGCAAAATGGTTCATTTAGTCCCACTTCAAAAGTTGCCAACTGCCAAGAGCCTAGAAACTTTGTTCTTTTCTCATATTGGTAAATTGCATGACGTTCCCGAAAACATTATTTCATATAGAGGGGTTCTGTCACGCTCACACCCTGACTGGTGAGCGTGAGCCAGGGGTTTTGTGGCCCCACTGTGCCACGAACCAGACTACCCTGGAAGGGGCGTGACTATGACAGCTGCCTTGGTCTTCTCTGGAGCCTCTGATGGTGAGGTCAGGCTTGTGCAGCAGGCAGCTGCCAGGTGCTACTCCAGGGTGGTGTCTGGCTGTGGCTGCTGATCCCACTTGGAGAACAGGAACACTAGGACAGGTGCGGGCATCAGGCAGGACTAGCAGATGAGCACGGATGAAACTCAGACGAGAGGGCTGGCAGGAACGGCACAGACAGGACTGGCAGGAACGGCAGAGACACAGGGCTGGCAGGAACGGCAGAGATACAGGGCTGGCATGAACGGCAGAGACATAGGGCTAGCAGGAACGGCAGAGACACAGGGCTGGAAGGAATGGAAGAGACACAGGGCTGGCAGGAACGGCAGAGACACAGGGCAGGTTGGTGTGGTGTATGAGGAAACAGGAAGAGATCTGTTCACACAGATTCTAGTACCGGAACAGACAGGAAAGAGTGGTGTATGACGGAACAGGTTTGGACCTGTTCACACAAGAGGTGCAGGTACGGATGCAAGCAGGAAGGAACAGGTTGGAACCTGTTCACACAGGAGATGCAGGTACGGAAACAAGCAGGAAGGAAAGAAGTATGAAGGAACGGGTCGGGACCTGTTCACACAGTAAGAGAACCGCAAGGCTGCTGATAGGAGCAGTAGAGCAGCAAGAGATAGAGCAGCAACAGAAGCTAGCAGAGCGGAACCGCAAGGAATGCGGAGAGAAGCTGCAGCAAGAGATTCCTGCAGCAGGAGAAGCTAAGCAGAGCAGAACCACAAGGAATGCAGAGAGGAGCTGCAGCAAGAGTTTTCTGCAGCAGCAGGAGCAGAGCAGAGTAGAAAGGAGCAGAACCGCAGGAGTGCGGAGCAGAGGTAAAGCTGCAAGAGAGCAGAGCACAGGCAAAGTCACAAGGGTACAGAGCAGGCAGAGCCGCAAGAGTGCGGAGCATAAGCAAACAGAGAGGACAAAAGGAAAGACACAACAGGGAAAGGAGCCACATCCAGAAGAGAACTCGGTGCCCTTATGGAACCCATCATACAAATGTCTAAATCCAGGATCAATCCTCATAATCCAAAAGTGTGGGAAAAAATAGTCCTATTCTGGATTAAACATATTATATTACCCTCAAATTGACGCCTTTTCCTCACTTATTTGAGATGTAGGATTTCAACAAAAATTGTGCTTTACTTTCATTTTGGCCATTACGATTTTTTTGGGGGGAAGGTAACATCTTTGTTTTTGATTAGATTTTTTTAATTGTGATTATATCATTTTTTATTTTTATTTTTTGCGATTTTGCATTTTTAATGTTTGTGAACATGCCGTTTTATTTTTTGTGATTGTCTTTTTGATTTGTGATTTTTTTATCTTCAGTGATTGTTACTTTATTTGTTGTGATTATGCTTTTTTGTTCTTGTGAATGCCTTTTTTTACTTCTTTTGTGATTGTTTTAATTTTGATTGTCTTTTTTTATTATGTCTTGTTTATATTCTGTGATTATGATTTTTTATTTTTTGAGTTTTTTTAATTTAGCGATTGTCTTTTTTATTTTTTGGGATGTAGCTTTTGGATTATTTTGTGATTATGTCGTTTTATGTTTTACATTTTTTTATTGTGGCTTTTTTTTATTTTTATGATTTCTTTTGTGATTTTTTTTTTAAATTATGTATTTTTTCTTCTTTTTTTTTTATAGATAAGGAATTTGGGCACTTCTAGGCTTCCTGGGTCCAACCCCATAGTAAAACGATATCCGGCACTCCAAAATATCAATGAAAGTAAAATGTATTCAATGCAAACGGTCCAATATGGTGCAATGTCATGTTTTGGTCGACACCATCTTTATCTAACAAGCCCCAAGAGACTTAAGACCGCCATTCTAAAATAAGATCAGTGGCGAAGTGTAATAAAGGTGCTTTTTATTTTTTTGATTATGGGTTTATTTTGCGACTTTCTTTTTCATTTTTGTAATTGTATTTAATTTATGAGATTGTTTTGGTTTTTTGTGATTTTTTTTTTTCGTGTCTATGTTTCTTTTTTTATGATTATTTTTCTTTTATTTTTAGTGAATATATCTCTTTTATTTGTATTATTTTTTGTTATAATTCCTTGCACTCAGGCACACTGACAATCAGCTATCTAATACGTTCACATTTGCGTTGCGTCGGGCGCTGGTTCGGCGACGCATAGCAACGCATGCGTCATGAGCCCCTATATTTAACATGGGGGCGCATGGACATGCGTTGTCTTGCGTTTTGTGACGCATGCGTCATTTTTGGCGCAAGCGTCAGGGCGCAGAGGACGCAGCTAGTTGCATTTTTTTTGCGTCCAAAAGCATGCCAAAAAAGGATGCATGCGTCACAAAACAATGCGTTTTGCATGCGTTGTTTGCGTTGTGCGTTGCGTCGCCGACGCAGCACCGCACAACGCAAATGTGAACGTAGCCTTATATACATATTTGGGTATTGCCTTTGCTGATGAACCTTATGGATTTCTGTTTTTTTTTTTCATGAGATTTTCATCTTCTTACTCACGCAGTCTTACCTCTTCCTGGGCTGGACACCTATAGAAATGGGGAAAGTGCGGCCCCTGGGGTCCAGGTCCAGAAACTGGTGGCTTTTTGTAATTCGGGAGACAGTAGGTAGCGACATGGGGAACCGTAGGTGGAGTGAGAATAGAGACGTACCGGTAAGTTCTGGTGCCATCCCTGGCAGGCATATATCCACTTTTCCCATATATATGTGTGTGTGTGTATATATATATATATATATATATATATATATATATCTAGCAGGAGTATGGAGGATTTATATGGCATGTGTTCTTGCGAAAGAAGCAACCAACCTTAGGCAGCCATTGATGATTTCCATTGGAGTTAGCTCTGGTCACCCCCTTAGATGCCGTGGTGAGGTGTGAACAGCGACCATAGCATCTAAGTGGTTAGAACCTCTAGTGGTCCTCTTTCCTTATTAGACTACTATGTCACGATGGGTGGAACCCAAATGATACCACTGGCTGTGACCTATGACCGGCCGAGGTGCTGTGCCGTTTGCCAATCCCAGATGGGCGTCCATCTGATAGATGTTGTGTATGTGCAAGAGGGAAGTGCAGGGAGAAAAAGATGCGAGAGTGTCGAAATGAGGGGGACCCACCATAGCCAACCAGTCAGCTATGGTGAGAAGTACTGAAGCTCCTGGACCCCAATGTAAACTCGAAGCAGGACCACCTATATACCACGCATGATTTAGGACATTGGTGTCTTATGTAGCAGAAGGACATCATGTCCCCCCAGTATCAGACCCTGGATATGACCGCTACCTCTGCACCCTGCTATCGCGACACCCTGTATATAGCCATCTCTGAGGGAATGATGGCTGCACCTGTCACTCCGACCTCATAAAAAACCCACAAACACCAGAGAAGTCTCATATACATGCCTTTATTGGATAAACGGGGCTAGAGGCACCGGAGGAGGTGCGTCCTCTACATCCAAACTAAAGCATGCGCCAGGTAATATTCACAGCAAAGAAACACGTTCCAGAAAATCCTCCCACCCGCCGCCCGCCATGAGAAAACAACCCCCGCAAACCGTATGTACAGCGAGACATGCCGCAATATAGGACTAACCAAGCCGGAATAACACACGCGCCGCCATGCTGTTAGTGTCCCGTGCAATAAAAAAAAATAAAATAAATATAAATTAAAAACATGACAGGAAAAAAAGCAAGTTATTAAGGCACTTTATAATATACGGATGATATAAATATATACTCTAAATGTAACAATGTAAACGTGCCGGCAAACGGGGGAGGAAAATATACAACATGGAGCCCCCAGAGGACAAAAAAAAATCCGTTCTGCCTTTTCTGATTTTACGAAACCAAAATGTCCACCGTTTCATCACAGTCACAAATCTGTCTAGTCAGCGGCCTACTGCATCCTAACTACACAGGTTTGTGAATGTTGGCACGGCGGCCATTTTGGTTGCCCCCATCTTCCCCAGAAACTTATAAGGAAATGACTGAAGAGACAGCTAACGACAGAAAAGGTCAATGGGTAGAAAGAAGACCGATAAAACAAATGTACAGCTTTGATTATTGGGAATGTATTAATTAAAAATGGTTCCAACTGCATAGAAACCAGTGTGGACATAGGCATTGCCCGTAGCAACCAATCACATTGAGGCTCTTATTTTCCTTGTGGTGTAAGCTGTGATCTGATTGGTTGCTATGAATAAGGTCCACTATGCTTTCACCGTTAACTGCCAATCATGTGCCAGGAATATTTGTAAGCTTAATTCTGATTGGCCGATATGGTACACAGCAAAAATAAAATGGCCCCCGCCTGCTCTGTGATATGATAATGTTTACGGGGGCTAGTAATTTAATCTTTTATGCAAAATGGGGACTGTATTGAAGTTTTGGGCCCTCACTGCGCCTACACTGCACTTTACGAGCCATACAATCAGTTTCTAAAAAATCATATTAGAAACTCTCTCTTAAATAAGGCGCACCCGTGCCTCCAGCCTCACTAGTGCAATGCTCCACTATTAAGGCGACGTGCCCTGTTACTCTACTCCGAGGCCTACTATGTGCTAATGGCCTTGTGCAGTTCGCTGTTCTGACCAACGGGGGGCACTGCTGACCGCTGTTCTGCGTCCTGTTTACTAGGACGTAAGTTATGGCGGCTTATATATTTACATTTGGGGGTAGAATATTAGCTTATTGACTTGCTAAATTAATTAGACCATGTGCACGGTAAGATTAAATATTATCTGTGGACATATCCCATCCTCCAGTACGATATGTTCTGTTCTAGGCTACAACATTGAACATTAAAGATGAAATAATTACCATTAAGGACTACAACCAATGTTCACATCCTCCAGTACAATATGTACTGTTGTAGACTAGAACATCACACATTAAAGATGCAAAAATTACCATGGAGGATTACAACCAGTGTTCACATCCTCCAGTACAATATGTACCATTCTAGACTAGACCATTGCACATTAGAGATGAAAAAAATTACCATGGAGGATTACAACCAACCTACAGATCCTCCAGTACAATATGTACTGTTTTAGACTGGAATATTACAAATTAAAGATGAAAACTTTGCCATGAATGACTACAATGAATGCTCACAACTTTCGGCACAATAAGTACTGTCCTAGACTAGAACATTACACATTAAAGATTAAACATGGAGGATTACAACCAATGTTTAATAAGGGGTACATGCTGTAATTTTCATTATATATTTGCAAATTGAGGCTTGCATAGCGACATAGTTTTTGTTATGTGACCCCCATCTTCCTCATTACAAACACGTGACCCCTTAAGACCACTGCGGATATTGAGGAACATGCTTTGTTCAGCTCTTGGAAATTGACAGGAAACTTGTTTAAATATTTTTTCGCTTATTTTTGTAGAAACAAAATGGCATTAGTGGAGTAAACAGCATCACTGGATGCAGAGTCACAAAGGTGACCCGGATATCTGCTAATGAGTAAAGGTGGGATAATCCAGTGACCGCAGTCCCTGGGGAGGATATCCTGAAAAGACAAATTGTTCAGGAAAATACAACCATAAAATGAAATTAACAGAAAAAACATTGGAAAATGCAGTTCCCTATGTTGCCACTAGGTGGCAGTCAGCACCACAGTTATTAATGGGGATTTAACTAAATTTTGCAATTTATATTGTAAATATTTTCGGTTGGAAATAATTCTACACGGAAAGGTTCACCATGTAAATATCCAGAATAATTCTCTAAAATACGGTGAATTAGTATGTAACTGGCGCTGCCATGATTTCAGTACTTAAAGCCGCTGGAATTTTTATATTGTAAATTTAGAATTTAATTTTTTTTTTTCAATCTATTTTAGAGGTGTATTGTATTTGATGTGCTTCATATTCTAATTATCTACATCCTGCAACAGAAAGGCTTTTATGGAAATGATCATCATTGCATAGCTTTACTGTGTCCCAGTCAGAGGATCCATGAAATTATATATATATATATATATATATATATATATATATATATATATATGTATATATTTATGAAAGCAAGCATAATATATACACACACATATGTATATGTACTGTATACAATGTACATACATCAAAAACGTACATTGCATGCCCACTATTGCTAGACTGCAACAGTGTATGGATTCTGGATGCATAAAACATCCACCTTTTAAGTACATGTCGTCTTTAGAGCCATTATATTCTATGCAGCGTCATTTTTTATAAATCTGTCTGGCGGCCAGAGCTTCATTTTCTCTGATACAGTGCACCAAAACCTCTGCTTATAGAGAAATGACAAAACTGTGCCTACCTGCAGCGGCCACTAGAGGGAGCACAGAAGTTTAGAAACTTAAAAATAAAACAGTATGCAGTAAGCTCCCCCTGGTGGTGGTTAGAGGTAACCACAGTTTGTCAATATCCATAATTATGGCGTTAGCCATGACGGCAGATTACCCAAAAGCCTTTTAGTAGGTGTAATGATGGCGCCTTACTATCTGGCCGTATGTAAGTTGGTTGGTCAATATGGAGGCATTATTATATGAAAAGTGCACTTTAACTTCACTGATTGCTGATTTTAACATGAATTAGACTGTAATCCTTCCCGAGTTATAATGTATTAAAAATGTACAGTATTCTCACTTAAAAATGTTTTAATCAATTATGATCTTTCCTTCCGCCGACTCTCAGGGTGGGGCACAGTCACTGGGGCGTATTTATCAAATCTGTCTTTGCTGTTCATAACAACCAATCAGAACTCAGCTTTCATTTATTAACCCCTTACTGACATAGGACGTAATATTCATACGTAGGGTGCCGGTGTATGGAGTGGGAGCAGCGCTCCAACAACTGTAGTTAACCATTTACATGCTGCCGGTAATCTCTGACAGTGTCATATAGATAACTGTGGTTAACCATTTACATGCTGCCGGTAATCTCTGACAGTGTCATATAGATAACTCTGGTTAACCATTTACATGCTGCCGGTAATCTCTGACAGTGTCATATAGATAACTGTGGTTAACCATTTACATGCTGCCGGTAATCTCTGACAGTGTCATATAGATAACTGTGGTTAACCATTTACATGCTGGCAGTAATCTCTGACAGTGTCATTTAGATAACTGTGGTTAACCATTTACATGCTGGCGGTAATCTCTGACAGTGTCATATAGATAACTGTGGTTAACCATTTACATGCTGCCGGTAATCTCTGACAGTGTCATATAGATCTCTGGGTGTCGACTGCTAACATTGGCAACTAGGGGGTCTACCATAGGCCCAGGTCAAGACAGGTTTGTACCCTCCGTGGCCACACTTTATAGCAGATTGTTAAACAATCAGAGTTTCAAGTGAAAAAAAATAAAGTAAAAATTTACTAAAAAAAGTTTTAAAAAATCTAAAAGTTTGAATCATCCCACTTCTTTTCCGCCAAAAAATAAATAAAAAAAACAACAAAAAAAAACATATTTGATATCACCAGAAATGTCCAATCTATGAAATTATAAATGTATTAACCCGTACGTTAAATGCCATAAAAAAAAAAGAAAAGACAATGGTGACACAAATACAATTTTTTTTACAAAGTTCTGAATTTTTAAATAAAATCTGTTTTTAAGAAAAAAAATTATACACAAATTTGGTATCGCCGTACTGACCCAGGTAATTTTTACTACTATAAAAACAAAATATCCCCCAAAAAATGTCGGAATGGGATTTTTTTTTTCAACTTTTCATCGCACTTTGAATTTTTTTTCTTCACGTTTTTCAATACATTATATGGTAAATTGAATGATGTCGTGCCGCAAAAAAAAAAAAAAGACGTCATAAAATTAAAAAGTATGCCTTTTGGAAGAAGGGGGAAAAATGGTCATGACAAAGAGGGGTTAAAGTGCTCTGAAAAAAAAAAAATTAGGAAAAATTAAAGCTGCTCTCTGATTGGTTGCGTTGGGTTATAGTATTAATTTTTGAGGCCCGTAATCTATAAATTAGTGCTCATCGTCGCCCCCTGCAGTGCAGACTGGGGAAGGGATGTGACAACGGCTTTGAGTGTATTACTGTCTGACAACCGGTGTTCAATAGATCAGTACTGCCCCCTATGGATAAAAATATGGAACTGAACAGGTGGGAAAGTTCACATTGGACTGGAACTGCTTTATGAGTTGCGCTGTCAATCATTATGCAAGCACCTTTTATATCAAAGCGACTAAACCAAAGAGCTTACAGTCTACTGAGGATATTGGAAATAGACATGGCAGGCAATGTGGGCACAACGTGGTATGAAACACAAACCTTTCATTGAACTCAGGCTTGAAAATGTTACTGTGAACCGACAGACAATGGGAGCAGCCATTTTCTGGGCCATATAACTATTCTTTAAAGAGGACCTGTCAACAGGTTAAAAGTTTCCAGTTTTCGCTCTTACTTTATTCCCACCACTCCCCTGAGCATTCCAGTTTTTGTTTTTTCTAAATCCGCCATACGGTTCAAAAAATATGGGACTTTTTATTTAGTGCCAATTTTTATGGTCTTCATGAAGTGGGCGTGTCTCATAGATCATGCTAGAGCCACGCCCCTCAAAGCATCCTGCGAGCCACGCCCCTTGTAAACACGCTAAAAAAATTAGCACTAAATAAAAAGGCTCATATCTCTTGGACCGTATGGCGGATTTAGAAAAAACAAAAAACGTATTATTCAGAAGAGCAGCAGGAATAAAACAGTAGCAAAGACTGGCCACTTTTGATCTGGTGACGAGTGCCCTTTAAGAAGAAGCCATGAATAGAGTTTTGGACATCTTAATTATCAGGCTGCACCATCTGGGGGTGGAGAGAAAAATGGCAGCCTCCATTGTGTATCACTGGCAAGTGTACGAGTTAATAGGATATTAGGATATAAAGGATAAAAAGACGACGAGACTCAGGATAAAGAAATAGTCGCCCACAAGTCTATAGAATATTCTGGTTAAAAAAAAAGAAAAAGTCTCTTTGTTCTGGCGAATATTTACAAAAAAAAAAAAATCACCGATCACGGCATTAATATAAAAAAAGGTCTTCATCCACCCTATTACGGTCAGAGGGTCACTGCAGGGTTTCCAGTACCCGTAGGTGGGTGACCCCTATAAGTGTCCTGTAGTGCATTCATGGAGTGTCTGTCGGGAGAAGGATGACCCCGCCCCGACCCCGTTAATTAATATTTTTCTCGTCTGCCATCTCTTTGAGGATGTCTATCAGATTATCGAGTCCGTACAGGTAGCCGTCCTCGCGGTTGCCCTCCACCCAGGCTATCCTGTGGTTCAGCTCTTCGCTTTCCGGTAACGCCGTGGTTTTTCCGAAGTCGATCATCCAGACTTTGGCTTGATCCCTCTTGTCGTGGATGAAAAGTAAAGAGCTTCCAATGACCTGAAGGAGGAACACAAAAAAAAAAAGTTTAACGACCTAATCAAGCTCGTTAGTTCAGTTATAGGGGTTTTTACAGGACTAAAAAAAACATTTTCAAAAACAGCCCCACACCTGCCCACAGGTTATGTCTGGTACTGCAGCTCAGCCAAAGCTATTTCGGCGGAGCTCCTTTACCAGACAGAACCTGTGGAGCTGTTTGTAGAAGAAAGTAGCCATGATTTTCTAACCTCTTTAAATGACATCCTCACTTTTAAAGGGGCTTCCACACAAAAAGTAAAGGCAATCTATCACTGTGATGGACCAATAAAAATAATGATATTGTCATAGAAATACATTTGTGGGTACAACATTACACGAAGTAAACAGACCCCCAAAAGGACCAAAAACAGCACTTCCTGTTTACATGTGCCCACATGGTGTATCACATGATCTCTTTCAGCCAATCAGTAGTCCCGAAGTGCATCATATGATGCAGAGTGTGACTGCAGGACACTGCGAGCGTATAGGTGATAAGTTACTGATCGATGGGGGTCCGATTGTTGGAACCCTCGCTGATCGGGGAATTTTTATCACTGATGGGACATTTTTATCCCCATTACAATATTGATGTCCTGACTGCTACTACATTCATTCTCCATGAGGCTGCCAGAAATAGCGGAGCACAATAGGCAATGAATGGAGCGGTGACCTCACATGCGCACTAAAAATAAAAATGCCCCATTCAGCTGATTGGTGTGTGTTCATTCGGTCAAACCCCTACTGATCAATACGTTACCATATATCCTGCGGACAGGTAATCATTTTTTTTCACCAGACAACCCCTTTAAGTCCCGCCCCCATTTTTTTTCACGGAATGCCCACCTTTGTGCCGGGTTTATGTAAAACCCGCTTTCTTTTTTGGGATATTCCCAAATTTTCTTGGATTGTGAATTGGAGGCAAAGTCACGTGATGCCAGAAAGCATACAGAAACCGTCAGGTGCTCAGAAGAATTATGAATGCAGCTCTGGATGTGAATTCTAAAAAACATCCCAAATAATAACAAACTAATAATTACATATTCAAAATGCGATTATTATCACCACCTGCACGCTTGACCCGCTCCCATCCCACCTCATCCCTAACCTTTCCATGGTCTTCATCCCAACCCTAACGCACCTCTTCAACCTCTCACTCACAACAGGTGTCTTCCCCTCATCCTTCAAGCATGCCAAGATCACACCCATCCTCAAAAAGCCCTCCCTCGACCCATCCTCTGTGTCTAGCTATTGCCCGATATCTATTCTCCCTTATGCCAAATTGCTGGAGCAACACGTCCATCTTGAACTGTCCTCCCACCTCTCCTCCTGCTCCCTCTTTGATCGGTTACAATCAGGCTCCGTTCCCATCACTCAACTGAAACTGCCCTAACTAAAGTCACCAATGACCTACTAATTGCCAGGAGCAAGCGACACTACTCTGTCCTCCTTCTCCTGGACTTGTCTTCTGCCTTTGACACTGTAGACCACTCCCTTTTGCTACAAATTCTCTCATCTCTTGGCATCACAGACTTGGCCCTATCCTGGATCTCATTATATCTAACGGACCGGACATTCAGTGTCTCCCTCCCCCACACCACCTCCTCACTTCGCCCCTTGTCAGTCGGTGTTCCTCAAGGCTCAGTTCTAGCGCCCCTACTCTTCTCCATCTACACTTTCGGCCTGGGACAGCTCATAGAATCCCACGGTATGCAGTACCATCTCTACGCCGACGACACGCAGATCTACCTCTCCGTACCTGACCTCACCTCCTTACTGACCAAAATCCCGCACTGTCTGTCTGCCATTTCAGCCTTCTTTTCTGCTCGCTTTCTACAACTGAACATGGACAAAACAGAATTCATCATCTTTCCCCCATCTCACTCTACCCCTGCACCCGACCTATCCATCAATGTCAATGGCTGCTCACTATCCCCAGTCCCACACACCCGGTGCCTCGGGGTGATCCTCGACTCTGCCCTCTCTTTCAAGCCACATATCCAAGTCCTTGCCTCCTCCTGCCATCTCAAACTCAAAAATATTTCCCGGATCCGTGCTTTCCTTGACCGCGACACCGCAAAAACGCTAGTGCATGCCCTTATCATCTCCCGCCTCGACTACTGCAACCTCCTACTCTCTGGACTCCCCTCTAGCACTCTGGCACCACTCCAATCCATCCTACACTCTGCTGCCCGACTAATCCACCTGTCCCCCCGCTATTCCCCAGCCTCTCCCCTGTGCCAAGCCCTTCACTGGCTTCCTATCGCCCAGAGACTCCAGTTCAAAACCCTCACAATGACATACAAAGCCATCCACAACCTGTCTCCTCCATACATCTGTGACATGGTCTCCCGGTACCTACCTACACACAACCTCCGATCCTCTCAAGATCTCCTTCTCTACTCCCCTCTCATCTCTTCTTCCCACAACCGCATCCAAGACTTCTCCCGTGCTTCCCCATACTCTGGAACTCTCTACCCCAACACATCAGACTCTCGCCTAACATAGAAACCTTCAAAAAGAACCTGAAGACCCATCTCTTCCGACAAGCCTACAGCCTGCAGTGATCCTCAACCTACTGAACCGCCACACAACCTGCCCTACCCTCTCCTAGTGTTTCATCACCCACCCCCTGCAGACTGTGAGCCCTCGCGGGCAGGGTTCTCCCTCCTTATGTACCCGTGTGCCTGTTATCTGCTCATGTTTAATGTATTTGTCTATATTTGCCTCGTATTCACATGTAAATCGCCATGGAATAAATGGCGCTATAAAAATGTATAATAATAATAATAATTACCCCTGATAGTCTCACAATGCACGCAAAACGTAGCTAAGTCCGATATTGGTCCCTATCATTTTGTACTAGGGCAGCCCAAAGTTTTTAGAGCAGCTCTGGATGTGAATGGAGGATAAAGACTAAAGCAAAAACAAAAAAGTAAAGTAAAACCTCTACAGTTACTGAACTTTTTATGAAGACACAAACGCATTCTCGGGATGTAACCAATTAAGCCATTGTTGCTGGTGTCACTTGCACACGTCAGTTCCGAATTCTGCTATCCCCTAAGCCAATGTACTTGGCTCCGCGCTCGCTCTCGTGTGCAGGCAGCCGGCATAAAACTATTAACGCTTCTAAGGAGATAATAAGAGCTTTGTTGTACGGTAAATGAGTCATAAAAAAAAGATTAAGATATATTGTGTTTCACAAGGAGCCATATTTAGCAGCTCGCTGTAGCCTATAAAAAGCTCCGCAATGGAAGCTCTGTGCACCGAAAACCCGCACCAAGTCTATCATGATGGCAGCTGAACGGCCAAACTAGAGAACAAGAGACTTCTAGACGCAAGATAACCCGGGGATCATGAAACTGAAATTCATTTCTACCAGCATTTAATGGGTTAAATCTGCATCAAAACTTATAGCGGAAGGTTCCATTACTGTCCAGAACCCGACCACAGAAATGTTCTAGGACACCAAGAAATGTTCTTGAACCCCAAGAGCACAATTCATTATTGCATTTTATGTTGATTTTTTTTTGGGTGTTTGCAACTTTTTTTTTTTGCACCTAATTAGTTTTTCCATTTTTGCCTTTTTATATGAGTTCATCGGTTTTTATGTTTCAGTTCCCCACTGTGGTCGTACTTTAAGTTTTCCAGAAGTTCTCACCTGATTAACTCGTTGCAAAATTTGTGGCACATTTGCTCTATCTAGTCCTTTCCCAAAGTCATTTCATATACCCCAGATTTTTTTTGAGCATTTTTGTTTTTTAGGGTTTTTTTTTTGCAAAACCTGTGACTCTATGCTTTAAATTATTGCAAAAAACTGGCCAAAGAAAGAAAAAAAGGACTGTTATTAAAGGAAAATTCATGAACCTGAGATCCGTTTTTTTTACGGCGTTGGCACAAAAAAAGTCAGTGAATATTAGAAGATAAAAAAGGAAAGTGACTTAAAAAAAATGTGAGTGATGAATTGGGCCCCGGTGTCAGTAAGAATTTCACATGTCAGTAAATCTCCAGCTCTGTGGCTCAGTTTTGCTCAGGAACCCTAAATATCAAGAATGCTTTCTGAACCCCTAATTCGTGCTTTGTAGGAACCTCTGGTATTAGTAATGTTCTTGAATTACACTCTTCTAGATCGAATTGTTAGTATTGTTCTAGAACCCAAAATATCAGCAATGTTCTATAACTACAAGTATCAGTATTGTTCTAGAACTCCGAGCTCCAGTAATGCTCCAGAACCACAAGTTTCATCAGTGCTCCAGACCCCCAATTACCAGTAAAGTTTCATTAATGTTCCAGAATCCCAATTGTCAGTAATATTATAGATCCCCAAGTATCAGTAAGGCTGAAGAGCACCTATAAATAAAGTTCTAGAGCAGTAAGCATCAATAATGTTCTTGAACACTAAATACTAATAATCTTCCAGAACCTCAAGTCTCAGCAATACTTTGGGACATCAAGAATCAGTGATACTCTGGACCTCCAAGTGTCAGTAGGATCCCAAGCACCTCAGGTATCAGTAAGGCACCAAAAACAACAAGTTTCATTAATGTTCCTAAACTCCAATTCTCCAAAATACCAATTACAGGTAATGTTAGAGATCTCCAAGTATCAGTAGTGCTCCACAGACCCAAACATCTATAATGTTCCAGAATCCCAAGTATTATTAATGCTTCAGTACCGCACCTCTCAATAATGCTCCAGAACCCAAAGATTGGTAATGCTTCAAAATCCCAAGTACCAGTAATGTTGTAGAACCTCATATATAAAAATTTGTCACAACTCCAATTATCAGGAATGCTCTAGAAATCCAGGCAAGTATCCAAGTATCAGTAGGGGACTAAGTATCAGTAATATTCTAGAATCCTGAGTATCAGTAGTTCTCCAGAACCACAAGTATCAGCAATGCTCTAGAAATCCAGGCATTAATAATGCTCCAGAACCTCAAATATCAGCTGTGTCTCAAAAAGTATCAGAAATGTTCTAGAAACTCATATATAAATGTTTCAAAACTCCAAGTATCAGTAGAGGACTAAGTATCAGTAATATTCTAGAATCTTGAGTATCAGTAGTTCTCCAGAACCACACGTATCAGTAATATTCTAGAATCCTGAGTATCAGTAGTTCTCCAGATCCACAAGGATCAGTAATGCTCTAGAATCCTGAGTATCAGTAGTTCTCCAGATCCACAAGGATCAGTAGTGCTCTAGAACCCTGTAGTTTCTGTAATGTTACAGTAATACAGGCGCAATGACACTCCAGATGGCAGAGACCACACAGTGTCCTATCACAGGGCAGAGAGCACACACACCTTGTCATTGAGCCATGCCTCTGGGGCTGAGGACTGCATGCCAGGGCGCGGTGCCCTCCACCGAATATTTACCTTTCCAGGTACATGTTATACGAGCAAACAGATGGCACAGAGCGGATATCGCATCATAAAGAGGCAAATATCTGCTGCTCCCTGCAGCAAAGCCACAATGAAGTCACCTCTCCAGCAAACAGCGACCGAGACGTGTCCATAAAGGGAAGAGGACGGAGCACGAAGGAGGCCGCTGCCATCAGCTCCGAGGAGGAGATTCCGGGGGGATATTTATACAATGGCCTTACAATTATGCATCCTACTGCATAAAATGCTGAATAATGGGAAAGCTAGGTGATAGGAATGCTGGATGATGGAAAAGCTGGATGGTGGGAAAGCTGGGTGATAAGAAATCTAGGTGATAGGAAAGCTGGGTGACAGGAAAGCTGGGTGATAGGAATGCTGGATGATGGAAAAGCTGAATGGTGGGAAAGCTGGGTGATAAGAAATCTAGGTGATAGGAAAGCTGGGTGACAGGAATGCTGGATGATGGAAAAGCTGGATGGTGGGAAAGCTGGGTGATAGGAAAGCTGATTGCGAGGAAAGCTGGGTAACATGAAAGCTGGAAAATGGGAAAACTAAGTTATGGGAAAGCTGGATGAGTGAAAAGCTGAGTGATAAGAAATCTGAGTGACAGGAAAGTTAGGTGACGGGGAAAAATGGATGACGGAAAATCTGAGTGATGGGAAAATCGGTGATAGAAAAGGTGGGTGATGGGAAAGCTGGGCTATAAAAAAGCTGGGTGACAGGAATGATGGGTGACGTGATGGGAAAACTGGGCCGTGGTAAAGTTGTGTGATGTGAAATCTGGGTGCTCGGAATGCTGGAAAATAATAAAACTGGGTAATGAGAAAGCTGGACGAGTGGAAAGCTGGGTGAGGGGAAAGCTGGGCAATGGGAAAGCTGGCTGAGGGGAAAACTGAGTGACTGGAAATCTGGATGACTGAAAATCTGAGTGACGGGAAAACATGATGACAGGAAAGTTGGGTGGCAGAAAAGCTGAGTGATGGGAAAGTTGGGTGACCACACCTATGGATGCTGCACAGACAGCCATATTGAGAGTCACCCAGCTTTTCTAGAGAGATGCAGAGACACAGAACTCTTGTCCTACCAGGACTTCTTCTCATTTACTATTCAGTATTGGATTTCTCTCTCCGCAATGTTCATTCTATGCCAAATTTGTCAATGAAACCAGCGATTGTTTCCCGCGCCTGCGGTGGCCTCCATGGAATATTCCGTCTTCGGGGGTCTCAGTGTCTTGCAGAATTCCTCTCCACGGGAGATTCTGACTTTCGATGACCCCCTGTAAAGTCCTGTGAAGGGACAAGTGTCCTGGCAGAAGTCAGAGAAAACGTCCCACATGGCGGAGACACTGGGGAATATTCATCTCCTCGTCCATATAAATAAACATCGGGTCGGGGCAGAATTCTCATTTTAATCGGCTCAAACAATATTTGCTCTTGTTGCTAAGTGAGCGGAGTGAGACCCCATAAATACAGGTGACGCTATGTCGGGGGGCTGACGCAGCGCGCATTCCAACAGCGAGCGGCAGGGTCCTCGGCCAAGAGGTCCCTGATCTGAGGATCGGCTGTGGGGTCGGGGCAGCGTAGTATAATAATCTTTGTGGTCATATATATTACATACATGTTGGCCATTCTCATCAATATCAATGGGACCGTCCAGCCGGCTAATGTTTATGGCGTTGTATAAATTCTCCTCCATGATAATAATCCCGTGATTGGGCATGTTGAAACTTAACATGTCCGATCTTTTTTCTCATAGGCGGGAGAATTGTCTGGAGGGGACAGAGCTGTCAGGCGGCGGCGTACTCCTCTTTCCCCAGTGAGAAAACAGGAGCGCTCTTTTAGAGTTCATTTTTTCCCCCCTTTTATGACTACAGGGTGGTCTTCTGTCATCCAAATACAGCGCCATCTGGTGGCCACACAGGAAAATCAATGAGTTTCAATTGGAAAGTCACGGCCCGGAATTCTAACTCACCTCGTGGGTCTTGAAGAAGTGAGACTGTTCCAATATGGTGCGGATATCTTCTAAACGGGTCAGGTAAGACTTCTGCAAAGATAAACGTATGGTGTATTCGGATGGCAAGAAGACAAAAGTTTCCATTCAAAGCCCCTATCAGAGATCTTATGACTTTTTGGGTGGTCCTTTGTGGGATTGTATATTTTTTTTCAGACTATCACGCAATGTCTGCTGAGAACATTACATCTCTCACAAAGCACCGCGGCATAGCAGGTTCTGTACAGACCATGAACCAGCAGAACTATGAATGCAGCTCTGGAAGAGAGAAGAATAGCAAAATAAGGACCTCCATTTCCCTATTTCAGACAGGCTGAATCTGTGAATGTGGGTGCTAATAGAGGAAGGTCTTATATGTCCTACCCTGCGGACATACCAAGGACCATTAAATCGAGACTACCCCTTTAAATCAATCAAGCAGCCGTAACGAGACTCGCAGCACTTACTAAAATAGTAGCATTGGCTTTTGTAAACTCTCGGAAGGCGGCCATGACTTGATCTCGGCTTTTGGTCTTTTTAAAGTCTTTGTTCACAGATCCGTCTTCCTTCTGCAAAAAGAAACAAAACACAAAAAAATGAGCTCGATTTACAATGGACAATCAGAGCTGCAGTGTAAAGCATGGAGGAGAGGCAAAGAAGCAACGGAAGCTTCCGGTGTGACTTAAGTAGGAAGGAGGGTTTCAGAAAACCTCGGTCTCCAATAAACAGTGGATATATATATATATACTAGATGGTGTCCCGATTCTAACGCATCGGGTATTCTAGAATATGCATGTCCACGTAGTATATTGCCCAGCGACGTAGTATATTGCCCAGTCACGTAGTATATTGCCCAGCGACGTAGTATATTGCCCAGTCACGTGGTATATTGCCCAGCCACGTAGTATATTGCCCAGCCACGTAGTATATTGCCCAGCCACGTAGTAGATTGCCCAGCCAAGTAGTATATTGTCCAGCCACGTAGTATATTGCCCAGTGACGTAGTATATTGCCCAGCCACGTAGTATATTGCCCAGCGACGTAGTATATTGCCCAGTCACGTAGTATATTGCCCAGCCACGTAGTAGATTGCCCAGCCACGTAGTATATTGCCCAGCCACGTAGTATATTGCCCAGCGACGTAGTATATTGCCCAGTCACGTAGTATATTGCCCAGCCATGTAGTATATTGCCCAGTCACGTAGTATATTGCCCAGCCAAGTAGTATATTGTCCAGCCACGTAGTATATTGCCCACTCACGTAGTATATTGCCCAGTCACGTAGTATATTGCCCAGCGACGTAGTATATTGCCCAGTCACGTAGTAGATTGCCCAGCCAAGTAGTATATTGTCCAGCCACGTAGTATATTGCCCACTCACGTAGTATATTGCCCAGTCACGTAGTATATTGCCCAGCCACGTAGTATATTGCCCAGTCACGTAGTATACTGCCCAGTCACGTAGTATATTGCCCAGTCACGTAGTATATTGCCCAGCCACGTAGTATATTGCCCAGTCACGTAGTATATTGCCCAGTCACGTAGTATATTGCCCAGTCACGTAGTATACTGCCCAGTCACGTAGTATATTGCCCAGCGACGTAGTATATTGCCCAGCGACGTAGTATATTGCCCAGTCACGTAGTATATTGCCCAGTCACGTCGTATATTGCCCAGTCACGTAGTATATTGACCAGCCACGTAGTATATTGCCCATTGCCCAGTCACGTAGTATATTGCCCATTGCCCAGTCACGTAGTATATTGCATAGCCACGTAGTATATTGCCCAGTCACGTAGTATATTGCCCAGCCACGTAGTATATTGACCATTGCCCAGTCACGTAGTATATTGCCCAGTCACGTAGTATATTGCACAGCCACGTAGTATATTGACCAGCCACGTAGTATATTGCCCATTGCCCAGTCACGTAGTAGATTGCACAGCCACGTAGTATATTGCCCGGCCACGTAGTTTATTGCCCAGCCACGTAGTATATTGCCCAGCCACGTAGTATATTGCCCAGCCACGTAGTAGATCGGCCAGCCACATAGTATATTGCCCAGCCACGTAGTATATTGCCCAGCCACGTAGTATATTGTCCAGCCACGTAGTATATTGCCCAGTCACGTAGTATATTGCCCAGCCACGTAGTATATTGACCATTGCCCAGTCACGTAGTATATTGCCCAGCCACGTAGTATATTGCACAGCCACGTAGTATATTGACCAGCCACGTAGTATATTGCCCATTGCCCAGTCACGTAGTAGATTGCACAGCCACGTAGTATATTGCCCAGCCACGTAGTATATTGCCCGGCCACGTAGTTTATTGCCCAGCCACGTAGTATATTGCCCAGCCACGTAGTAGATCGGCCAGCCACATAGTATATTGCCCAGCCACGTAGTATATTGCCCAGCCACGTAGTATATTGCCCAGCCACGTAGTATATTGCCCAGCCACGTAGTATATTGCCCAGTCATGTAGTATATTGCCCAGTGACGTATATTATATATATAATGGAGTTAATTGCAGTTTCACTATTTTTTGTAACAGTTGTGGAAAGTAGACACCAAAAGTTTGTACTGTTTATTACAAAAAAAAAAAGAAAATGAGATGATTTATAGTGCAGAAATTCGAGATTAAGATAAGGAGTGGAATTTCCAAATTCTGCAGCCTCCAATATACAGTGTATCTAAGCTGGAGTCTGACTTTATAGCTGTATCGCTATTTTCTTGGGGCAGCCATGAAACCTAACCACAAAAAAATAAAACTAATAATAAATATATATATATTTTTTTTTTAGGCAATGAGTTACAGACTGGGGGATTAAATGTCAGGTGATTTGCGATTTTAAGGATGTTAGTTACACATGCAGCATCCAGATTATCTGGTTTGGCAAGAAAAAAAAAGTTAAGAAATACATATCTAAATATAAAAAAAAATCACAAAAATAATTGCAACACGAAAATAAAAGGTCAAGGTTAGTTTCTTAAATATCGCTGACATTTCTCCGCAGCTACAGAGGGAATTTAATTTAACGCAAACTAACAAACAAAAAATATTATTTTAGTCTTTTCCTGCATCGCGCTGCCGGCACATTTTAAAGGTTATCAGTGGTTTTGTGGTCAGCGTCCAAGTCCCGGACGTAAAAATAAATAAATGTTCATGGCAGAAGCGTCTCCTGCGACCGAGAAAGAATGTATTTATTCATTTTACTCGCTTATATAGCGTCTTACAGACATCATCACTGTCCCCATCGGCGCTCACAGGCTAGATTCTCTATCAGTCTTTGGAGTGTGGGAGGAAACCGGAGAAACCGGAGGAAACCCATGAAAACACGGGGAGAATATAGAGGGAAAAAATAAAGCAAAAAGTGTAAAAGGTAAATAAAACTCGAATGTAAATATTTGTGAAAAAAATTGATTTTTTTCTATCCCATTATCCTATATTACGGCTAATACAAAATGACATGATGGGATACAATGTCGCCATAGAGCAATATCACATGCAGAATTGTACGTAGTGCCACCATCGCGAGAGCAATGGACACCTGTGGCTGTAAAAAGCTGCACCTGCTGTGAATACCCAAAGAGGGATACTACACAGGTGCTTCTCACAAAATTAGAATATAATCAAAAAGTGAATTTATTTCAGTTCTTCAATACAAAAAGTGAAACTCATATTCTATATAGTCATTACACACAGAGTGATCTATTTCAAGTCTTTATTTCTGTTAATGTTGATGATTATGGCTTACAGCCAATGGAAACCCAAAAGTCATTATCTCAGTAAATTAGAATACTTTATAACACCAGCTTGAAATATGATTGTAAAATCCGGAATGTGGTCCTACTGAAATGTATGTTCAGTAAATGCACTTGATACTTGGGCTCCTTTTGCATCAATTACTGCATCAATACGGCGTGGCATGGCGGCGATCAGCCTGTGGCGCTGCTGAGGGGTTATGGAAGCCCAGGTCGCTTTGATAGCAGCCTTCAGCTCGTCTGCATTGTTGGGTCTGGTGTCTCTCATCTTCCTCTTGACAATACTCCATAGATTCTCTATGGGGTTAAGGTTAGGTGAGTTTGCTGCCAGTCAAGCCCAGTGATACTGTTGTTTTTACACCAGGTGTTGGTGCTTTTGGCAGTGAGGACAGATGCCAAGTCCTGCTGGAGAATGACATTTCCATCTCCAAAAAGCTTGTCGGCAGAGGGAAGCATGAAGTGCTCTAAAATGTCCTGGTAGACGGCTGCGCTGACTTTGGTTTTGATAAAACCCAGTGGACCTACACCAGCAGATGACATGGCCCCCAAACCATCCCTGATTGTGGAGACTTCACACCAGACCTCCAGCAGCTTGGATTGTGGCCTCTCCACTCTTCCTCCAGACTCTGGGACATTGATTTCCAAATGAAATGAAAAATTTACTTTCATCTGAACACAACACCTTGGACCACTGACAACAGTCCAGTTCTGTTTCTCCTTGGCCCAGGTAAGACACTTCTGGCATTGTCTATTGGTCATGAGTGGCCGGAGACAAGGAATGTGACACTTGTAGCCCATGTCCTGGACACGTCTGTGTGTGGTGAAGCAATGACCCCAGCAGCAGTCCACTCCTTGTGAATCTCCCCCACATTACTGAATGGCCTTTTCTTAACAATCCTTTCAAGGCTGTGGTTATCCCGGTTGCTTGTGCACCTATTTCTTCCATACTTTTTCCTTCCACTCCACTCTCCATTAAGCTGCTTGGATACAGCACTCTGCGAACAGCCGGCTTCTTTAGCAATGACCTTTTGTGGCTTCCCCTCCTTGTGGAGTGTGTCAGTGATGCCTTCTGGTCATCTGTCAGGTCAGCAGTCTTCCCCATGATTGTGGAGCTACTGAAACAGACTAAGGGACCTTTATAAACACTTAGGAGCCTTTACAGGCGTTTCTTGTTAATTATTCTAATCTACTGAGATAATGACCTCGAGTTTTCATTGGCTGTAAGCCATAATCATCAACATTACCAGAAATAAACACGTGAAATAGATCACTTTGTGTGTAATGACTCTATATAATATACGAGTTTCACTTTTTGTATTAAAGAACTAAAATAAATTCACTTTTTGATGATATTCTAATTTTGTGAGAAGCCCCTGCACGTTGAGTTTCATTAAAAATCGATCACTATTTATTTTCTATTGTTGGCTGCAGAATCAACGGAGAATCTGTCACCGAGCTCATTCTAACAGGTTTGACGGGAGAGTTTGTAACTCTTTTATCCGCTTTTCTGAACTCCTGCAAACAAAAAGCCTGTAAAAGCCAAATAATGCAACATTTTTTAATGAATCCCAATGGCAAATTTGGGAAATAGGTAAAATTATAACTAATTTGGGGAGAGGGGGAGGGGAGATCCTGTCAGTTTGCAGCCGGGGGCCATGAAATCTCCGTAATGAAGTGATTTACAAAAGTGTCACGACAATTTAAAAAAAAAAGAGAAATAAGTCCATATTCCAGAGCTATGGTCTCAGAGAGTCATATTTCGGTTTTGGCACTGGGCTCCAGGTATTTCTTTATTAAATCTCCACGTATTTCGCTTCTGGCAGCATTCACACGATGCTCCATGTAAGGGAACTTTCCAGACATCGCTTTTATTTCATATTGAATCCAACTCTCCCTGCAGCCACCTAGACTTTTATATGAATCCATTTCTGGCATGTCCCCTACAATATTGCTCATCCGCAGGTCAGTCGTTCTATTCATATACTGAGTCATTAGTGCTTGATTTTATGGTCCAAGCTGTAGTTTGTATTGCTACAATTTTGGGATCTACATGACTTTTTGATTATCAAACCGAAAACAGAGATTCACAATTTTTTATAATTTTTTTTTGCATTTTTTGGGATAATTTTTTTTTATATATTTTATTAGTTTGGATAATTATGCATATTTCTATAGAAGAAAAAGGTGCATTATTTAAACTTTTATATATTTTGATTTTTTTTCATGCTTATTTTGGAAAAATATTTTTTATTTACATTTTTTATTAGTCTCCATACCTGCTTAAAAATACAACTGGTCCTGTCAAACATAAAAACAAACAAAAAAAATGCTTATTTTAAACTTAAAGGGGACTTTCTATTCATTTTATAAATTAAAACTGAGGATCTCCTCCAATTGCCACTGTTCCACTGATTCCGGAACCGTTTTTCTTTTTTCTCTATGCCCCTCTGTTCCAAAGTTATGCCCAATGATAGTAATGGTGCAAATTTTCCTTTCCGCTAACTGGGCGTATACCACAGAATTTCTCTGTGGGCGTTTGCTGTTTACTCCTATGGTGGTGACCAATCAAAACACGGCCACGCCCACAGAGAAGTTTGGTGGTACACGCCCAGTTAGTCGAAAGAAAAATATGCACCATTATTAGCAGGGGCGTAACTTTGGAACAGGAAAGCACAGAAGAAAAAGGAAAACTGTTCTAGAATCAGCGAAATAGCAGCAAATAGTCTAAGTACTCAAATTAATTTTATAAAGGTCCCCTTTTAGATATATTATTTTTAAATAGAGCGATGGAAAAGCATAAAAACAGTTTTTTGATCAAAATAGTATTAATACAACTGAAAAAAACGTCAGTCACCACTACAGGCGACAGCAAACCTCACGTCAAGTGTGAAGTCACTTAAATACTCCAGGCTCATTTCCTTTAAAGGAAGGCGCTGACATGATGGAAGGAAAATACACATCCTGTATGATCCCATTAGTGAACCTACAGCGGTATACATCCTTCCTGAGACACGGCGGCCGGTCACGTATGGGACACAGCTGTTATATAACAATGTCCTGAGTGATATAACAATGGCCAGCTGATAAGCGGACATTCTTGTTTATATGTGAACACTGTAACCCTGTATGGACCTAAATTGGGGTCCGTACATGGAAAGTTCACCAGAGGTCAGAGGTGCTTTTAAATGAAGATGGAGTACCCCTTTAATTCTGTTCTGTACCTTTATGCCTTCGATTCTGAAGCCCAGGGTGGCGGTGGAGCTGATGGTTTCCCTCCATGTCATGTATCGTGGTTTGGTGACCGCCCTCTGCTGGTTTTCTTCTTCAGTTGGGGCGCTGGGATCGACCTCGATCATCTTGACGTACATGTCCTTCCGTAGACTTGGCTTTTTCCTGGCTTTGGTCAGCTCTTCCTCTAAGTAGGTCCTGCAGACAGTGACACATCAGTAGATATCAGAGGAGAAGGAGGAAAGAAGCGTCTCAGCTGTCACATCATTATCATCTCTGCTTTAAAATTTAGGAATAAACAGATGTTAAGATCAATAAAAAAAAACTCTTCAGGGTGGTCTCATCCGGACAACCCCTTCTCTAAACAAAGGTCTGCTAATTTTATCTGAAATCCCCAGTGATCACCTATGATCGCCAGCTGTAAAGAGCTGCACGTTATTCCTACAGCGGCCACTGCAGGAGAAGAGTGGTATCACATGGCCCTCATTCAAATGAATGGTCAACCATGCAATACATGACTGTCGGGTCCTCCAGAGTGGCGGACAGTTTTCATACTTATCAGCCTTTTTTTATTATAAGGTGACGGATTAAATATGATATGATTAGATATGCATTTTTAATGCCATGGCCGAGCTGAGAAGGTCGGTCTGACGTTGAAGGCCTCTGGACCCCTTCTCCCAGTCCCTGTGGTGGGCTGTACGGAAGGACAGGGTGTGCGCCTTATTGTCCATTTATTTTGGATCCGTTCGCTTTTCGCTCTGCTTCGGGTCTTGTCGACAATGGAAACTTGTGCGCTGATATGTATAACAATAGCCTGTGTAATTATTACACTGACGAGGGAAGAGTTTCCAGAGAGCAAACAGGAAGAGGAGCCGAGGAGATAAGGAGGAACCGCGAGAAAAGCCAATGCCGCAGTGTAGCACTGAAGAGCAAAGGTGAAGGTCTTATGGAATTATAGAACAGCCTTCACCTGGGCGACCGGATCCACGGAAATGTCCCCGACATGTGCGAAATACATCAACACTGCATGAAAATGCCACAAACAGGAGCTCCGGGATCTGCGCTGGTCTCTGTTATGGGGGCTCTGTCTCTGATGGACATGGACTGTGGATGATGCTAGCGCAGTATAGCTAGCACTGTCATGGGGGCACTATGGCTGCTTTGTTATGGGGGTACTATGGCTGGATCTTTAATGAGAGCACCATGGTTGGACCTCTTGTGGGGTACTGTAGCTGGCTTTGTTACAGCCAATGCACCTGGTCCTGCTATGTAGGGATGGTTTTTGGGACACTGTGTCTAGTAAGGGGGCACCGTGGCTGGAACTGTTATGGGGGCACTATGGCAGGATCTGTTATGGGGGCACTATGGCAGGATCTGTTATGGGGGCACTATGGCTGGATCTGTTATGGGGGCACTATGGCAGGATCTGTTATGGGGGCACTATGGCTGGATCTGTTATGGGGGCACTATGGCAGGATCTGTTATGGGGGCACTATGGCTGGATCTGTTATGGGGCACTGTGGTTGGATCTGTTACGGGGGTACAATGGGTGGATCTGTTATAGGGGTACTATGGCTGGATCTGTTATGGGGACACTATAGAAGGATATGTTATCGGGACACTGGCAGGATGTGTTATGGGGGCACTATGGATGAATCTATTCTGGGAGCACTGTGGCAGGATCTGTTATGAGGGCATTATGGCTGGATTTGTTATGGGGGCACTATGGCTGGAACTGTTATGCGACACTATGGCAGGATCTGTTATGGGGCACTATGGCTGGAACTGTATTGGGGGCACTATGGAAGGAACTGTTATGGGGTACTATGGCTGGAACTGTTATGGGGGTACTATGGCTGGAACTGTGATGGGGGCACTATGGCTGGATATGTTATGCGGCACTATGGCAGGATCTGTTATGGGTTTACTATCGCTGGATCTGTTCTGGGGCACTATGGCTGGAACTGTTGTGGGGGCACTATGGCTGGATATGTTATGGGGGTACTATGGCTGGATCTGTTATGGGGTTACTATGGAAGGATCTGTTCTGGGGACACTATGGCTGTATCTCTTATGGGGAATTATGGCTGGATCAGTTATGGGGGCACTATGGCTGGAAATGTTGTGGGGGCACTATGGCTGGAAATGTTGTGGGGGCACTATGGCTGGATCTGTTATGGAGTAACTATGGCTGGATCTTATGAGGACATTATGGCTGGATCTGTATTGGGTTACTATGGCTGGATCTGTTATGGGGCACTGTGGCTGGATCTGTTATGGGGCACTGTGGCTGGAACTGTTATGGGGGCACTGTGGCTGGTACTGTTATGGGGACACTGTGGCTGGATCTGTTATGGGACACTGTGGCTGGAACTGTTATGGGACACTGTGGCTGGTACTGTTATGGGGCACTGTGGCAGGATCTGTTATGGGGCACTGTGGCTGGTACTGTTATGGGGCACTGTGGCTGGATCTGTTATGGGGCACTGTGGCTGGTACTGTTATGGGGCACTGTGGCTGGATCTGTTATGGGGCACTGTGGCTGGAACTGTTATGGGGGCACTGTGGCTGGTACTGTTATGGGGACACTGTGGCTGGATCTGTTATGGGACACTGTGGCTGGTACTGTTATGGGGCACTGTGGCTGGATCTGTTATGGGGCACTGTGGCTGGAACTGTTATGGGGGCACTGTGGCTGGTACTGTTATGGGGCACTGTGGCTGGATCTGTTATGGGGCACTGTGGCTGGTACTGTTATGGGGCACTGTGGCTGGATCTGTTATGGGGCACTGTGGCTGGAACTGTTATGGGGGCACTGTGGCTGGTACTGTTATGGGGCACTGTGGCTGGATCTGTTATGGGGCACTGTGGCTGGTACTGTTATGGGGCACTGTGGCTGGATCTGTTATGGGGCACTGTGGCTGGAACTGTTATGGGGGCACTGTGGCTGGATCTGTTATGGGGCACTGTGGCTGGTACTGTTATGGGGCACTGTGGCTGGATCTGTTATGGGGCACTGTGGCTGGTACTGTTATGGGGACACTGTGGCTGGATCTGTTATGGGGCACTGTGGCTGGAACTGTTATGGGGCACTGTGGCTGGAACTGTTATGGGGGCACTGTGGCTGGTACTGTTATGGGGCACTGTGGCTGGATCTGTTATGGGGCACTGTGGCTGGAACTGTTATGGGGGCACTGTGGCTGGTACTGTTATGGGGCACTGTGGCTGGATCTGTTATGGGGCACTGTGGCTGGTACTGTTATGGGGACACTGTGGCTGGATCTGTTATGGGGCACTGTGGCTGGAACTGTTATCGGGGCACTGTGGCTGGTACTGTTATGGGGCACTGTGGCTGGATCTGTTATGGGGCACTGTGGCTGGTACTGTTATGGGGCACTGTGGCTGGATCTGTTATGGGGCACTGTGGCTGGAACTGTTATGGGGGCACTGTGGCTGGATCTGTTATGGGGCACTGTGGCTGGTACTGTTATGGGGCACTGTGGCTGGATCTGTTATGGGGCACTGTGGCTGGTACTGTTATGGGGCACTGTGGCTGGATCTGTTATGGGGCACTGTGGCTGGTACTGTTATGGGGACACTGTGGCTGGATCTGTTATGGGGACACTGTGGCTGGATCTGTTATGGGACACTGTGGCTGGAACTGTTATGGGACACTGTGGCTGGTACTGTTATGGGGCACTGTGGCAGGATCTGTTATGGGGCACTGTGGCTGGTACTGTTATGGGGCACTGTGGCTGGTACTGTTATGGGGCACTGTGGCTGGATCTGTTATGGGGCACTGTGGCTGGTACTGTTATGGGGCACTGTGGCTGGATCTGTTATGGGGCACTGTGGCTGGTACTGTTATGGGGCACTGTGGCTGGTACTGTTATGGGGCACTGTGGCTGGATCTGTTATGGGGCACTGTGGCTGGTACTGTTATGGGGCACTGTGGCTGGATCTGTTATGGGGCACTGTGGCTGGAACTGTTATGGGGACACTGGCTGGAACTGTTATGGGGACACTGTGGCTGGAACTGTTATGGGGCGCTGTGGCAGGATATGTTATGGGACACTGTGGCTGGAACTGTTATGGGGCACTGTGGCTGGATATGTTATGGGGGCACTATGGCTGTATGGGGGCTGTTATGGGGGCACTGTGGCTGGTAATGTTATGGGGCAGTGTGGCTAGTACCGGTATCCCTATGTGAATCCAAATATTAATTCTTAGCCCTCATATGAACAAATATGCCAGGAATAATGTCCTTTTCTAGCACCAGCGTCTCCCTCCGTCCCTGCCTCGGGTGGGGTATTTCGGGGGCTCTGTGGCTGTGGGGCAGAGCTCCGGCTGCACTTATCACTGTCAGCATACACACATGTAGCAGGGCTTCCTTCCATCTATATACAGCGTACACCCACGCACTATCTGGCTTTAGGCAGCTCCTTTAACCCCTCGGATGCTGGAAGGCTGCATCTCTGCGGTCATGAGCTATCATATCCATGTGTCTCTGTTCTCCTTTGACTCTGACCGACCGCTGACTCAATTATCCCTCATTGCTATTATTTTTCCCAGCATCTGATTTTCAGACCCGAAAACAAGTCCTGAAAATATATTATTATTAAATTTATTATTATTACTGACCAAGAGGGGGCAGCGGAGCTCGAAGGAGGGGTCTATAGAAGGTCTGACACTTGGGTTACTTGTAGGGGTCTGATCTGGGGGCTGCATTGATTTAACGCTCTGGTCTGGCATCTATTTATTTAAGGGGTCTGGTTTTGGGTCCAAATTTATCTAGGGGGTCAGTATGTATTTAGGAGTGGGGTCCAGGGACGATATCTATTTAGCGGATCTGGGAATTGAATTTAGGGGTCTGGTCTGGAGTCTACATTTATTTAAGGGTTCTGGTCTTGGCTACAGGGAGTCTGTGTACATTCAGGGCTCTGGTGTCTATTTGTTTAGGGATCTGGTCTTGGGTCTGTAATTATTTAGGGGTCTACTTATTTAGGGGTTTGTTCTGGGGTCTGTATTTGTTTATGGGTCTGGTCTGGGGTCTGTATTTGAATAGGGGTCTGGTCTGGGGTCTGTAATTGTTTAGGGGTCTAGTCTACAGTCTTTGTCTATTTAGGGGTCTTATTTGGGATCTGTATTTATTTTGGTGTCAGATATGGTGTCTGTATTTGTTTGGTCTGGTTTGGGGTCTGTATTTGTTTAGGGGTCTGGTCTGGGGTCTGTAATGGTTTAGGGGTCTCATCTAGAGTCTTTATTTAGGGGTCTGATTTGGGGTTTGTATTTATTTAGGGGTCTGTATTTGTCTGCCGGTCTGGTCTAGCGTCTGTATCTATTTAGGGGTCTTGTTTGGGGTCTGTATCATACTCAATCTTATTTAAGAGCGTATGAGAGTATGTATGGGGGTCTGGTGTATAGTCCATAAGTATTCAGAGGGCAGGTTTACATAGTAACATAGTAACATAGTTAGTAAGGCCGAAAATAGACATTTGTCCATCCAGTTCAGCCTATATTCCATCAAAATAAATCCCCAGATCTACGTCCTTCTACAGAACCTAATAATTGTATGATACAATATTGTTCTGCTCCAGGAAGACATCCAGGCCTCTCTTGAACCCCTCGACTGAGTTCGCCATCACCACCTCCTCAGGCAAGCAATTCCAGATTCTCACTGCCCTAACAGTAAAGAATCCTCTTCTATGTTGGTGGAAAAACCTTCTCTCCTCCAGACGCAAAGAATGCCCCCTTGTGCCCGTCACCTTCCTTGGTATAAACAGATCCTCAGCGAGATATTTGTATTGTCCCCTTATATACTTATACATGGTTATTAGATCGCCCCTCAGTCGTCTTTTTTCTAGACTAAATAATCCTAATTTCGCTAATCTATCTGGGTATTGTAGTTCTCCCATCCCCTTTATTAATTTTGTTGCCCTCCTTTGTACTCTCTCTAGTTCCATTATATCCTTCCTGAGCACCGGTGCCCAAAACTGGACACAGTACTCCATGTGCGGTCTAACTAGGGATTTGTACAGAGGCAGTATAATGCTCTCATCATGTGTATCCAGACCTCTTTTCAGGTTTAAAATCTGCATTTGTTTAGGGGGTCTGGCTTGGGGTCTGTATTAGTTTAGGGAGTGTTATCTGGCATCTATATTTTTTAGGTTGTCTGTATATATTTAGAGGATCTGGTCTCCACTTTGTATTTAGAGAATCTGGGATCTATATTAGTTTTGGTGGTCCAGTCTTGGGTATGCATACATTTATTTAGGGGGTGCAGTCTGGGGTCTGCATGAGTTTAAGAGGTCTGAGTTTAGACGTCAGAGGAGACCCATTTCCCAAGAGCTCTGACTAGTAAGGAGGGGTTGAGGTGGCGATACCTTATTCATCCCCTTATTTTTGAAGGATCACTTACATTTTCCAGGTTTGCCCCCCTGTTCCACTTAGATAGGACATTGTACAGACCCCCTCATGTCCTGGTGACTGCTCTCCTCCACGTATCACTCATTATGGGTCCCTCATGGACATAAATCTCACCTCACGCCCATCTTGCAATCCATGACACAGGGGCTGTCGAACTCGGAGAGCAGATCTTCCATCTGGTTGTATTTCTCCCCGTCTTTCAGCACGTCCCCGTGATAAGTGGGTACATACGGCCTCAGGACGTCGCTCATCAGCTGGCTCAGGCACCGCTGCTCACAGTCACAGTGCTTCTTCAGGATTTTACCATTGGCTGCTGCCTTAAAACTACCTGTAGATTCAAGGACAAGAAGCCTCTCAGCTTATGGGTAAACAGGGGGCAACCAGCTTTTAGCATGCAATTGTTTGTCCTGACCTAATAGAAGCCTCCTCACTGAAAGATCTACAGACTAGAGGAGCCTCCTCACTGAAAGATCTACAGACTAGAGGAGCCTCCTCACTGAAAGATCTACATACTAGAGGAGCCTCCTCACTAAAAGATCTACAGACTACAGGAGCCTCCTCACTGAAAGATCTACAGACTAGAGGAGCCTCCTCACTGAAAGATCTACAGACTAGAGGAGCCTCCTCACTGAAAGATCTACAGACTAGAGGAGCCTCCTCACTGAAAGATCTACAGACTAGAGGAGCCTCCTCACTGAAAGATCTACGGACTAGAGGAGCCTCCTCACTGAAAGATCTACAGACTAGAGGAGCCTCCTCACTGAAAGATCTACAGACTAGAGGAGCCTTCTCACTGAAAGATCTACAGACTAGAGGAGCCTCCTCACTGAAAGATCTACAGACTAGAGGAGCCTCCTCACTGAAAGATCTACAGACTAGAGGAGCCTCCTCACTGAAAGATCTACAGACTAGAGGAGCCTCCTCACTGAAAGATCTACGGACTAGAGGAGCCTCCTCACTGAAAGATCTACGGACTAGAGGAGCCTCCTCACTGAAAGATCTACAGACTAGAGGAGCCTCCTCACGGAAAGATCTACAGACTAGAGGAGCCTCCTCACTGAAAGATCTACAGACTAGAGGTGGCAATAAATGCCACCGGCCAAAACACCAACAATTGCATTCTCATATAGGTGCTAACTTCACCAGATCCAGGCCACTAGGTGGCAGCCACAGCATCTGTCTGGTACCTGCATGTCCCGCCAGCTGGACCCACGGATATTTCTTCTTGAATGACATAACGAAGGGCGACCAATGGACCATGTTCTTGATTTTTCTCCATGATTTGCTCTGAAAATTAAAGAATATCAGAAATCAAGTTAGTGGTCTGAGTCTGATGCTTCTCTTTATTATTAATATTGTTTATTTTTTGTATATTTTTAGAATATGTTATAACATCTGGCAACCATCGTGTAAAAATATCCTCCGTCCTTGCACCTATCCTCTAATAATGTCCCTCGTCCTATAATAACGTCCTTCGTCCTGGCACCTATTCCATAGTAATGTCCTTTGTCCTGTAATAATGTCCCCTGTCTTGGAACACATTCCGTAATAATGTCCCCATCCTGTAATAATGTCCCCATCCTGTAATAATGTCCCAATCTTAATCACTTCCTGTAATAATGTCCCCATCCTGTAATAATGTCCCCATCCTAATCCTTTCCTGTAATAATGTCCCCCATCCTGACCAATTCCTGCAATAATGTCCCGTATCCTGAAATATCTTAAATACAGTAGATACAGTGCCTTGAAAAAGTCTTCATACCCCGTGCGACCTTTTCTAAATTTTTTCATATTACACGCACAAACTTACCATAAATGTATTTTATTGGGATTGTCTGTGATAACAACACTGAGTAACAAGTATTTGTGACATGTAAAGGAAATCATACATGATTTTCTAAATATTGAAAAATATAAATCTGACAATTGTGAGGTGCATTTAAATTCATTCCCGAATCAATAATTTGAAGGACCACCCTTCGCTGTATTTGCTGTTGTAGTCTCTCTGGGTCTGTCTTACCAGCTTTGCACATGTAGAGGTGACATTTTGCCCCTTCTTTGCACCCTCGCTCTCGCTCAGTGAGATTGGATGGAGACGTCTATGATCAGTAATTTTCACATCTTGTCACAGATTCTCAATGGGATTCAGGTCTGGACTGTGACTGCGCCGTTCACACACATGAATATGCTTTGATCTAAACCATCCATTGTAGTTCTGGCAGGTTGTTTAGGGTCGTTGAAAACAAGAGGAGAAATTATCCAGCTGATCGCGGAGGCGGCTCAAACTTTGTAAAGCTTTATTGGACAACTATAAAAGTATAAGGTTCTTCCAAAAAATCTGCATAGCAAACATATGGCACACCAGTGAGGACGATCAACGCGTTTCAACTATGGAGTCTTACTCATGATCTTAGGGTCGTTGCCCTGCTGAAAGGTGAATATACGTCCCAGTCTCAAGTCTTTTGCAGCCTCTATCAGGTGTCCCTCCAGGATTGCCGTATATTTAGAGCCATCCATCTTCCCATCAAATCTGACCTGCTTCCCTGCCCCTGCTGAAGAAAAGCCTCCCCACAGCAGATGCTGCCGCCACCATGTATGACAGTGGGGATGGTGTTTTCAGGGTGATGTGCAGTGTTAGGTTTCCGCCACACATAGCGTTTTGTATTTAGCCCAAAAAGTTCTCCTTTGGTCTCATCTGAGCAGAGCACCTTCTTCCACATGCTCGCTGTGTCCCCTGCATGGCTTTTTGCCAACTTCCCATGGGATTTCTTATGGCTTGCTTTAAAAAATGGCTTTCTTCTTGCCACTCTTCCATAAAGGCCAGATTTGTGGCATGTATGACTAATAGTTGTCCTGTGGACATATTCTCCCCCCCCAGAGCTGTGTATCTCTGCAACTCCTCCAGAGTGACCATGGGCTTCTTCGCTGCTTCGCTGATTAGTGCTCTCCTTTCTTGGGATGTCAGTGTAGGTGGACAACCATGTCTTGGTAGGTTTGCAGTTGTGCCATACTCATTTCATTTTTGGGTGATGTATTGAACAGTGCTCCATGAGATGGGCTACTAATTTATAACCTAACCCTGCTTTACTCTTCTCCACAACTTTATCCCTGACCTGTCTGGTGGGCTCCTTGGTTTTCCTGATGCTGTTTGATCCCTGATGTTCTCACACAAACCTCTGAGGCCTTCACAGAACAGCTGTAGTTATACTGAGAAGAAATCACACCCAGGTGGACTCAGCTTACTAATTACGGTATGTGATTTCCGGAGGAAATTGGTCACTCAGGATTTTATCTAGGGGTATCAGACTACAGGGGGATGAATGCAAATGCACAACACAATTTTCAGATCAATATTTTTTTAATTATTAGAAAACCTTGTATAATTTCCTTAACACTTCACAAATACTTGTTACTTAGCATTGTTATCACACAAAGTCCCAATAAAATACATTTAAGCTTGTGGGTGTAACGTAAATAAATGGGAGAACATTTAATGGGGTATGAATACTTTTGGAATGCATTGTAGATAAATATATAGATAGACAATCATCATATTACTTATGACTTAAATTAAATTTGTGTGTTTTGCGGGTGCTTTAAACAAATTACAGAGGAATTATTAGGGCTCTGCGATCGCCCTCCGCCATGTACAGAATATCTGTACATGAAGTCACAAAATGTCAACAACGTGGACTGAAAATCACGACTGAAGATGTCACCACAGAGATGAAGATACTCAAAGGGGATTCCAGTACTATGGTTGATCCTTTGATGGGCTGTCAATATTTGTTGGGGATTCTATCTTCCGCACTCAGCACAAATAAAGGGCCCATCACTGTATTTGACAATCACTTTTGACCAGAAGCTGATCACAGAATGTCCTCGGCTGCTAGAATCCCCAGTGATCGGCTGTAAATCTGTGGTAAGTAGGCAAATCCCCTGCAGTGCCACCACAGGAGGTATGAGGTATTACACAGTGGCCATTGTAATCAATGAGTATTGGGTCCTCCAGGCCGGCCCTAACTAATAATTTACAGAGTACCTAAAATAAAAAGTAACACTAAGCGCTCCCTGTTACCCTCACGTACGATTTCGTAAGTGTAAAAAGAAGAAAACTTGAACGGGAGAAAAAACACAAAAATGACACTGATGTCGCACGTAAAAAAGAAAGAAAGAAACCTTCCAGCTTTCTTTATTCAAAGTTCAACATCAGCGAAACAAAAGTCTGCATCTTGTAGGAGGACATGATGGGAATACTGAACTCTCCCCCATTCCCCTCCGGCCTGCAGGAAGCGAGCGGCCGGCACAGTCGTATGGGATATACAGTATCATGGTATCGATGATCCACAGCTGTGGATAGAGTATCGGTCACGAAAAGCTCAGAATTCAATAAAACCGCCTCATATACAGTAGAAAATGGCCATATTTACAGTATAAAGATCGATCTCTAAATATATAATATAGCACAACATGAAACAAAAATGGCCTAATACACAGTGATGAGCGAAAGTGCTCGCTAGTCGAGTTGGCGTCGAGTACTCGGCTTCGCACCGAGTATCGCGGGTGCTCAATCGACATGCTCGACATGCCCTGAGACAGCCACAAAATCTGAGAGGATAGCCCATGTATGGCACTACTAATATATAGTATAAATGCTATAGCATAAAGGAAAATTTGCCTAATATACAGTATAAACGCCACAACATAAAGGAAAAATGGCCTAATATAGAGCATACATGCCAGAACATAAAAGATAAATGGCCTAATATATAGTATAAATGGCTCAACATAAAGGAAAAATGGCCTAATATACAGAATAAATGCCACAACATAAAGGAAAAATGGGCCAATATATACGGTAATATAAATGCAATAACATAAAGGAAAAATGGTCTAATATACAGAATAAATGCCACAACATGAAAGAAAAATGGCCTAATATAAAGTACTAGATGGTGGCCCGATTCTAACGCATCAGGTATTCTAGAATATGTATGTATATAGCAGCCACACACGTAGTATATAGGAGCCATGTAGTATATAGCAGACAAATACTACGTGGCCTGTGCTATACACTATGTGGCTGCTATATACATACATACATACATATTGTAGAATACCCGATGCGTTAATACAGGCCACGCAGTATATAACACAGCCCAAATAGTATATAACACAACCCACGCAGTATATAGCAGGCACGCAGTATATAACACAGGCGACGTAGTATACACAGGCCATGCAGTATATAACAGTGGCCACATAATATATAGCACAGACTACGCAGTACATAATACAGCCCACATAGTATCTAACACTGGCCACGTAGTATATAGCAGTCACGCGGTATATAACGCAGCCCACGCGGTATATAACACTGCCCACGCGGTATAGCCATGACAGGCAGCTGGCGAGACCAATCAGCGACGTGGGATTTCCGTGACCGAAGTTGCCGACAGACAGACGGAAGTACCCCTTAGACAATTATATATATATATAGATAAATGCCACAACATAAAGGAAAATGGCCTAATATATAGTATAAATGCCACTACATAAAGTAAAAATGGCCTAATATACAGCATAAATGCCACAACATAAAGGAAAAATGGCCTAATATATAGTATAAATGCCACTACATCAAGGAAAAATGGCCTAATATATAGTATAAATGCCACAACATAAAGGAAAAATGGCCTAATATATAGTATAAATGCCACAACATAAAGGAAAAATGGCCTAATATATAGTATAAATGCCACAACATAAAGGAAAAATGGCCTAATATATAGTACTAGATTGTGGCCCGATTCTAACGCATCGGATATTCTAGAATATGCATGTCCCCGTAGTATATGTACAATGATGATTCCAGAATTCGCGGCAGACTGTGCCCGTCGCTGATTGGTCGAGGCAACCTTTATGACATCA
This sequence comes from Ranitomeya imitator, assembly GCF_032444005.1. Lineage (NCBI taxonomy): Eukaryota > Metazoa > Chordata > Amphibia > Anura > Dendrobatidae > Ranitomeya > Ranitomeya imitator. The sequence continues at coordinate 22,299,241 of NC_091286.1, read as the reverse complement.
TCGTCGCCATGGCAACCATTATGACATCTACGTCGATACTGTGCCCGTCGCTGAATCAGAGATGTCTACGTCCTTTATGACATCATCGTCGCTGTGCCCGTTGCTGATTGGTCGAGGCCTGGCGGGATTTCTACGTCGATGCTGTGCCCATCTCTGATTGGTCGAGGCCTGTTGGCCTCGACCAATCAGAGAGCCAGGATTTCCAGGACAGACAGACAGACAGACAGACAGACAGACAGACGGAAAAACCCTTAGACAATTATATATATAGATAAATGGCACACCATACAGGAACATAAATGCTACAGCAAACAGAAAAATAACGTAATAAGCATAATACCAAAGTATACAGTACAAATGACCTAATATATAATATTGAAGTCTTAACGTCCAGTCGAAAGTCCATAAAATACAGTATTAATGAAGTAAAATAAAATATAAACAGCCTAATGTACCAAAATGCCTGAATACAAAGCACAAATAGCCTAATATGCAGGGCTGTATTTGCCACTAGGCACTTTTATAAATTTAAGTCCTGGGTCACCTCCCGACCGACCGCCCCCCAGCCCCCTCCCTGCCTCCCACCCTCCCTCCTTGAAGACGTCATACTCATGAGCCATGCATACAGGAGGGGGGGAATATGAGCCATGCATACTGGACGGAGGGAGATGAGCCATGCATACAAGATGGGAGGGGGCATTATACAGTATTGAGCATCATGTGGGGTCATTATACAGTATGGAGCATCATGTGTGGCCATTATACAGTATTGAGCATAATGTGGGGTCATTATACAGTATGGAGAACTGTGTGCAGGCATTATACAGTATGGAGCATCATGTGTGGCCATTATACAGTATGGAGCATCATGTGTGGCCATTATATAGTATGGAGCATCATGTGGGGTCATTATACAGTATGGAGAACTGTGTGCGGCCATTATACAGTATGGAGCATTATGTGTGGTCATTATACAGTATTGAGCATCATGTGTGGCCATTATACAGTATTGAGCATCATGTGGGGTCATTATACACTATGGAGCATCATGTGTGGCCATTATACAGTATGGAGCATCATGTGTGGTCATTATACAGTATGGAGCATCATGTGTGGCCATTATACAGTATTGAGCATCATGTGGGGTCATTATACACTATGGAGCATCATGTGTGGCCATTATACAGTATGGAGAACTGTGTGTGGCCATTATACAGTATGGAGCATCATGTGGGGTCATTATACAGTATGGAGCATCATGTGGGATCATTATACAGTATGGAGAACTGTGTGCAGCCATTATACAGTATGGAACATCATGTGTGGCCATTATACAGTATGGAGCATCATGTGGGGTCATTATAAAGTATGGAGAACTGTGTGTGGCCATTATACAGTATAGAGCATCATGTGTGGCCATTATACAGTATAGAGCATCATGTGTGGCCATTATACAGTATTGAGCATCATGTGGGGTCATTATACACTATGGAGCATCATGTGTGGCCATTATACAGTATGGAGCACTGTGTGGCCATTATACAGTATTGAGCATCATGTGAGGTCATTATACAGTATAGAGCATCATGTAGGGCTATTATACAGTATGGAGCATCATGTGTGGCCATTATACAGTATGGAGCATCATGTAGGGTCATTATACAGTATGGAGCATCATGTAGGGTCATTATATAGTATGTGGAGCACTGCATAGCCATTATACAGTATGGAGCACTGTGTGGCCATTATACAGTATTGAGCATCATGTGTGGCCATTATACAGTATTGAGCATCATGTGTGGCCATTATACAGTATTGAGCATCATGTGTGGCCATTATACAGTATGGAGCACTGTGTGGCCATATTTTTTTGTTTATAATTATTGTTTATGAAACAGTGCGATCAGCAGTGCTAAATGGGTGTGGTTGGGACGTGGATATGGGTGTGACTAGTTGTGAAATGGGTGTGGTCAGAGGCGTGGCCTAAAATTTGCCACGGCGCACTACGCGCGCCACAAACTTTACACCTCTTTCCCTTCTTCAAAAGTTGGGAGGTATGATACCGCATTTGCCAGATCACAGCAAGTGCCGCAAATCCCATAGGGAATGAATGAGGCCGAACGCAGTGTTGCTGTAAGTGATCCGTTACACGGCAGATGCAGAAAAGCTGCCGGATCTGCTGCAAAAGGCGACTTTCACATCAGCGATTCTTGCCAAAGTCACTGCGGATAGTGTCATACTCACCAATGGGGGAGGCAGCACTAAAAGTGCCTAGGGCAGCAGAAACTCTAAATACGGCCCTGCTAATATGCAATATAAATGTTATAGTATACAGTAAAAAAATACCTAAAATACAGCATAAATGCACTATTATGTCATATGCAGCCTTTAAGTACGAAAACCATTGCCTAATATAAAGTATAAATAGTCTAAAACACAGTATAACACCTGCCTGTAAAGTATAAATGCCCTAATATACAGTAGAAACGTCTACTATACAGCATAAAAAAGCCTAAACCTTCTATGACATTCATTTGTTAGGTAAAACGACTTAATATACGGCATTATTTTCCTAATATACAATGAGCATAGTCTAATATGGAGCAGAATAAGCAGAAACGTCATTCCCTTTGTACTGCAAAATTTCACAGGAGAAAATATCTACTTTATCATGGATGTCACTATGGGGGAGAGGACACCCTTTTTCTTGGAGCACCCCCTTTAAATGGGGGCATACCCCTTTAAATAGCTCACAAACCCTTAAAATGGAAAAGAAACGTGGTGAATACAGAAACGTTGACCTTAAAATCTGATATTTACGCACAATGGGCAAATTTTCAGCTATTGTTGTCCATGGGTGTTGTTTAAACATTTTGTTTAGCGGCCACACCTTTTGTTTCCAGGGCCGGGATTCCTGGAAGATGTTTAGCCTCATGCTGAAAAACATCGTTTATGGGAGTGTAAAGTCCTTGTTTTTGCCTGTTATGTACCAAGGTCTAGTTTAACCCCTTGAACACCATACAAAGAGTATACAAAATGCTTCAGGCAACCCCTTGAAGAATTAATTAAAGGGAGTGTTGGCACCCAGAAGCGAGCCATTGGAAACGGAACAGCTGCAGGATGGCGATGCGCTACGCTTACACTGCATCATCAACTTCTCCAGATGACCACGGATGGAGATATTTAAAGTGCCTGTAAAAGAGGATCAGTCGGTTGCAGGGATCTGCTGAGAGAGGACGACGAGAAGATGGGAAGGCTTCACAAACAATGTAAGAGAGCAATCAACAAGTATCCTCAGATGCCAAAATATGGAAAAATGAAGATCCTATAAATGTAACATGACGTCGAGTGGAGCACTATATTGTGGCACAAGTAGAACATATCATATATATTCAAACTATCTACTACATACCGTATTTTTCGGACTATAAATTTGAAAGGAAAATGAGAGCGAGTCTTATAATCCGAATGTAGCTTACCGTGGGCGGGCGCGGCGGCGGTGGAGCGGGATCACAGGAGGCAGCGTTTCTGCTACAGGAAAGATGGCAGTGGCGACAGGAGCTAAGCGATGCTGCGCCTCAAGCGGCCATTTTCCTAAAGCCCACCGCCGGGAAATCAGTGGGGAGAGCGGGCACTCCGCTTACCACCGACTTTTCCTAAAAGATATGGGCCAGCAGCTTTGCACCGCCGGGACATCCCATCCTCCCAGCCCGGGGCCCACAGCAACGACCCAACTCTGGCACCGCCGACTTCCTGCAGCAGCGACCCTACCTCCTGGAACCCCGCTCCAATGCCCCCAGTAAGCTATCGTAAATTCGAATTACAAGACGGACCATCATTTTCTTAACAACATTTTTTTTAATTTTCCTCCCCTATGTACAAGAATATAACTACTATAATACTGCTCCCTATGTACAAGAATATAACTACTATAATACTGCTCCTATGTACAAGAATATAACTACTATAATACTGCTCCTATGTACAAGAATATAACTACTATAATACTGCCCCCTATGTGCAAGAATATAACTACTATAATACTGCCTCCTACGTACAAGAATATAACTACTATAATACTGCCCCCTATGTGCAAGAATATAACTACTATAATACTGCCTCCTACGTACAAGAATATAACTACTATAATACTGCCCCCTATGTGCAAGAATATAACTACTATAATACTGCCCCTATGTACAAGAATATAACTACTATAATACTGCCTCCTACGTACAAGAATATAACTACTATAATACGGCTCCTATGTACAAGAATATAACTACTATAATACTGCCCCTATAAACAAGAATATAACTACTATAATACTGCCCCTATGAACAAGAATATAACTACTATAATACTGCCCCTGTGTACAAGAATATAACTACTATAATACTGCCTCCTACGTACAAGAATATAACTACTATAATACGGCTCCTATGTACAAGAATATAACTACTATAATACTGCTCCTATGTACAAGAATATAACTACTATAATACTGCCTCCTACGTACAACAATATAACTACTATAATACGGCTCCTATGTACAAGAATATAACTACTATAATACTGCCCCTATGTACAAGAATATAACTACTATAATACTGCTCCCTATGTACAAGAATATAACTACTATAATACTGCCCCCTATGTGCAAGAATATAACTACTATAATACTGCCTCCTACGTACAAGAATATAACTACTATAATACTGCCTCCTATGTGCAAGAATATAACTACTATAATACTGCCCCTATGTACAAGAATATAACTACTATAATACTGCCTCCTACGTACAAGAATATAACTACTATAATACGGCTCCTATGTACAAGAATATTACTATAATACTGCCCCTATGTACAAGAATATAACTACTATAATACTGCTCCCTATGTACAAGAATATAACTACTATAATACTGCTCCCTATGTACAAGAATATAACTACTATCTATAATACTGCCCCCTATGTGCAAGAATATAACTACTATAATACTGCCTCCTACGTACAAGAATATAACTACTATAATACTGCCCCCTATGTACAAGAATATAACTACTATAATACTGCCCCTATGTGCAAGAATATAACTACTATAATACTGCCTCCTACGTACAAGAATATAACTACTATAATACTGCCTCCTATGTGCAAGAATATAACTACTATAATACTGCCCCTATGTACAAGAATATAACTATAATACTGCCCCTATGTACAAGAATATAACTACTATAATACTGCTCCCTATGTACAAGAATATAACTACTATAATACTGCTCCTATGTACAAGAATATAACTACTATAATACTGCTCCTATGTACAAGAATATAACTACTATAATACTGCTCCTATGTACAAGAATATAACTACTATAATACTGCTCCTATGTACAAGAATATAACTACTATAATACTGCCCCTATGTACAAGAATATAACTACTATAATACTGCCCCTATGTACAAGAATATAACTACTATAATACTGCTCCTATGTACAAGAATATAACTACTATAATACTGCTCCTATGTACAAGAATATAACTACTATAATACTGCCGCTATGTACAAGAATATAACTACTATAATACTGCCCCTATATACAAGAATATAACTACTATAATACTGCCACTATGTACAAGAATATAACTACTATAATACTGCCCCAATATACAAGAATATAACTACTATAATACTGCTCCCTATGTACAAGAATATAACTACTATAATACTGCTCCTATGTACAAGAATATAACTACTATAATACTGCTCCTATGTACAAGAATATAACTACTATAATACTGCTCCTATGTACAAGAATATAACTACTATAATACTGCTCCTATGTACAAGAATATAACTACTATAATACTGCCCCTATGTACAAGAATATAACTACTATAATACTGCCCCTATGTACAAGAATATAACTACTATAATACTGCTCCTATGTACAAGAATATAACTACTATAATACTGCTCCTATGTACAAGAATATAACTACTATAATACTGCCCCTATGTACAAGAATATAACTACTATAATACTGCCCCTATGTACAAGAATATAACTACTATAATACTGCCCCTATGTACAAGAATATAACTACTATAATACTGCTCCTATGTACAAGAATATAACTACTATAATACTGCTCCTATGTACAAGAATATTACTATAATACTGCCCCTATGTACAAGAATATAACTACTATAATACTGCCTCCTATGTGCAAGAATATAACTACTATAATACTGCCCCTATGTACAAGAATATAACTACTATAATACTGCCTCCTACGTACAAGAATATAACTACTATAATACGGCTCCTATGTACAAGAATATTACTATAATACTGCCCCTATGTACAAGAATATAACTACTATAATACTGCCTCCTATGTGCAAGAATATAACTACTATAATACTGCCCCTATGTACAAGAATATAACTACTATAATACTGCCTCCTACGTACAAGAATATAACTACTATAATACGGCTCCTATGTACAAGAATATTACTATAATACTGCCCCTATGTACAAGAATATAACTACTATAATACTGCCCCTATGTACAAGAATATAACTACTATAATACTGCCCCTATGTACAAGAATATAACTACTATAATACTGCTCCTATGTACAAGAATATAACTACTATAATACTGCTCCTATGTACAAGAATATAACTACTATAATACTGCCCCTATGTACAAGAATATAACTACTATAATACTGCCCCTATGTACAAGAATATAACTACTATAATACTGCCCCTATGTACAAGAATATAACTGCTATAATACTGCCCCTATTACCAATATATTATAAATAAGTTGTGGTTGCTGATATATAAATCCGCCTTCTATTCTGTTCCGTCTGATATTCTGAGTTGTGTGTTTGATAACAGATGCCGCACTCCGGTGCCAGGACATGGAAGGAGCAGAACAAATGTTCTCCGGTTGGATTTGCCACCTGGCCTAAGTCCGGTTATTTATCATGAATCTCAGTTGTAATGTGAATCCTTAAATGATTGTAGCGAAAACTAGAGAAGTTCTGTTCTGTGGCTTCTTAGGCTACTTTCACACTAGCGTTTTTTTAAATCCGTCACAATGCGTCGTTTTGCAGAAAAAACGCATCCTGCAAAAGTGCTTGCAGGATGCGTTTTTTCCCCATACACTTCTATTGACGACGCATTTGCGACGGATTTGCACACTTCGCATCCGTCTTGCGACGAATGCGTCGTGCTTTGGCGGACCGTCGGGAGAAAAAAACCCTACATGTAACGTTTTTTTCTCCCGACTGACCGCTTTTTCTGACCGCGCATGCGCGGCCGGAACTCCGCCCCCACCTCCCCGCACCTTACAGTGGGGCAGCAGATGCGCCGGAAAAATGCATCCGCTGCCTCCATTGTGCAATGCAGCAAACGCTAGCGTCGGAATCTCTCACCGACGCATTGCGACGGGGAGATTCCAACGCTAGTGTGAAAGAAGCCTTAGTGAGCTAAATAATGCTGCAATATTTACAACAATGAGGATAAACGGTAAATAATCTGAAATCATGTGGACTGCAAGATGCCGGACTACTGGATATTCTAGGTGTTTGCATAACACTTATCAATGTTATTTTTGTGAATGTCTAGCCTGTGCAAAAAACTTTTTCTGCACTTTGACGCTTTAGAGCATATTATAGCTCTGTAGAACCTCAGAGTTGTATGGCGCCATTATAGGACATTCATAGACATCTGTTGGACTTTACTGAACATTTTGGGGGAGCAAACGTCAAAATCACGGCAACTACCATCAGACACCATTGTACAAGCGATTGCTCTTAGAGGAGAACATCACTATTATGTGGTGTCATATGGAGCACCATGTGGCGGCACATGTAGTTCAGTGCCCCAGGGACGGTTTTAGGTTACTTTCTGATAATTCAGCATTACGATTATATTATCAGGTCTATAATTATCAGGAATTGTGCATTGTGTTAATTCATCGTGATTGAAGAATGGTACATGGAACATGGACGGTACAAGAAAATAAAAAAGACAGATTGGACCAGCAGGACGCAGGAAACTAAGGAGAAGAACGGAGATACGATTGGATTATTATTTGTAAGATAAAACATTGAGCGAGTATTCAGAAAAAAAGTGAAAAACAAAAGAAAAATGTGAAAAATATAAAAAAATAAATATTTTTTTTAACGTGCATCATTTAATGCTATATCCACATTGGCGTCTTGCAGAGAAGTTTCTTGAAGAACTGTCCTGACCCCATGTCATAAATCCCCGCATATACCAATATATACTCTTACATAATAGTTTACAATCCAGAAACCTTACAGGACTGGTTAAGCATTGGCTGATATTTTTGATGATGAAACAAGAAAAAAAATGGGAGCTTCTAAAAAAAAATGTGAAAAAGTTAAGGATAACTATGCCTGTTTTTTCTTTTTTTAAAAATATTTTCATAACTTAATGCTGTATCTATATGCTTCATGCAGAGAACAGTTCCTCCAAGAACTCCCTGAACTTTTTAATAATCTGCATAAGACAAAAATGTAAAAAAAAAAAAAGTGAAAAATGTAAAGATAATTATTCCTGTTTTTTTTTTTAACACTTACGGTACATCATTTAATGCTATATCTACCGGTATGTTTCTTGCAGAGAACGGCTCCTCGAAGGACTCCCTGAATTTTTTCAATAATCCGCATAAAAAAAAAAAAAGTGAACTTTTAAAAAAATAAATGTGAAAAATATAATGAAAAAATCATGCCTGGTTTTTTATTCATTTTATTTGCGTCATTTAACGCTATATCCACTATCCACATATGCTTCATATGCAGAGAACAGTTCCTCAAAGAACTCCTTGTCCCCTTGTCAATAATCCACATATAATAGTTTTCTATCCGCAATGCGTAGGACTGGCAAAGCATTAAGCATTTTTCAAGACAAATTAAGAAAAAAAATGGAAGCTATTTTTTTTTTTTTAGAAAAATGCCAAAAAAAATAAAAAAAAAATGTAAATACAATAATAAAAAAAGATGTCTGTATTTTTGTAATTTTCATCATTTAATGCTATATCCACATAGGCCCCTTACAGAGAACAGTTCCTCGTATAACTCCCTATCCCTTGTCCCCTTATCTGCTTACATAATGGATTCTTATCCATAAACCCTACAGGTTTTCAAGATGAAACGAGAAAAAAATTGAAGATTGTAAAAAAAAAAAAAAAAAAAAGTGAAAAATTTACGGATGTAATCATGGCGGCTTTTTCCATTTTTTTTTAATTTTTCATCATTTATTGGTGTATACACCTTTTGCAGAGAACGGTTCCTCGAAGAACTCGGTGTCGTTTGTCGTTAATCCACATACGTAACGGCTTACATAACAGCTTCCTATCCACAAACTCTACAAGCAGCGGAGAGGCCATTGTGTAATTTTGCTTTTGTAAAGTGTTAATTTAATAAACATCTCAGCCATCACCCCGGCGGAGAGGAACCCTGCGAGCCGCGCGCTACAGGCCCCAGTCTATTTACTCTGGCCTTTACATAGCAGAACAAATGCTTGTTGAATTTTCCATTGCTGCCAGCGATCGCTTAATCTCCTGCAGGGTTTCCCTGAGAGACCATTCTGCTCGGGCGCAGGTGAAGAACGAGAACAGAGAAGAACGACTTCACCATTATCATCAGCGTAATTATTGCCCTTTTTGCCCTTCCCCTCCTCCGTTGGACACACACGACACGTGTATTACATGAGTTATTCGGTGCAAGCCTGGACAGGCCGTGACTACGCTCATGGGCTCCATCCCAGAACACAATGTAACATGCAGAAAAAGGAATTAACCCTACACGGCATCTGAAAAAAAATGTAAAAGGGCGCCATTATTTTTGAAAAAAAAACTTTTGTGGCATTTTCCAGGGCTGTGGAGTCAGAGTTGGAGCCCATTTTGGTGGAGTTGTGTGTCATGGAAATTGAGGAGTCGGAGGTTTGGTTTACCGACTCCACAGCCCTGATAGTGCTGTGGAGTTGGGTCGGAGTCGTGGAGTCGGGTCGGAGTCGGAGCCCTTTTTGGTGGAGTCAAAGTCGGTGTTATGGAAATTAAGGAGTGGAGTTGGGTCGGAGTCGTGGAGTCGGGTCGGAGTCGTGGAGTCGGGTCGGAGTCAGAGCCCTTTTTGGTGGAGTCAGAGTCGGTGTTATGGAAATTAAGGAGTCGGAGTCAGAGGTTTGGCTTACGGACTCCACAGCCCTGATAGCGCTGTGGAGTTGGGTCGGAGTCGTTGAGTCGGGTCGGAGTCAGAGCCCTTTTTGGTGGAGTCAGAGTCGGTGTTATGGAAATTAAGGAGTCGGAGTCAGAGGTTTGGCTTACCGACTCCACAGCCCTGATAGTGCTGTGGAGTTGGGTCGGAGTCGTGGAGTCGGGTCGGAGTCAAAGCCCTTTTTGGTGGAGTCAAAGTCGGTGTTATGGAAATTAAGGAGTCGGAGTCAGAGGTTTGGCTTACCGACTCCACAGCCCTGATAGTGCTGTGGAGTTGGGTCGGAGTCGTGGAGTCGGGTCGGAGTCGGAGCCCATTTTGGTGGAGTCAAAGTCGGTGTTATGGAAATTAAGGAGTCGGAGTCGGAGGTTTGGCTTACCGCCTCCACAGCCCCGGCATTTTCACCACCCATGATGTGGCATGAGCAAGAAGAAGTAGGGAGCATTTATCATCGGGATGACGGCAGGGACTGCAAAAATGGCAGCAATGGATCTTGATGATTTGCCTGAATGCATTGAGCGGCAGAATCTTCGTCAGACGACCATTATTGACCTCAGTGACAGCAGCCGAGGCTGGAGGTGTCGGGATTTCTCGACGTGACGCCTATACTCTATATGAAAATTTTGTTTCCCCTTTTCATTATTCGCAGATCGGCGACGTCTTCATCCTGAGATTTCCACTTTTCCTTCCTGGCGAGGAGTGGATTTATATAAAACATAATTACACCTTTAGACATAATGTATTGCATTTTGGTTTTTTTTTCGTTATACCCCATGTTGAGTGTTTTGGGGTAGGGGGTCACTTTTATATGACATACGGCTCCTTTCATAACTAATAATGAATCCTAATTTTCTCCTTTTTATTTTCCACAATGACGAAGGAGTGAGCGCGGCTGCTGCGAGCCATTGTCCCCGTCCTGTGTCACCGCGGTCGGCGTCTCGTACGGCGTCTCATAATTGGGAACTCCCATTGGTCATCGCACTCTCGCCAACAGCGTTTGCTTTGTGTCAGGGCCCTGATTTTATAAATAGCAGCAATGTTTGCCAGCCTCGTACAAAGCACACTTGTTTAGCTGAGCCTCAGTTTACTTTTCCATCCTATGCTACATCTGTCAACACATCCATATTTCATCAGATTCGGAGGGGAGCTCACAGCGGACTCCCAACAATGGGGATTTCTACATTGCATGTGATAAATGACAATTCTCCAAAAATTGGGAAAGATGGGTGGCCTCCATTACAGGACTGTGCAGAAGTTTTAGGCAGGTGTGTAAAAAATCCCCCAAGAAGCTTTGAAAAATAGAAGGGATAATAGTTTATTTTTTAACAATTAACAAAATGCAAAATCAATGAACAAAAGAGAAATGTAAATCCCATCAATGTTTGGAGACCGCCCGTCGCCTCCATCAATTCTTCTTCTAGCTACTCTTGCACAAAGTCAGGGATTTTGTAGGATTATAGGCAGGTGTATGAGCAACCAGTTATACAATATGTGTGATAATGATCATCATTGTCATATGTAGGTTCTAAGACGATCGTTAACTGGAACAGAAACGGCTTCAAATTGGGTGAAAAAGGTGAATTGGTGGAAGACAGTTTCATGTCACAGCAAGGTGAGCACAGCAACAAGACACCAGGTAGTTATACTGCATCGTCCAGGAATCTCCCAGGAAAAGATTTCAATGCAGATTGCGGTTTGGTGATTTGCCGTTCCAGCTATTTTGAAGAATCAGCAGGAATTAGGCAACATTGAGGACCGTAGACGCAGAGTTGGATGCCCGGCATGTGCCGCCATATGACGTCTCTGTAGTTTATCATATTATAAGAGATTGCAGCATAATATGGTGCACTATGTGGCATGTCTCCTCGATTCTAGGCTCACGGCCATCCTATTAGATAGCACACAGGCTTATGGGGGTGACTGCTACCTCCACACCCCCTACAGCCACGCTCTAGACTTTACTGCGTGTGTAGACAGTTCTCCCCTTTCAGGTGTCTCAGAAAGCTGGATCACGACCATTTCAGCCCCAAGAACCGTGACACCTTTATACATCCTGTAGAACAGGAAAACTACAGTGTGAGTGTTACTTGTTGCAGCAATTGTAGCAGCAGAGCTGGGAAATGTTTAGATTTGCTGAGTTTGATAAAAAAAAAAAAAATTGTTGATTTTATGTCAAACGTGTTCATTTTTGGTTAATGTCATATTTCCCATCCATCTCGGAGCCGTCAGATGGAACTTTCTGCCAGATGAAACGTTGTTTTATTGAGTCAGAGATGTCAGGACGTCTCCGAGGTCGGGATTTTCACCAGGAATTTCGAAGCCAAATGTTTAATAAAATGACAACTTTACTGACCGCAGAAATGGAGTTTCCATCTACATGAAAGTGAAGGCTAATATTTATCTTCTCTGAGAATTTCCAATAACATATAACAGGTTTGAGTGATGGCGGACAACTGTGCTCTTTATCATCCCTTCTGTGTAACATTCCAGTAATAAGAAATCTGATAATCCAGGGAGTTTGATAAATGGGCACAGAATTCTGATGCTTGTTAGTAATTTTTTTTTCTTCCCCAAACCTGAATTCACAGCTAGGGTGCTTAGTATTGGTGTATAATGTCCTTAATGCTTCTACTTTCTAGCAAGTGTGTATCTCACCCTAGACCTGTATTCACACCTACACCGCTCAGTACTCCTATAAAATGTCCTCCATTCTTCTGCTTTCTATTAGATTTTATATCTCGTCCCAGAAAGCAGTGAAGCTAAGCATTGATATGTAATTTCCTCCATGCTTCTGATTTAATGTAAGTGCTTATCTCACCCTCGATTTGTATTCACAGTTACACCGCTCAGTACTGCTATTCTTTGGATCTCTACTAGGTCTTGTATATTACCCCAGACAGCAGTACTGCTTAAAATTTCTGTTTAGCATCTTCCATGCGTCTGCTTTCTTGTAAGGGTTTATGTCACCCTACACTTAGATTCACAGCCACAATGCTCAGTACTGCCATATAATGTTTTCTGCTTTCCTGTGTTTTAGCTGACTCAAGTGCTGGATCCACAGGTACACTGCTCAGTACTTCACTATAATGTCCTATACAGCTGGAGTCACAGCTATACCACTCAAATTCCCTCTATGCTGCTGATTCTGAATGCACAGTGGCATGTAAGCATTTGGGCACCCTTGATCAAAATTAAATTAAACGAAGCTCAAGATGAAATGATTTCTAAAAGGGTTAAAGTTAAAGAAGACACATTTCCTTTGTACGTTAATAATATATAATCTTTTATTTTTATATAGCGCTAACATATTCTGCAGCGCTTTACACACATTATCATTGCTGTCCCCGTTGGAGCTCACAATCTAAATTCCCTATCAGTATGTCTTTGGAATGTGGGAGGAAATCGGACAAAACTCACGCAAACACGGGGAGAACATACAAACTCCTTGCAGATGTTGTCCTTGATGGGATTTGAAAAGACAGATAGATAGATAGATAGATAGATAGATAGATAGATAGATAGATAGATGATAGATAGATAGACAGATAGATAATAGATAGATAGATAATTGATAGATAGATAATAGATAGATAGATAGACAGACAGATAGATAGATAATAGATAGATAGATAGATAGATAGATAGATAGATAGATAGATAGATAGATAGATAGATAATAGATAGATAATAGATAGATAGACAGACAGACAGACAGACAGACAGATAGATAGATAGATAGATAGATAGATAGATAGATAGATAATAGATGACAAGACTACTCCGACAGTCCAAAGCTGCCTCTATTTATGCCATCTTGTAATATATTTTTATCTGCTGGGAGTAAAGTAGACAAAAGAGGAAAAACCTCTGTACAATGTAAACTGTAAGGCCGACATTTCCTTTATTTTAATCTCTGGTCAGAATTAATGTCAACAGTCTGCTGGACAGAGTACAAGTAACGGGAGGGATCCTGACTTCCTCTGACTATTTGTAGATATCAGTGTAATCTCAGAAAAGTAGGTACAAAAGTACCTGTCTACGGTATCTATCTATCTATTATCTATCTATTATCTATCTATTATCTATCTATCTATTATCTATTATTATCTATCTATTATTTATCTATCATCTATTATCTATCTATCAATTATCTATTATCTATCTATCTATCTATTATCTGACTATTAGGGCTTGTTTTCACTTGCAAGGAACACGTCCGTGTCTCGCATGTGGAAACGAAGCTCTGGCGCCGGCACTCCGGAGCGGAGCGTGCGGCTCCATGTGTTGCTATGCGGCCGCACGCTCCGCTCCACAGTGCCGGCGCCAGAGCTTCGTTTCCACATGCGAGACACGGACGTGTTCCTCGCAAGTGAAAACAAGCCCTTAAAGTGGGTACGGAAAGTATTCAGACCCCTTTATCTTTTCACTCTTTTTTTCATTGCAGCCAATTGGTAAAATCAAAAAAGTTCATTTATTTCACATTAATGTACACTCTGCACCCCATCTTGACTGCAAAAAAAAAACAGAAATGTAGTAATTTTTGTAAATTTATTAAAAAAGAAAAACTGAAATATCACATGGTCATAAGTATTCAGACCCTTTGCTCAGACACTCATATTTCAGTCCCATGCCGTCCATTTCCTTGTGATCCTCCTTGAGATGGTTCTACTCCTTCTTTGGAGTCCAGCTGTGCGTAATTAAACTGATAGGACTTGATTTGGAAAGGCGCACACCTGTCTATATAAGACCTCACAGCTCACAGTGTATGTCAGACCAAATGAGGATCATGAGGTCAAAATAACTGGTCAAGGAGCTCAGAGACAGAATTGTGGCAAGGCACAGATCTGGCCAAGGTTACAACAGAATTTCTGCAGTACTCAAGGTTCCTAAGAGCACAGTGGCCTCCATAATCCTTACATGGAAGAAGTTTGGGACCACCAGAAGTCTTCCTAGACCTGGCCGTCCAGCCAAACTGAGCAATCATGGGAGAAGAGTCTAACCTAGCTATTTTTAGAAAGGTGATCAAATGGATCGATACGCTGTCATTATGGGCGATTAAATATCACCTATTAACTAGAGTCTAATGGACCCGCTGCAAAATTTGAACATGGGCTCCCACACACACACAGCCCATACACCGCTGTAACGGGGTCTACCAAGCTGGGGTACCTCTTTCAGTACCACCCCGTGTTTCAGGAGGTCCAATCTGCTTTTCCTAGATTCTGAATGAAGGGCGCTGGCAGGAATTTCTTGATTACATGAGAGCATATAAAAGCTGACTGCTTCTCTACGTATTTCCAGTCTAAGAACACCCTTTATTTACAGCACACAGAATATAAAACACAGATACACAGGGCAGGCCAATAGGAAAACAGCTGGCCAGACATACATAATAATAATATAATAATTTTTATTTATATAGCGCCAACATATTCCGTAGCGCTTTACAAATTATAGAGGGGACTTGTACAGACAATAGACATTACAGCATCACAGAAATACAGTTCAAAACAAGATACCAGGAGGAATGAGGGCCCTGCTCGCAAGCTTACAAACTATGAGGAAAAGGGGAGACACGAGAGGTGGATGGTAACAATTGCTTTAGTTATTCGGACCGGCCATAGTGTAAGGCTCGGGTGTTCATGTAAAGCTGCATGAACCAGTTAATTGCCTAAGTATGTAGCAGTACAGACACAGAGGGCTAATACTGCATAAAGTGTATGAGAACATGATGCGAGGAACCTGATGTTTTTTTTTTTTTATAAATAGGCCACACAGGGATCGTTAGGTTAATGCATTGAGGCGGTAGGCCAGTCTGAACAAATGAGTTTTTAGGGTACGCTTAAAACTGTGGGGATTGGGGATTAATCGTATTAACCTAGGTAGTGCATTCCAAAGAATCGGCGCAGCACGTGTAAAGTCTTGGAGACGAGAGTGGGAGGTTCTGATTATTGAGGATGCTAACCTGAGGTCATTAGCGGAGCGGAGGGCACGGGTAGGGTGGTAGACTGATACCAGGGAGGAGATGTAGGGTGGTGCTGAGCCATGGAGTGCTTTGTGGATGAGGGTAGTAGTTTTGTACTGGATTCTGGAGTGGATGGGTAACCAGTGTAATGACTGGCACAGGGTAGAGGCATCGGTGTAACGGTTGGTGAGGAATATGATCCTGGCAGCAGCATTCAGGACAGATTGGAATGGGGAAAGTTTGGTAAGAGGGAGGCCGATTAGTAGAGAGTTACAATAGTCCAGACGAGAATGAATAAGTGAAACAGTAAGAGTTTTTGCAGAGTCGAAAGTAAGAAAAGGGCGAATTCTAGAAATGTTTTTGAGATGCAGGTAAGAAGAGCGAGCCAGTGATCGGATGTGGGGGGTGAATGAAAGGTCAGAATCAAGGATGACCCCAAGGCAGCGGGCATGTTGCTTTGGAGTAATGGTGGAACCGCACACGGAGATGGCAATGTCAGGCAAAGGTAGGTTAGTAGAGGGAGAGAACACGAGGAGTTCAGTTTTTGACAGGTTTAGTTTCAGATAGAGGGAGGACATGATGTTAGAGACAGCGGTAAGACAATCACTGGTGTTTTCTAAAAAGGTCGGTGTGATATCAGGAGAAGAAGTGTATAATTGGGTGTCATCAGCATAGAGATGGTACTGGAAACCAAATCTACTGATTGTTTGTCCAATAGGGGCAGTATACAACGAGAAGAGGAGGGGGCCTAGGACTGATCCTTGAGGAACCCCAACAGTAAGGGGAAGGTGAGAGGAGGAGGAACCAGCAAAACATACAGTGAAGGATCGGTCAGAGAGATAGGAGGAGAACCAGGAGAGAACGGTGTCCTTGAGGCCGATGGAGCGGAGCATAGTGAGGAGGAGCTGATGATCCACAGTATCGAATGCTGCAGAGAGATCCAAGAGAATTAGCATGGAGTAGTGACCATTAGATTTAGCTGTTAGTAGGTCATTAGAGACTTTAGTGAGGGCAGTTTCAGTAGAGTGTAAAGAGCGGAAGCCAGATTGAAGAGGGTCGAGAAGAGAGTTATCTGAGAGATAGCGGGTAAGACGGGAGTGGACCAGGCGTTCGAGGAGTTTAGAGATGAAGGGAAGATTAGAGACAGGTCTATAATTAGCGGCACAGTTTTGATCGAGGGATGGTTTTTTAAGTAATGGATGTATGATGGCATGCTTAAATGAGGAGGGAAAAATACCGGAAGTGAGGGAAAGGTTGAATATTTTTGTTAGGTGAGAGGTGACAGCCGGGGAAAGGGACTGGAGGAGATGTGACGGAATGGGGTCACTGGTGCAAGTGGTCGGGCGAGAAGATGCAAGGAGCTTGCTTACTTCTTCTACTGTAACTGCTTCAAAGTCAGAGAGTGAACTAGATGCAGTGGGGGAGGGAGGACAGTGCATGGTATGAAGAGATTGGGAGATGATTTCCTGTCGAATGTGGTCAAGTTTTTCTTTGAAGTAATTGGCCAGATCGTCAGCACGGAGATCCGTGGTTGGGGCCTGCTCTCTTGGGTTGAGTAGGGACTGGAACGTGTCAAAGAGACGTTTAGGGTTATTGGACAGGGAGGTGATGAGGGTGTTGAATTGTATGTCTTTAGCATGAACTTATAATGGATGAAATCTTCGGGCAGATTAGATTTTCTCCACAGACGTTCTGCGCACCTGGAGCACCGCTGCAGGAAACGTGTTTGCAGCGTGTGCCACGGTTGTTGCCGTCTGTGCCGAGTTGTTTTATGTACAGGAGGAGCAGCTTCATCCAGAGCACTTTGCAGGGTTTCATTGTAATGCTTCAGAGCAGAATCAGGACATGAGATGGAGAAGATTGGGGCCAATGAGGACTTACAATAGCCGCAGGGGGCCGGAGCCTGCTGGTATTTACTGTGGGAATTACAAAGGTGGGGGGAGGTCAGAAAGAGAATATCTTGTTCAGGGGTGCAGCCTGTGGACTGATACATTTCACATGGAAACTATTATACATACATATACTGCATAACATTCTTGGTGCTGGGGGGTTCTGTAACAACCGCTCCCCGTGTTGCTCAGATGTATGGTCCCTTGTAGCATTCTAAATCCTATAATAACATATGAGTTGCCCACCCCTCCGCATTATGTAATAATGTCCTCCATCCTGGTATATATGTTCCCCATTGTCATGGATCCCTTCTCCGTGGTGTGACTTATTCGTCACGTGCCTGCTCTCACACGTGACTTGGGGTTGTGCCTGCAAGGGTTGATCTATCTCCCCACTCTCAGTCCAGCATTCAACCTCTGTCCTATGCTGTAATGGGAGCATAAATCACACACCGACCCCGGCCACACACCCACTGCCACCACCCACTCACGGGCGATGAGTCCCGGAACTAATAATAATAATAATGTCTATCACTCATAATGCTCACACACCTTAGGCTATGGATTCTTTTAGAACATTCAAGGTTCAACTTGTTAAAGTATTATACTTTAATAATAAAAGGTTCAATGCTTACAATAAGAAAAAGGTATAAAAATATGATAATAAAAAGACATACAACTTATGAAAAACAGTATCAAAATAAACAGGAGAAACTTACAGAAATTATCTAACTGGTAGTTGCTTTCTGCTCCCTGAGGGTAGGAAGAATGTAGATTGGATCACACCAGCTTCTCAGGCTGCCCCCATCATGTGAACACAATTCTCTGTCTGCAGCCTAAATTTATAACTTTGGTCTGGAGGTCAGGTTTCTAGACCGGCCCCTCAGGTTAATATCATAATTGCTGGCTTCCTGATTGGCCACGGCCGCGCTACTAATGAATACATTATTTTTCTCTTAAGACACTTGTGAAAAAGTTCTCAGTAATAGATACCCTCAGCCACAATTAACATCTCCCCTCCAAGACCTAGGAGGTGGCAAATGTTCCCTTTCTTCTTGGCCCTAGCTATACCTCTTGGTGAGATATGGAGACACAATTTCTACTAGTCCCAAGGAAGTCGGTTCATTCCTCAACCAAGAATCTGCAAAAACCCTAGTCCATGCCCTCATCATCTCTCGCCTTGACTACTGCAACCTTCTGCTCTGTGGCCTCCCCTCTAACACTCTCGCACCCCTCCAGTCTATTCTAAACTCTGCTGCCCGACTAATCCACCTGTCCCCCCGCTATTCCCCGGCCTCTCCCCTCTGTCAATCCCTTCACTGGTTCCCCATTGCCCAGAGACTCCACTACAAAACCCTAACCATGACGTACAAAGCCATCCACAACCTGTGTCCTCCATACATCTGTGACCTCGTCTCCCGGTACTTACCTGCACGCAACCTCCGATCCTCACAAGATCTCCTTCTCTACTCCCCTCTTATCTCCTCTTCCCACAATCGTATACAAGATTTCTCTCGCGTATCACCCCTACTCTGGAACCCTCTACCACAATAATAATAATAATAATTTTTATTTATATAGCGCCAACATATTCCGCAGCGCTTTACAAATTATAGAGGGGACTTGTACAGACAATAGACATTACAGCATAACAGAAATACAGTTCAAAACAGATACCAGGAGGAATGAGGGCCCTGCTCGCAAGCTTACAGACTATGAGGAAAAGGGGAGACACAACACATCAGACTCTCGCCTACCATCGAAACCTTCAAAAAGAACCTGAAGACCCACCTCTTCCAACAAGCCTACAACCTGCAGTAACCACAGATCGACCAAACCGCTGCATGACCAGCTCTATCCTCACCTACTGTATTCTCACCCATCCCTTGTAGATTGTGAGCCCTCGTGGGCAGGGTCCTCTCTCCTCCTGTACCAGTTATGACTTGTATTGTTTAAGATTATTGTACTTGTTTTTATTATGTATACCCCTCCTCACATGTAAAGCGCCATGGAATAAATGGCGCTATAACAATAAATAATAATAATAATAAGTACTTATTAACACCTAAGTGCTAACTGCCTCTGTACAAATCCCTAGTTAGACCGCACATGGAGTACTGTGTCCAGTTTTGGGCACCGGTGCTCAGGAAGGATATAATGGAACTAGAGAGAGTACAAAGGAGGGCAACAAAATTAATAAAGGGGATGGGAGAACTACAATACCCAGATAGATTCGCGAAATTAGGATTATTTAGTCTAGAAAAAAGACGACTGAGGGGCGATCTAATAACCATGTATAAGTATATAAGGGGACAATACAAATATCTCGCTGAGGATCTGTTTATACCAAGGAAGGTGACGGGCACAAGGGGGCATTCTTTGCGTCTGGAGGAGAGAAGGTTTTTCCACCAACATAGAAGAGGATTCTTTACTGTTAGGGCAGTGAGAATCTGGAATTGCTTGCCTGAGGAGGTGGTGATGGCGAACTCAGTCGAGGGGTTCAAGAGAGGCCTGGATGTCTTCCTGGAGCAGAACAATATTGTATCATACAATTATTAGGTTCTGTAGAAGGACGTAGATCTGGGGATTTATTATGATGGAATATAGGCTGAACTGGATGGACAAATGTCTTTTTTCGGCCTTACTAACTATGTTACTATGTTACCTAGGTGCGACTTGCCTTCAGGACAGATGTTACATTATTACTAGTCACACATATAACCCTAGACATATGTCCCTACACACATATAGATATATATACACATATTTCACCACACCAATGTTGTTATAAATTATATCCATCCGGGTATACAGCATATGTTCCCAAACCTGGGCCCAATCCTGTTATATATGTTCCCCATCCTGGTTCTATATTTCCCATTCTGGTATATGTTTCCCATCCAGTTATATACTGTATATTCCCCATATTGGGCCCATCCTGGTATATATGTTCCCCGTCCTGTTATATATGTTCCCCATCTTGGGTCCATCCTGGTATATATATGTTCCCCATCCCGGTATATATGTTCCTCATCCTGTTATATATGTTCCCCATCTTGGGCCCATCCTGGTATATATGTTCCCCATCCTGGTATATATGTTCCCCATCCCGGTATATATGTCCCCCCATCTTGATATATATATGTCCCCGATCCTGTTATATATGTTCCCCATCTTGGGCCCATCCTGGTATATAAGTTCCCCATCCCGGTATATATTTTTCTCTTCCTGGTATATATGTCCCCCATCCTGGTATATAAGTTCCCCATCCCGGTATATATGTTCCTCATCCTGGTATATATGTTCCCCATCCTGTTATATAAGTTCCCCATCCCGGTATATATATTCCCCATCCCGGAATATATGTTCCTCATCCTGTAATATATGTTCCCCATCTTGGGCCCATCCTGGTATATATGTTCCTCATCCTGTTATATATGTTCCCCATCTTGGGCCCATCCTGGTATATATGTTCCCCATCCTGGTATATAAGTTCCCCATCCCGGTATATATGTTCCTCATCCTGGTATATATGTTCCCCATCTTGGGCCCATCCTGGTATATATGTCCCCCATCCTGGTATAAGTTCCCCATCCCGGTATATACGTTCCTCATCCTGGTATATATGTTCCCCATCCCGGTATATGTGTTCCTCATCCTGGTATATATGTTCCCCATCCTGGTATATGTTCCCCATCCCGGTATATATGTTCCTCATCCTGTTATATATGTTCCCCATCTTGGGTCCATCCTGGTATATATGTTCCCCATCCCAGCATATATGTCCCCCATCCCGGTATATATGTTCCTCATCCTGTTATATATGTTCCCCATCTTGGGCCCATCCTGGTATATATGTTCCCCATCCTGGTATATATGTTCCCCATCCTTGTATATAAGTTCCCCATCCCGGTATATATATTCCCCAACCCGGTATATATGTTCCTCATCCTGTAATATATATTCCCCATCTTGGGCCCATCCTGGTATATATGTTCCTCATCCTGGTATATGTAATATATATAGCCCCCATCCTGGGCACACCCTGGTATATATATCTCCCTTCTTAGTACATATGTCCCTTATCCTGGGCCTCTTTCCTGGTATATACCCCCCGCTTTGCCGCTGTTTAATGCATAGAAAAAAATAAGTGATTCTACTCACCTTCTCCCTGCTCTCCAGCCGTACAGTGTCCTCTTCCCTCTTCTGAAGCCGGCAGCTGAGGTCAGCATATAAGCGGCGGTAGCGCATGATGTCGCTGCCATGAGCCCCCAATCCCGTGTGCGCTAATGTCAGCTGCTGGCTTCTGATTGGCCATCAGCATGTATGGCAGCTCACGGATCTCTGCGCTGCAATACACTTCAAGCAATGTACAGTATGCCAGTGGATGCACATCCAGTTGAAGTTTGCGCTGGCTTCTGCGGGGCCTTCACTGGCATAGGCCCGGGCTGACCTGTGTTACGCCCCGGTCTATTATTCTTATTTCGGAGTGCTGCTTTCCTTTTTTTGTTTATCCATCCGTCTATTTTAGACAACTAATAAACAGAATTATCTAAGTACTTGTATGAGAATTTAATTTTGTAATTCATTCTTTGTACTTTTGTTTCTTACAATGGAATTATCCGCTGAGGCTGAATGGAAACACTGCAATGCTCCAAGTGTCAATGCAGAGTCACGTCATGGGACGATGGCTGCAGTTAGCGCTAAACCTTGCAGACTTTCCATGCAAGTAATGAAAAGATCGCCTCGTATTCTGCAGATCAGCGTCTGCCGTGGGAAAGGGACTAAGGATGAGCACGTACATATAGAAATATTTATCTGTATATATACATACACTACATATGTCCCATTATTTATACACTGCTCAAAAAAATAAAGGGAACACTTAAACAACAGAATATAACTCCAAGTAAATCAGACTTCTGTGAAATCAAACTGTCCACTTAGGTACCAACACTGATTGACAATCAATTTCACATGCTGTTGTGCAAATGGAATAGACAACAGATGGATATTATTGCCAATTATCAAGACACACTCAATAAAGGAGTGGTTCTGCAGGTGGGGACCACAGACTAGATCTCAGTACCAATGCTTTCTGGCTGATGTTTTGGTCACTTTTGAATGTTGGTTGTGCTTTCACACTCGTGGTAGCATGAGACGGACTCTACAATCCACAAAAGTGGCTCAGGTAGTGCAGCTCATCCAGGATGGCACATCAATGCGAGCTGTGGCAAGAAGGTTTGCTGTGTCTGTCAGCATAGTGTCCAGAGGCTGGAGGCGCTACCAGGAGACAGGCCAGTACACCAGGAGACGTGGAGGGGGCCGTAGGAGGGCAAGAACCCAGCAGCAGGACCGCTGCCTCAGCCTTTGTGCAAGGAGGAACAGGAGGACCACTGCCAGAGCCCTGCAAAATGACCTCTAGCGGGCCACAAATGTGCATGTGCCTGCACAAACGGTTAGAAACCAACTCCATGAGGATGGTCTGAGTGCCCGACGTCCACAGATGGGAGTTGTACTCACAGCCCAAGACCGTGCAGGGGGTTGGCATTTGCCACAGAACACCAGGATTGGCAAATTCGCGACTGGCGCCCTGTGCTCTTCCCAGATGAAAGCAGGTTCACACTGAGCACATGTGACAGACGTGACAGAATCTGGAGACGCCATGGAGAGCGATCTGCTGCCTGCAACATCCTTCAGCATGACCGGTTTGGCAGTGGGTCAGTAATGGTGTGGGGTGGCATTTCTTTGGAGGGCCACACAGCCCTCCATGTGCTCACCAGAGGTAGCCTGACTGCCATTATGTACCGAGATGAGATCCTCAGACCCCTTGTGAGACCATATGCTGGTGCGGTTGGTCCTGGGTTCCTCCTAATGCAGGACAATGCCAGACCTCATGTGGCTGGGGTGTGTCAGAAGTTCCTGCAAGATATGAAGGCATTGAAGCTATGGACTGGCCCGCCCGTTCCCCAGACCTGAATCCGATTGAACACATCTGGGATATCATGTCTCGCACCATCCACCGTCACGTTGCACCACAGACTGTCCAGGAGTTGTCAGATGCTTCATTCCAAGTCTGGGAGGAGATCCCTCAGGAGACCATCCACCGCCTAATCAGGAGCATGCCCAGGCATTGTACAGTAGGGAGGTCATACAGGCACGTGGAGGCCACACACACTACTGAGCATCATTTCCTTATCTTGAGGCATTTCCACTGAAGTTGGAACAGCTTGTAATTTGATTTTCCACTTTGATTCTGAGTATCATTCCAAATCCAGACCTCCGTTGGATATTCATTTTGATTTACATTGATCATTTTTATGTTTTATTGTTCTCAACGAATTCCACTATGTAATGAACAAAGATTTGCAAAATAAATATTTAATTCAGTGATATCTAGGATGTGGTATTTTAGTGTTCCCTTTATTTTTTTGAGCAGTGTATATATATATATATATATATATATATATATATATATATATAAAACATTTATACTTCCTCTCAGCCCCGAGAAATTGTCATTCCTTATAGTGAAGTAATTTTCCCAAACGTCTTCCCCTGCACGTAGCTACAGGGAGCAAAGGAAATCTGTCCGACAGAGGTCAGCGGGGGTCCTGCATTATTGCTGTTACCACATTTGTTTTAAGCAAAACGCAACGTTTTGCGATTTATTTATTTATTTTTTTTGCATTAGCAAAATTTATTATAGTCTAGCCTCAAATTTCAATTACTTTACACTACATTCAAGAGTAACAAGAAAATTATTTCAATAGGGCAGTGGTGTAAAAACCTGATGCACCAAAGTTTACAAGTATAGGTGCAATATTTTATGAATATGGTGAAATACCTGATGACTTTGAATATATCTCTTGGTAAAAAAAAAAAAGATTTTCTTCATCTAAAGTATAACTGTGTCATGTGCATGAAAGCGCGGCAAACATCACTTCTGATCGGCAGTGAGAATCCTCCCCGCTGGTCAGAGAGCCGCTGTTCCCATGCTGTCAAAAGACAGCTGGAGCGCTCAGCTGTGACTGGAGGTAAAAAGTTCACCTCTGGTCACTGGTGTCAGCGGATGGGACTACTGCTCCCATCATCTGACACCTGCTGCCACTAAAAACAGCGAGAGCAGGAGCGGCGGATGGGAGTATTCATCAGCCATCCTGTGCTGTAAATAAATAAATAAATAAAAAAACGGTGTGGGTTCCCCTGTATGTAACAAAAACTCACAGCTGGTAGCTGCAACCCTCAGCTGTCAGTTTCAGCAAGGGTAGTTATCAAGAATATAGGGGTCCCCACACCGTATTTTTTAATTATTTAAATAAATAATTAAAAAACGGCATGGGGTCCCCACACATTTTTTGACAACCAGCCTGGCTAAAGCAGATAGCTGGGAGCTGTTATTCTCACCCTCGTAAGGGGCCATGGATATTGCCCCCCAGCCTAAAAATAGCAGCCCAGAAAAGGTACATCTATTAGATGCGCCAATGCTGGTGCTTTGCACCAGCTCTTCCCACTTGCCCTGTAGTGGAGGCAAGTGGGGTTCATATTTGTGGGGTTGATGTCACCTTTGTATTGTCAGGTGACATCAAGCCCACGGTTTAGTAATGAAGAGGCGTCTTTAAGACACCTAGCCATTACTAATCCTGCAGTTATATGGTAAAGACACAGCCAGAATAAAGTCCTTTATTAGAAATAAAACAAAACACAGTTTTCCTTTTTATATAAAAATAACAAACGCAGTCATACTCGCCAAACTCCCAATCCCATCGAAGCCCTCGTCTCCTATAACAAAACTAAAATAATAAAACAACAATATCCCTCCCCTCTCCATCGTTCTGTCCCACGTCGTAATCCATGTCTGGGGGAAAAACAGTTTTCAACCTGGACGGTGCCAAAATGCGACCGACCACGCTGAGAACCACTGGTGACTGAACTGCTGCAAGCACAGCCTCAGTGACAGGCGGTGACGTCGAGGTTACCTCTGGTCACTGAGGCTACGTTCCCAGCAGGGCTGAATTGTCATGACCTCGGTGACATCCCCGTTAGCACCGTGAGAAAAACTCTCACAGTGCTAGCGGGGGTCGCCCGTCTCTAATTGTAGGTTTTGCTTGTTATTGGCGATAGCATACAAGAGCACCCACAAATCACAAAGTTGTAGATTGTAAGCTGCTACTGGTAGGAACGTCATTATTTTTGCTTTACTTATTGTATTATCTTTAACGTTCTTACTTATGACTCGTGTATGAACTGTTGAATTGTAAAGCACTGCAGAATATTTTGGCGCTATATAAATAAAGATTATATTATTATTAAATTACACTTATGCCCAGTTTTTTGCTTTTCCAAAAGCAACAATTTATGTTATGATTTTTTTTTAGATTTTTTTTGTTTTATTATATTATTATTTTTCTATTTTTGGTTAGAAAACAACATGGAGGAAAATATACAGCAGCAACGTATTTATACCTTGAAAACCTTGTCTTCATACTGAGATTATTAAAAGATTACAGTAAAAAAAAAAAATTAAAAAGTTATCACTTTACGTACAAGCAAAACACTTTACACCTACACAATTAAAATAAAAGGAAATAAGAAAATTTCACTTAAAGCGATAACATGTCCGTTGATACATAACATGACAAATTGCTTTAGAATGTTTTCAGTGTAAAAAACAAGATAATCTTGTAGTTATGAAACCTTTTAAGGGCTAACAAAAAAAATAAAATAAATGATGTTACAAAGCAAGCTTTCGGCACTTCTTACGTCCCTTACTCAGGCATGTATAACAAAGTTTCTTAAGAAACCCAAATATATGCACAAACAAACAGCAATAAAAAAGGGGCAAGGTATGAAAAATGAACCTTTAAATAAAAAAACAAACCGAGCTCAGAGACTGAATCCTTAATTGGATTAGATAAGTGATGTGAAAGTTTTATAGTCCCAATATCCCAGTAAGATGAGATTCCCGGTGCCCTCACTGTCTCTGGAGCAGGTTTCTGGTGCCCTCACTGTCTCTGGAGCAGATTCCTGGTGCCCTCACTGTCTCTGGAGAAGATTCCTGGTGCCCTCACTGTCTCTGGAGCAGATTCCTGGTGCCCTCACTGTCTCTGGAGCAGATTCCCGGTGCCCTCGCTGTCTCTGGAGCAGATTCCTGGTGCCCTCACTGTCTCTGGAGCAGATTCCTGGTGCCCTCACTGTCTCTGGAGCAGATTCCTGGTGCCCTCACTGTCTCTGGAGCAGATTCCTGGTGCCCTCACTGTCCCTGGAGCAGATTCCCAGTGCCCTCACTGTCTCTGGAGCAGATTCCCGGTGTCCTCACTGTCTCTGGAGCAGATTCCCGGTGTCCTCACTGTCTCTGGAGCAGATTCCCGGTGCCCTCACTGTCTCTGGAGCAGATTCCTGGTGCCCTCACTGTCTGGAACAGATTCATGGTGCCCTCACTTTCTCTGGAGCAGATTCCTGGTGCCCTCACTGTCTGGAACAGATTCATGGTGCCCTCACTTTCTCTGGAGCAGATTCCTGGTGCTCTCACTGTCTCTGGAACAGATTCATGGTGTCCTCACTTTCTCTGGAGCAGATTCCTGGTGCCCTCACTGTCTGGAACAGATTCATGGTGCCCTCACTTTCTCTGGAGCAGATTCCTGGTGCTCTCACTGTCTCTGGAGCAGATTCCTGGTGCCCTCACTGTCTCTGGAGCAGATTCCCAATGCCCTCACTGTCTCTGGAGCAGATTCCTGGTGCCCTCACTGTCTCTGGAGAAGATTCCTGGTGCCCTCACTGTCTCTGGAGCAGATTAATGGTGCTCTCACTGTCTCTGGAGCAGATTCCTGGTGCTCTCACTGTCTCTGGAGCAGATTCCTGGTGCTCTCACTGTCTCTGGAGCAGATTCCTGGTGCTCTCACTGTCTCTGGAGCAGATTCCTGGTGCTCTCACTGTCTCTGGAGCAGATTCCTGGTGCTCTCACTGTCTCTGGAGCAGATTCCTGGAGCCTTCACTGTCTCTGGAGCAGATTCCTGGTGCCCTCACTGTCTCTGGAGCAGATTCCTGGTGCTCTCACTGTCTCTGGAGCAGATTCCTGGTGCCCTCACTGTCTCTGGAGCAGATTCCTGGTGCCCTCACTGTCTCTGGAGCAGATTCCTGGTGCCCTCACTGTCTGGAACAGATTTATGGTGCCCTCACTGTCTCTGGAGCAGATTCCCGGTGCCCTCACAGTCTCTGGAGCAGATTCCCGGTGCCCTCACTGTCTCTGGAGCAGATTCCCGGTGCCCTCACTGTCTCTGGAGCACATTCCTGGTGCCCTCACTGTCTCTGGAGCAGATTCCTGGTGCCCTCACTGTCTCTGGAGCAGATTCCCGGTGCCCTCACTGTCTCTGGAGCAGATTCCTGGAACCTTCACTGTCTCTGGAGCAGATTCCTGGTGCCCTCACTGTCTCTGGAGCAGATTCCTGGTGCTCTCACTGTCTCTGGAGCAGATTCCTGGTGCCCTCACTGTCTCTGGAGCAGATTCCTGGTGCCCTCACTGTCTCTGGAGCAGATTCCTGGTGCCCTCACTGTCTGGAACAGATTCATGGTGCCCTCACTGTCTCTGGAACAGATTCCTGGTGCCCTCACTGTCTCTGGAGCAGATTCCTGGTGCTCTCACTGTCTCTGGAGCAGATTCCTGGTGCCCTCACTGTCTCTGGAGCAGATTCCTGGTGCCCTCACTGTCTCTGGAGCAGATTCCTGGTGCCCTCACTGTCTGGAACAGATTCATGGTGCCCTCACTGTCTCTGTAGCAGATTCCTGGTGCCCTCACTGTCTGGAACAGATTCCTGGTGCCCTCACTGTCTCTGGAGCAGATTCCCGATGCCCTCACTGTCTCTGGAGCAGATTCCTTGTGCTCTCACTGTCTCTGGAGCAGATTCCCGATGCCCTCACTGTCTCTGGAGCAGATTCCCGGTGCCATCAATGTCTCTGGAGCAGATTCCTGGTGCCCTCACTGTCTGGAACAGATTCCTGGTGCCCTCACTGTCTCTGGAGCAGATTCCCGATGCCCTCACTGTCTCTGGAGCAGATTCCTGGTGCCCTCACTGTCTCTGGAGCAGAGGCCTGGTGCCCTCACTGTCTCTGGAGCAGATTCCCAGTGCCCTCACTGTCTCTGGAGCAGATTCCCGGTGCCCTCACTGTCTCTGGAGCAGATTCCTGGTGCCCTCACTGTCTCTGGAGCAGATTCCTGGTGCCCTCACTGTCTCTGGAGAACATTCCCGATGCCCTCACTGTCTCTGGAGCAGATTCCTGGTGCCCTCACTGTCTCTGGAGCAGATTCCTGGTGCCCTCACTGTCTCTGGAGAACATTCCCGGTGCCCTCACTGTCTCTGGAGCAGATTCCTGGTGCCCTCACTGTCTCTGGAGCAGATTCCTGATGCCATCACTGTCTCTGGAGAAGATTCCCGATGCCCTCACTGTCTCTGGAGCAGATGCCTGGTGCTCTCACTGTCTCTGGAGCAGATTCCTGGTGCCCTCACTGTCTCTGGAGCAGATTCCTGGTGCTCTCACTGTCTCTGGAGCAGATTCCTGGTGCCCTCACTGTCTCTGGAGCAGATTCCTGGTGCCCTCACTGTCTCTGGAGCAGATTCCTGGTGCCCTCACTGTCTCTGGAGAACATTCCTGGTGCCCTCACTGTCTCTGGAGCAGATTCCTGGTGCCCTCACTGTCTCTGGAGCAGATTCCCGATGCCCTCACTGTCTCTGGAGCAGATTCCTGGTGCCCTCACTGTCTCTGGAGAACATTCCTGGTGCCCTCACTGTCTCTGGAGCAGATTCCTGGTGCCCTCACTGTCTCTGGAGCAGATTCCTGATGCCATCACTGTCTCTGGAGAAGATTCCCGATGCCCTCACTGTCTCTGGAGCAGATGCCTGGTGCTCTCACTGTCTCTGGAGCAGATTCCTGGTGCCCTCACTGTCTCTGGAGCAGATTCCTGGTGCCCTCACTGTCTCTGGAGCAGATTCCTGGTGCCCTCACTGTCTCTGGAGCAGATTCCTGGTGCCTTCACTGTCTCTGGAGCAGATTCCTGGTGCCCTCACTGTCTCTGGAGCAGATTCTTCAGATTCTGCAGTGAGTCCTAAATCCTTCTGACAGATTTGGAAGTTGCCTACATAAAGGCTCCACTCTTGCCTCCTCCAGCATCGACCCCGGGACTCTGCTCCACCGCGGACGGTAAGGTACGGTATATTTGAATTTAAAGACACATCTCCATTTTCCCCAAAAATTTTTGGGGAAAAAGGTGCATCTTATAATCCGAAAAATGCTGTAAATAAGTTTATGTTCCCAATCCCTGCAATGTTTTTGTGATTTAAAATTGCCCTTTAAGATGACAACTTTCATATTGTTTATGCTATGCAAAATTATTTTTTGGGTTTTTGTTTTTACAGTGTTCATTATACAGTAATATCAGCTGGAAATGTGACTCTGCAGGTCAGTACGATTACGGCGATACCAAACATACTTAGTTTTTTTGTTCTTTTTTTAAATTCGGAAATTTGTAAAGAAAGTAAATTGCTTGTGTTGTCATATTTCTGAGCCTGTAATGTTTTCAATTGTCCGTCAATGGGGCTGTGTGAGGGCTTGTGTCTCGTGTTTTGTACTCTGAGCCGATTTTTTTCTTGATATCATCTTGACATAGATACAATATTTTGATCGCCTTTTATTACATTTTTTCTTTTCTTGCAGCGGTCCAAAAATTGCAATTTCTACGTTTTTATTTTTTATAATTATGCGGCTTAACGATCAAGTTAATTATTTCTATATGCTGATAACTTGGATAAATGTAGCGATATCACATGTGTGTTTTTTATTTATTTTTAAAGAGGGCAACAGGAGGCGATTCGAACTTTAAAATTTTTTTTATTTTTTTTATATTTTATTTAATTTATTTTATTACTTTTCACTGTATTTTGTAATCCTCTCTGGGGTATAGACTGAACCTGCGATCATCTGATCGTTTGCATTTTGCACAGTAATTCCACAGTAGTGCTGTGTATACAGTATATGGCACTTGGGTGAAAGTTCAGGCATTTGGGAAAGCCAAATTATATTTATTTTGAATGTTTGCTTTTCTATTTGATTTTCCCTAACTACAGACCCCAGCGTTGCTCTGTCACTTTACTCAGCAAGCACCGATTATAAAGGGAAATACTCGGTAAGTGTTTCTAGTTACCGCGGCACTTGTTGCTCGGGGGGGAAGTGGTTTTTGACCCAGAGGGGAAACACTCGTTTGAAACAGGAAAATGGAACCCTTAATTTTCCATTGTAGCGGTGCACGTATAATCCACCGATAAACCAGCACAGTAACAGTATCACCGTGTATTGTGACTGCACCATACAGAATGTGACGCCGTCACGAATACAGGACCACCTACAATGTAGCTGGTAAACTCGTGGCAAAACGTTTTGAGATTGACACAAATGTTGTTTTTCACATTTTTTGCTGTTTCGGCATTTTTTGATCTTTTAGTCGGATGTTTCTCTGGTTACTAAAGGACAATTAGAAACTTTTCAGAAGGTTTTTTTAAACTTTTGTTGACAAATAATGCAAAGCCTCAAAATTGACAATGAAGCAGTATCGTGTATCTAATCCCAACGCATGATACTCGCCGCATATCTAACCCCAGCACATGATACAATCTATGTATCTAACCCCAGTGTGTGATACTCACCGCATATCTTAACCCAACACATGAATACTGTCTGTGTATCTAACCATTAGTGGATGTTACTCGCTTCATATCTAATCCCGGCGCATGATACTCGTTGCATATCTAACCCCAGCGCATGATACAATCCACGTTTCTAACCCCAGTGGATGATATTCGCTGCATATCTAATCCCAGCGCATGATACTCGTTGCATATCTAATCCCAGTACATGATACAATCCACGTATCTAACCCCAGTGGATGATATTCGCTGCATATCTAATCTCAGCGCATGATACAATCCATGTATCTAACCCCAGTGGATGATATTCGCTGCATATCTAATCCCAGCGCATGATACTCGTTGCATATCTAACCCCAGTGCATGATACAATCCATGTATCTAACCCCAGTGTGTGATACTCACCGCATATCTTAACCCAACACATGAATACTGTCTGTGTATCTAACCATTAGTGGATGTTACTCGCTTCATATCTAATCCCGGCGCATGATACTCGTTGCATATCTAACCCCAACACATGATACAATCCATGTATCTAACCCCAGTGGATGATATTCGCTGCATATCTAACCCCAGCGCATGATACAATCCACGTTTCTAACCCCAGTGGATGATATTCGCTGCATATCTAATCCCAGCGCATGATACTCGTTGCATATCTAATCCCAGTACACGATACAATCCACGTATCTAACCCCAGTGGATGATATTCGCTGCATATCTAATCTCAGCGCATGATACAATCCATGTATCTAACCCCAGTGGATGATATTCGCTGCATATCTAATCCCAGCGCATGATACTCGTTGCATATCTAACCCCAGTGCATGATACAATCCATGTATCTAACCCCAGTGCATGATACAATCCATGTATCTAACCCCAGTGGATGATACTCGTTGCATATCTAACCCCAGCGCATGATACAATCCACGTATCTAACC
The DNA here is from genome assembly GCF_032444005.1 of Ranitomeya imitator. Lineage (NCBI taxonomy): Eukaryota > Metazoa > Chordata > Amphibia > Anura > Dendrobatidae > Ranitomeya > Ranitomeya imitator. The sequence goes on along the minus strand of NC_091286.1, from coordinate 22,266,475 downwards.
CCAGTGGATGATATTCGCTGCATATCTAATCCCAGCGCATGATACTCGTTGCATATCTAACCCCAGCGCATGATACAATCCACGTATCTAACCCCAGTGGATGATATTCGCTGCATATCTAATCCCAGTGGATGATACTCGTTGCATATCTAACCCCAGCGCATGATACAATCCACGTATCTAACCCCAGTGGATGATATTCGCTGCATATCTAATCCCAGCGCATGATACTCGTTGCATATCTAACCCCAGCGCATGATACAATCCACGTTTCTAACCCCAGTGGATGATATTCGCTGCATATCTAATCCCAGCGCATGATACTCGTTGCATATCTAACCCCAGTACATGATACAATCCACGTATCTAACCCCAGTGGATGATATTCGCTGCATATCTAATCTCAGCGCATGATACAATCCATGTATCTAACCCCAGTGGATGATATTCGCTGCATATCTAATCCCAGTGGATGATACTCGTTGCATATCTAACCCCAGCGCATGATACAATCCACGTATCTAACCCCAGTGGATGATATTCGCTGCATATCTAATCCCAGCGCATGATACTCGTTGCATATCTAACCCCAGCGCATGATACAATCCACGTTTCTAACCCCAGTGGATGATATTCGCTGCATATCTAATCCCAGCGCATGATACTCGTTGCATATCTAACCCCAGCACATGATACAATCCACGTATCTAACCCCAGTGGATGATATTCGCTGCATATCTAATCCCAGCGCATGATACTCGTTGCATATCTAACCCCAGCACATGATACAATCCATGTATCTAACCCCAGTGGATGATACATGAAGCATATTTAACCTCATAGCGTGATATAGTCCTCATATCCAATTCTAGAGCGGGATACAGTCTATGTATCTAATCCCTGATCATTATACAGCGATCAGCACCAACTTTCAGAATCAGCGCTGCCGGACGTCCTCGGTGACACTTTCCAAATCTCAGCATCACTTTGCCGTCACCAGTAATGGCTCTGCACTGTGATCCTAAACTTCATCCGCCCTTATACTTTTGCACACGCCCAGAAGAGGAGGAGAGTAGTGACATAACAGACATGTGATCAGATCCCGCCCACATTTACAGCAGTCATAAAGCGAGCTAGCACTACACTAGGTTTTCATGACAAATTCCAGCAGCTGCTCCCCTAGTATTTAAAAGTGGAAAATATCAAACCTTTTTAACTTATTTTTCAGATTTTATACCATTAAAAAAAATGAATATATATTTTTATAATTAAAACAATTAAAACATTTTATTTCTTCAATTGCTGAAAAAAATGTGGGGATGATGCTAAATCAAATAGTCATATGGTATAGTATTGTATATTCTTTGTACAGCTCCAGGGGATCATGGGTTAACGGCATATGTTTCACATTCCAGCTTCTGATCTTATATATGGCATTTTTGGGGATTTATTGGCTGCTTAGAGGTTGTCCGCATCAATGTCTGGAGACATTAAGGGTTTTTTTTGAGGAGACCTCGGGCACATTTTGAACTGAGCGGTTGATCATCTGAAATATTTGCTGCTGGGATCCTGTGAACGGTGAGACGTTGTGTCACGCTGCACATAGTGTCATGGCTCCCTACTATACACAGCAATAAGAACCAACCTATAGCTAAAAATACTCCATAGAGAGCTAATCGGATCTGCTGTGCAGGAGGGCGTAAAATTAGCTGTATGCAAATCTCATCATTCATAGTATAGGTTACAGAAAAAATAAAGGGATGAGCAGCGATACCAAACACAGAATTTATATAGTAGCAATTTATACAGTATATTAAAACCCTACAGTGCAATATTATATTACTCAATAATGGTGTGTGAAGGCTCCTCCGCCCTCATATCACACACAGCTCCGCAGCTCTGCTCTGTTCATGGCCGTTTTGACAAATCCATGTTTCATGGTCCATGAAAGGACCAAGATTTCTGGTTAAAAATGCCTATAATGCTGTTGAGCTCGGGTCAGGAGAAACACAAACAATACAGAAATCCCAATCATAGTCATGTGGAAACAATTAATATAACAAGCAGGTTCTCCAACTTCAGCACAAAATACCAATTTTACTGACTACTGCAGTCTTGGAAATATTCAGTATTCATTGAAAGCTTCTTAACTATTTAGTAAAGGTCCTCTGGCTGTTATGACCTGCTGCCCCTCTGGCTGTTGTAACCTGCTGCCCCTCTGGCTGTTATGGCCTGCTGCCCCTCTCTCTGTTATAACCTGCTGCCTTTCTGGCTGTTATAACCTGCAGCCCCTCTGTTATAACCTGCAGCCCCTTTGGTTGCCATGACCTGCTGCCCCTCTGGCTGTTATAACCTGCAGCCCCTCTGGCTGTTATAACCTGCAGCCCCTCTGGCTGTTATAACCTGCAGCCCCTCTGGTTGTTATAACCTGCTGCCCCTCTGGCTGTTATAACCTGCAGCCCCTCTGGCTGTTATAACGTGCAGCCCCTCTGGTTGTTATGACCTGCTGCCCCTCTCTCTGTTATAACCTGCTGTCCCTCGCTCTGTTATAACCTGCTGCCCCTCTGGCTGTTAAAAACTGCAGGCCCTTTGGTTGCTATGACCTGCTGCCCCTCTGGCTGTTATAACCTGCTGCCCCTCAGGCTATTATAACCTGCAGCCCCTCAGGTTGTTATGGCCTGCAGCCCCTCTGGCTGTTATAACCTACAGCCCCTCTGGATGTTAAAAACTGCAGCCCCTTTGGTTGCTATGACCTGCTGCCCTTCTGGCTATTAAACCTGCTTCCCCTCTGGCTACTATAACCTGCAGCCCCTCTGGTTGTTATGGCCTGCAGCACCTCTGGCTGTTATAACCTGCAGCCCCTCTGGCTGTTAAAAACTGGTCTCGGCCGCGACCAATCAGCGACAGGCACAGTCTGACGGCGAATTGGCCCCTTCCTACTCCCCTCCAGTCAGTGCCCACATAGCAGACGGAAGCCTTTTCATATAAAGAAAAACATCCAAGCTTGGCTATGTTTTGCTAAAATCTACATATGGTAAATTTTTCCAAAAGGATGTGGGAAATGTGTTATGCCTGATGAGAACAAGGTGGAACTTTTTGACCATAATCCTAAAAGGTGCAAAACCATCACTGAGCATTATCAAAAGAACACCATCCCCACAGTGAGACATGGTGGGGGCAGCATTATGCTTTGGGGCAGTTTTTCAGCAGCTGGAACTGGGGCTAGGTGGAGGGAATTATGAACAGTTCCAAATATCAATCAATTCAGTCTATTTTTCAATGGATTTGTTAAGATTATGGACAAAAGTAAAAATGGGAAAAGTTCTGAAATGATTGTTCTTGGTGTCATTTTTTTTACAAAACCTGACAAAAACCTGGTATTTTAGACTTTTTACATCCCTTTACATCCCCTGTAGGCAGGGAAATATATAGATACTGGCTTTGTAGCGTCTGCTGTCATATTTTACAATATTCCCCCTAGGTCAGGACTAAGAACATGAGACCTGACTTGTGACACTCTCCATGTGCGGCGGCGGCCCGGCCAGTAATGATAATAATTACCACCGGCTGCATCTTTTTGCGCCTTTCTATCGTCCAAACCCGAGGCTGTGAAATGTCCGGCTGCCAGGAAAATATTCAACAGGAAAGAAGTCATGTCGACCGCGCGCTCCGCACCACAAACACTCTTTTGTCTAAGGAGAACACAGCGGATTTTTCTAATCAGGGATGTATAGGATGATGTAAAGCTCGGAGACAATGGGAAGGAAGCGAACGGATTCAGAGAGATAACGCAGATCCGCGCATGTGATCCGTCTCTCTGATACAAGGCGAAAATATTTACCGGAAATGTAACATCAAGGGTGAAAAATGAGGAAAGCCTTAAAGTAAGTGTGAATAAATATGTCAGAACATCTCTCCAGCATCTAGTCCACTATTGCACGCCGACATCCCTCTGTTATTCCTCAGGGGCGTTACCACGGCCCGGCCAATAGGACGAGTCTCCGCCTACTCTAACAATATTAGCACTGATTGGACAGTAAGGACAAATACAACTGAATGGAAATACAAACGTACCTTTCCAAGAGGAACAACAGAGGAGCGACACAAAAGAAAAGATGGCGCCATCGCAGCAATCAGGAGAACTGGCAGACCGCAACATTAAATTGGGGAATTGCAATAAGCGATTGTCTCACAAACTGAAAATCAGTAAAGGTCAGATCTTACGGTGACTGCTGCTTGTGGATAATTTTCACCATGACGTTCCCTCCACGCAAAGTTAGTGTCACGCTGGACAAGAAGACGTGAAAAAAAAAAAACTGTTATTGGAAAACTTCAAGGAGATTTGACTCTTGAACAAATTACAAGTGTCAGATTTTGTCAGCTGTGAAGTCCTCAAGAAAGGTCACAGCTTTCCATGGAGAATCCTGTCCCTGAGCACACAACACGACAAGGCGTATCACTGTGTCAACAAACCAGGCAGAGCGACGTTACAAGGGATGCCCTGTACACGACGGGTCCGAGCAACGCGGGCTCCTGTACAGCACTGCACTGCGGGGAGCCACAGGTCAAGGACAAGCCAGAGGATACACACAGGACATCCATCTAGTATCTATAATATATCTATATCTATCTATTATCTATCATCTATTATATATATTATCCATCATCTATTGTATATCTATTATCTATAATATATCTATCATCTATCTATCATCTATTATCTATCTATCTATCTATTATCTATAATATATCTATCATCTATCTATCATCTATCTATCCATCTATTATCTATCTATCTATCTATCTATTATCTATAATATATCTATCATCTATCTATTATCTATCATCTATTATCTATCTATCTATCTATCTATCTATCATATATGTATTATCTATCTATCTATCTATCATCTATCTATTATCTATATGTCTATCTTGTTGTGTACATACACTACATTACTGATTCTGAGTTACATCCTGTATTATAACCCAGAGCTGCACTCACTATTCTGCTGGTGCATTCACTGTGTACATACATTACATTACTGATCCTGAGTTACCTCGTGTATTATACCCCAGAGCTGCACACACTATTCTGCTGGTGCAGTCACTGTGTACATACATTACATTACTGATCCTGAGTTACATCCTGTATTATACCCCAGAGCTGCACTCACTATTCTGCTGGTGCAGTCACTGTGTACATACATTACATTACTGATCCTGAGTTACATCCTGTATTATACCCCAGAGCTGCACTCACTATTCTGCTGGTGCAGTCACTGTGTACATACATTACATTACTGATCCTGAGTTACATCCTACATTATACTCCAGAGCTGCACTCACTATTCTGCTGGTGCAGTCACTGTGTGCATACATTAAATTACTGATCCTGAGTTACCTCGTGTATTATACCCCAGAGCTGCACTCACTATTCTCCTGGTGCAGTCACTGTGTACATACATTACATTACTGGTCCTGAGTTACATCCTGTATTATACTCCAGAGCTGTACTCCCTATTCTGCTGGTGCAGTCACTGTGTACATACATTACATTACTGATCCTGAGTTACCTCCTGTATTATACTCCAGAGCTGCACTCACTATTCTGCTGGTGCAGTCACTGTGTACATACATTACATTACTGATCCTGAGTTACATCCTGTATTATACTCCAGAGCTGCACTCACTATTCTGCTGGTGCAGTCACTGTGTACATACATTACATTACTGATCCTGAGTTACATCCTACATTATACTCCAGAGCTGCACTCACTATTCTGCTGGTGCAGTCACTGTGTACATACATTACATTACTGATCCTGAGTTACCTCCTGTATTATACCCCAGAGCTGCACTCACTATTCTGCTGGTGCAGTCACTGTGTACATACATTACATTACTGATCCTGAGTTACATCCTACATTATACTCCAGAGCTGCACTCACTATTCTGCTGGTGCAGTCACTGTGTACATACATTACATTACTGATCCTGAGTTACATCCTGTATTATACCCCAGAGCTGCACTCACTATTCTGCTGGTGCAGTCACTGTGTACATACATTACATTACTGATCCTGAGTTACATCCTGTATTATACTCCAGAGCTGCACTCACTATTCTGCTTGTGCAGTCACTGTGTACATACATTACATTACTGATCCTATGTTACATCATGTATTATACCCCAGAGCTGCACTCACTATTCTGCTGGAGTTACCTCCTGTATTATGCTCACTAGAGTGAACCTGTCTAGCCTGGGAAACAAGCAGGGAATGCTGGGAGATTTCAGCTCCTGCCTTGTGTAGGGACACTGGTATCGGCACAATCCACCAATCAGACGCCGTCGGTCACTGGATGTTTGGGCCGCTCTTCAGCTAATGAGATCTTCTGTTTAAATCTAATGAAAAGTGTAAAACCTTTCAGAGAGACGTCATCCGGGAGGAAATAACGATGCGGCGTTCATGTTGTCTGTGTAGTGACAGCAGTAATTAGGCGTCCATTCAACCGTCAACAGAAAAATTATGAAAATGAAATCACGCGAGCGCCCACTCACTACCCGTCTGAAACAGAAAATCAGATCTTTCTGAGAACAAATTTAAAGGGAATCTTTTTTTATTCATCATCAAGATTTTTCTTTAGGACTCTAATCTTGTGCCGATTAATTACATAATGTATCTTTATAAACATATTCCCTGCATAGACATAGAGATGGCTGATAAAATCCTGCCAGCCTGCAGTCACCACCAGGGGGAGCTCAGGAGCAAACCGCATACTGATCACGCACTGAACTCTATAGAAAATAGTATACAATGTGCTCCCTCTAGTGGCGGGAGCAGGCAGCACAGCATGGGGCCAGGCAGTGATGTGCAAGCATTTGCTGTACTTACCTGTCCACATCCTAGGTCCTCTCTGCTATTTTGCGCCCGGTAGCAAGAAAGTAGCCAAAATCTGTTTAAAACTTTGTTTAGAAGTTCAGTATTTTGCACGGATTTTCCGTAAAATCTATTTTAAAGTACCAGCAAAGAGAGCCCTATGCAAATGCCTAGTTGGCCATTCCCTAGAGGTGACAAGAATTTAAAGCTTCCCGGCCTATTGTAAGAAAATTCCTGCAAATCTAATAATTAGGGAATTACTAGTTGAGCGATTCTCCGATTCATTCATGACTCCCCCAGGAAAGGCTGACATTCTACAATTTGCAGTAAATACTGAATTTGCTTCGCTCACCCTTCCCCCCTCCGTAAAACTTTGAGACAGTCTCAGCTTATTTTCCATTATAGAGCAGGAAATTCTTATGAGGTCAACTTTTTTCTTTCTTTTTCGTATGAAAGTTCCCATTTTAAGCACAAAAATGCATTAAAAAAAAGCGCAACAAAGAAAACCCTCTGCCTTCTTCCAAGTACTTGTGCTATCTCTATCCATAAGCCCTATGTATGAAATCTTGTAAATGGGACTGAGCCGCAGTACCAGATGCAGCCAATGGCCAAGAGTGGCGCTATTTCTGAAAGCAGCCATGTATTACATCAGAGTGTATCAGGGGTTTTGTTGGATCACCTGACACAGAGTGGACATATCATCATAACGAGATGTAAGATTAAAAGCATTCACCCCTTAAAAGAGAACCTGTCACTTATAAATATTACATTTCTTTTTACCTGGGGTAAATGCCGCTGATCTCCTGAATCCGGCGATGTTTATCTTTTGATCCTGCGCCTCTCTGTTCCTGAGATATGGCCTCCTTTTCCCTGTATACAAATCGAGTTTTGTAAGCCAAGAGGGTGTGGTCCTCAACTCCTTTTATGGGCATGTTAATAAGGACCTCTCCTCCTTGGCTAACAAGAGAAAATTTATATACAAGGAAGATGGGGCCGTATCTCAGGAACGGAGAGGCTCAGGAACAAAAGAAAAACATCGCCGGATTCAGGAGAACAGCGGCATTTACACCAGGTTAAAATAAATATTTATGGGTGATCCCCTTTAAATTCAGAGTTCTAGTATAACATGAGAAATGGGTGGAGGAATAGATCATTGCAAAACTAAACAGATTTGTCTATGAAAACTGGGTGGAAACCATACTTGTCAACTCTCCCAGAAAGTGGGGGAGATGTCCCGGACTCCCGAAAGAGTCGGCAACCTTTTTTGTGCCCTGAGGACTTCAAATCCCAGCTAGTAAAGGCAGGCCGGGCTCTGACAACCTCTCAGTCTTATAAAAGTCACTGGTTGTCACTATGAGATGAAGCAGTCAAGTAGAATTTGTCTTTTTCAGAAATTTTATGTTTGGATCTCACGCTCGGATAATGAGGAATATTGTAGCTAAGCAACAGAGAATTATTTACATATTTATTAGTGATGGCGTTAAAGGCAAAATCTGTAATTGGAACCATAACGAGCGTGGACGGATAAAGAGTTAAAGGAAGGGGTTCTACTTCTAGGACGATCCGTCAATAATAAGCTTATTACAGAGTGTGCGATTCGCCAGTGATCGTCTGATCACCCGCCTGAGGAGCAGAGATAGAAGTGTAACGTTTTCCTGCAGCGCCCCCACTGGGGAAATGAGGGATTACATGGTTCCTATTAAAGTAAATGGGCCGATCTCGTAATGGGTCCTCCAGGAAGAAAAATGCTCTAGATAGCCTCTGGAAAAAAAAGTACAGAATTCACTAATAAAGTGGGCCAATTAAAAAAAAAGATGCAAATGATAATGAAGTGACCCCCTTCCTTTGCTGAAACATACACATCCCCCAGTGCTTCGAGTTTTTTTCTGCATCTGTGCAGCACAAAGTTTTCTGCAAAGCTGGTAACCACATGCAACGTGAAGTTTCCACTCGGTAGTAAGTGTGCCGCGCCCACGCCCTGCCCACCAAACCCAGGCGGCCGCGTTGTAGTATGACATAACGTGGCAGGGTACACGGCCAGGCACAAAGCGACACGCGTTTAACCCTTTCATTAAAAGGAGCACTTGCGCACTCTCAAAATACATGGGTGGGGAAAAGGTGGTGGTGGGGGGGGGGGGCGTTTAAAACATTTTTAGGAGAATTTTAGCATTTGCAGGTAAACATGGTCTTGTGATGTTTAGTGCCTAACAGGATAACGGAACAACAGTAAAACCAAATTATAGCCAGAATAAATGTATTAAAACAAAAATAATAATTTTCCTCCCTTTTATCCTTTGTTGATAATTTTTTTTTGCAATTTAACCCCTTATTCTTTTTATATCTGGTACTTTGGTCCCTGACATATAAATGCAAAACACAATGAAAAAAAAAAATGAGATTAACCCCTTAAGCCCCGAGGGTGGTTTGCACGTTAATGACCGGGCCAATTTTTACAATTCTGACCACTGTCCCTTTATGAGGTTATAACTCTGGAACGCTTCAACGGATCTTGGCGATTCTGACATTGTTTTCTCGTGACATATTGTACTTCATTTTAGTAGTAACATTTATTCGATATAACTTGCGTTTATTTGTGAAAAAAACGGAAATTTGGCGAAAATTTAGAAAGTTTCGCAATTTTCCAACTTTAAATTTTTATGCCCTTAAATCACAGAGATATCTCACGCAAAATACTTAATAAGTAACATTTCCCACATGTCTACTTTACATCAGCACAATTTTGGAACCAAAATTTTTTTTTGTTAGGGAGTTATAAGGGTTAAAAGTTGACCAGCAATTTCTCATTTTTACAACACCATTTTTTTTTAGGGACCACATCTCATTTGATGTCATTTTGAGGGGTCTATATGATAGAAAATACCCAAGTGTGAGACCATTCTAAAAACTGCACCCCTCAAGGTGCTCAAAACCACATTCAAGAAGTTTATTAACCCTTCAGGGGTTTCACAGGAATTTTTGGAATGTTTAAATAAGAATGAATATTTAACTTTTTTTCACACAAAATTTATTTCAGCTCCAATTTGTTTTATTTTACCAAGGGTAACAGGATAAAATGGATGCCAAACATTGTTGTACAATCTGTACTGAGTACGCTGATAGCCCATATGTGGGAGTAAACCACTGTTTGGGCGCATGGCAGAGCTAGGAAGGGAAGGAGCGCCATTTGACTTTTAAATGCAAAATTGACAGGAATTGAGATGGGACGCCATGTTGCGTTTGGAGAGCCACTGATGTGCCTAAACATTGAAACCCCCCACAAGTGACACCATTTTGGAAAGTAGACACCCTAAGGAACTTATCTAGATGTGTGGTGACCACTTTGACCCACCAATTGCTTCACAGAAGTTTATAATGCAGAGCCGTAAAAATAAAAAATCATATTTTTTCACAAAAATGATCTTTTCGCCCCCAATTTTTTATTTTCCCAAGAGTAAGAGAAGAAATTGGACCTCAAAAATTGTTGGCCAATTTGTCCTGAGTACGCTGATACCCCATATATGGGTGTAAACCACTGTTTGGGCGCATGGCAGAGCTCGGAAGCGAAGGAGCGCCATTTGACTTTTCAATGCAAAATTGACTGGAATTGAGATGGGACGCCATGTTGCGTTTGGAGAGCCCCTGATGTGCCTAAACATTGGAACCCCTCACAAGTGACACCATTTTGAAAAGTAGACCCCTTAAGGAACTTATCTAGATGTGTGGTGAGCACTTTGACCCAACAAGTGCTTCACAGAAGTTTATAATGCAGAGCCGTAAAAATAAAAAATCTTATTTTTTCACAAAAATGATCTTTTCGCCCCCAATTTTTTATTTTCCCAAGGGTAAGAGAAGAAATTAGACCACAAAAGTTGTTGTGCAATTTGTCCTGAGTGCGACGATACCCCATATGTGGGGGGTAAACCACTTTTTGGGTGCATAGCAGAGCTCGGAAGGGAAGGAGCGCCATTTGACTTTTCAATGCAAAATTGACTGGAATTAAGTTGGGACGCCATGTTGGTTTGGAGAGCCCCTGATGTGCCTAAACATTAAAACCCCCCACAAGTGACACCATTTTGGAAACTAGACCCCATAAGGAACTTATCTAGATGTGTTTTGAGAGCTTTGAACCCCCAAATGTTTCACTACAGTTTATAACGCAGAGCCGTTAAAATAATTTTTTTTTTTTTTTCGCAAAAATTATTTTTTAGCCCCCAGTTTTGTATTTTCACAAGGGTAACATAATAAATTGGACCCCAAAAGTTGTTGTCCAATTTGTCCTGAGTACGCTGATACCCCATATGTGGGGGGGAACCACTGTTTGGGCACATGGCAGAGCTCGGAAGGGAAGGAGCGCCATTTGGAATGCAGACTTAGATGGATTGGTCTGCAGGAGTCACGTTGCATTTGCAGAGCCCCTGATGTACCCAAACAGTACAAACCCCCCACAAGTGACCCCATATTAGAAACTAGACCTCCCAAGGAACTTATCTAGATGTGTTGTGAGAACTTTGAACCCCTAAGTGTTTCACTACAGTTTATAACGCAGAGCCGTGAAAATAAAAATTATTTTTTTTTTTCACAAAAATGATTTTTTAGCCCCCAGCTTTGTATTTTTACAAGGGTAACAGAATAAATTGGACCCCAAAAGTTGTTGTTCAATTTGTCCTGAGTACGCTGATACCCCATATGTGGGGGGGAACCACTGTTTGGGCGCATGGCAGAGCTCGGAAGGGAAGGAGCGCCATTTGGAATGCAGACTTAGATGGATTGGTCTGCAGGCGTCACGTTGCATTTGCAGAGCCCCTGATGTACCCAAACAGTAGAAACCACCCACAAGTGACCCCATATTGAAACTAGACCTCCCATGGAACTTATCTAGATGTGTTGTGAAAACTTTGAACCCCCAAGTGTTTCACTACAGTTTACAACGCAGAGCCGTGAAAATAAAAAATCCTTTTTTTTCCCACAAAAATGATTTTTAGCCCCCCAAATTTTTATTTTCCCAAGGATAACAAGAGAACTTGGACCCAAAAAGTTGTTGTCCAATTTGTCTCGAGTACGATGATACCCCATATGTTGGGGTAAACCCCTGTTTGGGCGCACGGGAGAGCTCGGAAGTGAAGGAGCACTGTTTTACTTTTTCAATGCAGAATTGGCTGGAATTGAGATCGGACGCCATGTCGCGTTTGGAGAGCCCCTGATGTGCCTAAACAGTGGAAACCCCCCAATTATAACTGAAACCCTAATCCAAACGCACCCCTAACCCTAATCCCAACTGTAACCCTAACCACACACCTAACCCTGACACACCCCTAATTCTAATCCCAACCCTAATCCCAACCGTAAATGTAATACAAACCCTAACCCTAGCCCTAACCCTAGCCCTAACCCTAACCCTAACCCTAACCCTAATGGGAAAATGGAAATAAATACATTTTTTTTAATTTTATTATTTTTCCCTAAGGCTAGGTTCACATTGCATTAGGGAAATCCGTTTAGCACTAGCGGATTGCGCTAACGCAATGTCTTTTTAGGTGTCGTGTTTAGTGGTCGCGTTAACGTCCCCGCTCTGGAAGATCGGGGATCGGACCTCGGGCGCGCCGCGGACGCTGCAAGCAGCGTCTGAGGCGCGCCACAAAAGAACGGCACCTTGCTAGCGCGAGCCGAAAATGGCACGCTCTAGCGATGCGCTACACCCGAAAATCACATTGCTGTCAATGGTTGTGCTAACGGACCCGTTGCACGGCGTTAATTGTGACATTTTCGCCGTGCAACGCTGTCCGTTAGCGTTAACCCATTAACGCAATGTGAACCTAGCCTAACTAAGGGGGTGATGAAGGGGGGTTTGATTTACTTTTATAGCGAGTTTTTTATATCGGATTTTTATGATTGGCAGCCGTCACACACTAAAAGACGCTTTTTATAGCAAAAAAGTTTTTGCGTCTCCACATTTTGAGACCTATAATTTTTCCATATTTTGGTCCACAGAGTCATGTGAGGTCTTGTTTTTTGCGGGACGAGTTGACGTTTTTATCGGTTACATTTTCGGACATGTGACAGTTTTTGATCGCTTTTTATTCCGATTTTTTGTGAGGCAGAATGACCAAAAACCAGCTATTCATGAATTTCTTTTGGGGGAGGCTTTTATACCGTTCCGCGTTTGGTAAAATTGATGAAGCAGTTTTATTCTTCGGGTGAGTACGATTACAGCGATACCTCATTTATATCATTTTTTTTATGTTTTGGCGCTTTTATACGATAAAAGCTATTTTATAGAAAAAATAATTATTTTGGCATCGCTTTATTCTCAGGACTATAACTTTTTTATTTTTTTGGTTATGATGCTATATGGCGGGTCGTTTTTTGCGGGACAAGATGACGTTTTCAGAGGTACCATGGTTATTTATATCCGTCTTTTTGATCGCGTGTTATTCCACTTTTTGTTCAGCGTTATGATAATAAAGCGTTGTTTTTTGGCTCGTTTTTTTTTTTTTTTTCTTACGGTGTTCACTGAAGGGGTTAACTAGTGGGCCAGTTTTATAGGTCGGGTCGTTACGGACGCGGCGATACTAAATATGTGTACTTTTATTGTTTTTTTTGTTTTTTTTTTATGTAAAGAAATGTATTTATGGGAATAATATTTTTTTTTTTCTGCTTTATTTAGGAATTTTTTTTTTATTTTTTTTTACAAGTGTGGAAATTTTTTTTTTTACTTTTTCACTTTGTCCCAGGGGGGGACATCACAGATCACCGATCTGACAGTGTGCACAGCACTCTATCAGATCGGTGATCTGACATACAGCCGGGCAGGGTTAGAGCTGCAGCTGCAGCCTGATCCTGACCCGGAAGTGCTCCCTGCAGGACCCGGATGCAGCCCGGCGGCCATTTTGGATCCGGGGACTGCAGGGAGAAGACGCTCGGTACACGGTGAGCACATCACCGTGTACCGATCGTCTCAGGGAAGCCCGCAGGGAGCCCTCTCCCTGCGCGATGCTTCGCTGCACCGCCGGCACACCGCGATCATCTTTGATCGCGGTGTGCCGGGGGTTAATGTGCCGGGAGCGGTCCGTGACCGCTCCTGGCACATAGTGCCGGATGTCAGCTGCGATAGGCAGCTGACACCCGGCCGCGATCGGCCGCGCTCCCCCCGTGAGCGCGGCCGATCGCATATGACGTACTATCCCGTCCATGGGAATTAAGTCCCAGGTCACCTGGACGGGATAGTACGTCATATGGGATTAAGGGGTTAAGAACTGATAAAGCATACATATATAAGTAATAATTAATAATAAATATATATATATAATATATATACAAATTTATGAAATATTATATTCATGTATAATATATACATATATATATATATATAAATATATATATAATTATTATTATTTATTGTTATAGCGACATTTATTCCATGGCGCTTTACATATATAGAGTTAAATATGTATCTACAGTATATATATATATTTTTTTATACACACAATGTATAGTATTTATAATGTTAAATATATAATGACACAAACATATCATTATATAAACTATACTAATAAACACTAGTAATATATATATGAACTGGTTGGGGTTGTTCAGGATCCTCATCATCTCTCTGGAGGACCCAGAATGTTCTTGATTTCAAGGAGAACTGTGTAATACCTCATGCCACCTGTGGTGGTGCTGTAGGGAAATTGAGCTCTTTCTCCAGGGATCCACCAAAGTCGATCGCTGGAGGTTCAAGCAGTAGGACATCAGGTCAACAACTTATAGCTGGGGAACTCCCTTTGATTAAAAAAAAAACTCATTAACATCCCCTTTAACAAGCGGTAGGTGTGGCTAGATTTAAAGCTTCACCAGAAGCTGGCTTTTTGTGCTGAGTTTCACCCTTTCCCATCCGGTAGGATCCTGTCCTGGGAATCTCGGATTCCTAGACAGAATTGAGCGTCGTCGGCCACGCCTCTTTGTCTATTAGGACGGCATCAGACACTGTCTTGATTTGCATTCTGTGAGTAGTATACAGTATACGCTCCGCTGTAGCGTCTGATTCATAGCAAGACGATTGGTTCCTGAAATCAGGAACATCTGGGGGGAAAAAAAAAGAGACCTCCCAGACTCCTGACAAAGTCGACAAACCTTCAGGCTCTGGCCAAAACCTTCTAGATGTCAGTGATTCTGGAAGGCTTATCGTGATAGTGCTTATAAATCCAGGCACTTTAGCAATTTACTACTTATTAAAATTAGCAGCCGTTCTTGAGATATCAACATTTTTCTTTTGTTTTGTTTACAGCTGGTTGCCTTGGCGGCCGACCACCACTGCTGGACAGTAGACTATGTGATTATCACTTTGTTTCTATTGAGCTTGTAAGCACTATTATAAAGCTGGCCAGGATCGATGGCGCTCGCTGTTACATCCTAATCCTAGCCAGGTTCAGCGCAACGCTTACAAGCTAGACAACGGAGGTGGTCGGTCTCCTAGGTAACCGGCAATAAACAAGCTATAGACAAAAGAAAAGTGTGAACATCTCAAGAACAGCTGCAAATTTTAACAAGCGGTAAATTGCAAAAGTTCTTGTTTCGACAGTGTCCGACAGTGTCCGTGTATGACGATGGGGATTAACCTTTAGTTCTAAGAATAAGAATGCCTATACAGTGCACGGATCACAAGTGTTTACAATGTATCTTTTTTGTGTGTTTGTCATTTGCAAAAAAAGATACATTGTATCCAGAAAAATAAAAGATATGGTCACTCAATCTGGAAAAGAAAATGTGCAGTGCAGCAGCCTGTTACATAAAGTGATTTATTCCTCCCTCCATTCTACATTCTAATCCAACAATCGGCTGGAAAATATTTCCCAGCTCCACCAGTGCAGTTTTATAAATCTGCTGGGATAAGATTGCAGGTCCGGAAAGTACCGTAATGCTACAGGCATATCTTGTACTTTTCATCAAGAAACAGAGTAGTGCGACTGTGAGATATGGAAAAAAGGGCACTCCGACTGCTATGTCCATGAAAGGACTGGACGGATGGTGCGAGGACTGCACCCGGTACACCTCTCATACGCAGGACAAGGGGTCAGGACAACAGGAACCTCCACTAATATCTCCAGGAATGGAAATTCAACTTAAAGGGCAACTCCACCTATTATATAGTTACGCACAGATGAAATCAGAATCCATTGTTAGGTATAGTGAGTGGGTTCGTTTAAGGTACAATTCCCCCTTTTTTGCCGTTTTCAAGGGACTGAAATCAGGAACCAAGATGCTTTGCAGACGAGCTGAAGTTTGCTATCAAAGCGACCTGGGTTTCCATAACCTCTCAGCAGCGCCACAGCCTGATCGCCTCCATGCCACGCCGCATTGATGCAGTAATTGATGCAAAAGGAGCCCCGACCAAGTATTGAGGGCATTTACTGAAGAACTGAAATAAATTAACTTTTTGATGATATTCTAGTTTTGTGAGGAGCACCTAAGTGTAAGTTGATTATCTTGATAAAAGAGGTATTTTCATAAAATCGGCTTTTGGCAGGTAATACAGACTGCAGCTTTGGAGGTGGCTAGAGAAACTAAACATAGTATTTGGATCTCTAGGACACTAGATAGGCAAAAAAACTGATTCCAGATCCATTAAACTGTATGAAAATTAAGATTCTTGGTAGGAATTTTCAAATGCTGAATTTTGAATGCAGCTGTGGAAGTGACTAGAGTAAAACAACGTATTTGGATTCCTTAGGACGTTATGACTGGAAACAAATGCAGATCTATGTAAGCCCGTTGCACGGGTAAGGCAAGTATTTTCATAAGAATAAGTACTCTTGGCGGGTATTTTAGAGAAACTGAATAATGAATGCAGCTCTGGATGTGACTAGAAAAATAAAGCAAAGTGCTTGAATTTTTCAGGATGCTCAAACTGGCAAAATCGTATCCTGATCTATCTATGCCTGTAACAGTGTTATTTTCATAAAAATGTGGACCCCTGGCAGGTAATTCATACACTGAACTTCGAATGCAGCTTTAGAGGTATCCAGAGGACTCGGTAGGTATTTCACTCATTGAATTTTGATACCAGCTCTGGAGGTGACTATTTGGACTTCCAAGATGCTAAAACAGCCAAACCTGATCCGGATCAAACTCCATAGAGATTATTACTGTTTGCATTTGTTTCAGAAACACTCAGAATTCTGAATGCAGCTCTGGATGTGACTAGAGAAGTAAAACAAAGTATTTATTTTACATTTCAAGCATGCTACAACTGGCAAAACTTTATATAAAACTCTTTCCGCGTTTTCATAAAAACTAGGACTCCTCAAACATTTTAGATACACTGAAATTTGAATGCAGCTCTGGAGGTGACTAGAGGACTAAATCAAAGTATTTGGTCTTCCAGGATGCTAAAACCGCCAAAAACCTGATCCAGGTCTATCCACGGCTTAGAAATTAGGACTGTTTGCATTTATTTCAGACACACTGAATTCGGAAAGCAGCTCTGGATGCGAATAGAGTTGTAAAACAAAGGTTGTTTTTTTTTTTTTCTTAATTTCCAGGATGCTACATCTGGCAAAACGTTACTGAATTCTATATAAATCTGTTGGCGTTTATTCATAAAAGCTATGAGTCATCAAACACTTCAGATGTGCTGAATTTTGAATGCAGCTTTGGAGGTGATTAGAGAATTAAAACATAGTATTTGGATTCCTAAGACACGATAACAGACACATCTGTATCCAGATCTAGAAAAGTTTAGGAGTTTTGGCAGGTATTTTAGAACACCCTGAATTGTGAGTGCAGCTCTGGAGGGGTAAAACAACAACAGCTCTGGATGTGACTGGAGTATAAGATGATAGAATCAATTCAAGATGATTTTAACAGTTATTTTCAAAGTGACTCGATACAGATGAGCCGTTGGGTGAGGCGCAATGGCGACCATATTGGTTGTCACCCAGCTTTCCCAGGATCAGATATGACTTGACAGTAGGGATCATCCAGGAAGGCGCAGGCCACATGTACAAAGCGCCACTTCCCCGCAGAGACGCCGCTTCCTGTGACAGCGGCATTCCACAGACCAATATGCATTGAAGTTTATTTTCTTTGGCCACAGCTTCTCCCCCCCCAATCTACCGCCAGCGTTTCCTATAGACGGACGTATAGAGGATCGGGCAGAAATAGCTATTTTTGTTTTTTCTGGATTCCGTCCCGCAGCTTTTGTGCTATTTTTATCGCAATGCTCCATAAAAAGTGAATTTCTGCCATAACTGCGCCCGCTGCGCGCACCCCCCGTCCGATGGATGTTATTTAAATCTGCGCCGCAGCCCGTGGATCCCTGCGGATTACTGCAATCATATGAAAAGTAGAAGACGGTGCCAGACTGTGCACACGATTAATAGGTCACCGTTGTTAGAATGGGCATGCCGCTCTCTGGACATTAGGGCACTACATGATTCAGCATGCCCTGCTAGCTAAAAGGTCACCAGGCTGAATGCCAAGCTGTTCAGAGATTTGAGACTTTTAATTGTTAGCTGCCTTTCTCATCCTATATAAGGTACCGCCATACAGTGCACACATAGTCCTTCCATATTGAGCCTATTAGATGGTGGACAAAAAACTAAACTGCGAGATATGATGCAGAGAGCCACTACAGCAATCCACTGCAAAAATAAGGTGCTTATACTACCATATAGTGCTTACATAAAACCAACATACAGTGCAATGAGCTAATAACACCTCCATATGTAAAGTAACAGCACTTCAATACAATGTTTTGTAGAGTCGCTCCCACCTGAATGTGCAATATATTGTAGCAGATCCACACAATGAAAATACTACCAAGCAACACTTAAATAATACCATCATACAGTGGTCAAATAATACCAACATACAATGATAAGGTAACACCTCCTTACATAGAGTAACAGCACTTCCAAACAATGCTATACGCCAGCAAACAGTTCTTAAATTATACCGCCATTCGGTGATTAGATAGCAGCTGCATATATACGGTAAATTAATAGGACTTCAATATCATGCCAAATAGTGACACCCCCCTCCAAAGACTGTAAAATATACTTTAGAAGTTGCACACAATGTACATATAGCCAAAAAGAGTATAAATAATACCGCCATGTGGTAATTATAGGGCAGCTCCATAGCACTTCAATACGATGCTATGTAATGTAACTCCCACCATAGACTGTAAAATCAACTATCAGCGCACTTGTCGAATAAACCATTGTGCACTGTATAAATAAAACTGCCCTACAGTGATTAAATAATACCACTATATAGTGATTAAATAACAGCTCCATGCACAAGGTAATTGCACTTCGATACGATGCTACATAGTACCGCCCCATACCATAGACTATAAGATACCACACGATGTAGCTACTGATACAGAGGGTTCAAATAATACCGTCACACAGTGATCAAATCAGTAAAACATCTTTATTAAGCCATTTTCAGCCTTTCAGGGACTCAAAGGGGTCTTCTCTGACATAGTGGAAAATACCTTTAAGTGCAGTATTATTATAGTGATGAGTGGCGGCATGTGTTTAATACACGACCGGGGGAAACATCTGAACGGCATTTGCATGTTTTCCGTGATTGTGCACCATATCCTCAGGGCGCTTCTATCCACAAACCAGACATATACCGGTAGATCAATCCCCTCCATAATGATGACTTCCAGTCCGTGCGTGTCTATGGCTTAAGGGAATTAGATTGTAAGCTCTTCTGTAACAGATCCGACACAAATGAACACACTGTGTGTAAGCGCTGCAGTATAGGTCGCTGATATACTGCATATGTGTTACTCTTCATTAGATGGGGAGAGGAATTGAGGATTGTATTGTGGAGGGGCAGGGTGGGGGGGTATGTAATGTGGAGGCAGCTGATCTTGCTCAGCATACCGGATCACAATATAGCTGCATTTATCCCTTGTCTACGGTCTCTAAGCCGGAGGCTACATACATCTATAAATCTGTAGACAATCAGACAGGGCAGGATTACATCCAACAAACCTGCCTCATAATACAGCCATACAGTGCCCAAAATCTAATAGAACCATACAGTTCCTAAACCTTACATCATACTGTGCTCCAATAATACACCCATACAGTGCCCAAATAATACAGCCATATGTGCCAATACAGTTGAACCATACAATGCCTAAACCTTACATCATACTGCACTCCAATAATACTTCCATACAGTGCAGATGCAGTAGAAGTATACAGTGCCTAAACCTTACATCATACTGCACTCCAATAATACTTCCATACAGTGCAGATACAGTAGAAGTATACAGTGCCTAAACCTTACATCATACTGCACTCCAATAATACTTCCATACAGTGCAGATACAGTAGAAGTATACAGTGCCTAAATCTTACATCATACTGCACTCCAATAATACAGCCATACAGTGCTGATACAATAGAAACATACAGTGCTTAAACTTTACATCATATTGTGCTCCAATAATACAGCCATACAGTGCAGATACAGTAGAAGTATACAGTGCCTAAACCTTACATCATACTGCACTCCAATAATACTTCCATACAGTGCAGATACAGTAGAAGTATAAAGTGCCTAAATCTTACATCATACTGCACTCCAATAATACAGCCATACAGTGCTGATACAATAGAAACATACAGTGCTTAAACTTTACATCATATTGTGCTCCAATAATACAGCCATACAGTATACAGTGCAGATACAGTAGAACTATACAGTGCCTAAACCTTACATCATACTGTGCTCTAATAATACAGCCATACAGTGCCCAAATAATACATCCATACAGTGCCGATACACTAGAACTATACAGTTCCTAAACCTTACATCATACTGTGCTCTACTAATAATACAGCCATACAGTGCCCAAATAATACAGCCATATGTGCCAATACCGTAGAACCATACAGTGCCTAAACCTTACATCATACTGCACTCCAATAATACTGTACATCCATACAGTGCCCAAATACCGGTAATACATCCGTACAGTGCCGATACACTAGAACTATACAGTGCCTAAACCTTACATCATACTGTGATCCAATAATACTTCCATACAGTGTAGATACAGTAGAACTATACAGTGCCTAAACCGTACATCATACTGCACTGCAATAATACAGCCATACAGTGCCCAAATAATACATCCATACAGTGCCGATACGCTAGAACTATACAGTGCCTAAACCTTACATCATACTGTGCTCTAATAATACAGCCATACAGTGCAGATACAGTAGAACTATACAGTGCCTAAACCTTACATCATACTGCACTCCAATAATACAGCCATACAGTGCAGATACAGTGGAAACATACAGTGCTTAAACTTTACATTACACTGTGCACCAATAATACGACCATAAAGTGCCCAAATAATAGAACCATACAGTGCCTAAACCTTACATCACACTGTGCTTCAATGATATGGCCATACAGTGCCCAAATAATAGAACCATACAGTGCCTATTCCTTTAGAGGTTGTAATCTTTTGCAACCTTTTGCTAATAACGTAAGGGTCTAATGTATGTGACCCGAAAAAATTATTGTGACACTGAAACTAGGTGAAAACCGCCATATAGATCACATGACCCACCAAGTCTACGCGCTATAAGCGCGTATAGTAAATGTTTAGCATTGCCAGTGATTTTATTATAACTTCTGCAAAAAAAAAAAAAAAAAAGTATCTACAGGCAGGTTCTGTTTTCTTGGTGAAGGTCGCGGGTACCACGTGAAGTTCATGCAGCAGGGTGTGGTGGAATTAATGCAAGGGCTGGGCGCCACATTTTATGCCATGTTCCCGCTGCTTTGCTTGATTGAAACACATGAAAAATACTCCAAATATACAGAAGACTGTGACTAAGAATGTTTCACATATCGGACAGGCATACAGTGCATAAAATAAGTCTTCACGCCCTCAATAAATGTATTGATAATCAAAGTGCTTAATATAGGACATCTGGATGGGGTGCAAATACTTTTCTTTAAGCGCTGTACGTTAGAGTTGAGCAAAGATTCTCAGGACGCTCGTCCAGCAGCCACATCGATAGTCCATGGCTGCCAGATCAGAGCCACGCGATCCTTCTCCTAACTGCCGGCATCCCCGGCGCCTCTTCTGGCTAGTAGGCCCCAGCAATGTCAATCAACAACGCAATAATGACACAACATCTACTAATCACAAGATTCCGGAAGGTACGAAGAAGTTCGCAGGAGTCTTATATGTTGTCCCCTGACTACCAATGTGCCCGCTGGACCAGGGTCCTGAGAATTTCTTTGCTCAACTCTACTGTACATATACGATACATCATTTATACTCATCTGATGGTTACACAACAAGCAAAAACGAGCATTCTGTTGTTGTTACGGGGTTGAATAATTTTGCAAACCACTGCATTTAGTTATTCTGCACAAAAAAAGCTTCTCACGGTTGCACAGCGATGCAAAACCAACAATCTGTAAAAACACAGACACAGCAATATGGGTTAGGCACAATGCAAAACTCGGAAACTTTGGACAAGAAGGCGCAGAGCTGAGCAAAGATGATGCAGCAGAGCTGAAATTGTCAGATAACATTCCTCATTATCTCAGCTTTGAAAGTTGTCAATACTGAAGCCCCAGCTCAGCTCTGCTACATCCGTGATGAGCTAAGATCATGACAAGTTGACTACTCACCACTCTTGGCTTTTGCTCAATTGTTTGCAGAAATGGGGTGCTGTGTTCTGCGGATTTCTCGGGATCACTGGAAACATCATCCTCAGATTCGTCAAAAGAAGAAGAGAAGCCAGTGGATGATGCTGAAGATGAGGACAATTTCCTAGGAAGATTAGTAGGATTGATGCTTAGGCTATTACTTTCCACCAGACCTTCACAGTCTTCCCCGTGGTCAGTGACTATGACAGAAGGGATAAGTCCTGGAGAAATAACCCTAGATGGGGTGGTCTTGCTTGAGTCTTCAGGGGTGTTGAGGCTTTGCTCAGATTTGGGTCTATTGTAAGTTCTACATTTGTCCATTTCCGAAGACGAGACCACTGATGTTGATAGTGGAACCATCGATGGCGATACTGGGACAACCGATGGTGACAGTGGAACCACCGATAGTGATACTGGGACCACTGATGGTGATATAGGTGATGTAGGGGTTGATGTTCCTTCCAAGCTAGAACATGATGATTTATGTCCTCTATTGTGACTAAAACTAAACACACTGTCCTCCGGTTTACTAAATCGTAAAGGTGAGGGGGATCTGCTGTCCAGCCGAGGACTTCTAAGCACTGGAGAAGTCGATCGGTTTTTAGCTTGAATATGGGCTTCAAAGAGTCCCACAACTTGATTGACCTGAACATTCTGGAGTTCCCGTTGTATCTGAGCAAGACGTCTCTTCTCTTCCGATTCCCCAAGTCCAATTCCTGACCCATTGCCATGCACCAAACCCAACAAAGACCCCGTTCGTGAATCTATTACAGAAACCGCTTCCCCCACATTCCCTCCATGAAGTCGCAAAGGCGATGAACACCTTCTAAACCTTGCCAACCTTGGAGAGTGCTCCTCTTTGCCGTTAAAACTTGGACTTCGACTTCTTGACGTGGATCGTTCTCCAGACTCAGGAAAGACAAAGGAGGATGCGTTGTGGTTCCGTGGAGAGCTACCAGGACTGGTGGCACCAGGGCTGTGGAGAGGCAGCGGTGATCGAACCAACAGTGGACAATACGTGCTACGTCTCTCGGGCACGGGCAGCACGGGTCTCTGGCTCGTCTTCGTCACACCGTTGTTATTCATCATGACCAAGCTATTCAAGGCATAGCAATACACAGCCATAGTCCTGTGATGAGAGGAGCTGCAGATACGGGGCGTGCAGGGCACCACCGGCTCACACACACAAGTCCCAAAGATGTCTTCTCGTCCACAGCAACGACATTGTTAGAAGAGATGAGCAGATGACGACTGAGCCGGGCAAGTGCCCAGACCTCCATAAACAAATCAGCTGTAAATGAGAAGAGAAGAGAGAAATGTAAATGACGCTTCAACCTACGAGATCATAAAAGAAAAGGTCTGTAGCTCGGTAAGTTCACGGCCGTCACTCAGATAAAGGAGGACGTCATTTCCATATACCTGCCCAATACTTACAACCTGTACTGTAAACATGGCGTGATATCAGATGCAAGAACGGGCATGTACAACCATGTAAGAAATGTGAGAGCGCCCTCCCAGAGACACTTCCCTCTCCATTACCTAACCTTGTGTGCCATGTAGAATGTGGAATACAAATGGCAGAGTGTGAGAAAATTGTAAAAAAAAACAACAAAAACAAACAAACCATACACTGACCCCTTAGGACTTAACGCTGGCCTCTAGTACACGTTTTTTTTAATTTTTTTACAGCATACTTTTTCACTATGTTTTACAATGTTATATGAGCATTAATTTGTTTTTAATTTCCGTGATTTTTATCCTGAAGTGATTGAATTATTTTTCAGGGGTGATTGTTTTTCAACACATCATGGATAATAATATAATAATGACATCGGAAAAATGTCAAAGTTTATGGCAAAATTCTCAACATCATATGTTTTTTCTTTTTTTTTTTTATTCCATGATGCAAGGGATAATACACAAAAAAAAGTGAACAGAAAACTACCGTAGAAGGCAAAAAAAAAAATCACTTCTCAAAATAAATGAAAAGGCATCCGCTTAATTATTTTCTAAACTTGGTCGTTCCTTATATACATTCATGTTCTAAAAAAAAAAAAACTTCATATTTTTATTTTATATTTTTATATTACATTTATTACATTTTTTACATATATTTTTATGGCTTTTATTTTACTCTAGATGTAATTTTGTAATTTACCATGGTATTATCTTACATGGGGCTCATCTTCTAGATGTGTGACATCAAGGGCACAAATCTCCAAGGCTGCTCAAACTTTTTGCATTGGCCCATTTTCCTATTTGTAACTTTAAAATGTAAAAAATGACTATATATATATATATTTTTTTTCGGGGGGAGGAGGGAAGGGCTTAAAATATAAAGGAAATTTGTCATGTAATTTTGAGCAGGGGTGCCAAAACTTTTAGGGTATGTGCCCACGTGCCCACGCTGCAGATTTTCCTGCGGATTTTTCCGCAGCGGAATTGGAAAATCCGCAGTGCAAAACCACTGCGGTTTTTACTGCGGATTTTCTTGCAGTTTGTTCTGCGGATTCTTCTGCGGGTTTTCACCAGCACTTTCCTATTGGTTCTGGTTGAAACCCGCTGCGGAATCCGCACAAACAATTGACATGCTGCGGAAAATAATCCGCAGCGTTTCCGCGCGGCTTTTTCCGCAGCATGTGCACAGCGTTTTTTTTTCCCATAGGTTTACATTGTACTGTAAACTTTGGGAAAACTGCTGCGGATCCGCAGCGGCCAAATCCGCTGCGGATCCGCAGCAAAATCCGCAGCGTGTGAACACAGCCTAAGGGTATGTGCACACGTTCTGGATTATTCGGATTTTGCGTGTTTTTTTCGGTAGTATTCCGCAGCAAAAACGCATAAAGAACGCATACATTATGCATCCCATCATTTCCAATGCATTCCGCAATTTTTGTGCACATGTTGCGGATTTTTCCGCAAAAAAAAACGCATGCGGAAAAATACGCAGCATGTTCATTAATTTTGCGGATTTTTTTGCGGAAAATCTCTGGTTTTGCTCAGGGAATTTCCGCAAAAAATCCTGACGTGTGCACATAGCCTTACATGCCACTGAATACAGCAGTGATTGGAGCAGTATTCAGAGGTCAAGACTAAAGAAACGAGAAATGTAAATGTATTTGATATCGACACATCCGTAAAAGTCTGAACTATAAGGCTACGTTCACACATTGCGTTTTTGCATGTGCATGTTTTACCTGTGGATTTTTCCGCATCTAATGCAAATCTATGGAGAAATTCTGCACAGAAAACTCAGCAAGAGAAATTGACATGCTGCGGATTGGAAACACTGCACGTCAGTTTACGCTGAGTAAAATAAAAGCACAGTGGCCATGAAATTTCTATAAATCCCATCCAATTTGCTGGCACTGTAAGACGCTGCTTTATTGAGGCAGCAAAAATACGCAACGTCAAAAATGCACCAAAAGAGCTTATCGTGGGAACATTGCCTCAAATGAAAAATTCATTAACACAGCGAAGAGTTAAAATAAACTGTCAGAATTGCAGTTTTTTGGCCACTGAACCACTTTTTAAAAAATTCAAGAAAAGTAATTAAAACATCTGGCTATGTGCACACGTTGCAGATTTGCCTGCGGATTTTTCCACACTGAATCCGCATCTCTTGGCAGAAATTGCAGGTGCGTTTTTGATGCGGTTTTTGTGCGGATTTTATGTGTTTTTAATGCGTTTTTGAAAGCTAAATAAAGATCATTATTATTATTAAGATTATTGAACAAAAAAAAAAGATTTGTGATGTAATTTCTTGTCCAACCTCCTCTTTTACATTTGTCCAACCCATACTCCATTACACATAGATAGATAGATAGATAGATAGATAGATAGATAGATAGATAGATAGATAGATAGATAGATAGATAGTTAATAGTTAGATATAAATATAGAAAAAGAAAACAAAAAGCAGCACCAAAAGAAGACAAAGGGTGCAAAAAATCCTTCCAGGTATATACCAAACCTCATGCTATTGTCCAGAAAAATGAAGGCAGCACTCCAGTAGAAAAAATAGGTGATTTATTGGCCCATGTGCAACGTTTCAGTCCAAGATGTGGACCTTTCTCAAGCGAACAATAGATAGATAATAGATAGACAGACAGATAAATAGATATCAATATAGTTAGATCGATAATAGATAGATAGACAGACAGATAGATAATAGATAGATATCAATATAGATAGATAGATAATAGATAGATGATAGATAGATAATAGATAGATCTATAGATAGATAGAAGGAATGCGATGGATAGATAGATAGATCTATAGATATATCTATACATAGATCGATAGATATTATCTATCTATAGATCTATCTATCTCTTTCCTTCTATCTATCTATAGATCTATCTTTCATCTATCTATCTATCTATATCATTCCTTCTATCTATCTATCTCATTCCTTCTATCTATCCATCTCATTCCTTATATCTATCTATCTATCTATCTATCTATCTATCTATCTATCTATCTATCTATCTATCTATCTATCTATGTCATTCCTTCTATCGATAGATAGATAGATAGATAGATAGATAGATAGATAGATAGATAGATAGATAGATAGATAGATAGATAGATGATTGATAGATGATTGATAGATAATAGATAGATAGATAGATAGATAGATAGATAGATAGATAGATAGATAGATAGATAGATAGATAGGCATTTAGATAATAGATAGATAGATAGATAGATAGATAGATAGATAGATAGATAGATACCGTAGATAGATAGATAGATAGATAGATACCATAGATAGATAGATAGATAGATAGATAGATAGATAGATAGATAGATAGATAGATAGATATGGGATAGATATGGTCCATGACGATCTCCCCTATAGAACAGTGACATCAGGAAATGTCACCGCTCTATAAGGCCTCCAGAGACACACTGACAGGAGACAATGGCTCCTGCAGTGCATCACTGAATAGGTTACCTTAATTCATTGCTCTCACTATATGGCAATTCTGTGTGGGAATTTTTCCACGCAGCAGTGCCGCAAGTGAGAGTATGAACTATACTCACAGCAGCGGAGGGATACAGTGCGGAAGGATACCTTCTGTCATTGTATCCCGGTGCCCATGGAGAGCGGTCGCATCAGCTGATGTGTATATTGTATATTGTATACTGTTGGTTTATTATTTTAATATTTTTTACAGGTGATCGATGGCTTCGGGATCAAGGTGATTGGTGAGTATGTACTTTATGTTGTATGTAGTGTATGTTGTATGTACTCTATGTACTGTACGTTGTATGTACTGTATATTGTATGTTCTGCATGTACTGTGTTGTATGTACTGTATGTTGTATGTACTGTATATACGGTATGTTGTATGTACTGCATGTTGTATGCACTGTATGTACTGTATTTTGTATGTACTGTATGTTGTATGTACTGCATGTTGTATGCACTGTATGTACTGTATGTTGTATGTATTGTATGTACTGTATGTTGTATGTACTGTATGTTGTATATATTGTATGTACTGTATGTTGTATGTACTGTATGTTGTATGTATTGTATGTACTGTATGTTGTATGTACTGTATGTACTGTATGTTGTATGTATTGTATGTACTGTTTGTAGTATGTACTGTATGTTGCATGTACTCTATGTACTGTATGTTGTAAGTACTGTATATACAGTATGTTGTATGTACTGTATGTTGTATGTACTGTATGTACTGTATGTACATGTACTATATGCTGTATGTACTGTATGTTGTATGTACTGTATGTTGTAAGTACTGTATGTAGTATGTACTGTATGTGCAGTATGTTGTATGTACTGTATGTTGTATGTACTGTATGTTGTATGTAGTGTATGTACAGTATGCTGTATGTACTGTATGCTGTATGTACTGTATGTTGTATGTACTGTATGTTGTATGTACTGTATGCTGTATGTACTGTATGTTGTATGTACTGTATGTTGAATGTACTGTATATGTGTGTATGTGGTTTGTTGTTTTTGTTGTTTTTTTACATTCAACACATTAGCCGGATGATGGGACTACTACTGTCCCATCATTGGCTAATGTGTCAATCACTGTCACTGAAGCAGGCATAGCCGGATGGGACATGTAGTCCCATCGGACGATGCCTGCACACACACACACACACACAGCACTGCAGACCCCCGGACAGCCCCGGTAGACACCGAACACCCACGGACAGCCCGCAGACCCCCGGACACCCACGGACAGCCCGCAGACCCCCGGACACCCACGGACAGCCCACAGACCCCGGACAGCCCCAGCAGACCCTCGCACACCCACGGACAGCCTGCAGACCCCTGGACAGCCCCGGCAGACACCCGCACACCCACAGATAGCGTGCTGACCCCCAGCAGACCCCCGGACAGCCACGGCAGACCCCCAGACAGCCACAGCAGACCCCGGCACACCCACGGACAGCCCCGCTGACCCCACACACACACAGACACGCACATAGCTCCACCCACACTCCGCCCACACACTTCCCTCCTCTCGATCTGCAGCGTTTCATCTGCATCTAAACCGCAGATCTTTTTTACACCTGCGGTTTTGCTGCAGATGTGCCTGACTCAATGCAAGTCAATGGGTGCAGAAACGCTGCAGATCCACACAAAAAATTGACATGCTGCGGAAAAAACACCGTTGCGTTTCCGCGCGTTTTTTCGTTTTTTTCCGCAGCATGTGCACAGCGGATTTGGTTTTCCATAGGTTGACATGCTACTGTAAAATGCATGGAAAACTGCTGCAGATCCACAACGTGTGCACATAACCAATGTACCTCAAAATGCTATCAATAAAACTACAGCTGGCCATGCAACAAAGAAAAAAAAAATCTCATACAACTCAATGGACGGAAAAATAAACATTGCCAGTCTTGGAAAGTGTCGAAAAAAATAATTTCACTTTCTGTTACTAAGTTCTGAATTGTTTTTACCACTAAAATACAAAAAACAACTTTGTACATGTTCAGTATCGCCATACTCGTATGGAGGAGAATCATGTTGCCATGTTAGTCATTTTAACATTACACTGGTGAAACCTAAAGGGCAGGGTTGTGTTTCTTCACAATTTCACCCCATTTTAAATGTTTCTTAGGCTTCGTTTGTCAATATAGGCCTCACTTGTCCTTGTTGCCCATAGCAACCAATTAGAGTTCAGCTTTTACTGTTTAAACTGCTGTGAAGAAATGAAAGCTGAGCTCTGATTGGTTGCTATGGACAACAAGAATAATTGAGGCCTAGTATCATATAACAAACATTGCAGCACAAATCCCATAGTACTCAATGCGATGGATATCAAATATTGGGTCTATTGCAATAGCGACACACAGGCGCCATTACTTTCTGCTTCGTGACCACATAATATAAGGTGAAGAATGAATTTCGTTCCCATGTAAAACCTGTAAACTGTGCAACATGAAGTAGATTATAAGGGATGGCCCATCTTCCAGATCATCAGTAACAGGATGGGAACCTGAAGCCTGGCGCGTTTCCAGCCCTGGTATTATGCAGAACCAGTTTTAGCGACAGGTGATTGCTCTGCACAAGGCAGCAGTGTTTGTACTGCAGAGAATTATCCGCACTGTCCATGGCGGGGATACACAGGGAATTCCCCCGCAGCTGGCATCCATTGCATAAACACAACTCCAATACTACAGGGAAAGATGAATGGCTTGTGAACCAGAATAGAACGATTAGGCGGTAAAATCCTGATGGACATAGGGAAGCCATTATATCTAAGGGGCACAGGGCATCAAAAGGTGGTTACTACGGGGTGGAAGCGAGCAACTGTGGTGAAAAGTGGACCACATGAGAAACTAAGTCATGTCACATTGCCACTCCTTGTCTCTGAATTCAACATTCACATTGTAAAATGATCCACTAGAAGCAAAGGGCCCATGCTGAATATTGAGTGCAGCTCTGGAGTATAATACAGGATGCAACTCGGGATCAGTAATGTATGTACACAGTGACTGCACCAGCAGAATAGTGAGTGCAGCTCTGGGGTATAATACAGGATGCAACTCAGGATCAGTAATGTAATGTATGTACACAGTGACTGCACCAGCAGAATAGTGAGTGCAGCTCTGGGGTATAATACAGGATGTAACTCAGGATCAGTAATGTAATGTATGTACACAGTGACTGCACCAGCAGAATAATGAGTGTAGCTCTGGAGTATAATACATGATGTAACTCAGGATCAGTAATGTAATGTATGTACACAGTGACTGCACCAGCAGAATAGTGAGTGCAGCTCTGGGGTATAATACAGGATGTAACTCAGGATCAGTAATGTAATGTATGTACACAGTGACTGCACCAGCAGAATATTGAGTGCAGCTCTGGAGGATAATACATGATGTAACTCAGGATCAGTAATGTGATGTATGTACACAGTGATTGCACCAGCAGAATAGTGAGTGCAGCTCTGGGGTATAATACAGGAGGTAACTCAGGATCAGTAATGTAATGTACGTGCACAGTGACTGCACCAGCAGAATAGTGAGTGCAGCTCTGGGGGTATAATACAGGATGTAACTCGGGATCAGTAATGTAATGTATGTACACAGTGACTGAACCAGCAGAATAGTGAGTCCAGCTCTGGAGTATAATACAGGATGTAACTCAGGATCAGTAATGTATGTACACAGTGACTGCACCAGCAGAATAGTGAGTGCAGCTCTGGGGTATAATACAGGATGTAACTCAGGATCAGTAATATAATGTATGTACACAGTGACTGCACCAGCAGAATAGTGAGTGCAGCTCTGGGGTATAATACAGGATGTAACTCAGGATCAGTAATGTAATGTAAGTACACAGTGACTGCACCAGCAGAATAGTGAGTGCAGCTCTGGAGTATAATGAAGGAGGTAACTCAGGATCAGTACAGGATCAGTAATGTAATGTATGTACACAGTGACTGCACCAGCAGAATAGTGAGTGCAGCTCTGGGGTATAACGAAGGAGGTAACTCAGGATCAGTAATGTAATTTATGTACACATTGACTGCACCAGCAGAATAGTGAGTGCAGCTCTGGGGTATAATACAGGAGGTAACTCAGGATCAGTACAGGATCAGTAATGCAGAACTTAATTTGATTGTTACTTATTCAATGGCAGCTATATTAGCGGTTATTATATAATGTTAATATGACAAGAAGCTTCAATTATTGGCACTTTAACACTATCACTATATACATATTAAAAGTGGAAGTCCACGACTTCAAGGCGTTGTGACAATTTTTTCATGTGAGGTCAGATTACCGGGTATTCTCACTAACGCCTTATTGACAGAAGTATTAAACCCATTTCACGTCGCTCTGCCTGACCTATCCTTCTACACACCTGCAGGAGTATATCAAGTAGTAACATAAC
The DNA here is from genome assembly GCF_032444005.1 of Ranitomeya imitator. Classification (NCBI taxonomy): domain Eukaryota; kingdom Metazoa; phylum Chordata; class Amphibia; order Anura; family Dendrobatidae; genus Ranitomeya; species Ranitomeya imitator. The sequence continues at coordinate 22,234,489 of NC_091286.1, read as the reverse complement.
AATATGTCGCCCTGAAACCATTCACCTGACAGGCGACGATCCTCTGCCCATCATTACGGTGTTCACAATTCTCATTGTCCCCGCAGGTGACATAATTCTCATGTTAATGTCGCTGCTTAGTTTATAAATACTCTATGGGTCACCCCCTATTGTAGCACAGACTCCTATACTCTGCAGATCACAAACTGTTAGCAAATTTACCGACAGCTGGTGAGCAATGCAATCTGCTATAAACAGTAACTAATGTTATCTGTAAAATAATGATAAAGCTGCACCATATCATAGGACAATAAAGTGTCAATAACATGTCGGGAAACTGCATAAGAAGCAATTCCCTAATACAAAATCTCCAAAAATAATACGAGATCTCCAAAAAGGGGCAAGAACAGTAAAGAGATTTACAGGTCTATGGAAATCCTGCATCTATATGACTGGCTCACCACTGCATTGTATAGGGAGTAATTGCATATATTTGAGGGAATTGATGTTTTTGCTATTCAATAATGGAGGTGCATTTAAAATATCCATTCATATTGCACAATAACTTGTGATCATATACGCTGCAGCTATTGCAAAAAGGCTACCTACAGCATTGATGGACTACACAATTATAACAGGTGGAGAAATTGCATAAATAGCAATTCCTGCATTCATGTAAACTTTACGCATAAATCATATCATTAAATAATCTGTAGGAAAAACATCTATTATCTGTCTATCTAGTATCTGTCTATTACTGTATCTATCTAGCTGTGTATATGTATATATATATATATGCTACCTTCATCACATGATGGGGGTTGTAATCCCACCAATATGTGTCCAAAAAGTTGTGAACAAAACTTTTCTGCAAATAAATAGTTGTTTAGTCATTTGGATCCTACCCTCATGGCAGCGATCAGCGCTATTCGGGGCGATTATTTCGCTTGATTATCATTTTCCATCGGGGGATCTGTTGGGTAAATTGGGCAAATATCTTCAGGCATTTTACAGTAACTGTTCCTGGCGCAGCAGATGGCTTATTAGTGCTCCCAGAATACAGACAGACACCCACCCACACGGGGCACCCAGCGACAGGCGCCCATGACCCTGAACCCCCCTCACCAGTGAATGTTATAGATACACTGGTGACAGTGTGGTCCCCTTGACCTGTGCAGGGATGACTCCTGATCCCTGGGCTCCAGCCCCCACAGCCCTTCTCACCTTTTCTTCTGCAGGGTCCCTGGAGGAGCAGAGTCCGCCGCTGCGCACTTTGTGCCTCCTCTGCTTGCTTTGTGCCTCCTCTGCTCGCTTGGTGCCTCCTCTGCTCGCTTTGTGCCTCCTCTGCTTGCTTTGTGCCTCCGCTGCTTGCTTGGTGCCTCCTCTGCTCGCTTGGTGCCTCTTCTGCTCGCTTTTGTGCCTCCTCTGCTTGCTTTGTGCCTCCGCTGCTTGCTTGGTGCCTCCTCTGCTCGCTTTGTGCCTCCTCTGCGCGCTTGGTGCCTCCTCTGCTTGCTTTGTGCCTCCTCTGCTCGCTTGTTGCCTCCTCTGCGCGCTTTGTGCCTCCGTTGCTTGCTTTGTGCCTCCTCTGCTTGCTTTGTGCCTCCTCTGCTTGCTTTGTGCCTCCTCTGCTCGCTTTGTGCCTCCTCTGCTCGCTTGGTGCCTCCTCTGCTTGCTTTGTGCCTCCGCTGCTTGCTTTGTGCCTCCTCTGCTTGCTTTGTGCCTCCGCTGCTTGCTTTGTGCCTCCTCTGCTTGCTTTGTGCCTCCTCTTTGTGCGCTGCTCGCTTTGTGCCTCCGCTGCTCGCTTTGTGCCTCCTCTTTGTACCTCTTGTCCTCGCTTTGTGCCTCCTCTGCACTGTTTGCTCCGTGTGTAATGTACAAGTTATGTAGCAGGAAGGAAGTTGTGCAGTTTGTCTGGGGCTGAACGCTACGAGCTTCCTTGTACTGGGGGAACTGAGAAAGTTTCCATTGTCAGGACTCGGCTCTGCTCGCAGCTCAGCTACTTCCAGCAGCACTGCCTGCGCCCGGGAGACAGGAGGCTGCTTATCTGTCCTCTGCCATCCAATCACTGGGTGCAGGAGGAGGACACCATGGCTGAGGAGAAGCCTGGAGAATGGCAGCCTGGCATGGGCACAGCTTGTGGGCGAGGGCTGGAGAGAGCAGCTCCTGAAAGGAAAGCTATAGACTGGGCTACTGGGAGAGTGAGATGGTGTATCTAAGCCGGTCACGTGTGATCCTGTCTGCTGAGCTGTGTATCTAAGCCGGGCAGGTGTGATGCTGTCTGCTGAGCTGTGTATCTAAGCCAGTCAGGTGTGATACTGTCTGCTGAGCTGTGTATCTAAGCCGGTCACGTGTGATCCTGTCTGCTGAGCTGTGTATCTAAGCCGGTCGGGTGTGATGTTGTCTGCTGAGCTGTGTATCTAAGCCAGTCAGGTGTGATACTGTCTCCTGAGCTGTGTATCTAAGCCAGTCAGGTGTGATACTGTCTGCTGAGCTGTGTATCTAAGCCGGTCAGGTGTGATGTCTGCTGAGCTGTGTATCTAAGCCGGTCAGGTGTGATGCTGTCTGCTGAGCTGTGTATCTAAGCCGGTCAGGTGTGATGTTGTCTGCTGAGCTGTGTATCTAAGCCAGTCACGTGTGATACTGTCTCCTGAGCTGTGTATCTAAGCCAGTCACGTGTGATACTGTCTGCTGAGCTGTGTATCTAAGCCGGTCACGTGTGATACTGTCTGCTGAGCTGTGTATCTAAGCCGGTCACGTGTGATACTGTCTGCTGAGCTGTGTATCTAAGCCGGTCACGTGTGATGCTGTCTGCTGAGCTGTGTATCTAAGCCAGTCACGTGTGATGCTGTCTGCTGAGCTGTGTATCTAAGCCGGTCACATGTGATACTGTCTGCTGAGCTGTGTATCTAAGCCGGTCACGTGTGATGCTGTCTGCTGAGCTGTGTATCTAAGCCAGTCATGTGTGATATACTGTCTGCTGAGCTGTGTATCTAAGCCGGTCATGTGTGATATACTGTCTGCTGAGCTGTGTATCTAAGCCGGTCATGTGTGATACTGTCTGCTGAGCTGTGTATCTAAGCCGGTCACGTGTGATACTGTCTGCTGAGCTGTGTATCTAAGCCGGTCATGTGTGATACTGTCTGCTGAGCTGTGTATCTAAGCCGGTCACGTGTGATGCTGTCTGCTGAGCTGTGTATCTAAGCCAGTTACATGTGATACTGTCTGCTGAGCTGTGTATCTAAGCCGGTCAAATTTAGGCTCCATTTGCTCCTCAGGCTTCTGGTTCCGCCTTTTGCTCTCTTCTCCCTCCTTGGACCTTTCTTCGCCCTCCTTTGATCATCCTCTTTGGACTTCTTTCCATCCTTCTTGAATACCCAGCACTTGGGCTCCTCAGGCCACTGTGGGTGTGATCCCTACCACCCGCGGGCATCAGGCCTCGCTCTTTAGGCTACGTTCACACTAGCGTTCAGCCAGTGTGCGTCGCGCTAGCGTCGGGCGACGCAGCGGCGACGCACGCGTCATGCACCCCTATGTTTAACATGGGGGACGCATGCGTTTTTGTGTGTTGCGTTTTCCAACACGTGCGTCTTTTTTGACGCGTCGGACCAAGAAAACGCAACAAGTTGCATTTTTCTTGCGTCCGATTTTCGTCAAAAAACGACGCACGCGTCGCAAAACGCAGCGTTTTTGCGTGCGTTTTGCCGCGTTTTTGCGTGCGTCGTGCGTTGCGTCGCCGACGCAGCGGCGCGCAATGCTAGTGTGAACGTAGCCTACACCCTCTCTGGGCCTTTCTCAGTCTCCATGGTCCATACTCGTGGGTATCACTACTATACTAATATCTCTTATTAAGGTCCTTCACTTGGAGGAGACTGTCATATGTCATCAGGGTACTCTCCACATGAAATTATTCAAGAGTTAGGGCATCTGACACGTGACTCACATGCTCAAAATGCAACATGCACGTATCACACAGATGAACGTTAGGTGCATGTGTTCATGGTCCATGGCGTTGACATTTCTTGGTAGATCCTCAGAGCCACAGACTGAAACCTCTGCTCCCACCAAGGGGATCTATAGTCTCCCACCATAGAAAATCTATAATCTACAACAACACATTTTTTCTTTAGATTTTTCATGAATATTTCAATCACTTTTAGATATTTTTTTTAATGTCTTTATGTTTTGCTCCCACCCAAGGTCAAGGTTATGTGTATGTGGGGGGTTTTGATATTGGGCAATTGCCCAGGTCCCCATCCCCGTAAGGGTCCCCAGCAATTACTAGCGGAAATTGCATTAAATACCAATTCTGCATTATCAGCGCAGCTTTCGATGTTAAAAGGTTCTACAATCTACAGGAGTTTTGAAGAACTGAACAGAAGAAAGACTGGTAATTCCTCTATAGTGTGAATATGTGCTCCGTCTCTACTTATGTGTGTGTATGTATGTGCTCCGTACTTATGTGTGTGTATGTATGTGCTCCGTCTCTACTTATGTGTGTGTATGTATGTGCTCCGTCTCTACTTATGTGTGTGTATGTATGTGCTCTGTGTATACATGTGTGTGTATGTATGTGCTCCGTCTCTACTTATGTGTGTGTATGTATGTGCTCCGTCTCTACTTATGTGTGTGTATGTATGTGCTCTGTGTATACATGTGTGTGTATGTATGTGCTCCGTCTCTACTTATGTGTGTGTATGTATGTGCTCTGTGTATACATATGTGTGTATGTATGTGCTCCGTCTCTACTTATGTGTGTGTATGTATGTGCTCTGTGTATACATGTGTGTATGTATGTGCTCTGTCTCTACTTATGTGTGTGTATGTATGTGCTCTGTGTATACATGTGTGTATGTATGTGCTCTGTCTCTACTTATGTGTGTGTATGTATGTGCTCTGTGTATACATATGTGTGTATGTATGTGCTCCGTCTCTACTTATGTGTGTGTATGTATGTGCTCTGTGTATACATGTGTGTATGTATGTGCTCTGTCTCTACTTATGTGTGTGTATGTATGTGCTCTGTGTATACATATGTGTGTATGTATGTGCTCCGTCTCTACTTATGTGTGTGTATGTATGTGCTCTGTGTATACATGTGTGTGTATGTGTGTGCTCCGTCTCTACTTATGTGTGTGTATGTATGTGCTCTGTGTATACATATGTGTGTATGTATGTGCTCCGTCTCTACTTATGTGTGTGTATGTATGTGCTCTGTGTATACATGTGTGTATGTATGTGCTCTGTCTCTACTTATGTGTGTGTATGTATGTGCTCTGTGTATACATGTGTGTATGTATGTGCTCTGTCTCTACTTATGTGTGTGTATGTATGTGCTCTGTGTATACATATGTGTGTATGTATGTGCTCCGTCTCTACTTATGTGTGTGTATGTATGTGCTCTGTGTATACATATGTGTGTATGTATGTGCTCCGTCTCTACTTATGTGTGTGTATGTATGTGCTCTGTGTATACATGTGTGTATGTATGTGCTCTGTCTCTACTTATGTGTGTGTATGTATGTGCTCTGTCTCTACTTATGTGTGTGTATGTATGTGCTCTGTGTATACATATGTGTGTATGTATGTGCTTCGTCTCTACTTATGTGTGTGTATGTATGTGCTCTGTGTATACATATGTGTGTGTATGTATGTGCTCTGTGTATACATATGTGTGTATGTATGTGCTCCGTCTCTACTTATGTGTGTGTATGTATGTGCTCCGTACTTATGTGTGTGTATGTGCTCCGTCTCTACTTACATGTGTATATGTATGTGCTCTGTGTATACATATGTGTGTATATGTATGTGCTCCGTCTCTACTTATGTGTGTGTCTGTATGTGCTTTGTGTATACATATGTGTGTATGTATGTGCTCCGTCTCTACTTATGTGTGTGTATGTATGTGCTCCGTACTTATGTGTGTGTATGTGCTCCGTCTCTACTTATGTGTGTGTATGTATGTGCTCCGTCTCTACTTATGTGTGTGTATGTATGTGCTCCGAACTTATGTGTGTGTATGTGCTCCGTCTCTACTTATGTGTGTGTATGTATGTGCTCCGTCTCTACTTATGTGTGTGTATGTATGTGCTCCGTACTTATGTGTGTGTATGTGCTCCGTCTCTACTTATGTGTGTGTATGTATGTGCTCCGTACTTATGTGTGTGTATGTGCTCCGTCTCTACTTATGTGTGTGTATGCATGTGCTCCGTACTTATGTGTGTGTATGTGCTCCGTCTCTACTTATGTGTGTGTATGTATGTGCTCTGTGTATACATATGTGTGTGTATGTATGTGCTCCATCTCTACTTATGTGTGTGTATGTATGTGCTCTGTGTATACATATGTGTGTGTATGTATGTGCTCCGTCTCTACTTATGTGTGTGTGTGTGTATGCATATGCTCTGTGTATACATATGTGTGTGTATGTATGTGCTCCATCTCTACTTATGTGTGTGTATGTATGTGCTCTGTGTATACATATGTGTGTATGTATGTGCTCCGTCTCTACTTATGTGTGTGTGTATGCATGTGCTCTGTGTATACATATGTGTGTATATGTATGTGCTCCATCTCTACTTATGTGTGTGTATGTATGTGCTCTGTGTATACATATGTGTGTATGTATGTGCTCTGTGTATACATGTGTGTGTATGTGCTCCATCTCTACTTATGTGTGTGTATGTATGTGCTCTGTGTATACATATGTGTGTGTATGTATGTGCTCTGTGTATACATGTGTGTGTATGTGCTCCGTCTCTACTTATGTGTGTGTATGTATGTGCTCTGTGTATACATATGTGTGTGTATGTATGTGCTCCATCTCTACTTATGTGTGTATGTGCTCTGTGTATACATATGTGTGTGTATGTATGTGCTCCATCTCTACTTATGTGTGTGTATGTGCTCTGTGTATACATATGTGTGAGTATTTATGTGCTCCGTACTTGGGTGTGTATATGTATGTGCTCTGTGTATACATGTGTGTGTATGTATGTGCTCCGTCTCTACTTATGTGTGTATGTATGTGCTCTGTGTATACATATGTGTGTGTGTGTATGTATGTGCTCTGTGTATACATATGTGTGTGTATGTATGTGCTCTGTGTATACATAGGTGTGTGTATGTATGTGCTCCGTCTCTACTTATGTGTGTGTGTATGTGTGTGCTCTGTGTATACATATATGTGTTTGTATGTGGTCTGTGTATATTTTTATGTGTATGTACTGTACATATGTGTGTATATATCTGCTCTGTGTTCCTTTGTATATGTATGTATGTATGTGCTGTGTGCGTAATGCGTATGCATGAATTCTGTGTATACTGTACCTGTTTTAGTATATATGTGATCTATATATATATATATATATATGTGTATGTATGTGCTCTGTGTATACATATATTCGTATGTATGTGCTGTTTACATTTGTATGTGTATGTATGTGCTCTGTGTATACATATGTGTGTATGTATGAGTTCTGTGTATATTTGTATGTGTATGTATGCTTTGTGTATATGTGTGTATGTATGTGCTGTGTGTGTATGCATCAGTTCTGTGTATACCTGTTTTAGTATACATGTGATCTATATATATATATATATATATATATATATATATATATATATATATATATAAATATGTGTGTATGTTGTTATGTTTGCTAATGACAGGTGTTATGAAGGCAATCCAGAAACACAGTGTGCTTAGCAATCAGAGCGCACACAGTGATCTGACAAATACCCAAAAATACAAGAACGAGCTCTGAGACGTGGAAACTCTGTAGACTGCACACCTGATCCTATCCTAAACACAACTAAAAGCGGCTGTGGATTGCGCCTAACAACTACCTAGGCAACTCGGCACAGCCTAAGAAACTAGCTAGCCTGAATATAGAAAAATAGGCCTGACTTGCCCCAGAGAAATTCCCCAAAGGAAAAGGCAGCCCCCCACATATAATGACTGTGAGTAAGATGAAAAGACAAAACGTAGGGATGAAATAGATTCAGCAAAGTGGGGCCCGATATTCTAGGACAGAGCGAGGACAGTAAAGCGAACTTTGCAGTCTACAAAAAACCCTAAAGCAAAACCACGCAAAGGGGGCAAAAAAAACCCACCGTGCCGAACTAACGGCACGGCGGTACACCCTTTGCGTCTCAGAGCTTCCAGCAAAACAAAAGACAAGCTGGACAGAAAAAAAGCAACAAAAAAGCAAAAGGCACTTAGCTATACAGAGCAGCAGGTCACAGGAACAATCAGGAGAAGCTCAGATCCAACACTGAAACATTGACAAGGAGCAAGGATAGCAGCATCAGGCGGAGTTAAGTAATGAAGCAGTTAACGAGCTCACCAGAACACCTGAGGGAGGAAGCTCAGAAGCTGCAGTACCACTTGTGACCACAGGAGTGAATTCAGCCACAGAATTCACAACAGTATGTATGTGCTCTGCGTATATGCATATGTACATGTGCAATGTGTATGTGCTTTGGGACGTTTTATGTATTTGGTAATTCCCCCCCCCCAGTTCTAGTACTATAACTTTACATTATATGATCATATCTTAGTCCATTTATTACAACACTACACACTGGCATCACCTTCTTGTAACTACGGGATGTATGCTTAGGGAAGGGTGTAAAGGTCCTAATTGCAGTCACACCTTCACCCTTTAAAGTTGGAATTAATGCAGTAGTATAATAGTATAACAGAAAATATTCTTTCTGCATGGTTAGAAGGGAATATATTGTGAGCTGCCAGAAGGGGAAGAAGACTGATTCTGCCCAGAGTTACCCCTTACTGCACAAATTAATAGCAGTAATAAGGGGAATACATGAATGCAAAGGATATTTTTTTCCCTTTTTTTACCGTTTCATTTGATTTTATCTATTCTTGCATTCAAAATGATGCTTCTTATGGCCCTTCTTTAAAGCAGACCCTTTAGCTACTCCCCCCCGTCAGACATGAAGCACCAGGGCTTTACTTCTGTTTTGCATCCGAGCTCTGAACATGTCCTTCTCAACTGAAATTCTGTACAAAATTTGTAAAGCAAAATGTTTGCAAAGTTACTGATCATTTGATGCGGATTTTAGCAGTAATGTGTAAATCATTTTTCAAAAGTGGAGTTCCCCTTTAAGTAGCGCAGGATTGCACATGAGGACATTAGTGTTTGCAGTGTGTTTTGCGAATGTCCTCTTTAGGTTGTTTGCTCGGCATGTAGACTATAGGAAGGATTATGGTCATGTTTTACCATAAAATAAAAAAAACAAGGTATCTATAGTAACGCAGGAGGCATTGTCTCGTAAAGTCGGCTGTCTATATAGGGGATGTGTCATAGCGTGTATACGGTATATGGTTACGGCGCCAGCTATTACGCCGTGTGTACTGTACACATATGGTAGTTGCTGTATAAGAAAAACAACAGAAGGGAGAAAACAAACACGACTTGTTTGTGTATTCTGCTTTATTTATTCAGAGCAAATGAACTCTCAGGGCGCACCCAGCCGGGAACGGGAGACGCACCGCAGAGCGGAAAAACTCACTCTATGCAAGAGAGAAATGTTTAGTTGTTAGAAGAGGTCTTAAAATGCTGTTTATGGATTTTTAAAAGTAAGTGGCAGTTTTTCTAGTATAACAAAAATAACATTTTCATAAATTTGTTGGATAGAATCAGTCTTCTTCTCCTTCTGGCAGCTGACAAAATAATCCCTTCTTCCTATCCATACCGAAGGAGTTTTTCTGCTATACTGCCATTGAACTGCTCTGCTCTTTTCCTGACAAGCAGGCCGAAAGCTACGTCTATTAGTAGAGAAGATCTCTATGGCAGTGGGAAGAGTGACCAATCATGTGCGACCACCAGGTGACTGTGTACAATGTTACATACTTTGACCACCAGGTGGTTCCATACTGTGTAGTAAAAATGTCATAACTCATTGTTGGAATGCTATTTCATCTTTTTTTTTATGGCCATCCACTTTAAAAGGTAGAATTAGCAACTACAGTGGCGTGTAAAAGTTTGGGCACCCCTGTTCAAAATTACTGCTATTGTGAACAATTAAGCAAGTTGAAGATGAAACGATCCCTCAAAGGCCTAATGTCACAGATGACGTATTTCCTTTGTATTTTAGATAAAAATAAATAGATTTTGAACTTTTACATTTTAAAAATTTCAGAAAGGAAAATGGATAGATGCAAAAGTTTGGGCACCCTGCATTGTTAATACCTAGAAGCACCACCTTTTGCAAATATCACAACTTGTAAACACTTTTTGAATCTAGCAAACAGCCTTTCAATTCTTATTTGAGGGATTTTCCTCCATTCTTCTTTGGAGAATTCCTCCAGTTCTGTGAGATTCCTGGGGCGTCTTGCTTCCTCTGCTATTTTGAGGTCTGGCCACAGATTTTCAATGATATTCAGATCGAGGGACTGTGAGGGCCATTGTAAAACCTTCAGCTTGCGCCTCTAGAGGTCGTCTATTGTGGATTTTGACGTGTGTTTAGGATCATTATGTATTTGTAGAAGCCATCCTCTTCCTCTTTTCACCTTCAGCTTTTTTACAGATGGTGTTATGTTTGCATCTAGAATTTATTGAAATTTCATTGAATCCATTCTTCCCTCTACCCGTGAAATGTTCCCCGTGCCATTGGCTGCAACACAACCCCAAAGCATGATTGATCCACCCCCATGCTTAATGGTTGGTGAGATTTTCTTTTCCTGATATTCTGTGCCCTTTTTTCTACACGTATGCCTTTGATCATTGTGGCCAAAGATTTCTATTTTACCTCATTGGTACACAGGACGTGTCAGGTTTAAGTGTTCTTTTGCATACTTCTGAAACTGAATTTTATGGTGAGGACGCAGGAGAGGTTTTCTTCTGATGACTCTTCCATGAAGGCCATATTTGTGTGGATGTCACTGAACAATGTACCACAACTTGAGAGACTGCTAAATATTTCTGAAGGTCTTCTGCAGTCAAGCAGGAGTTCTGATTTGCCTCTCTAGCAATCCTATGAGCAGCTCTTCCTGAAATTTTGCTTGGTCTTCTAGACCTTATCTTGACCTCCACTGTTCCTGGTAACTGCTATTTCTTAATTACATTTTGAACTGAGGAAAGGGCAACTTGAAGACACTTTGCAATCTTCTTCTAGCCTTCTCCTGCTTTGTGGGCCTCCACCATTTTAATTTTCAGAGTTCTAGGCAGCTTAGAAGAACCCATGGCTGCTGTTGTTTGGCACAAGGTTAGAGGAGGCTGGGATTTATAAAGCTGGAAATTGGCATCACCTGGCCTTTCCTAACGATGGTAGTGAGCAAGCCATAACCCTAACAGGCTAACTAAGGCCTGAAAACTTAGTCAAAGTTATATGAGCACACAAATCTGCAAGGGTGCCCAAACTTCTGCATTGGCCCATCTTCCTTTAAAAGATGACAATGCTGGTGTCAAGAAGACTATTTTGCTTGTCTCTTGTTATTACTGGTGGCCAACCCTTTCTCAGGACGTTCAAAGTTTTATTACTTCCTGTCCATCTTGTGCCAAGAACAAGGTTCCTAAGCGGCTACCCTCTGGTCTTCGTCTTCCGCTTCCTGTTCCATCGGCTCCGTGGCAACACATCGCAATGGACTTTATCACCGATTTGCCTCGTTCTTCCGGCTGCACCGTCATTCTTGTGGTTGTGGACAGATTCTCCAAGATGGCTCACTTCATTTCTCTCCCGGGCCTGCCCTCTGCTCCTGATTTGGCTAAAGTTTTTGTCCACCATATTTTTCGGATTCATGGCTTTCCTCAACATATCGTTTTGGACAGGGGAGTCCAATTCACCTCTCGATTCTGGATAGCTCTCTGTAAATATATGAACATTACGCTGGACTTCTCCTCCGCCTACCACCCACAGACCAACGGTCAAGTGGAACGTACAAATCAGACTTTGGTGACTTTTCTAACTCCTGTCAGAGTGACTGGGTGGATTTACTTCCATGGGCTGAATTCGCATACAACAACCATACCAGTGAGTCTTCTTCCAAGACACCTTTCTATGTCGTCTACGGGCAACATCCCGGTGTTCCTCTGCCGGTTCCTCCAGCCTCGGGCGTACCTGCAGCTGATCTTCTGTCTGGGGAGTTCTCCAGGATTTGGCAGGAGACCAAGACCGCTCTTGAGTTAGCACATGACAGGATGAAGAGACACGCGGACAAAAGGCGTTTAGATCCTCCTCTATATCACCCTGGTGATAAGGTGTGGTTGTCTTCCAGGTTCGTTCGCTTAAAGATTTCCTCACGCAAGTTGGGTCCCCGCTATATTGGACCTTTTGAAGTTTTGTCCCGCATTAATGATGTTTCTTACAAATTAAAGTTACCCTCTTCACTCCGTATCCCCAATTCTTTTCATGTTTCCCTCCTGAAGCCAGTTGTCCTTAATCAGTTCCATGCTTCGTCTGCTCGGTTTCCTCGGCCTGTTTCCACTGATGATGTTTTTGAAGTTAAGGACATCCTGGCTATGAAAAGTCTTAGAGGTAGGACCTTTTTTTTGGTTGATTGGAAGGGTTTTGGTCCTGAGGAGAGATCTTGGGAACATCGGGAGAACATCCAGGCTCCTCAGATTTGGCAAGATTTCTTTCCGGTCTTAAGAAGGAGGGTTGTAAGGAGGGGGGTACTGTTACGCCATCACCGCCGCCTTCCCGGGTGCCCTTTCATACTTACCGCTTCACGGTGTCCCGGAGGGGTGCCGCTCCTCCTTCGGCATCTTCTCTTCTGCTCGCGCAGCCGGCTTCTGCTTCTGGTCGGGTGCGCGCGCGTACTGGGTTTCACGGCGCACGCGCACCCTCATCTCTTTGATTCATGCCGCTCCTTCCTCTCCTTCCGCTCTGCTCTATTCCCCTGGAGGACTTTGACCCGGAACGTATGCTGCCGCTCTGCTTATCAGGCCGCCTCTTCCGTCTGGCGGTGCCTGATTATCATTTGTATATTGCAAGTGTCTCTGGCCCTCTCGTCTCCTGCGTACTCTCCTGTGTTCCCTCCGTTTTACCTTGTGGATTGTCTTTTTCCTGACCCTTGTTCCTCTTCTGGTTTTTCTTTTAGTCCTGGTCACCCATTACCTCCGTCCCTCCTGGGTATCTGAGTTCCTGCCGTTCCAATCTGCTGTCTTACCCTCGTCTGTGTTCCTGTATCTTCACCTAGCATTCTGTCCTGGTCATCCTTTACCTCCGTTCCTCCTGTGTATCTGAGTTCCTGCCGTTCCTGTCTGCTGTCTTACCCTCGTCCGTGTTCCTGTATCTTCACCTAGCATTCCGTCCTGGTCACCCATTACCTCCGTCCCTCCAGTGTATCTGAGTTCCTGCCGTTCCTGTCTGCTGTCTTACCCTCGTCTGTGTTCCTGTATCTTCACCTAGCATTCCGTCCTGGTCACCCATTACCTCCGTCCCTCCTGGGTATCTGAGTTCCTGCCGTTCCTGTCTGCTGTCTTACCCTCGTCCGTGTTCCTGTATCTTCACCTAGCATTCCGTCCTGGTCACCCATTACCTCCGTCCCTCCAGTGTATCTGAGTTCCTGCCGTTCCTGTCTGCTGTCTTACCCTCGTCCGTGTTCCTGTATCTTCACCTAGCATTCCGTCCTGGTCACCCATTACCTCCGTCCCTCCTGTGTATCTGAGTTCCTGCCGTTCCTGTCTGCTGTCTAACCCTCGTCCGTGTTCCTGTATCTTCACCTAGCATTCCGTCCTGGTCACCCATTACCTCCGTCCCTCCTGGGTATCTGAGTTCCTGCCGTTCCAGTCTGCTGTCTTACCCTCGTCCGTGTTCCTGTATCTTCACCTAGCATTCCGTCCTGGTCACCCATTACCTCCGTCCCTCCAGTGTATCTGAGTTCCTGCCGTTCCTGTCTGCTGTCTTACCCTCGTCCGTGTTCCTGTATCTTCACCTAGCATTCCGTCCTGGTCACCCATTACCTCCGTCCCTCCAGTGTATCTGAGTTCCTGCCGTTCCTGTCTGCTGTCTAACCCTCGTCCGTGTTCCAGCGTCCTCGCCTAGCGTTCCGGTTTGTCTCTCCACTTTACCATTCTTCCTTTCCTGGGTACCAGCTACCGTAGCAGTAGTCTTCCCTAGGCCTGCTCCTAACGCTCCCTGTATTGGGGGTGGTCTACCTGGTCTGCTCGCCCTGAGGAGGTTCGCTGTCGCGGTCCTGTGGGTTCACCCTTTTGAGTCTTTTCCAGTCCTAACAGTATTACACTCTAGTCACATCCATAGCTGCATTTAAAATCTTGCTGGTTTCCTGTTACCAAAAAGCAGTGCAATGAAGTTTACATGGATAGAACGATGGTAGAGAAGTGTTGAGGATACTCTATTTCAGGAGCATACTGGATACAGCTTTGGATGTGAGTGGAGTATAAAATATAATGTAACTCACATACACCTTAAAGGAATCTGCCAGCAGTTTTTGTCTATGTAATCCAAGAGCAGCATGATACAGGGGCAGAGACCCTGGTTCCAGCGATGTGTCACTTACTCGGCTGCTTGATGCAGTTTTGATAGAATCCCTGTTTTCTTCTGTAGCTCTAGCAGTGCCCCGAATGCTGAGCTTGGTGTGCCTCCGCCCACATCACTGATTGGCAGGTTCCTGTGTACATTGTCAGCAAGCTGCCAATCAGTGGTGGGGGTGTGAATACACAGATTAGCTAGACTGGTTTGCACATGACTTCTAGTCCTGCAGTGATAATCTCCTGGTGATAAAGCACTGATTGTTTTCAAACTACAGCAAACTATTTTAGAACCTCCCTCAAAATCAAAGTGGATTCATACAGATCCAAATGCAACTGGTAGTGGCAGAGCAAGAAGGCAGTATATTATTTAATAGGAGTTTTCTGGACCGCTTCCATTTAATCAACTGATCGAGGTAGTGCTGAGCGAAGGGTTTGTGGTGTTATGGAAATGGCACAGCGCCGTACATTCTGTAGTGGCCAAGACTGGTACTGTAAGCAGTATTAGCAGTTGGGTCTCCGGAATTAGTGTAATCACATTTGGCACGCTGTATTAGATCACACAGGTGTATCCAGGCCGGGGAACGAGCAGAACCAGGATCATCTAAATTAAGACAAATGGAAACCCACCCAAACCAAATTAGGAATTCATGTGTTGGAGCGTGGCGTCCATTAACCCCCTGCAAACGCTGGATCCCACGGCGCAGAGTCCTGCAGAGATTCCTTATTTCTCAGGAAAACATAAGAAAGATCTGTAAGAACTTGTAAGTCAAGATGAAAATAATTGCCTGCAGTCTGCGGATGTGAGCGCGGTCCAGGCCTCTGGCAACCGACGCAGCGAGCCACAGTGTTCTCTTACCTTTAAAAGAGATGTTAGAACTGTCTCATATCAGTGCCAACATCAGAGACATTTCATAGGGACAAAGTGCAACTAATGCGTATCTAAGCCTATCGTGTCATACTGTCTGCTGAGCTGCTGTATCTAAGCCTATCATGTATAATACTGACTGATGAGCTACTGTATCTAAGCCTATCATGTATCATACTGTCTGCTGAGCTGCTGTATCTAAGCCTATCATGTATAATACTGACTGATGAGCTACTGTATCTAAGCCTATCATGTATAATGCTGTCTGCTGAGCTGCTGTATATAAGCCTATAATGCGTGATACTATCTGCTGAGCTGCTGTATCTAAGCTTATGTGTGATAGTCTGCTGAGCTGCTGTATCTAAGCCTATCATGTATTATACTGACTGATGAGCTACTGTATCTAAGCCTATCATGTATAATGCTGTCTGCTGAGCTGCTGTATATAAGCCTATAATGCGTGATACTATCTGCTGAGCTGCTGTATCTAAGCTTATGTGTGATAGTCTGCTGAGCTGCTGTATCTAAGCCTATCATGTATTATACTGACTGATGAGCTACTGTATCTAAGCCTATCATGTATAATAATGTCTGCTGAGCTGCTGTATATAAGCCTATAATGCGTAATACTATCTGCTGAGCTGCTGTATCTAAGCTTATGTGTGACATCTGCTGAGCTGCTGTATCTAAGCCTATCATGTATTATACTGACTGATGAGCTACTGTGTCTAAGCCTATCATGTATAATACTGTCTGCTGAGCTGCTGTATATAAGCCTATAATGCGTGATACTATCTGCTGAGCTGCTGTATCTAAGCTTATGTGTGATAGTCTGCGGAGCTGCTGTATCTAAGTCTATAATGTATGATACTTTCTGCTCAGCTGTTGTATCTAAGCCTATGTCTGATACAGTCTGCTGAGCTGCTGTATCTAAGCCTATAATGTATGATACTTTCTGCTGAGCTGCTGTATCTAAGCCTAGAATCTATGATACTTTCTGCTGTGTTGCTGTATCTGAGCCTATAATGTGTTACTTTCTGCTGAGCTGCTGTATCTCAGCCTATAATGTGTGATACTTTTTTGCTGAGCTTTATATCTAATCTTATGGTGTTTATGATACTGTTTGCTAAGGTTGCTGTATCTAAGCTTATGTATGATACTATGCATTAAGGTGGTGTATCTAATTCTACCATATATGTTAATGTCTGCCTAGCTGCGAATCCAAGCCTATCATGGGCAATACTTTGTTGCTGGGCAGTGTATCTAATCCACTCATATGTCATAGTATGTGCAAAGATGCTGTATCTAATCCTATCATATATGATACGGTCTGCCTAGGTGTGTATCCAAGCTTATGATATGTGATAGTATCTTCTGGACTGTGTATTTAAGCTAATCATGTTTGATACTTTGTGTTGAGCTGTGTATCTAATCCTAGGGTGTGTCTGTGATACTGTCTGCTAAGGTGCTGTATCTAAGTTTATGTATAGTACTATGTACTAAGGTGGTGTATCTAATCCTATCATATATGAAACTGTCTGCCTAACAGTGTATCCAAGCCTTTCCTGTGTGATACTGTCAGTTGAATGTGCCTATCCAAGACTATGATGTTTCACACTGTCCGCTAAGTTGCTGTATCTAAGCTTATGTTAAATATAATAGTGTGCTGCTGAGCAGACATATCTAACCACGTGACGTGATACAGTATAACATGTCAGAGTATCTAATCCAATTACGGTATGTAAGGTACTGGACACTTGGGTCCTGAATCTAAGAAACTTATGTTTGATACTGTCTGATGAACCTACCCTCTCCTAGTGTATCCTCACCCACCCCCTGCAGACCCCCTGGTATAATCTAGGCATCTTCTGTATATAATTACCATATATATGTACAGCTGGTATAACCTGGGCATCGCCTGTGTATAATTATATATGTGCAGCTGGTATAATCTAGGCATCTTCTGTATATAATTACCGTATATATTTACAGCTGGTATAATCTAGGCATCTTCTGTATATAATTACCGTATATATTTACAGCTGGTATAACCTGGGCATCTCCTATATATAATTATATATGTACAGCTGGAATAACCTGGGCATCTCCTTTATATAATTGTGTATATATACAGCTGGTATAACCTGGGCATCGCCTGTGTATAATTATATATGTACAGCTGGTGTAACCTGGGCATCTCCTGTATATAATTATATATGTACAGCCGGTATAAACTGGGCATCGCCTGTATATAATTATATATGTACAGCTGGTATAACCTGGCCATCTTCTGTATATAATTATATATGTACGGCTGGTATAACCTGGGCATCTCCTGTATAAAATTATATATGTACAGCCGGTATAACCTGGGTATCTCCTGTATATAATTATACATGTACAGCTGGTATAACCTGGGCATCTCCTGTATATAATTATATATGTACAGCTGGCATAACCTGGCCATCTCCTGTATATAATTATATATGTACAGCCGGTATAACCAGGCCATCTTTTGTATATAATTATATATGTACAGTCGGTATAACCTGGGCATCTCCTGTATAAAATTATATACGGTATGTACAGCTGGTATAACCTGGGTATCTCCTGTATATAATTATATATGTACAGCCGGTATAACCTGGGTATCTCCTGTATATAATTATACATGTACAGCTGATATAACCTGGGCATCTCCTGTATATAATTATATATGTACAGCTGGTATAACCTGGGTATCTCCTGTATATAATTATACATGTACAGCTGATATAACCTGGGCATCTCCTGTATATAATTATATATGTACAGCTGGTATAACCTGGGTATCTCCTGTATATAATTATACATGTACAGCTGATATAACCTGGGCATCTCCTGTATATAATTATATATGTACAGCTGGTATAACCTGGGCATCTCCTGCATATAATTATATATGTACAGCTGGTATAACCTGGGTATCTCCTGTATATAATTATACATGTACAGCTGATATAACCTGGGCATCTCCTGTATATAATTATACATGTACAGCCGGTATAACCTGGGGATCTCCTGTATATAATTGTATATGTACAGCCGGTATAACCTGGGTATCTCCTGTATATAATTATATATGTACAGCTGGTATAACCTGGGTATCTCCTGTATATAATTATATATGTACAGCTGGTATCACCTGGGCATCTCCTGTATATAATTATACATGTACAGCTGGTATAACCTGGGCATCACCTGTATATAATTATATATGTACAGCTGGTATAACCTGGACATCTCCTGTATATAATTATATATGTACAGCTGGTATAACCTGAGCATCTCCTGTATATAATTATATATGTACAGCTGGTATAACCTGGGGATCTCCTGTATATAATTATATATGTACAGCCGGTATAACCTGGGTATCTCCTGTATATAATTATATATGTACAGCTGGTATAACCTGGGTATCTCCTGTATATAATTATACATGTACAGCTGGTATAACCCGGGCATCTCCTGTATAAAATTATATATGTACAGCCGGTATAACCTGGGTATCTCCTGTATATAATTATATATGCACAGCTGGTATAACCTGGGCATCTCCTGTATATAATTATATATGTACAGCTGGTATAATCTGGGCATCTCCTGTATATAATTATACATGTACAGCTGGTATAACCTGGGCATCTCCTGTATATAATTATATATGTACAGCTGGTATAACCTGGACATCTCCTGTATATAATTATATATGTACAGCTGAGCTGATATAACCTGGGTAAATTTTGTGTTTCTTGAGTGTGATATCACTTTAGAAACATATTGGAATTTATCGTCATCTCAGTTTGACATGTGGGAACTTTGTGTCGTTTTGTTGCCCCCTCCTCCTTCCCACATATAAGTATATGGAGCCTTTAGACACAGTTGCAGTCAGTGTGATACAATGTTGTGGGTCTGTGGCGAATGATGCTGCCACCATGCACAGCTGCGTAATGTACATGACAGCCCCGTGTTATATCACATCAATCCTGATACAATATTAGGCAAATACTCTCCCCCTATAAGAGTGTATGGACAGGGCAGGGGGCGCACAGGAAGCAGTAACATTCAGGCTCTTGTCCCTAAAACTTTTGCAGAAGTTGCATTGGGACAAACATAACAAATGACTCCACAGAACCTCTCCTCTTCTGTGAGCAGCCAGAGGACATGTCTGTCACCAGATGTTTGGGGGACACACACACAATGACATTGGCCGCAGGTTGTGCACCATTGTTCTACTGGTTACAGTCATCAATTCACAAGACAGATTGTCTTGGGATGGAAAATGTAAGGCTCAATGGGAAGGGCATTTTTGGCTACTGCTATGGGTTTATTTAACTGTGTCATACTCTTTCTGAAAGAGATTATCTCTCTACATAATATCAATGGACAATTGAGCAGGAGTAGTTTTCTATGAGACCACCCCTTTAAGAGATGTATAGGAATATCCATTGTATCAATCATAATAACCACAAAATTCTTCTCAAGGTCCCAAGACCCGTGTTCACCAGACAGAAATGAGTGTCATGATCTAGTCCGGGGTTGGGTTCTGATTATTCTGTCTGTGGTTTGGTCATGCAGGGGTTAATCTTCCTTGCCTCGTTTTGGGATCTGTCCGGCTATTTCAGTCCGCTGTCCACTGTTACCGGCAAGAGGTGTGAGTTATAGTTCCTGTCTCTGGCTTGAGCAGCTGACTCTGTTATACCCTGATTCATCCTCTGCCCGTTTACCTAGGTCCCGTTTCTGGGCTCCCCTGTGACTTCGCTCATTGTGTTACTCGCTCTCCGTATTGTGAACCCTTGGTATTTGACTCTGCTTGTTCTCTGACCTGTTTGACTGTCTTGCGTTTCTGGCTTTCCTGCTCCCGATCGGCTCTGACTTCTTTGGCTTGTTTACGACCACGTGTATTGCTGTGATCTCTGTTACTTCATTCCCTCTCTGTTGCTGACCCGGCTTTGTCTGACTACTCTTTCGCCACCTAGTGGCTCCTGCCTGCTGCTCTGTGATTTCACGGAGAGTGTACCTGTTTTCCTTCACCCACAGCCCCTGGTGGAGGTTGTGTGCTACTGCACTGCAGCAGGCATTACATGAGCTCGTGTAACAGACACCATACACTGATATCTAGAGAAAGAAGTACATAAGCCTCATAAGGAAAAGTAATGAGAGATCTTTAAGTTAAGCAGAGTGCTGATGGATAAGTCAAAATGGGGGATTGGTATAATACAATAATTATAACAAATATTTTGAAAAAATTTCAAAAGGTTCCAGAAACGTAAACTCTTGAGCTCCATTGAGAATTCCAACGTAGTCAGAAAAGAACAAGAGCGTTTCCTGTTTCCTCTTCCATGTACAGATGTTTATTTGAAGGGTTCACGACATTCCAAGGATGTGAGAAGGAAGAAATTGATCCGTCACCCGCACCTCTCGTTCTGCGCTCCGGCCTGCTTACACTATCTTAATGAGAAACCTCTCTAGAAAAGAAAAAAAAAACAAAGAAAGAAAATGTTACCAGCTGTGTGTCATGGAGAAATATTATCCTGAGCTCAAACTCCCGCACAAAATCTGCTTTTGTCATTTTAGAGGTATGGCCGACCATCCTATCCTCAGATGCCCTGCAGCTATAGTTAAAGTGAACCTACCATTGTCATTTTCTTTTCTCTCCCTTTGTCTGTGGTCAGTATCTGGTATTGCAGTTCATCCTGATGAAAATGCAACAGCGTCACAGTTATCTAGGCTAGGACCATGCCTCGCTCAATCGTTATTGGTTTTACCTGGGAGTTTTCTCCTCCCAGGTAAAGAGCTGGTTGCATCCACTACCCACTACTACAAACTATTCTATCAATAGGTGTGAAGGTAACAGCACTCTGCTCCCTCCAATCATTAGGACAATACGAAATTGACCAATAATTGATGAACGAGGCGACGGCTGCTTTCACTGCTAGGTCAATTATTGGGAAATTCACAGCTATTACATTTTTATATATAATTTAAAAAATAGGCAGTATTTATAAAATATACAGAAGTTTCTACAAAGGGGACAAAACAATACAGCACATACAGTGACATAAAGTAAAAAAGAATAACAAAAGGAAATTACTAAACCTGGGTCACGGAAATTGCTCAGATTTATGAAGGGAAGAACAACTTCAGTGAAACATGGGACAATCCTACAAAACAATGTATCTTCCTCGCATTGAACAAAGATCATAATTGGCATTGGCTTTTTATTAACACAAGTTACACCCATATACCTCCCCTCAGGTGACAAATAACAGGGCTAGTCTTCAGGGAGCTATAGGGTGTGTCTTAGTCTTAAAAAATTATGGGAGTAATTACCGTCATCTTTCCTATCACGATTTATCTATTCATAGATAGGAGACATGGTATAGATATTGTCATCTATCTGGACGTTATCAATTTGGCGGAGGGTGGCCATGCTTTACATTTGCCATTTCATCACGTTTCCGAAAACATGACTTTCCTATCTATTATTTTTAACGCAGTTCATAAAACCTCACTTGATAATTTCTAAAAAGTAGACAAAGAAATTTTATGTTTTCTTTTTTAGCTGGGGCTCTTATCTATACTGGTCGTAAATCTGCCCTTCTCTGCATTCTTGTGCATGTAAGTTTAAGTTTGGCCTCCCATCTGCTAGCCGTTAGGATTTTCCTTTACTTAATTATCTGTTTCCAAAG
This sequence comes from Ranitomeya imitator, assembly GCF_032444005.1. Lineage (NCBI taxonomy): Eukaryota > Metazoa > Chordata > Amphibia > Anura > Dendrobatidae > Ranitomeya > Ranitomeya imitator. The sequence continues at coordinate 22,212,452 of NC_091286.1, read as the reverse complement.
GAGTGGGTCAGCTAAAAAAGTGGTCATGTAAAGGTAACTTATTAGATTGCAAGCGCTTGAGTCTCCTTATGGCTTTGCAATCATATCTTTAACAATAGGATTAACATTGTTTGGCAAATAAAACATTTTCTGAATTTTATAGGGTAAGACAGTGAAAATGATCCAAAAAGTGGACATTTCTGGGGTATTTTTTGGCTTTCATAAGCTGATTGAGGAAGGTCATGTTAAGAGGTATGCAGTAACATGTACAATAGAGAAGGGACCCTATAACCAACATCAAAATGTGGCCCTATTATGCTGCTGAGTTTTGCCAAAGAGAAGGACCTGCTGGCTTCTTTAGCCTTCCAGAAACTTTCCATGATGCTTTGTACCTACCTCCCTCTTGATAGTAATGCAGTTCCTGTGGAGTGGGGCATCCTGCACACATTGTTGCAGTTCCTTTGAAATGAAGCATCCTGGACAGATTTTCTTAGTTTCCCTTGGGTTGGGCATCCCATACATGTCCTCTCAGTTCCACTGGGGTGTGGCGCTGATCTCTTAGTTCATCTGGGCTGGGGCAACCCACACAGGTTCTCTCAGTTCTTCTGGGAAGGGGTATCCCACAAAGGTTTTCCAAGTTCCCCTAGAGAGGGGCATCCTGTACAGGTTCTCTCAGTTCCTCTGGGAAGGGGAATCCCACATAGGTTCTCCAAGTTCCTCATGGGAGGAGCATCCTGTACAGGTTCTCCAAGTTCCTCATGGGAGAGGCATCCTGTACAGGTTCTCTCAGTTCCTCTGGGAAGGGGAATCCCACACAGGTTCTCCAAGTTCCTCATGGGAAGAGCATCATGTACAGGTTCTCCAAGTTCCTCATGGGAGGGGCATCCTGTACAGGTTCTCCAAGTTCCTCATGGGAGGGGCATCCTGTACAGGTTCTCCAATTTCCTCATGGGAGTGGCATTGTGCACAGGTCCTCTGACTTCCTCTCGGGTGGAGCATCGTATTTTAATTCGTGTAGGGAGGGGGCTTACTGCACAGGTTCTCACAACCAACTGCAAATTAGATTAGTCTCTAAGGGTCACATAGTTGTCCTTAGGTCGCTAATGCCCTCAACACCCACAATGTATAATTTCTCTTATTCGTGAGTGTGAGAAGCATTAAAGGGAATCTGTCATCTCGTCCCTAAGCTATTATAATGGGCATACAGGTTCTAGAAGACTTAAAACAGTCGTACCTGTATGTCTCAACTGCGATATATTGCCCTTTGATGGACATTGCCGTCTTGTAATTTCTGCGTCTAGAATAGGCCTGGACAGTAGCTGAAACGCTAGATTAATTTCAGATCATTTCAAGCATTACCCGGACATCTGCTTTAAGTTATACTTTGTTTTTTTTAAACTTTTTCCATATTCATTTATGTATTTGCAGACAATGAATTTGGGTCAACCCCACTGTGAAGAGTCAGTGTAAGTTTTCAGTGCCTCTTCTCCTTGTGAATCGTTACAGGTCCCATTGGGCATACAGTAATGGTGAGAGATGGAGAATAAGAACGGCCGTCTCTTTGGGAAATGTAACAGTATTAATAGGGCAGAGACAAAGAGAAGGAACCTGCGTCTCGTGTCTTCCCACTGTCCTTTTGATAGCAGATCCTGCAGTCTCACAGCCTCGGTGAGGAGATAATCAATTATAAGACAAGGAACCACGGAGAAAACTTGTAAGACATTTTATTCCATGCCCGATTGTCAAAACCTTCAATGGAGAAGACATTACTGCCCGCCGGCAGAACCTTTTCACAGGTTTCTATGTCAATTCTAGGATGCTCGTTGAGTTTTTATCACACAGTTATTGTATTGTTAGAAACTGAATAGAAATAATCAATTAATACTGTTATAAAATGTAGTTTAATTTACCTTAAAAAGCCACTGTACCTTAAAGGGACTGTCTACCTATGGGGACATTTTTAATTAAATGCATGTATTTGAGGCTAAAAATGATTTTTGCTATTGGGTTTCATTCAAAAGTTTGCCAGGTATAGCCTCGATTTTGTGCTGGCTGTAGAATGAGTTTACTGAGAATCCCTCAGTGAGCTTGTTCTGTTAATCTTAAAGACTTAAAGGAGTGTTTGTAGACCTTATCTCTGATTTTTTTCTGGGCGCCACTCAGCTGATTGATAACCACAGACCCCCATCAAAGGTTAATGCGCAGGGAAACAAAGAATCTGTAAAAACCTAAAGGTACCTTCACACATAACGATATCGTTAAGGATATCGTTGCAACGTCACGCTTTTTGTGACGTAGCAACAATCCCACTAACGATCTCGTTATGTGTGACAGCGACCAACGATCAGGCCCCTGCTGGGAGATCGTTGGTCGCTGGGGAATGATCAGGACCTTTTTTGGTCGCTGATCACCCGCTGTCATCGCTGGATCGGCGTGTGTGACGCCGATCCAGTGATGTGTTCACTTGTAACCAGGGTAAATATCGGGTTACTAAGCGCAGAGCCACGTTTAGTAACCCGATATTTACCCTGGTTACCATTCTAAAAGTAAAAAAACAAAAAACAGTACATACTCACATTCCGATGTCTGTCACGTCCCCCGTGGGGGTTAAAACTGCTTTCGGCAGGAGCACTGCTAATGCACGCACTCCGGCCGAGAGCTTCCCTGCACTGACTGTCAGCGCCGGCAGTAACAGCGGTGACATCACCGCTGTGCTCTGCTTTACGGCCGGCACTGACAGTCAGTGCAGGGAAGCTCTCGGCCGGAGCGCGTGCATTAGCAGCGCTCCTGCCGAAAGCAGTTTTAACCCTGTGGACGCCGAGGGACGTGACAGACATCAGAATGTGAGTATGTACTGTTTTTTGTTTTTTTACTTTTACAATGGTAACCAGGGTAAATATCGGGTTACTAAGCGCGGTCCTCCATAACTTCTCTGTGGTCTTCCAGATTCCTCTGTCTTCCTCCAAATTGCTCTGTTAACTTCCAAACTCCACTAATCTCCCAGAGAACAAAAAGGATTGTCTGTTGGAAATCCAACATGGCAGCCTTTCTCTTCCATGACATCTTCTGTTCAAAGTCCTCATACACATTACATTTTTGGTTGATCCTGCTGGGTTCTAATGAGTTTAGTGTAATGTACACTCTGCACCCCATCTTGACTGAAAAAAAACAGACATGTAGAAATTTTTGCAAATTTATTAAAAAAGAAAAACTGAACTATCCCATGGTCATAAGTCTTCAGCCCCTTTGCTCAGTATGGAGTAGAAGCCCCCTTTGAGCTAGTACAGACATGAGTCTTCTTGGGAATGATGCAACAAGTTTTTCACACCTAGATTTGGGGATCCTCGGCCATTCTTCCTGCAGATCCTCTCCAGTTCCGTCAGGTTGGATGGTGAACGTTGGTGGACGGCCATTTTCTGTTCTCTCCAGAGATGCTCAATTGGGTTTAGGTCAGGGCTCTGGCTGGGCCGGTCAAGAATGGTCACAGAGTTGTTCTCAAGCTACTGTTATTTTGGCTGTGTGCTTAGGGTCATTGTCTTGTTGGAAGGTGAACCTTCGGCCAAGTCTGAGGTCCAGAGCACTCTGGAAGAGGTTTTCATCCAGGATATCTCTGTACTTGGCCTCATTCATGTTTCCTTCAATGACAACCAGTGATCCTGTCCCTGCAGCTGAAAAACACCCCCATAGCATGATGCTGCCACCACCATGTTTCACTGTTGGGATTATATTGGGCAGGTGATGAGCAGTGCCTGGTTTTCTCCACACATACCTCTTAGAATTATCACCAAAAAGGTCTATCTTCATCTCATCAGACCAGAGAATCTTATTTCTCATAGTCTGGGAGTCCTTCATGTGGTTTTTAGCAAACTCTATGCGGCTTTCATAGGTCTTGCACTGAGGAGAAGCTTCCATCAGGCCACTCTGCCATAAAGGCCTGACTGGTGGACTGCTGCAGTGATAGTTGACTTTGTGGAACTTTCTCCCATCTCCCTACTGCATCTCTGGAGCTCAGCCACAGTGATCTTGGGGATCTTCTTTACCTCTCACCAAGGTTCTTCTCCCACGATTGCTCAGTTTGGCTGGACAGCCAGGTGTAGGAAGACTTCTGGTGGTCCCAAACTTCTTCCATTTAAGGATTATGGAGGCCACTGTGCTCTTAGGAACCTTGACGACTGCAGAACTTCTGTTGTAACCTTGGCCAGATCTGTGCCTTGCCACAATTCTGTCTCTGAGCTCCTTGGCCAGTTCCTTTGACCTCATGATTCTCATTTGCTCTGACATGCACTGGGAGCTGTGAAGTCTTATATAGACAGGTGTGCGCCGCTCCAAATCAAGTCCTATCAGTTTAATTACACACAGCTGGACTCCAAAGAAGGAGTAGAACCATCTCAAGGAGGATCACAAGGAAATGGACAGCATGTGACTTAGATATGAGAGTCTGAGCAAATGGTCTGAATACTTATGACCATGTGACATTTGTTTTTCTTTTTTAATAAGTTTACAAAAATTACTTCAGTTCTGTTTTTTTACAGTCAAGATGGGGTGCAGAGTGTACATCAATGAGAAAAAAAATTACCAATTGGCTGCAATGAAAAAAAGAGTGACAAATTAAAGGGGTCTGAATACTTTCCATATCCACTTTAATAGATAGATAATAGATAGATAGATGATAGAAAGTTACACATTTTACCAGGAGAATTCGATTAGCAAAGAAGTTATTCTTAGAGAACTACGGTAAATGACCTTTATTATATCTATTGTCTCTACAGATTCCAGAGAATAATAAATGTAATATGTAAAAAATTATGAAACTCCTAGCACCTCACTGCTCACCTCTCCTCCGGCCCTTCTGGTCTTCATCGCCACCTGTCCGTTCGTCACATCCTCAGATCGGCAGCGCTGAGTTGTCTGGGCCTCAGTGCTAGGCTGAGGTTTATGTGTTTGGTGGAATGGGGAGAGTTCTGCTTTTGCGCCTACAATGGTTGTGTCACATGCCTTGGTGTTGCCGACACCTTGCACAGAACTCTCCTGGGCTTAGCAACCATGAAAAGTTTGACCTAACGACTAAGGCACGGGAATTTAGCTCTGCCACCTGCGATCCGAAGATGTGATCGAGCAGGACAGGACTGATGGCGGTGAGGATCAGAGCGTTGCAGGGGTGAATATAGGGTGGGCTCTTTTTCAACATTTTGATGCTTCAGAAAAATGGTGACCAGCGGCGGCCATATTGCTGAATCAGCGCGGAAGTGAATTACCAAATATCTGCATTTTATTGAATGGAGATATTGTAGAATTCAATTCCACTCAAATTTATTGGCTCATCTCTACTAGAAAGACGTCTGATGCTTTGTTATACAGAATGACTACAAGAAGTTAATCCATCCCATGACAGATGCCAGTAGCACCACACAGCCCCCATTCATTATAATGGGGGGCACTTGACTTCCGTGTGGGTAGCACACTACGCCTTTACTTCCTGGTAAAAATAACAACATGTGCCGAATCGTCGTAACTGATCGCCTGACGCAAGTGTGACCCTGATGAGTACGGTGTCATTATACGAGTCTCTTATAATCGGCGGCTTGGAGCAGCGATCACCAGCAGGGATTTGTGGCATGAAGATTCTCAGTCTCTGGATTGTAGGCCGGGTGTCTCTTCATAAACTAGTTGCTATGGTTTAATAGATTTCTTATGATTGATAGACTTAACAAGATAAAGTCTTAAATATGATTTGAAATTAGATCACGGTTGCTAAGCGAAGCTATAATATTTTCAGGACGTTTAATTACTTGGAGCAAAATCACATTTCAGGAGAGAGCAGCCCGGATCCTGCCAAACCTGGAGATAATCACCACACACTGGGCAGGCGAGAGACGCTGCTATTGGAGTACAGGATAATGACCCCGACACTCGGGGTACAGGATAATGACCCCGACACTCGGGGTACAGGATAATGACCCCGACACTCGGGGTACAGGATAATGGCACTGACACTCGGGGTACAGGATAATGACCCCGACACTCGGGGTACAGGATAATGACGCTGACACTCGGGGTACAGGATAATGACGCTGACACTCGGGGTACAGGATAATGACACTGACACTCGGGGTACAGGATAATGACCCCGACACTCGGGGTACAGGATAATGACCCCGACACTCGGGGTACAGGATAATGACGCTGACACTCGGGGTACAGGATAATGACGCTGACACTCGGGGTACAGGATAATGACGCTGACACTCGGGGTACAGGATAATGACGCTGACACTCGGGGTACAGGATAATGACACTGACACTGAGGGTACAGGATAATGACCCCGACACTCGGGGTACAGGATAATGACGCTGACACTCGGGGTACAGGATAATGACCCCGACACTCGGGGTACAGGATAATGACACTGACACTTGGGGTACAGGATAATGACTCCGACACTCGGGGTACAGGATAATGACCCCGACACTCGGGGTACAGGATAATGACCCCGACACTCGGGGTACAGGATAATGACACTGACACTCGGGGTACAGGATAATGACACTGACACTCGGGGTACAGGATAATGACCCCGACACTCGGGGTACAGGATAATGACGCTGACACTCGGGGTACAGGATAATGACCCCGACACTCGGGGTACAGGATAATGACACTGACACTCGGAGTACAGGATAATGACACTCGGGGTACAGGATAATGACCCCGACACTCGGGGTACAGGATAATGGCACTGACACTCGGGGTACAGGATAATGACCCCGACACTCGGGGTACAGGATAATGACGCTGACACTCGGGGTACAGGATAATGACGCTGACACTCGGGGTACAGGATAATGACGCTGACACTCGGGGTACAGGATAATGACACTGACACTGAGGGTACAGGATAATGACCCCAACACTCGGGGTACAGGATAATGACTCCGACACTCGGGGTACAGGATAATGACGCTGACACTCGGGGTACAGTATAATGACCCCGACACTCGGGGTACAGGATAATGACGCTGACACTCGGGGTACAGGTTAATGATACTGACACTCGGGGTACAGGATAATGACCCCGACACTCGGGGTACAGGATAATGACGCTGACACTCGGGGTACAGGATAATGACGCTGACACTCGGGGTACAGGATAATGACGCTGACACTCGGGGTACAGGATAATGACCCCGACACTCGGGGTACAGGATAATGGCACTGACACTCGGGGTACAGGATAATGACCCCGACACTCGGGGTACAGGATAATGACTCCGACACTCGGGGTACAGGATAATGACGCTGACACTCGGGGTACAGGATAATGACACTGACACTTGGGGTACAGGATAATGACTCCGACACTCGGGGTACAGGATAATGACACTGACACTGGGGGTACAGGATAATGGCACTGACACTCGGGGTACAGGATAATGACGCTGACACTCGGGGTACAGGATAATGACACTGACACTTGGGGTACAGGATAATGACTCCGACACTCGGGGTACAGGATAATGACACTGACACTGGGGGTACAGGATAATGGCACTGACACTCGGGGTACAGGATAATGACCCCGACACTCGGGGTGCAGGATAATGACGCTGCCACTCAGAATACAGGATAATGACGCTGACACTCGGGGTACAGGATAATGACGCTGACACTCGGTGTGCAGGATAATGACACTGACACTTGGGGTACAATGACACTGACACTCGGGGTACAGGATAATGACGCTAACACTCGGGGTACAGGATAATGACACTGATACTCGGGGTGCAGGATAATGACCCCGACACTCGGGGTACAGGATAATGACCCCGACACTCGGGGTACAGGATAATGGCACTGACACTCGGGGTACAGGATAATGACCCCGACACTCGGGGTACAGGATAATGACGCTGACACTCGGGGTACAGGATAATGACGCTGACACTCGGGGTACAGGATAATGACGCTGACACTCGGGGTACAGGATAATGACACTGACACTGAGGGTACAGGATAATGACCCCGACACTCGGGGTACAGGATAATGACTCCGACACTCGGGGTACAGGATAATGACCCCGACACTCGGGGTACAGGATAATGACGCTGACACTTGGGGTACAGGATAATGACTCCGACACTTGGGGTACAGGATAATGACCCCGACACTCGGGGTACAGGATAATGACACTGACACTTGGGGTACAGGATAATGACTCCGACACTCGGGGTACAGGATAATGACCCCGACACTCGGGGTACAGGATAATGACGCTGACACTCGGGGTACAGGATAATGACGCTGACACTCGGGGTACAGGATAATGACGCTGACACTCGGGGTACAGGATAATGACCCCGACACTCGGGGTACAGGATAATGGCACTGACACTCGGGGTACAGGATAATGACACTCGGGGTACAGGATAATGACCCCGACACTCGGGGTACAGGATAATGGCACTGACACTCGGGGTACAGGATAATGACCCCGACACTCGGGGTACAGGATAATGACGCCGACACTCGGGGTACAGGATAATGACGCTGACACTCGGGGTACAGGATAATGACGCTGACACTCGGGGTACAGGATAATGACACTGACACTGAGGGTACAGGATAATGACCCCGACACTCGGGGTACAGGATAATGACGCTGACACTCGGGGTACAGGTTAATGATACTGACACTCGGGGTACAGGATAATGACCCCGACACTCGGGGTACAGGATAATGACGCTGACACTCGGGGTACAGGATAATGACGCTGACACTCGGGGTACAGGATAATGACGCTGACACTCGGGGTACAGGATAATGACCCCGACACTCGGGGTACAGGATAATGGCACTGACACTCGGGGTACAGGATAATGACCCCGACACTCGGGGTACAGGATAATGACTCCGACACTCGGGGTACAGGATAATGACGCTGACACTCGGGGTACAGGATAATGACACTGACACTTGGGGTACAGGATAATGACTCCGACACTCGGGGTACAGGATAATGACACTGACACTGGGGGTACAGGATAATGGCACTGACACTCGGGGTACAGGATAATGACGCTGACACTCGGGGTACAGGATAATGACACTGACACTTAGGGTACAGGATAATGACTCCGACACTCGGGGTACAGGATAATGACACTGACACTGGGGGTACAGGATAATGGCACTGACACTCGGGGTACAGGATAATGACCCCGACACTCGGGGTGCAGGATAATGACGCTGCCACTCAGAATACAGGATAATGACGCTGACACTCGGGGTACAGCATAATGACGCTGACACTCGGGGTACAGGATAATGACGCTGACACTCGGGGTGCAGGATAATGACGCTGACACTCGGGGTACAGGATAATGACGCTGACACTTGGGGTACAGGATAATGACACTGATACTCGGGGTGCAGGATAATGACCCCGACACTCGGGGTACAGGATAATGACACTGACACTCGGGGTGCAGGACAATGACGCTGACACTCGGGGTACAGGATAATGGCACTGACACTCGGGGTACAGGATGATGACACTGACACTCGGGGTACAGGATGATGACGCTGACACTCGGGGTACAGGATAATGACGCTGACACTCGGGGTACAGGATAATGACACTGACACTGGGGGTACAGGATAATGACACTGACACTCGGGGTACAGGATAATGACACTGACACTCGGGGTACAGGATAATGACGCTGACACTCGGGGTACAGGATAATGACACTGACACTGGGGGTACAGGATAATGACACTGACACTCGGGGTACAGGATAATGACACTGACTCGGGGTACAGGATAATGACGCTGACACTCGGGGTACAGGATAATGACGCTGACACTCGGGGTACAGGATAATGACGCTGACACTCGGGGTACAGGATAATGACGCTGACACTCGGGGTACAGGATAATGACGCTGACACTCGGGGTACAGGATAATGACACTGACACTTGGGGTACAGGATAATGACTCCGACACTCGGGGTACAGGATAATGACCCCGACACTCGGGGTACAGGATAATGACCCCGACACTCGGGGTACAGGATAATGACACTGACACTCGGGGTACAGGATAATGACACTGACACTCGGGGTACAGGATAATGACCCCGACACTCGGGGTACAGGATAATGACGCTGACACTCGGGGTACAGGATAATGACCCCGACACTCGGGGTACAGGATAATGACACTGACACTCGGAGTACAGGATAATGACACTCGGGGTACAGGATAATGACCCCGACACTCGGGGTACAGGATAATGGCACTGACACTCGGGGTACAGGATAATGACCCCGACACTCGGGGTACAGGATAATGACGCTGACACTCGGGGTACAGGATAATGACGCTGACACTCGGGGTACAGGATAATGACGCTGACACTCGGGGTACAGGATAATGACACTGACACTGAGGGTACAGGATAATGACCCCGACACTCGGGGTACAGGATAATGACTCCGACACTCGGGGTACAGGATAATGACGCTGACACTCGGGGTACAGGATAATGACCCCGACACTCGGGGTACAGGATAATGACGCTGACACTCGGGGTACAGGTTAATGATACTGACACTCGGGGTACAGGATAATGACCCCGACACTCGGGGTACAGGATAATGACGCTGACACTCGGGGTACAGGATAATGACGCTGACACTCGGGGTACAGGATAATGACGCTGACACTCGGGGTACAGGATAATGACCCCGACACTCGGGGTACAGGATAATGGCACTGACACTCGGGGTACAGGATAATGACCCCGACACTCGGGGTACAGGATAATGACTCCGACACTCGGGGTACAGGATAATGACGCTGACACTCGGGGTACAGGATAATGACACTGACACTTGGGGTACAGGATAATGACTCCGACACTCGGGGTACAGGATAATGACACTGACACTGGGGGTACAGGATAATGGCACTGACACTCGGGGTACAGGATAATGACGCTGACACTCGGGGTACAGGATAATGACACTGACACTTGGGGTACAGGATAATGACTCCGACACTCGGGGTACAGGATAATGACACTGACACTGGGGGTACAGGATAATGGCACTGACACTCGGGGTACAGGATAATGACCCCGACACTCGGGGTGCAGGATAATGACGCTGCCACTCAGAATACAGGATAATGACGCTAACACTCGGGGTACAGGATAATGATGCTGACACTCGGTGTGCAGGATAATGACACTGACACTTGGGGTACAATGACACTGACACTCGGGGTACAGGATAATGACGCTAACACTCGGGGTACACGATAATGACACTGATACTCGGGGTGCAGGATAATGACCCCGACACTCGGGGTACAGGATAATGACCCCGACACTCGGGGTACAGGATAATGGCACTGACACTCGGGGTACAGGATAATGACCCCGACACTCGGGGTACAGGATAATGACGATGACACTCGGGGTACAGGATAATGACGCTGACACTCGGGGTACAGGATAATGACACTGACACTGAGGGTACAGGATAATGACCCCGACACTCGGGGTACAGGATAATGACTCCGACACTCGGGGTACAGGATAATGACCCCGACACTCGGGGTACAGGATAATGACGCTGACACTTGGGGTACAGGATAATGACTCCGACACTCGGGGTACAGGATAATGACCCCGACACTCGGGGTACAGGATAATGACACTGACACTTGGGGTACAGGATAATGACTCCGACACTCGGGGTACAGGATAATGACCCCGACACTCGGGGTACAGGATAATGACGCTGACACTCGGGGTACAGGATAATGACGCTGACACTCGGGGTACAGGATAATGACGCTGACACTCGGGGTACAGGATAATGACCCCGACACTCGGGGTACAGGATAATGGCACTGACACTCGGGGTACAGGATAATGACACTCAGGGTACAGGATAATGACCCCGACACTCGGGGTACAGGATAATGGCACTGACACTCGGGGTACAGGATAATGACGCTGACACTCGGGGTACAGGATAATGACACTGACACTGAGGGTACAGGATAATGACCCCGACACTCGGGGTACAGGATAATGACGCTGACACTCGGGGTACAGGTTAATGATACTGACACTCGGGGTACAGGATAATGACACCGACACTCGGGGTACAGGATAATGACGCTGACACTCGGGGTACAGGATAATGACGCTGACACTCGGGGTACAGGATAATGACGCTGACACTCGGGGTACAGGATAATGACCCCGACACTCGGGGTACAGGATAATGGCACTGACACTCGGGGTACAGGATAATGACCCCGACACTCGGGGTACAGGATAATGACTCCGACACTCGGGGTACAGGATAATGACGCTGACACTCGGGGTACAGGATAATGACACTGACACTTGGGGTACAGGATAATGACTCCGACACTCGGGGTACAGGATAATGACACTGACACTGGGGGTACAGGATAATGGCACTGACACTCGGGGTACAGGATAATGACGCTGACACTCGGGGTACAGGATAATGACACTGACACTTAGGGTACAGGATAATGACTCCGACACTCGGGGTACAGGATAATGACACTGACACTGGGGGTACAGGATAATGGCACTGACACTCGGGGTACAGGATAATGACCCCGACACTCGGGGTGCAGGATAATGACGCTGCCACTCAGAATACAGGATAATGACGCTGACACTCGGGGTACAGCATAATGACGCTGACACTCGGGGTACAGGATAATGACGCTGACACTCGGGGTGCAGGATAATGACGCTGACACTCGGGGTACAGGATAATGACGCTGACACTTGGGGTACAGGATAATGACACTGATACTCGGGGTGCAGGATAATGACCCCGACACTCGGGGTACAGGATAATGACACTGACACTCGGGGTGCAGGACAATGACGCTGACACTCGGGGTACAGGATAATGGCACTGACACTCGGGGTACAGGATGATGACACTGACACTCGGGGTACAGGATGATGACGCTGACACTCGGGGTACAGGATAATGACGCTGACACTCGGGGTACAGGATAATGACACTGACACTGGGGGTACAGGATAATGACACTGACACTCGGGGTACAGGATAATGACACTGACACTCGGGGTACAGGATAATGACGCTGACACTCGGGGTACAGGATAATGACACTGACACTGGGGGTACAGGATAATGACACTGACACTCGGGGTACAGGATAATGACACTGACTCGGGGTACAGGATAATGACGCTGACACTCGGGGTACAGGATAATGACGCTGACACTCGGGGTACAGGATAATGACGCTGACACTCGGGGTACAGGATAATGACGCTGACACTCGGGGTACAGGATAATGACACTCGGGGTACAGGATAATGACACTGACACTCGGGGTACAGGATAATGACGCTGACACTCGGGGTACAGGATAATGACACTGACACTCGGGGTACAGGATAATGACACTGACACTCGGGGTACAGGATAATGACACTGACACTCGGGGTACAGGATAATGACACTGACACTCGGGGTACAGGATAATGACGCTGACACTCGGGGTACAGGATAATGACACTGACACTCGGGGTACAGGATAATGACGCTGACACTCGGGGTACAGGATAATGGCGCTGACACTCGGGGTACAGGATAATGACGCTGACACTCGGGGTACAGGATAATGACACTAACGCTGACATCTGCCTCTGATCATACGCATGTTGGTGTTTTCTAGCGCAGGACGGATGCTCCTCTTGAGCTCGGCAGCTCTGGATTTCATATTCAAACTCCAGGGATCCGGATTTACATAGCGCGCGAGCGTCCGTCTGGACAATTCAAATTAGTTTCCATCGCTGAGGTATTTTTTTCCATTCCTTGTTAAAGGATTTATCCAAATTGACCTCAGTCCTGAGAGCAGGAAAAACTCAGCAGCCGCGAGATTTATGTCAAAGAAAACAAGAGCAGCCGAATTGTGCGAAAATGCGGGGATCACCCCTGGAATAAAGAGCACCCCTGTAGTTAATGTAAATCCTCGCATCTTCTCTATGAATTTTCAGGCATTTTGTTTTAAGTAATGAAAGGGCTTCCCCAGCTTTCTGTCACTCCTGAATGGCAGCGTTGTCTAATATTCAGATATATGGGATCTATGGAGTGTGTCGTGGGACCAAAAAAAACTGGTTGGAGACAGAACCCCTCCGTGAAAGCCATAGCCACCAACATTCACATTGGTTTTTTAGGGATCCCAAGAAATCAGCCATTTTGACAAATAAATAATTGCATTATTTAACAGTTTACAAGATTTTTCTTCCATAAAATCTTGTTTTACATTATATCAGTATTTTTAGGGGAATGAACAGCAGACATAGAACCAAATATTAACCACATCAATGGGGGCAGATTGATAACAACACTCTAAAATAAAGACTGGCTTTGTTGCCCGTAGCAACCAATCACAGCACAGCTTTCATTTTTTAAGAGCAGACTACAAAATGAAAGCTGTGCTGTGATTGGTTGCTATGGGCAACATAGACCATTTTTCTTTCAGTTTCATAAACCTGCATCAGATCCCCCAGGCCGAAAAAAAAAAAATTGAATTGACTCCTTTGAAGGGAGAAAAGCAAGGGACCAAAAACTTACGTGTACGATTATGTTACTATGTAAGTCATAGCCCGCCATTTTTCATGTTATTATCGCTGGCGCCCCCTTCTGGTGGTGTGGATTCTGCAGTTTGTTATCTTTTTTTTTATTTTTTAAGCAGAATGAACCAGTTTTTGTTTTTTTCTTTCATGTTTCTATTGCGGGGATATTTCTGGCGGAGTCCGGAAGGTCTTCATTGCCGGAGATAATGTTGTTTGATCATTATTATTATTTAAAGTTCTGAAGTGAACACAGGAAGCTGACGCCACGAGGATGTCAGCACTGTCGTATGGGGAGGATGAAAAGGAGGAAATTCAAAGTTATTAAAAATCAAACTTCAAACAGAAAGGTGTCGCCCTCCCCTGTGTCTATAGCGCTGGCATCTTGGCCCCGTGGCATTGGATCTGTTTAGAGGCTGAGGTAGATCGGCTCACTCAGCTGTACACGGAGGTAGACACCGAAACACTGTCTCTTTAAGTCCGTCACTGGTTTATTAGGTGTATGCAGCATAAACCATGGTGAATTAAAAATAAACAAGGCCCTTTGGGCAAAACAGGAAAACGAAATAAAATGGTATTTCACAGTCTGCGGGGATCTGCCCGCTCAGGGTTAGCAAAAACACATGGTTCAGTTTAGCACCAACACCAACCAGCACCTTCATGGAGTTAGCCTCTCCAGACACACTGACTGAACACTGAATACCCTAGAAGGCCGACTATTATGTCCCCAGACCTCACCCTGGGGTGGAGATAAGCTGGAAAACCTGCCACCCGCTCTATGGTTGTCCACAAAAACCCTGCCCTTAAAATGACCGATTAACCCCTCTCAACACATAGTGTGCTGGAGAAAACTTCTGGGTTTCAAATCACTGAAGCTAATGGCCTCAGTGAAACGTATCTCCCCTCCAGCACTTTGCCAGTGACTTCGTCACAAGGCCTAAATGGTCAAGATCAGAGTCACACTCACATTGTAGAATTATTTTTTTCTTTGAACCCGGTTACATCTCCACTATAGCAACCACAGCCACAACATTGCAGCTGCAGCCCAAATATAGCAGCCACATTTCCACCATAGCAGTCATATCCCCAACATTGTAGTCTCAGTCCCAGCATTGCAGAAATATCTTCTTTCCAATCCCAACAGCAGTTCCAGTTACAGCACAAAAGCGCCACACACTGCTGCAGCATGTGCAGCTGACCCAATGCGTTTGTTATTGCCTGTAACCCTGTGCACACTGCAATCTGCTTTTTTCATATGCAGTCTGAATGATGAAGGTCATTGTATGACCGAAACATCTTCTTTATTTTTGGATTGCCTGCACACAATAAAATTATTTTCTCTCTACCTGTCCTCCATGTGTAGTGAGGGGTCTGTCACTCTCTACCTGTCCTCCATGTGTAGTGCGGGGTATGTCACTCTCTACCTGTCCTCCATGTGTAGTGCGGGGTCTGTCACTCTCTACCTGTCCTCCATGTGTAGTGCGGGGTCTGTCACTCTCTACCTGTCCTCCAGGTGTAGTGCGGGGTCTGTCACTCTCTACCTGTCCTCCATGTGTAGTGCGGGGTCTGTCACTCTCTACCTGTCCTCCAGGTGTAGTGCGGGGTCTGTCACTCTCTACCTGTCCTCCATGTGTAGTGTGGAGGCTGTCACTCTCTACCTGCCCTCCATGTGTAGTGTGGGGTCTGTCACTCTCTACCTGTCCTCCATGTGTAGTGTGGGGTCTGTCACTCATTACCTGTCCTCCATGTGTAGTGCGGGGTCTGTCACTCTCTACCTGCCCTCCATGTGTAGTGAGGGGTCTGTCACTCTCTACCTGTCCTCCATGTGTAGTGTGAGGTCTGTCACTCTCTACCTGCCCTCCATGTGTAGTGCGGGGTCTGTCACTCTCTACCTGTCCTCCAGGTGTAGTGCAGGGTCTGTCACTCTCTATCTGTCCTCCATGTGTAGTGTGGAGTCTGTCAGTCTCTACCTGTCCTCCATGTGTATTGTGGAGTCTGTCACTCTCCTCCATGTATAGTGCGGGGTCTGTCACTCTCTACCGGTCCTTCATGTGTAGTGCGGGGTCTGTCACTCTCTACCTGTCCTCCAGGTGTAGTGCGGGGTCTGTCACTCTCTATCTGTCCTCCATGTGTAGTGTGGAGTCTGTCAGTCTCTACCTGTCCTCCATGTGTATTGTGGAGTCTGTCACTCTCCTCCATGTATAGTGCGGGGTCTGTCACTCTCTACCGGTCCTTCATGTGTAGTGCGGGGTCTGTCACTCTCTACCTGTCCTCCAGGTGTAGTGCGGGGTCTGTCACTCTCTACCTGTCCTCCATGTGTATTGTGGAGTCTGTCACTCTCCTCCATGTATAGTGCGGGGTCTGTCACTCTCTACCGGTCCTTCATGTGTAGTGCGGGGTCTGTCACTCGCTACCTGTCCTCCATGTGTAGTGTGGGGTCTGTCACTCGCTACCTGTCCTCCATGTGTAGTGTGGGGTCTGTCACTCTCTACCTGTCCTCCATGTGTAGTGTGGAATCTGTCACTCTCTACCTGTCCTCCATGTGTAGTGAGGGGTCTGTCACTCTCTACCTGTCCTCCATGTGTAGTGTGGGGTCTGTCACTCTCTACCTGTCCTCCATGTGTAGTGTGGGGTCTGTCACTCTCTACCTGTCCTCCATGTGTAGTGTGGAATCTGTCACTCTCTACCTGTCCTCCATGTATAGTGTGGGGTCTGTCACTCTCTACCTGTCCTCCATGTGTAGTGCGGGGTCTGTCACTCTCTACCTGTCCTCCATGTATAGTGTGGAGTCTGTCACTCTCTACCTGTCCTCCATGTGTAGTGTGGAATCTGTCACTCTCTACCTGTCCTCCATGTGTAGTGTGGAGTCTGTCACTCTCTACCTGTCCTCCATGTGTATTGCGGGGTCTGTCACTCTCTACCTGTCCTCCATGTGTAGTGCGGGGTCTGTCACTCTCTACCTGTCCTCCATGTGTAGTGTGGGGTCTGTCACTCTCTACCTGTCCTCCATGTGTAGTGTGGGGTCTGTCACTCTCTACCTGTCCTCCATGTGTAGTGTGGAGTCTGTCACTCTCTACCTGTCCTCCATGTGTAGTGAGGGGTCTGTCACTCTCTACCTGTCCTCCATGTGTAGTGTGGAGTCTGTCACTCTCTACCTGTCCTCCATGTGTAGTGAGGGGTCTGTCACTCTCTACCTGTCCTCCATGTGTAGTGAGGGGTCTGTCACTCTCTACCTGTTCTCCATGTGTAGTGTTGGGTCTGTCACTCTCTACCTGTTCTCCATGTGTAGTGTGGGGTCTGTCATTCTCTACCTGTCCTCCATGTGTAGTGCGGGGTCTGCCACTCTCTGCCTGTCCTCCATGTATAGTGCGGGGTCTGTCACTCTCTACCTGTCCTCCATGTTTAGTGTGGGTTCTGTCACTCTCTACCTGTCCTCCATGTGTAGTGTGGAGTCTGTCACTCTCTACCTGTCCTCCATGTGTAGTGTGGGGTCTGTCACTCTCTACCTGTCCTCCTTGTGTAGTGAGGGTTCTGTCACTCTCTACCTGTCCTCCATGTGTAGTGCGGGGTCTGTCACTCTCTACCTGTCCTCCATGTGTAGTGCGGGGTCTGTCACTCTCTACCTGTCGTCCATGTGTAGTGCAGGGTCTATCACTCTCTACCTGTCCTCCATGTGTAGTGCGGGGTCTGTCACTCTCTACCTGTCCTCCATGTGTATTGCGGGGTCTGTCACTCTCTACCTGTCCTCCAGGTGTAGTGCGGGGTCTGTCACTCTCTACCTGTCCTCCATGTGTAGTGCGGGGTCTGTCACTCTCTACCTGTCCTCCAAGTGTAGTGCGGGGTCTGTCACTCTCTACCTGTCCTCCATGTGTAGTGCGGGGTCTGTCACTCTCTACCTGTCCTCCATGTGTAGTGCGGGGTCTATCACTCTCTACCGGTCCTCCATGTGTAGTGCGGGGTCTGTCACTCTCTACCTGTCCTCCATGTGTAGTGCGGGGTCTGTCACTCTCTACCTGTCCTCCATGTGTAGTGCGGGGTCTGTCACTCTCTACCTGTCCTCCATGTGTAGTGTGGGGTCTGTCACTCTCTACCTGTCCTCCATGTGTAGTGTGGGGTCTGTCACTCCCTACCTGTCCTCCATGTGTAGTGTGGGGTCTGTCACTCTCTACCTGTCCTCCATGTGTAGTGCGGGGTCTATCACACTACCTATATTACTGTATGGGGGGGGGGCAGAATGTGGGATATTATATTATTACTGTATATGGAACAATATTATTGTATGGGGACACAATGTGGATAATTATTACTGAATCGAGGACAATATTACTGTATGGGGGCCAGAGTGCATGATGTTACTACTGTATGGGAGACAATATTACTGTATGGGGGCCAGAATATGGGATATTATTACTGTATGGGGGAAAATATTACTGTATAGGGGCCAGAATGGGGATATTATTACTGTCTGGCGGCCAGAATGTGTGATATTATTACTGTATGGGGTGATAATCTTACTACATGGAGGCCAGAATCAGGGCTGTGGAGTCGGTAAGCCAAACCTCAAACTCAGACTCCTCAATTTCCATGACACTGACTCCGACTCCACCAAAATGGGCTCCAACTCCACGACTCCAACTCCACAGCCCTGGCCAGAATGGGGATACTATTACTCCACAATTTGAAGCATTAATAATATTCCCCGTTATGGCCAATATATTATTAGTCATTAATTTATGACCCTTAATTTAAGATGTTCCACCTCTACTGAGGCACAAAAGGTGGACACTATTGCTGTATGGGGCAGAAAATATGTAAGTTAATACTTCATTGACACGACTAGGGAGTGGAAATTATTGCTGCATTTAAGCTCAAAGATGACATTACTAGTGCATGGGGGCACAAATAGGAACTTTACTATTTTACGGGGTCACAAAAGGGACATATGCATTAACATTGTATGGGGGCTACAGAGAGGGACATTCATTCCTGGTGTGATGCGGTCACAATGGGAGACATCAATATTGTAATATATTTTATTTTGGGGGATACTGTTGTAGTGCAGGGCACCAGGTCAGCACTATTGCAGTTTTCTTCTTCATCTGGCGCAGTGGAGAAAAATATTTGGAGGGTGCTATAGAAGTGATCAGCCATAAATGTGAGTGTGTTACTCTCTGCAGAGACAAATCGTGGCTCATAGCAGTCTGTGCCGCATAGGAGATGTCCCTGGTGACTTACCTGTAGACTTACACTATACACTGTATACAGAGCTCCTGTGCATAGGGTCACTGGCGGTAATATTAGTGTGAGTACTGTGGTTTTTTCATACTAACCAGTATGGTGACATTATTATTTGGTCACTATGTGGTGGTAATATAAGGTCTGGTCATGGTGTGGCGGTATTATTTATCCCTTGTATGTGGTATTATTGGTATATTGGTCTTGATGTAGTGGACTTTGTTAACTAACAGGATGATGGTTATAGTCAGACACTATGCGGTGATAATATATGGCCATGGTGTGGAGGTATTTAGCCCCTATGTGTGGTTTATTTTTGGTATATTAGCTTTGATATACTGGACTTTGTTCAGTAACGATACAGAAATAATTGTTATTCAATTACTTTATGACTATTATTTAGAAGCATTACTTTGAATAAGTCTTATTGCCATGTGTTTCTGTGAGACGTATGAATTTTATTGGTTTTTTTTTGTTAGAGGGGGGGGGGGGGGGACACAACATATATTTCTTTATAGGATCTATAATGCTACAGGGTCTGTACATCTGGCACACACACTGTTGGAGGATGGGAGCCCAGGTGCAAATTTTACCCTGGGGACCATCGGACTCTGGTTACTTCTCTGTCTGCACATATGCGCCATCTAGTGGTAAAATGTTAAAATTACATTTTTATTTTTAGAATTGAGAGTCCTCAGTGGTTGAAACCTTTTAATGGCTAACTGAAAGGATGGTAACAAATTGCAAGCTTTCGAGACTACATACGTCTCTTCATCAGGCAAAGACTAAAACAAATTCTGAAGAATCACATATTTATGCATAACATAGTATAGAAAAAAAAAACATAGGGGAAAAAAACCATGGATAAGCCAGGTGACATGAAGCAGAATTACCATGGGTGATAAACAGTTACGTCCATAAATATTGGGCCAATTCTTAGATAAGGATTGATTTATTGTCCTGTGATTAGGGTCTCTGTTGTGATGACCCCACATGGTCTGATGGGCAAGTTCCTTAGTTGATGTAAAAAGACATAAATCCGTGTGACACATTCATTCCTTCAGTGAGAGTGTCAAAGGTCGTCATCAGTTTATATTCCCAGACTCTTCTGTCTCTCTGCGATTTGGAGTTACCTTTTAGTACAAGTAATTTCATGTCCATAATGTTATGATTCGGGAGACAGAAATGTATTGCCACAGGTAGATCCATTCTTTTTTCTCTTATTGTATGGCGGTGAGAGTTCATCCTTGTCCTCAGTTTCTGCCCTGTCTCCCCCACATACAGACCCCCAGTTGGACATTTAGTACAAATAATTAGGTACACCACATTAGAAGTGACGCAGCTGAAAGTACCTGGGATCTTGTAGTCCTGATGTGAGTTGGGGATCTTTAACTTGTCCATGGTCATTATAAATGGACAGGTTTTACATTTTTTCTGGTTGCAAGGAAAGGTTCCTGCAGCCTTTGGAGAGGACAGGGAGCTCTTGACAAAAATGAGAATCTAATTCCCAAAGGACTCTGGATTACAAACCCAATTCTTCATACCTACAATACCCATTATGCACAAAACCAGTGTCACAGGACTTCTGAGAGATTAAGGAATCATCTTTTGCATGTCTGCTACAGCATAAAGAGTAAAGTCCAAGGGCAATTTGAAACCCTGAGGAAAACACTTACAGAAGACACAGAGCAAAAATTACAACAATACTACAACAAACTACGGACCCATCTAATTCATAACAAGGAAAAGAAACTGCACAGATTGCGCCTCAATTCAGGACTCTATGCAAACAGATACAAAACAAGGCCAAAACCTGACAACTTGGACAACCACTCCATTCCAGGCACAAATAACTGTGTGATTAATCTCTCAGATTATAAACCCAACAAAGTGGAGCTGGCCGTGCTTTCCAGAGGACTCTCATTTTGTCCTACTAAGGTCCTGGATAAAACTGAACTCTGCAGTGATATGGAACATTTTTTCTGAGGGAATATTTCAATGATACAGAAGATTCAGAACCCACCTGGACTGAAGGAAAAGGGATCCTAACAACAAAGAAGAGGTCAGACTGGTCACCTCCATCGGGACGCAACCCTCATTTGGATAACTATATAGACTCCTTCAAACATTTGATAAAATCCACCATCATAGATACTAACAGGAGACAAGCATCCAACGTCAGTGCCCAGGAGAGAAAGGCCATACAGTCTCCGAAAACCAACAAAGAAATCATCATCAAACCCGCTGACAAGGGAGGTGCAATAGTCATGAACACATCAGACTATATGAAGGAAGCAAACAGACAACTTATGGACACACGCTACTACAAAAAACTGGAGTCGGATCCTACACAGGATTATTACAAGGAACTAAACAAGTTGATATCTTGTCTGCCCAACGAATCCATGAGCCAATGACCTGATACCAGAAAGTCCAAGAACAGGGACATTCTACATGCTTCCCAAAATCCACAAATCTGGAAACCCAGGAAGACCAATTACCTCATGTGTGGACACCCTTACTGAGCAGGTATCTGGATGGGTAGAGGGTATTCTTAAACCTCTGGTAAAAGATACACCCAGCTTCATTCAGGACACAACTGACCTACTGAATAAACTATCAGCAATAGGTCCTCTACCAGAAGGAACCATCCTGGCCACCATGGATGTGGAATCTTTGTACTCCAAAATCCCACACCAGGATGGATTAAATGCCTGCAAATTCTTCCTGGAAAACACAGGGATTGATGCAAATTCTGTGGTGAAACTTATAAAATTCATCCTCACCCACAATTACTTTGAGTTTGACAAGAAGATCTATCTACAGGAGACTGGCACAGCGATGGGAAGTAAAATGGCCCCACAGTATGCAAATCTTTTCATGGCCAAGCTTGAAAGTGACTTTTTGTCCTCATGCCCCATCAGGCCTCTGGCGTACTACCGCTACATTGATGACATTTTAATCATATGGACGGAGTCTGAGCCGCAGATAAAGACGTTCCATGAACAGTTTAATCAATTTCATCCGACCATCATCATGACACTCCACTACTACTGCACTGAAATTAACTTTTTGGACACCATCATTAAGCTGCCGAACAATAAAATAGAGACATCCCTGTATCAGAAGCCAATCGACCGTCCAACATACCTTAAATGGGACAGTTTCCACCCACACATAAAAAAACTCTATTGTCTACAGCCAAGCCATCAGATACAATCGTATATGTTCCAACCCTGTGAATAGGGATGAAAACCTTGGTCGCCTCAGAAAGACCTTTCTGAATCAGGGCGACCATCCAAGAACAATTGAAAACCAGATCACAAGAACCACCAGAATATCAAGGAATCACCTGCTACATTACAAAGCTAAAGAAGATAATAACCGGGTGCCTCTAGTAGTCACCTACAATCCAAATCTGGAGGTGCTAAGGGGAGCTGCACGGAATTTACAACCTTTACTGCAAAAAGATGACCGCTTACAATCCATTTCTCCAGACCCCCCACTACTGTGTTTTACGCAGCCCCCAAATCTAAGAAGCATCATTGTCAATAGCTCCCTGTCCTCTCCCACAGCTACAGGTACCTTTCCTTGCAACCAGAAAAAATGTAAAACCCGTCCATTTATAATGACCACAGACAAGATAAAGATCCCCAACTCACATCAGGACTACAATATCCCAGGTACATTCAGCTGCGTCACTTTTAATGTGGTGTACCTAATTATGTGTACTAAATGTCCAACTGGGGGTCTGTATGTGGGGGAGACAGGGTAAAAGCTTAGAACAAGTATGAATTCTCACCGCCATACAATAAGAGAAAAAAGAATGGATCTACCTGTGGCAATACATTTCTGTCTCCCGAATCATAACATTAAGGACAACATCTGCAAAGAGTTTGTATGTTCTCTCCGTGTTTGCGTGGGTTTCCTCCGGGCACTCTGGTTTCCTCCCACATTCCAAAGACATTTTGATAGGGATTCTAGATTGTGAGCCCCATCGGGGACAGTAATGATAATGTGTGCAAAACTGTAAAGCGCTGCGGAATATGTTAGCGCTATATAAAAATAAAGATTATTATTATTATTATTATTATGGACATGAAATTACTTGTACTAAAAGGTAGCTTCAAGTCTCAGAGAGACAGAAGAGTCTGGGAATATAAACTGATGACGACCTTTGACACTCTAACTGCAGGAATGAATGTGTCGCACGGATTTATGTCTTTTTACATCAACTAAGGAACTTGCCCCTCAGACTATGTGGGGTGATCACAACAGAGACCCTAATCACAGGACAATAAAACAATCCTTATCTAAGAATTGGCCCAATATTTATGGACGTAACTGTTTATCACCCATGGTAATTCTGCTTCATGTCACCTGGCTTATCCATGGTTTTTTTCCCCTCCTTTTTTTTATTTTTTATTTTTATTTTTTCTATAATATGTTGTGCATAAATATGTGATTCTTCAGAATTTGTTTTAGTCTTTGCCTGATGAAGAGACGTATGTAGTCTCGAAAGCTGCAATTTGTTACCATCTTTTCAGTTAGCCATTAAAAAGGTATCAACCACTGAGGACTCTCAATTCTAAATATTTTTCTATCTACTGGCTAACACGGTACCAAGATATATTTCTTTCCTGTATTTTTATTTTTTACATTTGACCTAACGCAAACGTCTTAACACAAAATCCTGTGCAGATTAATTCAATAATGTATCTATATAGCGGTTGCAACTTCATTTGTCAGAGACAGAGCTCCAAATCCTCCGCTTCCCCTCACACAGCGGTACAGTTACAAGATAAAACACTACCTGCGGTCACCACTAGGTGGAGCTCAGCGCACACTGATATGAACAGCTTCTGTTTATATTTTATATTGTTAAAGGGGTTGGCCATTACTTTTTTTAGTGATGGTCTATTCTCAAGATATAATGCATATCTGTGCCCCCATAAAGTAGTAATGTCCCCTGTTGTGTTTCAATGCTGTAGTCATGTACCTCTCTGTGCACCCATACAGTAGTTGTATTCCCCTCTGTGCCCCCTTATAGCAGTAATGTCCCCTTTTCTGCCTCTCTACAGTTGTGATGTTCTGCCCTCTGTGGACACATAATGCAGTAATGCCCCTATAAAGTAGTAATAATTCCCCTTTGTGCCGCTATATTGTATTAATATCCTCCATTGTTCCTCCATACAGCAGAAAACCCTACTTTGTGTCCCTGTTCAGTATTAATGCCTTTTTGTCCCCCTCACACAGTAGCAATGTCCCTGTTTGTGCCTCCATGCAGTAGTAATACTCCCTTCTGTGGCCCTATACATTAGTAATGTTTTCATCTGTGAGCTCATGGAGTAGTAATGTCCCCCTCTATACCTCCATACAGTAGTAATGTCCCCCTCTGTACCTCCATACAGTAGTAATGTCCCCCTCTGTGCTATCATACAGTAGTAATGTCCCCCTCTGTGCTATCATACAGTAATAATGTCCCCCTCTGTGCTATCATACAGTAATAATGCCCCCCTCTGTGCTATCACACAGTAGTAATGCCCCCTTCTGTGCCTCCATACAGTAATAATGTCCCCTTCTGTGCCTCCATACAGTAGTAATGTCCCCCTCTGTGCTATCATACAGTAGTAATGTACCCATCTGTACCCCCATACAGTAGTAATGTCCCCCTCTGTGCTATCACACAGTAGTAATGTCCCCCTCTGTGCTATCATACAGTAGTAATGTCCCCCTCTATACCTCCATACAGTAGTAATGTCCCCCTCTGTGCCTCCATACAGTAGTAATGTCCCCCTCTGTGTTATCACACAGTAGTAATGTCCCCCTCTGTGTTATCATACAGTAGTAATGTCCCCCTCTATACCTCCATACAGTAGTAATGTCCCCCTCTGTGCCTCCATACAGTAGTAATGTCCCCCTCTGTACCCCATACAGTAGTAATGTCCCCCTCTGTGCTATCATACAGTAGTAATATCCCCCTCTGTGCTATCATACAGTAGTAATGCCCCCTTCTGTACCTCCATACAGTAGTAATGTCCCCCTCTGTGCTATCATACAGTAGTAATGTCCCCCTCTGTACCCCATACAGTAGTAATGTCCCCCTCTGTGCTATCATACAGTAGTAATGTCCCCCTCTGTACCCCATACAGTAGTAATGTCCCCCTCTGTGCTATCATACAGTAATAATGCCCCCTTCTGTACCTCCATACAGTAGTAATATCCCCCTCTGTGCCTCCATACAGTAGTAATGTCCCCCTCTGTTCCTCCATACAGTAGTAATGCCCCCTTCTGTGCTATCATACAGTAGTAATGTCCCCCTCTGTGATATCATACAGTAGTAATATCCCCCTCTGTGCTATTATACAGTAGTAATATCCCCCTCTGTACCTCCATACAGTAGTAGTGCCCCCCTCTGTGCTCCCATACAGTAGTAATGTCCCCTTCTGTGCTATCATACAGTAGTTTTGTCCCCCTCTGTGCTATCATACAGTAGTAATGTCCCCTCTGTACCCCATACAGTTGTAGTGTTCCCCCTGTGCTATCATACAGTAGTAATGTCCCCCTTTGTACCTCCATACAGTAGTAGTGTCCCCCTCTGTGCTATCATACAGTAGTAATGTCCCCCTTTGTACCTCCATACAGTTGTAGTGTACCCCCCTGTGCTATCATACAGTAGTAATGTCCCCTCTGTACCCCATACAGTTGTAGTGTTCCCCCCTGTGCTATCATACAGTAGTAATGTCCCCCTTTGTACCTCCATACAGTAGTAGTGTTCCCCTCTGTGCTATCATACAGTAGTAATGTCCCCCTCTGTTCCTCCATACAGTAGTAATGCCCCCTTCTGTGCTATCATACAGTAGTAATGTCCCCCTCTGTGATATCATACAGTAGTAATGTCCCCCTCTGTGCTATTATACAGTAGTAATGTCCCCCTCTGTACCTCCATACAGTAGTAGTGTCCCCCTCTGTGCTCCCATACAGTAGTAATGTCCCCTTTTGTGCCTCCGTACAGTAGTAATGTTCCCCTCTGTGCTATCATACAGTAGTTTTGTCCCCCTCTGTGCTATCATACAGTAGTTTTGTCCCCCTCTGTGCTATCATACAGTAGTAATGTCCCCTCTGTACCCCATACAGTTGTAGTGTTCCCCCCCTGTGCTATCATACAGTAGTAATGTCCCCCTTTGTACCTCCATACAGTAGTAGTGTCCCCCTCTGTGCTATCATACAGTAGTAATGTCCCCTTCTGTACCTCCATACAGTTGTAGTGTTCCCCCCTGTGCTATCATACAGTAGTAATGTCCCCTCTGTACCCCATACAGTTGTAGTGTTCCCCCCTGTGCTATCATACAGTAGTAGTGTCCCCCTTTGTACCTCCATACAGTTGTAGTGTACCCCCCCGTGCTATCATATAGTAGTAATGCCCCCTTCTGTACCTCCATATAGTAGTAGTGTTCCCCTTTGTGCTATCATACAGTAGTAATGTCCCCCTTTGTACCTCCATACAGTTGTAGTGTCCCCCTGTGCTATAATACAGTAGTAATGTCCCCCTTTGTACCTCCATACAGTAGTAGTGTCCCCCTCTGTGCTATCATACAGTAGTAATGTCCCCTTCTGTACCTCCATACAGTTGTAGTGTTCCCCCCTGTGCTATCATACAGTAGTAATGTCCCCTCTGTACCCCATACAGTTGTAGTGTTCCCCCCTGTGCTATCATACAGTAGTAATGTCCCCCTTTGTACCTCCATACAGTTGTAGTGTACCCCCCCTGTGCTATCATACAGTAGTAATGTCCCCTCTGTACCCCATACAGTTGTAGTGTTCCCCCCTGTGCTATCATACAGTAGTAATGTCCCCCTTTGTACCTCCATACAGTAGTAGTAGTGTTCCCCTCTGTGCTATCATACAGTAGTAATGTCCCCCTCTGTTCCTCCATACAGTAGTAATGCCCCCTTCTGTGCTATCATACAGTAGTAATGTCCCCCTCTGTGATATCATACAGTAGTAATGTCCCCCTCTGTGCTATTATACAGTAGTAATGTCCCCGTCTGTACCTCCATACAGTAGTAGTGTCCCCCTCTGTGCTCCCATACAGTAGTAATGTCCCCTTTTGTGCCTCCGTACAGTAGTAATGTTCCCCTCTGTGCTATCATACAGTAGTTTTGTCCCCCTCTGTGCTATCATACAGTAGTTTTGTCCCCCTCTGTGCTATCATACAGTAGTAATGTCCCCTCTGTACCCCATACAGTTGTAGTGTTCCCCCCTGTGCTATCATACAGTAGTAGTGTCCCCCTTTGTACCTCCATACAGTTGTAGTGTACCCTCCCGTGCTATCATATAGTAGTAATGCCCCCTTCTGTACCTCCATATAGTAGTAGTGTTCCCCTCTGTGCTATCATACAGTAGTAATGTCCCCCTTTGTACCTCCATACAGTTGTAGTGTCCCCCTGTGCTATAATACAGTAGTAATGTCCCCCTTTGTACCTCCATACAGTAGTAGTGTCCCCCTCTGTGCTATCATACAGTAGTAATGTCCCCTTCTGTACCTCCATACAGTTGTAGTGTTCCCCCCTGTGCTATCATACAGTAGTAATGTCCCCTCTGTACCCCATACAGTTGTAGTGTTCCCCCCTGTGCTATCATACAGTAGTAATGTCCCCCTTTGTACCTCCATACAGTTGTAGTGTACCCCCCCTGTGCTATCATACAGTAGTAATGTCCCCTCTGTACCCCATACAGTTGTATTGTTCCCCCCTGTGCTATCATACAGTAGTAATGTCCCCCTTTGTACTTCCATACAGTAGTAGTGTTCCCCTCTGTGCTATCATACAGTAGTAATGTCCCCCTCTGTTCCTCCATACAGTAGTAATGCCCCCTTCTGTGCTATCATACAGTAGTAATGTCCCCCTCTGTGATATCATACAGTAGTAATGTCCCCCTCTGTGCTATTATACAGTAGTAATGTCCCCCTCTGTACCTCCATACAGTAGTAGTGTCCCCCTCTGTGCTCCCATACAGTAGTAATGTCCCCTTTTGTGCCTCCATACAGTAGTAATGTTCCCCTCTGTGCTATCATACAGTAGTTTTGTCCCCCTCTGTGCTATCATACAGTAGTTGTGTCCCCCTCTGTGCTATCATACAGTAGTAATGTCCCCTCTGTACCCCATACAGTTGTAGTGTTCCCCCCTGTGCTATCATACAGTAGTAATGTCCCCCTTTGTACCTCCATAGAGTAGTAGTGTCCCCCTCTGTGCTATCATACAGTAGTAATGTCCCCTTCTGTACCTCCATACAGTTGTAGTGTTCCCCCCTGTGCTATCATACAGTAGTAATGTCCCCTCTGTACCCCATACAGTTGTAGTGTTCCCCCCTGTGCTATCATACAGTAGTAGTGTCCCCCTTAGTACCTCCATACAGTTGTAGTGTACCCCCCCCGTGCTATCATACAGTAGTAATGTCCCCCTTTGTACCTCCATACAGTTGTAGTGTCCCCCTGTGCTATAATACAGTAGTAATGTCCCCCTCTGTACCTCCATACAGTAGTAGTGTCCCCCTCTGTGCTCCCATACAGTAGTAATGCCCCTCTCTGTGCCCCATTAAGCAGTAATGTCTCATTTCATGCTGCATATAGTAGTTGGGTCCCTTTCTATGCTGTCATTTAGTAATAATTTCCCCCTCTGTGCTCTCATACAGTAGTAATGATCTTCCTTGACACCATTCAGTAGTAAAGTCGCCTTCTGTGCCCCTGTAGGGGACATGGTATAATGTTCTAGTCCCTTTTTGCCCTTCTTGTATATATGTTTCTTTGACACAGGTGATACTGCTACACTCACTGGTGTATTATCACTACTTATTACTGGTACTGCTACACAGTCAAGTGTATTACCATTTTCTGCTAAATTTATACTATGTTTTGCCATTA
The DNA here is from genome assembly GCF_032444005.1 of Ranitomeya imitator. Lineage (NCBI taxonomy): Eukaryota > Metazoa > Chordata > Amphibia > Anura > Dendrobatidae > Ranitomeya > Ranitomeya imitator. The sequence goes on along the minus strand of NC_091286.1, from coordinate 22,182,640 downwards.
TATGCACATGATAATGTAGGGAAAGTGAATTACCCCGGGCCGGTCATTGGGTATAGCGCTAGGGGAGTAGTACCCCAAGTTGGCCATTAGATGGGGCACTATAAGTAGGATAGCAAATAGTTAACAATAGAAGGGGCTGCTGCTTGGTAAGCCAGGGAATAGTTCCTGGAATAGTTCAGTAGGGCGGGAGCGCCCAAAGGGTCCATATGGGCTATAGGCCCAGGACACAGCAGCAGCTACGCACCGTTAAGAGTGGGCCCAGCATCTAGAATCCTTCGGGCCAGAGCACAGAAGAGAGTACAGCAGCAGCAGCAGTGCTAATGGTGCAGTACTAGTGGGACTGCAGTTGCTGGAGGAAGAAGGCTAAGCAGAATGGGAGCAGGTTATCCAACATGTGGCAGATTTTTGCGTGGGCCGCTATTCTTAGGACCAGGGCGAGACGGCAGAGAATACCCCCACGAGAAGCAGAAGTTCTGGGCATTGAAGAGAGAGAAGAGGCAAGGGAAAGAGAAAGTATTGCCTATTGCTGTAATTGAATGTGCCCTGGATGAAATTGTGCTGAGTAAAAGAGTTGATGCTAAAGTGAAGCCGGACTATGACTCTTTCATTGCGGGGAATACACCCCCATACCGGGAGAACCCAGAACAGCACCGAGGTACTCAGAGAAGGAAACATGAACGCGTGCTGGGAGGGGGCCACGGGGTGATACAGGGGTTACTGTCGGCCATGACTGCAGCCCTGGCTCCCTACACCCCCATAAAGTAGCAATGTCTCATTTTGTGCCCCATACAGTAGTCGTGTCCCTTTCTGTGCTCGCATACAGTAGTAATATCCCTCTTCATGCTCCCCAGACAATAGTAATGTTATCCCGTTAGTACTGTCATATACCTGCCCCTGAAGACAATAATTGTAGTGTGAATATTGACTTACGTTTTACTGCGTTTTATTGTATAATGTGAAGTGTGTAAAATGCATAGAGTGTTTTAGGTACTGATGCTGCTGTATGGGTACTGTATTGGTAATGCCTAAGGTAACCGGGAACACTCAGCTCAGGGGTAGGGAAAGTATAGAGCATAGTTTAGTGCTTAGTTAGTGATAGATAGGAACATTATGACAGATGGGAAGTGGTGGGCCTAGTAGTGTGAAATATATAGGAAGAGATTAGGATACAGTTAAATGTTTTGGACCAGCCCAGCATGGGAGGGGACAATGTCAAGCAACAAAGGGGAAGCATTTCCTGGTTTAGTCAGTCTGAGTTAGTACTAGTGTTAGATTTGTGTCAAGTTTGAGTTCAAGTATCAGTGGGCTGGAGGCACGAGGAGTACATAGATTAGCAGCAGCATGAGGTTGTACCAAATTTCCTGCAGACAGTCCTGTAACATCTGGGGCCGATGGCCCGAACTAGGCACGAAGGAATTTGTCTTAATTCCATCCAAACAGAGGAAGCTGGACGAGGAATCGCGAGAGGGAGGAGTAACGGATCTCGGGAGTGCTGTGGTGCTGGACAGGAAATCCCCGCTGCTGGCAGGAGGATCAAGCGTAGAGATAGTCCGATCTGAACGTAAGCAAAGGCTTGAAATGTGCTGCGTTGATGAAAATGGAACTGGAGGGTGGTGTGCCTGATACTGTGTGTTAAAGAATGTCCAGTAAAGTTGAAATTATTATAGTGAAGCGGGTGTCCCCTGACGTGTGCGTGGCTGGTCCTGGAACCAACGGTCTGCAGGTGGGTACACTGCAATGTATACAGCACGACACTAATGGACTTGGCACTGTTTATTTGCGGGGTGCCAGGGCGTAGAGAAGCAACTCACCCATGATATAGGAATAGGTTAGGATACAGTTAAATGTTTGGGACCAGCCCAACATGGGAGTAGACAAGGTCAAGCAAAAAGGGGAAACATTTCCTGGTTTAGTCAGTCTGAGTTAGTGTGTGAGGTTCATGTCAAGTTCGAGTTCAAGTGGCAGTGGGCTGGAGGCACAAGGAGTACATAGCGTAGCAACCATATGAGGTCATACCGAATTTCCAGCGGACATTTTTAAATGCCCAGGGCTTATGGCCCGAACTAGGCACTGGAAAGTGTGCCTTCTTTTTAATATATTTATTAATGACCTTGTAGGGGGCATACAGAGTAGAATTTCAATATTTGTCATTTTCAAGTCATGCACTTGGGTAGAAGTATTAAGATGTATAATTATGTGCTTAATTCTAAAACTCTGGGCAAAACCATCAATGGATCAATGAAAAAGACCTGGGTGTATGGGTGGATGACAAACTCATGTTCAGTGGCCAGTGTCAGGCAGCTGCTACAAAGGCAAATAAAATAATGGGATGCATTAAAAGAGGCATAGATGCTCATGAGGAGAACATAATTTTACCTCTATACAAGTCACTAGTTCGACCACACTTAGAATACTGTGCACAGTTCTGGTCTCCGGTGTATAAGAAAGACATAGCTGAACTGGAGCGGGTGCAGAGAAGAGCGACCAAGGTTATTAGAGGACTGGGGGGTCTGCAATACCAAGATAGGTTATTACACTTGGGGCTATTTAGTTTGGAAAAACGAAGACTAAGGGGTGATCTTATTTTAATGTATAAATATATGAGGGGACAATACAAAGACCTTTCTGATGATCTTTTTAATCATAGACCTGAGACAGGGACAAAGGGGCATCCTCTGCGTCTGGAGGAAAGAAGGTTTAAGCATAATAACAGACGCAGATTGTTTACTGTAAGAGCAGTGAGACTATGGAACTCTCTGCCGTATGATGTTGTAATGAGTGATTCATTACTTAAATTTAAGAGGGGACTGGATACCTTTCTTGAAAAGTATAGTATTACAGGGTATATACACTAGATTCCTTGATAGGGCGTTGATCCAGAGAACTTGTCTGATTGCCGTATGTGGAGTCGGGAAGGAATTTTTTTCCCCCAATGTGGAGCTTACTATTTGCCACATGGTTTTTGTTTGCCTTCCTCTGGATCAACATGTTAGGGCATGTTAGGTCAGGCTATGGGTTGAACTAGATGGACTTAAAGTCTTCCTTCAACCTTAATAACTATGTTATTCCCTTACATAAAGAGGAAGCCGGATGGAGAACCACGAGAGGAAGATGTAACAGATCTCGGGAGTGCTAACGGGATGGATGGGAAATCCCTGGTGGTGCCAGGAGGATCAAGCGTAGGAATAGTCCGAGCTGAATGTAACAAAGAGCTTGAAATACACTGTTCTGATTAAGTGGTCAAAAATGATGTTGAGAAGGCTGAACGTTTAAATTCCTGTTTTGCATCTGTGTTCTTCAAGAAAGCAATTGTAACATCAACTGATCTTCATGATGCCATCAAAGGAATAAAATAATCCACACTATCCACAAACAGAGAGATGGTGAGGAAACACTTAGCTAATTTAAGTGAATTTAAATCTCCTGGTTCAGATGAATTGCATCCTAGGACACTGAAGGAGATAGTAGAGGAAATTGCAGAACCACTAGCCAGAATCTTTGAAAAATCCTGGAGAACAGGAGAATTCCCAGAAGATTGGAGAAGGGCAAATGTTGTTTCTATCATCAAAAAAAGAAAGAAGATGGAGCCATGAAATTACAGGTCAGTGAGCCTTACTTCTATACCAGGAAAGATCTTTGAACAAATTATTAAACCACATGTATGTATGTACTTGGATAAGAATACAGTAATTAACCAGAGCCAGCATGGGCTTGTAACAAACAAGTCATGCCAGACTAATATAATTTCCTTCTATGACAGAATCACTGACTGGGTGGATCAGGGAAATGCGGTAGATATAGTATATCTCGACTTCAGCAAAACATTTGATAAAGTATCTCATACTATCCTTATTGAAAAAATGACCAAGTATGGGATTGACAAGTCTATGGTTAGGTGGATTCATAACTGGCTCAGTGATCATACTCAATGAGTGGTAATAAATGGTCAATAAATCCAATTGTAAGAGTGTTTCAAGTGGGGTACCACAAGGCTCTGCCCTGGCTCCAGTGTGGATCAAAATTTTATAAATGATCTAGATAAGGGAGCTGAAGGTAAACTAATCAAACTTGCAAAGGATGCAAAGCTAGGAAGGATAACTAACACTAGAGAAGACAGAAAGGATTCAGAAGGATCTAGACTAATAGAATGGTATTTAACCCCTTCCCGACCTTTGACGCATACGCTGCGTCATGAAAGTCGGTGCCATTCCGACCCATAACGCAGCATATGCGTCATGGAAAGATCGCGTCCCTGCAGGCCGGGTGAAAGGGTTAACTCCCATTTCACCCGATCTGCAGGGACAGGGGGAGTGGTAGTTTAGCCCAGGGGGGGTGGCTTCACCCCCTCGTGGCTACGATCGCTCTGATTGGCTGTTGAAAGTGAAACTGCCAATCAGAGCGATTTGTAATATTTCACCTAAAAAACTGGTGAAATATTACAATCCAGCCATGGCCGATGCTGCAATATCATCGGCCATGGCTGGAAACACTTATGTGCACCCACCCCACTCCTCCGATCGCCCCCCCAGCCCCCCGATCTGTGGTCCGCTCCCCTCCGTCCTGTGCTCCGCTCCCCCGTCCTCCTGTCCGCTTCCCCGTGCACCAATCACACCCCCCGCGCTCCAATCAAACCCCCCCGCACTCCGATCCCCCCCCCCGCACACAGCGACCCCCCCGTGCTCCGATCCACCCCCCCCGCACAGCGATCCCTCACCCCGTGCTCCAATCCTCCCCCGTGCTCCAATCCTCCCTCCCGTGTTCCGATCCACCCCCCCCCCATGATCCGATCCACCCCCCCGTGCTCCGACGCCCCCCCCGTGCCCTGATCTCCCCCCCCTTATACTTACCTGGCCGCCCGAGGTCCGTCCGTCTTCTTTCCTGGGCGCCGCCATCTTCCAAAATGGCGGGCGCATGTGCAGTGCGCCCGCCGAATCTGCCGGCCGGCAGATTCGTTCCAGAGTGAATTTTGATCACTGAGATATAACCTATCTCAGTGATCAAAATAAAAAAAATAGTAAATGACCCCCCCCCCCCCTTTGTCACCCCCATAGATAGGGACAATAAAAAAAATAAAGAATTTTTTTTTTTTTCACTAAGGTTGGGGTAAGAACTAGGGTTAGGGGTAGGGTTAGGGCTAGGGTTAGGGTTAGGGTTAGGGGTAGGGCTAGGGTTAGGGGTAGGGGTAGGGTTAGGGGTAGGGTTAGGGGTAGGGTTAGGGGTAGGGTTAGGGCTAGGGTTAGGGCTAGGGTTAGGGTTTCGGTATGTGCACACGTATTCTGGTCCTATGCGGATTTTTCCGCAGCGGATTTGAAAAATCCACAGTGCTAAACCGCTGCCGATTTATCGTGGATTTACCGCGGTTTTTCTGCGCATTTCACTGCGGTTTTACAACTGCGATTTTCTATTGGAGCAGTTGTAAAACCGCTGCGGAATCCGCAGAAAGAAGTGACATGCTGCGGAATGTAAACCGCTGCGTTTCCGTGCAGTTTTTCCGCAGCATGTGTACAGCGATTTTTGGTTCCCATAGGTTCACATTGAACTGTAAACTCATGGGAAACTGCTGCGGATCCGCAGCGTTTTCCGCAGCGTGTGCACATACCTTTAGAATTAGGCTATGTGCACACGGTGCGGATTGGCCGCTGCGGATCCGCAGCAGTGTTCCATCAGGTTTACAGTACCATGTAAACATATGGAAAACCAAATCCGCTGTGCCCATGGTGCAGAAAATACCGCGCGGGAACGCTGCGTTGTATTTTCCGCAGCATGCCAATTCTTTGTGCGGATTCCGCAGCGTTTTACACCTGTTCCTCAATAGGAATCCACAGGTGAAATCCGCACAAAAAACACTGGAAATCCACGGTAAATCCACAGGTAAAACGCAGTGCCTTTTACCCGCGGATTTTTCAAAAATGATGCTGAAAAATCTCATACGAATCCGCAACGTTGGCACATAGCCTTAGAGTTGGGTTGGAATTAGGGTTGTGGTTAGGGTTAGGGGTGTGTTGGGGTTAGGGTTGTGGTTAGGGGTGTGTTGGGGTTAGGGTTGTGATTAGGGTTACGGCTACAGTTGGGATAAGGGTTAGGGGTGTGTTGGAGGTAGAATTGAGGGGTTTCCACTGTTTAGGCACTTCAGGGGGTCTCCAAACGCAACATGGCGCCACCATTGATTCCAGCCAATCTTGTATTCAAAAATTCAAATGGTGCTCCCTCACTTCCGAACCCCGACGTGTGCCCAAACAGTGGTTTACCCCCACATATGGGGTACCAGCATACTCAGGACAAACTGCGCAACAATTACTGGGGTCCAATTTCTCCTGTTACCCTTGAGAAAATAAAAAATTGCTTGCTAAAACATCATTTTTGAGGAAAGAAAAATGATTTTTTATTTTCACGGCTCTGCGTTGTAAACGTCTGTGAAGCACTTGGGGGTTCAAAGTGCTCACCACATATCTAGATAAGTTCCTTGGGGGGTCTAGTTTCCAAAATGGGGTCACTTGTGGGGGGTTTCTACTGTTTAGGCACACCAGGGGCTCTGCAAACGCAACGTGACGCCCGCAGACCATTCCATCAAAGTCTGCATTTCAAAAGTCACTACTTCCCTTCTGAGCCCCCACGTGTGCCCAAACAGTGGTTTACCCCCACACATGGGGCATCAGCGTACTCAGGAGAAACTGGACAACAACTTTTGTGGTCCAATTTCTCCTGTAACCCTTGGGAAAATAAAAAATTCTGGGCTAAAAAATTATTTTTGAGGAAAGAAAACGTATTTATTATTTTCACGGCTCTGCGTTATAAACTTCTGTAAAGCACTTGGGGGTTGAAAGTGCTCACCACACATCTAGATAAGTTCCTTTGGGGGTCTAGTTTCCAAAATGGGGTCACTTGTGGGGGGTTTCTACTGTTTAGGCACACCAGGGGCTCTGCAAACGCAATGTGACGCCCGCAGACCATTCCATCAAAGTCTGCATTTCAAAAGTCACTACTTCCCTTCTGAGCCCCCACGTGTGCCCAAACAGTGGTTTACCCCCACACATGGGGTATCAGCGTACTCAGGAGAAACTGGACAACAACTTTTGTGGTCCAATTTCTCCTGTAACCCTTGGGAAAATAAAAAATTCTGGGCTAAAAAATTATTTTTGAGGAAAGAAAACGTATTTATTATTTTCACTGCTCTGTGTTATGAACTTCTGTGAAGCACTTGGGGGTTCAAAGTGCTCACCTCACATCTAGATAAGTTCCTTTCGGGGTCTAGTTTCCAAAATGGGGTCACTTGTGGGGGGTTTCTACTGTTTAGCCACATCAGGGGCTCTGCAAACGCAACGTGACGCCCACAGAGCATTCCATCAAAGTCTGCATTTCAAAACGTCACTACTTCACTTCCGAGCCCCAGCATGTGCCTAAACAGTTATTTACCCCCACATATGGGGTATCAGCGTACTCAGGAGAAACTGGACAACAACTTTTGGGGTCAAATTTCTCCTGTTACCCTTGGGAAAATAAAAAATTGCGGGCTAAAATTCATTTTTGAGAAAATAATTTTTTTTTTTTATTTTCATGGCTCTGCGTTATAAACTTCTGTGAAGCACTTGAGGGTTCAAAGTGCTCACTACACATCTAGATTAGTTCCTTTGGGGGTCTAGTTTCCAAAATGGGGTAATTTGTGGGGGATCTCCAATGTTTAGGCACACAGGGGCTCTCCAAACGCGACATGGTGTCCGCTAATGATTGGAGATAATTTTCCATTTAAAAAGCCAAATGGCGTGCCTTCCCTTCTGAGCCCTGCCGTGCGCCCAAACAGTGGTTTACCCCCACATATGGGGTATCTGCATACTCAGGACAAACTGGACAACAACATTTGTGGTCCAATTTCTCCTATTACCATTGGCAAAATAGGAAATTCCAGGCTAAAAAATCATTTTTGAGAAAAGAAAAATTATTTTTTATTTTCATGGCTCTGCATTATAAACTTCTGTGAAGCACCTGGGGGTTTAAAGTGCTCAGTATGCATCTAGATAAGTTCCTTGGGGGGTCTAGTTTCCAAAATGGGGTCACTTGTGGGGGAGCTCCATTGCATAGGCACACAGGGGCTCTCCAAATGCGACATGGTGTCCGCTAACAATTGGAGCTAATTTTCCATTCAAAAAGTTAAAAGGCGCGCCTTCCCTTCCGAGCCCTGCCGTGTGCCCAAACAGTGGTTTACCCCCACATATGAGGTATCGGCGTACTCGGGAGAAATTGCTCAACAAATTTTAGGATCCATTTTATCCTATTGCCCATGTGAAAATGAAAAAATTGAGGCGAAAATAAATTTTTTGTGAAAAAAAAGTACTTTTTCATTTTTACGGATCAATTTGTGAAGCACCTGAGGGTTTAAAGTGCTCACTAGGCATCTAGATAAGTTCCTTGGGGGGTCCAGTTTCCAAAATGGGGTCACTTGTGGGGGAGCTCCAATGTTTAAGCACACAGGGTCTCTCCAAACGCGACATGGTGTCCGCTAACGATGGAGATAATTTTTCATTCAAAAAGTCAAATGGCGCTCCTTCCCTTCCGAGCCTTACCATGTGCCCAAACAGTGGTTTACCCCCACATGTGAAGTATCGGTGTACTCAGGAGAAATTGCCAAACAAATTTTAGGATCCATTTTATCCTGTTGTCCATGTGAAAATGAAAAAATTGAGGCTAAAAGAATTTTTTTGTGAAAAAAAAGTACTTTTTCATTTTTACGGATCAATTTGTGAAGCACCTGGGGGTTTAAAGGGCTCACTATGCATCTAGATAAGTTCCTTGGGGCGTCTAGTTTCCAAAATGGGGTCACTTGTGGGGGAGCTCCAATTTTTAGGCACACGGGGGCTCTCCAAATGTGACATGGTGTCCGCTAAAGAGTGCAGCCAATTTTTCATTCAAAAAGTCAAATGGCGCTCCTTCCCTTCCAAGCCCTGCCGTGCGCCCAAACAGTGGTTTACCCCCACATATGAGGTATCAGCGTACTCAGGACAAATTGGACAACAACGTACGTGGTTCAGTTTCTCCTTTTACCATTGGGAAAATAAAAAAATTGTTGCTGAAAAATCATTTTTGTGACTAAAAAGTTAAATGTTCATTTTTTCCTTCCATGTTGCTTCTGCTGCTGTGAAGCACCTGAAGGGTTAATAAACTTCTTGAATGTGGTTTTGTGCACCTTGAGGGGTGCAGTTTTTAGAATGGTGTCACTTTTGGGTATTTTCAGCCATATAGACCCCTCAAACTGACTTCAAATGTGAGGTGGTCCCTAAAAAAAATGGTTTTGTAAATTTCGTTGTAAAAATGAGAAATCGCTGGTCAAATTTTAACCCTTATAACTTCCTAGCAAAAAAAAATTTTGTTTCCAAAATTGTGCTGATGTAAAGTAGACGTGTGGGAAATGTTATTTATTAACTATTTTGTGTCACATAACTCTCTGGTTTAACAGAATAAAAATTCAAAATGTGAAAATTGCGAAATTTTCAAACTTTTCGCCAAATTTCCGTTTTTATCACAAATAAACACAGAATTTATTGACCTAAATTTACCACTAACATGAAGCCCAATATGTCACGAAAAAACAATCTCAGAACCGCTAGGATCCATTGAAGCGTTCCTGAGTTATTACCTCATGAAGAGACACTGGTCAGAATTGCAAAAAACGGCAAGGTCTTTAAGGTCAAAATAGGCTGGGTCATGAAGGGGTTAACAGGGAGAAATGCAAGATTCTACATCTGGGCAAGAAAAACAAAAATTACATCTACAAAATGGGAGGAATAAAACTGAGAAATAGCACGTGTGAAAAAGACTTGGATATACTAATAATTCACAGACTGCACATGAATCAACAGAGTGATGCAGCAGCAAAAAAAGGCAAATGCAGTTCATGGGTATATTAAGCGATGCATAGAGTCTAGATCACATGAAGTAATTATCCCCCTCTACTCCTCCTTGGTCAGGCCTCATTTGGAATACTGTGTCCTGTTTTGGGCACCACATTTTTAAAAAGACATTGAAAAACTGGAGCAAGTTCAGAAAAGAGCTACCAGGATGGTGAGCGGACTGCAAAGTATGTCCTATGAGGAACGGTTAAAGGATCTGAGAATGTTTAGCTTGCAAAAAAGAAGGCATAGAGGAGACTTAATAGCTGTCTACAAATATCTGAAGGGCTGTCACAGTGTAGCGGGATCATCTTTATTCTCATTTCCACTTGGAAACACGAGAAGCAATGAGATGAAATTGAAAGGGAGAAGATACAGATTAGAGATTAGAAAAAATATTTCTGGCAGTGGGGGTGACCAATGAGTAGAACAGGCTGCCATGAGAGGTGGTGAGTTCTTCTTCAATGGAAGTCTTAAAACAGAGGCTGGACAGACAGACTGAGATGGTTTAGTGAATCCTGCGCTGCACTGAGAAGAGGGTTCAACACCATGAACCTTGCAGTCCATTCCAATTATAACATTCTATGAATATGGAACTGAAGGGTGCCGTGCTCGATACTGCGTGTTAAAGACTGATGTACTTGAACTATCCAGTAAAGTTGAACTTGATGTAACGAGCTGTGTGTCCTAAGATGTGTATGTGGCTGGTCCCGGAACTGAGGACGTGGTTGCAACAGAGGCCTACTGCGTGCAAGTGAGTGCAAAGCAATGTACTGTGGGAATTCTAGTCACTTGGGTGCGTGCTAAGGTAACACAGGGCAAAACAAAGTAATCAGTTCCAACAAAGTCATTTTGGAGATAGTCAAGGACACACAAGCTGTTTGCTGTGTTGTGCTCTTCCTTCAGATTAATGGTGCCATCTCCTTCCGGGTCCAGGCAAGTCTCATCCCACTTTCAATGCCGAGGGGTTACTGGTATCAAAGGATTGCTTACTCTCTCCATGGTACAGGTGATTGGGGAAAGCTGCCTTGGCTGCGCTATGCGACCTTTTCCTTCAGACCGATCCTGCGGTAACCGTGCACTATCTTCTTCCTTTAAATCTGCTACTTTGTTTAACAGTCTCTCAATGTTCAGACATCCATATTGTTCTGTCTTCCTGACACAGGCACGAGTCTCATACTGTCTCCACTTTCGGATCAGACACTTCCTGCTTCTTACTCAAACTAACACCTAGCAAGTTGCAGAGGTAAAGGACAAGTCCAAGTGCACACAAATCTATTGTCTGTACAAGTCCCCTCTATAATTTGTAAAGCGCTGCGGAATATGTTGGCGCTATATAAATAAAATTATTATTATAGGGGAGCATTGTCTCTTAAAGTCACAGTGTAACTCAGTTCTTGGTAGGCGGTGACCCCCTACACAGAGAAATAAAAAAATGACTACAAAAGTTAAACTCCGGAGTACGCAGCTATTCCCAAAATTCACAGCTACGATCTGGACCACAATCTCAAAAGACACAAGGATGAAAGTTACTTCTCCAACCTTATCACACCTGACCAGGACAGACTATTGATGTAAATAATGGACTTTCCATACACATTTTCCACTGATGCCATATACAAAATTAGTGCAGAAATTGGGAATATACACATAGTAACCTGGCAGAGGCCCAATATTGCAATCCAGATCTGTAGTCTCAATCTGGAATTTTACACATTTTAGACCACGCGTGCTTATATGTAATTTACAGTTTGAACACTAGGTGGCGACATCTGACAACACTTTCTCTAAACAGAAGCCAAACTAACTTTACAAAAGTTATATTTCAGTTTGCTGACAGTGAATAGTAATATTTGTCCATACAAAGGCTGAAATCCCTGATCTTGCCCTTTTACGCACAGGCAGGGCTCATTACGTGACAGTGCTCCTTATACTCTTTGTGCACAATTATTAGGCAGTGGGGATTTTGACCCTTTCTTCATTTTGATGCAGATTTTCTATCTCTGAGCTGTATAAACTATGTCTTATGCTGAAGATTAAGATTTCCCTTCACTGGAACTAAGGATCTGAGCCCGAGCCCTGATAACACATAGCATTATCCTGCACCATCTGTACAGGGGGCACAATGTAGTCGGGGGGTAACGTCCTCCTGGAATCACCAAACCCAGACTCCTCCATCAGAGAAGTGCAATCCGTCACTGCACAGAACACGTCTCCTCCAGAGTCCAGTGATGGCGGCTTTACACCACGCCATCCGACGCTCAGCATTGTGCTTGGTGATGTACGGCTGCATGCATCTGCTGAGCCATGAAGATTCAGATGTTGTCCTCACACTGATGTCACCTATAGACTTTGCACAGAGTGACACAACAGGGAGGTGATTTTTACAATGCAGAACTTGTCGTCTGATGAGGTTGAGTGATCTGTCGCTTTGCGGCTTTGATGTTTTGCCTCCTAGTGCAATAGCACTTACAGGCGTCCGGAGCAGATCTACCAGAATGGAAAGTTCATAAAATGTTTTGTGGCATAAATGGAATCCTGGAAGTGCAACATAAAGGATAAGAAACACATAGCATCGATATTGCTGACCAAGGGTTGTGCCTGGAATTGGAATTTAGCCCCATTGAAGTCTTTATAACTGAGCTGCAATACCACATTCAGTCTGTGGTCAGGGGTGGCGCTGTTTCCTGAATGCAAGCAGCAATGTATCACTAATCCCGGACAATCGTCATTCAGTGTGACCCATACTACCACCGATGCGTTCATGCTGAATTTCCCACAATGGCTCTGAATGTGGGGTCCACACTGTTTGGGGCAGGATCATTTATATAACTCTTATACTCGGCTCCGTTCCTTCACATCCCCCTTGTTTTGTCCTTGGGTCGCATTAGGTGACTGCCACGTGTCTGATCTCGTCCTGGAGATGTTCTTCCTGCCATGTGTTGTAATTCATCCGATACTTTGTGACCTTTTGTATCATCTTCCAGATCTTCCCCAAATATCCATATTATTGTTTTCATTCTTATATTATTGTCAAAAACATGTAAAAGACGAATGAAGTTCTAGAATTAATATGGCGTCTTATCAGAGAATCTTCAAACTATGGGGTCTTTCTCCACAAAAAAATGACTCTACAGCCTCTAACCGCTGAAAACGAAGTATGAGACAAGTAACAACCTGAATTCCCCTTTATTTACTTCATCTCATTTGTCATCACATCTATGAAAATAAGAAAATAACACTATGTACTGAATGCTACAATGTATCCTGTAATATATAATACCGCAATGTAATGCTGCAGAACTGTACACCGCACAGGCCGCAGCTATGATTGTTACCCAGAAATATTCTCACCCTCATTACAGGTCTGACATCTAATACATCTCCAGGTACAGAACTAAGTGTATACACATATGTACCTACACACAGGAAGACATGGACCCTGCAGAGGAACATCCCAACACAGGACAGAGCCATTCACTACTGAAGGCTTTCATCCATAGAGAACAGCAGTAGGGCAGTATTATAGTAGTTATATTCTTGTACATAGGGGCAGTATTATAGTAGTTATATTCTTGTACATAGGGGCAGTATTATAGTACTTATATTCCTGTACATAGGGGCAGTATTATAGTACTTATATTCCTGTACATAGGAGCAGTATTATAGTGGTTATATTCTTGTACATGGGGCAGTATTATAGTAGTTATATTCTTGGACATGGGGCAGTATTATAGTAGTTATATTCTTGTACATAGGGGCAGTATTATAGTAGTTATATTCTTGTACATGGGGCAGTATTATAGTAGTTATATTCTTGTACATGGGGCAGTATTATAGTAGTTATATTCCTGTACATGGGGCAGTATTATAGTAGTTATATTCTTGTACATAGCGCAGTATTATAGCAGTTATATTCCTGTACATAGGAGCAGTATCATAGTAGTTATATTCCTGTACATAGGGGCAGTATTATAGCAGTTATATTCTTGTACATAGGGGCAGTATTATAGTAGTTATATTTCTGTACGTAGGAGCAGTATTATAGTAGTTATATTCTTGTATATAGGGGGCATTATTATAGTAGTTATATTCTTGTATATAGGGGCAGTGTTATAGTAGTTATATTCTTGTACGTAGGAGCAGTATTATAGTAGTTATATTCTTGTATATAGGGGCAGTATTATAGCAGTTATATTCTTGTACATAGGGGGCAGTATTATAGTAGTTATATTCTTGTATATAGGGGCAGTATTATAGTAGTTATATTCTTGTACATAGGGGCAGTATTATAGTAGTTATATTCTTGTACATAGGAGCAGTATTATAGTAGTTATATTCTTGTACATAGGGGCAGTATTATAGTTGTTATATTCTTGTACATAGGGGCAGTATTATAGTAGTTATATTCTTGTACATAGGAGCAGTATTATAGTAGTTATATTCTTGTACATAGGGGCAGTATTATAGTTGTTATATTCTTGTACATAGGGGCAGTATTATAGTAGTTATATTCTTGTACATAGGGGCAGTATTATAGTAGTTATATTCTTGTACATAGGAGCAGTATTATAGTAGTTATATTCTTGTACATAGGAGCAGTATTATAGTAGTTACATTCTTGTATATAGGAGCAGTATTATAGTAGTTATATTCTTGTATATAGGAGCAGTATTATAGTAGTTACATTCTTGTATATAGGAGCAGTATTATAGTAGTTATATTCTTGTACATAGGGGCAGTATTATAGTAGTTATATTCTTGTACATAGGGGGCAGTATTATAGTAGTTATATTCTTGTACATAGGGGGCAGTATTATAGTAGTTATATTCTTGTACATAGGGGGCCGGATTATGCACAATTACCAGGGAAGACCCAGCACAATAGGAGCTGGGGTAAGAAGTTTTCTGATGGCTTTTTGTGCTTTAGGTAAAGGACAGACCCCAATTAAATGCTCATTTTCACCACTGAAGAAACACAACCCCGTTTTGCGGCGAACCACAAGAGACTCATATGTAGGAGAGGCTCCTCCCAACTGCATTGGTTCTTCAGGGCAGACAGGGAGAACCTCGGTTTTAGGGGGTACCATGGAGGGCTTAGTCACAACAGGTCTATCTATGTGTATGGCCAGATCCATGGCGATCTCTAACAACTCAGGAGTCTCGTAAAGAGCTATTGCATCTTCATACAGGCCCTGACAGAACTGACTCCTAAGAGCAGGATTGTTACACTGGGTGTCAAAGGCCCAACTACGGGACTCTGAGCAGAATTCCTCTGCCGGCAGGTCTCCATGCTGGAGCTTACGTAGCTTAGAGTCAGCAAGGGACACACGGTCCAGATCATCAGACACGAGGCCTAGAGCCTCAAAAAACTCATCAACCGACCAGAGAAACAGTGAGGCCGCCAAGGATTTATGATCTCCTTGAAGGAGAGAATTAACAATCCCAACCCGTTGCTCCTCACTCCCAGATGAACAAGGACGAAACCTGAAAGAAAGCTTGTAGGCTTTATGGAACACAACAAATTGATTCCGTTTCCCAGAAAACCTATCTGGGAGGGCCACCTTAGATTCCGGTTCAGCCCGACTGCCCACCAGACCAACAGTTTGCTGCTGTGAGACCTTAGATTGCAGGTCTGACAATTCAAGCGACAGACCCTGCAGTTGTTTGGCAAGGACTATAATGGGATCCATACCAAGATACACACTGTTTGGGCCGGTGAAAATGTCACGCTAAGAAGGTCTTCAGTAAGGAAGAGGGGCCACAATCTGTCCGTGGAGCTGGGATCCTAACTATCCCTGTCCTAGGGGTACTCTTAAAGTTAGAGAGGCCCGAGTGTCCGACATTACTATGCTCCTGTAAAAACCCTAATCTGTCACCTTCCCCATCCCATGAGGCGTAGGACAGAAATGAAAGATCAACCAGACACAAAGACAAAACAGGGATATCAGAAAACCTCTATCATATAAAAGCACCAACCAACAATAGGGAGGAGGATAGGGACAGGGAGGAATAAACTAAATGGGAAAAGGGACCAGGAAATAAACACATACTACAGGAAACCACAGAACACCACAACTCCAGTTCCAAACTTCAACCTCTTAGCTTTAGCACACAGCACAGCGTCTCCTAAGAGCAGGGAAGCAGAGCTGTCACCGGCAGGACAGAGAGGGTCTGGCCAGACCAGATCAGAAGCAGCTGAAATGGAGTTGCATGTTTCTGACTAGCATAGAAAGGGTCGTTAACCTCTTTAGCACCAAAGGAAACCAAAATAATTTAATATGGGATCCAAATACAAAAGGTAATTGGAAGATCTGTGATTCGCAATACGCAGCGATCTTCTACCCCCAGATCTCCCAAGATGGAGTGACACACTCATGACATCTCCAGACTGATATGTTTGACCTGCACTGATACATTGTCACATACTACACCGTGTTCCAAATTATTATGCAAATTGGATTTACGTGTCATAAAGATTTAATTGTTTTGTTTTTTAAATAAACTCGTGGATGGTATTGTGCCTCAGGGCTCAATGGATCACTGAAATCAAAATTAAAAACGTGATAATTAGTTTTTCAAGTGATTCTAATTAAAGGAAAACTACTTAAAAATGATGTTCCACATTATTAAGCAGGCCACAGGTTTCAAGTAACATGGGAAAGAAAAGGGATCTCTCTGCGGCTGAAAAGCATCAAATAGTGCAATGCCTTGGTCAAGGGATGAAAAAATTAGATTTTTCCTGAAAACTTTAGCGCAATCATCGGACTGTTAAGAGATTTGTGACTAAATCTGAGCACAGACGTGTTCGTGCTGATAAAGGCATAATGAGGAAGGTTTCTGCAAGGCAAGTTAATCAGATTAACAGAGCAGCTGCTAAAAAGACATTACAAACCAGCAGATATTTGAAGCTGCTGGTGCCTCTGGAGTCCCTCGAACCTCAAGGTGTAGGATCCTTCAAAGGCTTGCTGTGGTGCATAAACCTACTATTCGGTCACCCCCTAAACAGTGTTCACTAGCAGAAACGGTTGCAGCGGGTCCAGACATACATGAAGACTAATTTTCAAACAGTGTTGTTTACTGATGAGTGTCAAGCAACCCTGGATGGTCCAGATGGATGGAGTAGTGGATGGTTGGTGGATGGCCACCATCTCCCAACAAGGCTGCGATGTCAGCACGGAGGTGGGCCGGAATCATGGGGAAACAGCTGGTAGGACGCTTTAAGGTTCCTGAAGGTGTGAAAATGACCTCAGCAAAGTATATAGAGTTTCTGACTGACAACTTTCTTCCATGGTCTAAAAGCAGAATTGTGCCTTCAGGAGCAAAATCATCTTCATGCTGACAATGCCCCATCTCCTGCTGCAAAGAAACCTCTGAGTCATTGGCTGCTATGGGCATAAAAGGAGATAAACTCGTGGTGCGGCCACCATCTTCCCCTGACCTCAACCCTATAGAGAACCTTTGGAGAATCATCCAGCACAAGATCTATGAGGGTGGGAGGCCGATCACATCAAAACAGCAGCTCTGGGAGGCAAAGAAACACAAGCAGAAACTCTCCAAAAACTCACAAGTTCAATGGATGCAAGAATTGTGAATGTGATATCAAAGAAGGTTCCTATGTTACATGTAACTTGGCCTGTTAGGAGGTTTTGGAGTTAAATAGTTTTTTTTTGTTCAGTGAATGTGACCTCCTAAATGCTGCAAATTCCACAAATGAGCATTTTCAGTTCTTTAAAACATATCAAATGTGTAGAAATTCTACTGTGCCTAATAATTTGGAACAGTGCATTCTGAGTTTTTATTCATTTTGGAGATTATACTGTTATCATTGGGAGGTTTCTTCAATAAAATTCGATGTGTAATCTAACGGGTGATGACTTTTATTAGACTGACTGTCATTTGCCCCGACCATTTAGGAAAATCCGAGAAAAATATCATTTGTATAATAATTTGGAACATGGTGTATAGGGATATACTGAAGATTTCTGCTCCTGATGATGTGTTTTACCTAGGAAAAAAATAGATTGTCTATACTGAACCATAAACCCGGCAAGAACTTAATAGAGGTCTGTGTAAGTTTTCACTTTCAGGAGCTTCCCCTTTACTGACAGCAAAGAGTGATCTTGAAAATTCCAAACAATTGGAGCACAAATATATATATGATTATGTTTCCATATATTTGTGTAAATGCTTTGTCTATAAAATCCCTGTGCATGACCGGACGTCCGGACCGACATGTCATGTGACCAGTCTCATGGATCAACACTCAATGGAAAATCTATTGTTCTATGAGTGGAGTGTTGACTCGGCGCCAACAGATCTCCGCAGACATTTTCAAGCTAAGCAATTTAACCCGTAAGTTAAATAAATGCCAAATATTAACAATGACCTGCAAGGAAACAACCAGCACCGCCACCTAAAGGAGACCAGTCATGTGCCAAGAATATGTCATTTAATAACCCAGTATAAACTATATAAATGCCGCTGCTCTCCTGAATCCGCCAATGTTTTTCTTTGGTTCCTGCTCCTCTCTGTTCCTAAGATACATAGTTTATTTTTATCTGCATGAAAAGTGAGCCATTTGGCCAAGTAGGTGTGGTCATTGACTATTCTCTATGGGAGTCTTCTGCTAGACCCTGGACAGACAATAGTAGATTTACAAACAGGGAACAGGAGGGGATGGCTCAGGAATGAAGGAACGTAGGAACAAAAGAAAAACATCGCCGAATTCAGGAGAACAGCGGCATTTATACCAGGTAACAAGATACATATTTACGGCAAGTTTAGATCATCTATAAAAAAAAGTTTGCTTTTCTAACTATTGATGTTTTTGTGGACTGTCTTGTGGACGCTCTGACTTAAGCTGTCATGATCCAGGCCGGGGTTTGTTTCTTGTTTTTCTCTCCCCGTTCTGCTCGTGCGGGGGTTAACCTTCTTTGCCTCATTTTGGGATCTGTTTGGCTATTTCAGCCCACTGCTGTCTGCAGGCAATGTCAGCTATAGTTCCTGCCCAGGCTCGAGTGGCTGACCCCGTTACTCCCTGATTTGTCCTCTGCCCATTTGCTCAGTTCCTGTGTCTTCCCATTCCTGTTACTTCGCTTGTCTAGTGTTTGTCCCCCATGCTGTGACCTTTTGGTATCTGACACGGCTGGACCTCTGTCTTGTTTGACTGTCTCACGTTTCTGGCTTCTCTGCTCCTGACTGGCTCCGACTTCTCTGGCTTGTACCTGACCACGTGTGTTGCTGTTTCCTCTGGTGCTGAGTTTCATGACCGTTTCTGACCCGGCTCAACTGACCACTCTCTTACCTGTGCTGCCGCCAGTGGCGTAGGAAGGGGGGTGCGGGGGGGCGGTCCGCCCCGGGCGGCACAATGCGGGGGGCGGCCGGCGCTGCAGGAGAAAGAAAAAAAAAAAAAAAAAAAAGACGCCCCTTTAAATCTTCGGGCGGCGCCGTCCGCCGCCACGACCAGGCTCCCCCCACCCCCGGGGCCCCCGCCCCCCGCTCCCCGCTCTCCGCTCTATACTCACCTCTCCTGGTTCCTGCGGCGCCGGCAGCTACAGCGTCCTCCGGCTCTGCGACGTCTCAGAGCAGAGGGCGCGATGACGTCACTACTGTGCGCGCCTCTCTGTCCTGAGCGTCGCAGAGCCGGAGAGACGCTGACTGGCTGCACCGGACCTGCGCTAGGAGCGGGAGAGGTGAGGATTTTACTTTTTTTTTTTTTTCTTTATGTCTGACTCTGGGGGCAATGCTGGAGACCATTGGGCAGATTGCTGGACACATCGGGGCAATACTGGAGACCATGGGGCAGAATGCTGGACACACTGGGGCAATACTGAAGACCATGGGGCAGAATGCTGGACACAATGGGGCAATACAGGAGACCATGGGGCAGAATGCTGGACACACTGGGGCAATACAGGAGACCATGGGGCAGATTGCTGGACACACTGGGGCAATACTGGAGACCATGGGGCAGAATGCTGGACACACCGGGGCAATACTGGAGACCATGGGGCAGAATGCTGGACACACTGGGGCAGTACTGGAGACCATGGGGCAGATTGCTGGACACACTGGGGCAGTACTGGAGACCATGGGGCAGATTGCTGGACACACTGGGGCAATACTGGAGACCATGGGGCAGAATGCTGGACACACTGGGGCAATACTGAAGACCATGGGGCAGAATGCTGGAGACCATGGGACAGAATGCTGGACACACTGGGGCAATACAGGAGACCATGGGGCAGATTGCTGGACACACTGGGGCAGATTGCTGGACACACTGGGGGTAATATGCTGGACACACTGGGGGTAATATGCTGGACACACTGGGGGTAATATGCTGGACACACTGGGGCAGACTGCTGGACACACTGGGGCAATGCTGGACACTGGGGCAGATTGCTGGACATACTGGGGGCAGGACTTGGGGCATGATTGGAGACATGGGGCAGGATTGGATCATGGGGCAGGACGGATACGATGGAGGCTGGTGGGGCAGGATGGGGAGATCATATGGGGTAGAATGGATAGTCATGAGGGCAGGATGCGAGAACATATGGCTGGAGCCAGGAATGAGATAAACGGGGCCAGGGTGGGGAATAGTGTTACCATAGGGGCTAATTAAGGGATATTATTACTGCAGTGATGTATTTATTTTATTTTTTGAGTATACTGTTTTAAATGGGGGAGCGGTACTGTTATTGTGCAGAGTGACACTATATCGCCTTTTTGTCTTCATGTGGTGTAATGTAGAAGTTGTGAAAAATTAAGTAATGTGTTCTGCAAGCGGAGCTCGAGATAACTGTGTTATTTCCTGCAGAGACGAGTCCTGGCTGGAAGGAATGATGGCGGTCTGTGCTGGATGAAAGATGAAGGACTTCACCTAGAGACGTCACTGGTGAGTCAGTGTTACCTAAACACTGACACTATACACTGTATACTATATAGAGGTCCTGTGTATAATGTCACCATTGATCTCTGTATTACCTCTACACAGACACTGCATACTAAGTACAGATCTCCTGTGAATACTGGCACTTATGGTGATAGTATTGTGTTTTTTTTTTTATTACTGATCAGTATTGTAGTATTCAGTCACTATGTGGTGGTAATATGTGGTCTGGAAATGGTGTTGTGGTATTTGTCCCTTGTATGTAGTATTATTCGGTCACTATGTGGTCTGGTCATGGTGTGGTGGTATTAAGTCACAGGTTTGGCATGTGGGGGTGACACCATTAGGCCCAGTTTAAGTTCTACAAAACAGGAAAACCATTTTTGGTAACCTTTGTGTGTATTGGTATTGAGCCGGGGGGGGGGGGGGGGGTCGCCAAACTCGGGAACAGCCCCGGGCGGCAAAAGCTCTAGCTACGCCTCTGGCTGCCGCACTGCGGTGCTACGCTGTGAGTGCAAACTTTCTTACTCCACCAGCACTCCCTGGTGAAGGTTGCGTGATACTGCGTGGTGGCAGCATTACAGAAGCGTAGCAATTAGAGTTGAGCAGAATGATTCTCAGCACCCTGGTCAGTAGTCTGTGGCCCCCTGGACCAGAGCCCTGTGAGCCTCCTCCTACCTGCGAGCCGCCATGTTAATAGGTCCGGTGTAACATCATGGTTGGGATGTGATGAATGGATAAGATGGCCCTAGACCCACTAAACAGAAAAGGAGCCCAGGATCTGGGCATGTAGGCGAAGGTTCGCAGACAGACAGCAAGCAAGCAGAGATGTTGACAATAGTGAAGAATTGACGCACAAAGTATATCAGACAGTTACAGAAGTTTTCATTTTAGAACAAACGATTAAATCTGCAGGTGAAGGAGCCATTGATGCAGCCTCATTAATAGAGGCCGGAGAGATGATTGAGGCCTCGTGTCTCATAGATAATAATCAGGGTCATGTCTTCTGATCGCGCACATCGCAGGATTTGGATGACTACTGTGTTGGTTGTTTTTACTATGTCCACACAAGAAATGTAGAAGTGTTCACTGTTGGGTCCTGGCTGACATCCCAGCAAGAGGCGTAAACAGCACTTGTTTGGACAAGAACTATAAAATGTCACTTACTCGACCTTGTGGGTGTGAGGGAAAGTTTTCCTGAATTCGAAAGGACTGGTTGTTACTCTGGGGGGGGTCTCCCCAAATAGGGGCAGACAAAGTCCTATTCTCTCGGTGCCCACTGCCCAGTGACAGTGCCTACCTTTGTGCCCCATATGGTACTAATACCCCCTTTTCTTTTCCCCATCCTCGGGTCTGTATTCTGGTTGTTGTGGTAACATCAGGTTGACAGTGAGCATAACCGCTGCAGCCAATCACTGAGCTTGGTGGCCCATGCCATCTACATCAGCAGACCCACTCAGTGGAAATGTGAGAGTTGACGTATTGTCGCTGCTGAGACTGGAATAGCAGCAGCAAGACAGCGCTGGACTTGCGGAGGGCGAGTGCCTGCTCTGTTTGATATGTTTCATATGTAAAAGCACTTTGGGTCCTGTTATACACCTGTCCTGGATATTCCAGACTCTGCTTCCTTCTCCAGGGTCCGCTGCCCTCTGTTGTTCTCCACGTTGAGTTCTGCAAGTCTGTGACATCATAAATACTTGGAGTCCTGTTAAACACCTATCCTGGATATTCCAGACTCCGCTTCCTTCTCCTGGGTCTGCTGCCCTCTGTTGTGCTCCACATTGAGTTTTGCAGGTCTATGCCATCATAAGCACTTGGGGTCCTATTAAACGTTAAACACCTATCCTGGATATTCCAGGCTCCGCTTCCTTCTCCTGGATCTGCTGCCCTCTGTTGTGCTCCATGTTGAGTTTTGCAGGTCTTTGACATCATAAGCACTTGGCGTCCTGTTAAACACATATCTTGAATATTCCAGGCTCCGCCTCCTTCTCCTGGGTCCGCTGCCCTCTGTTGTACTCCACGTCGAGTTCTGCAGGTCTGTGACATCATAAATACTTGGAGTCCTGTTAAACACCTATCCTGGATATTCCAGACTCCGCTTCCTTCTCCTGGGTCTGCTGCCCTCTGTTGTGCTCCACATTGAGTTTTGCAGGTCTATGCCATCATAAGCACTTGGGGTCCTGTTATACACCTATTTTGGATATTCCAGGCTCCGCTTCCTTCTTTTGGGTCCGCTGACCTCTGTTGTGCTCCACGTCGAGTTCTGCAGGTCTGTGAAATCATAAGCACTTGGGGTCCTGTTAAACGTTAAACACCTATCCTGGATATTCCAGGCTCCGCTTCCTTCTCCTGGATCTGCTGCCCTCTGTTGTGCTCCATGTTGAGTTTTGCAGGTCTATGACATCATAAGCACTTGGGGTCCTGTTAAACACCTATCTTGAATATTCCAGGCTCCACTTCCTTCTCCTGGGTCCGCTGCCCTCTGTTGTGCTCCATGTTGAGTTTTGCAGGTCTATGACATCATAAGCACATGGGGTCCTGTTAAGCACCTATCCTGAATATTCCAGGCTCCGCTTGCTTCTCCTGGGTCCGCTGCCCTCTGTTGTGCTCCACATTGAGTTCTGCAGGTCTGTGACATCATAAGCACTTGGGGTCCTGTTAAGCACCTATCCTGGATATTCCAGGCTCCGCTTCCTTCTCCTGGATCTGCTGCCCTCTGTTGTGCTCCATGTTGAGTTTTGCAGGTCTATGACATCATAAGCACTTGGGGTCCTGTTAAGCACCTATCCTGAATATTCCGGGCTCCGCTTCCTTCTCCTGGGTCCGCTGCCCTCTTTTGTGCTCCACGTTGAGTTTTGCAGGTCTATGACATCATAAGCACTTGGGGTCCTGTTATACACCTGTCTTGGATATTACAGGCTCTGCTTCCTTCTCCTGGGTCCGCTGCCCTCTGTTGTGCTCCACGTCGAGTTTTGCAGGTCTATGACATCATCTCCCCAGACGTACTTAAGGTCCACTGGCACACACAACTGTGTCTTGGGATTGAGACTCTGGTGTTACTCGTTTGGTATGCTCCATTATCTGTACAACTGTGTTTCCACTCGCACCTCATTCATGCTGGGTTCCCCTCCATCTGTCCGTCTGCTCCTGAGTTCCTTGTTAGTCCTAGACCCCACAATTCCATGTGTCCTCTGTATGCTGCAACAACACCTGGGGTCTGTGTGCCCACCCGAACCAGAGGCTCATTGAATTCACCTTACCTGTTGAGCCCTTACAGGTTAACTTTTATTAAAGTGGAAAACCCCTTTAATTAACTTTTCTGTCTCTGAAGTAATTATCTAACCTTTTAAAACTCACAAAGAAATTGTTCCACCTTTTATGCTCCCCAAAGTAACTCCAACCATCCTACAAGAGCGGGGCAAGGAGACAGCGGCTCATATATTCAGGACCATCGGGGGCATGAGCCCCAGAGGGCAATGCTAAAAACACCCTGGTCACCACTGTGGGGAGGTAGCTGTGTATAATGAGTGTGTTAGTGAGCTCCCCCTTGTGGTGACTGCAGGAACACAGAAATTTATCATTTTAAGGGTTTTTTCTAGATATGTTTTTTATGCGTAAATCATGTTATTCATCTATCGTTGCTCAAGTGCTGCTTTGCTGCCGTTGCTCTGGTCCTCGTTGACAGGCTGCAGTGGTGAAGTCACAACTACAGTGCATATGACCCCTGCCCCTAATCATTTGGCTCAGCAATACACTGAGCCCAGTGATTGGTTGCAGTGGTTAAGGGTGCTGTAATCGGGATGTCGCCATTGCAGCTTGTCAATAAAGATGGGAACAGCGGTGGAAAGGCAGCAGTGTCTCACCTCACCACCATTTTTTAGAGTGATGCTTGCTGGCAGTGAATAGAACCGCTCTGGTTTACATTTACACGACCTAGCGCTGATCACACCACTGATAAACATAGATCTCTCACTTCCCAGGACTTTAGGCTTATAGCTTTGACATACGCTGATACATTGTAACAAACCCCAGCTGCGTGAGTAAAACCAGTCTTAAAATGTAGACAAGCATGACAGCAAGCAGAGATCTTGAAAATAATAGAGAACTTTTCATTTTTAAAGCTTGAAATGACACCGTATATCGTGGCAGAGATGTAATCTAAAAGGAGACAATTCTACCAATTTATGGAAATAAACAGATGTGTGCGATGATGTAAGAAGTCGCCAACCGTCCGATATTCCTCGTCTTATGCAACTCGGCTCGTACACCAGCTACAAAGCAAGAAGAGAACAATCTGCCTGACAATAATAATCTCGCCATCCACTAATCCCCCTCCAACTTTTCATGACTTTTCTTCTTTTTAGCATCAGAATGAATTTAACCCCTTCAGACCCGGTGCGTGCTAAGCTCATGCCATCATTAACGGATCAAGAACTCGGAGAAAATAAATATGAAAAGTGGAGAAAGGCAAGGCTACAAAGAGCAAAAATCAGGGCGTATAAGTAACGACGGCGGGGAGAGGAATGGTCAGAAAAAGCACGTACTAAAACAAGGATATAACTACTATAATACTGCCCCTATGTACAAGAATATAACTACTATAATACTGCCCCCCTTGTACAAGAATATAACTACTATAATACTGCTCCTATGTACAGGATTATAACTACTATAATACTGCTCCTATGTACAAGAATATAACTACTATAATACTGCTCCTATGTACAAGAATATAACTACTATAATACTGCCCCTATGTACAAGAATATAACTACTATAATACTGCTCCTATGTACAAGAATATAACTACTATAATACTGCTCCTATGTACAAGAATATAACTACTATAATACTGCTCCTATGTACAAGAATATAACTACTATAATACTGCCCCTATGTACAAGAATATAACTACTATAATATTGCTCCTATGTACAAGAATATAACTACCATAATACTGCCCCTATGTACAAGAATATAACTACTATAATACTGCTCCTATGTACAAGAATATAACTACTATAATACTGCTCCTATGTACAAGAATATAACTACTATAATACTGCCCCTATGTACAAGAATATAACTACTATAATATTGCTCCTATGTACAAGAATATAACTACCATAATACTGCCCCTATGTACAAGAATATAACTACTATAATACTGCTCCTATGTACAAGAATATAACTACTATAATACTGCCCCCCTTGTACAAGAATATAACTACTATAATACTGCTCCTATGTACAGGATTATAACTACTATAATACTGCTCCTATGTACAAGAATATAACTACTATAATACTGCTCCTATGTACAAGAATATAACTACTATAATACTGCCCCTATGTACAAGAATATAACTACTATAATACTGCTCCTATGTACAAGAATATAACTACTATAATACTGCTCCTATGTACAAGAATATAACTACTATAATACTGCTCCTATGTACAAGAATATAACTACTATAATACTGCCCCTATGTACAAGAATATAACTACTATAATATTGCTCCTATGTACAAGAATATAACTACCATAATACTGCCCCTATGTACAAGAATATAACTACTATAATACTGCTCCTATGTACAAGAATATAACTACTATAATACTGCTCCTATGTACAAGAATATAACTACTATAATACTGCCCCTATGTACAAGAATATAACTACTATAATACTGCCCCTATGTACAAGAATATAACTACTATAATACTGCTCCTATGTACAAGAATATAACTACTATAATATTGCTCCTATGTACAAGAATATAACTACCATAATACTGCCCCTATGTACAAGAATATAACTACTATAATACTGCTCCTATGTACAAGAATATAGCTACTATAATATTGCTCCTATGTACAAGAATATAACTACTATAATACTGCCTCCTATGTACAAGAATATAACTACTATAATACTGCCCCTATGTACAGGAATATAACTACTATAATACTGCTCCCTACTTACAAGAATATAACTACTATAATACTGCTCCCTATGTACAAGAATATAACTACTATAATACTGCTCCTATGTATAAGAATATAACTACTATAATACTGCCCCTATGTACAAGAATATAACTACTATAATACTGCTCCTATGTACAAGAATATAGCTACTATAATATTGCTCCTATGTACAAGAATATAACTACTATAATACTGCCTCCTATGTACAAGAATATAACTACTATAATACTGCCCCTATGTACAAGAATATAACTACTATAATACTGCCCCTATGTACAAGAATATAACTACTATAATACTGGCTCCTATGTACAAGAATATAACTACTATAATACTGCTCCTATGTACAAGAATATAACTACTATAATACTGCTCCTATGTACAAGAATATAACTACTATAATACTGCCCCCCATGTACAAGAATATAACTACTATAATACTGCTCCTATGTACAGGATTATAGCTACTATAATACTGCTCCTATGTACAAGAATATAACTACTATAATACTGCTCCTATGTACAAGAATATAACTACTATAATACTGCCCCTATGTACAAGAATATAACTACTATAATACTGCTCCTATGTACAAGAATATAACTACTATAATACTGCTCTTATGTACAAGAATATAACTACTATAATACTGCTCCTATGTACAAGAATATAACTACTATAATACTGCCCCTATGTACAAGAATATAACTACTATAATACTGCCCCTATGTACAAGAATATAACTACTATAATACTGCTCCTATGTACAAGAATATAACTACTATAATATTGCTCCTATGTACAAGAATATAACTACCATAATACTGCCCCTATGTACACGAATATAACTACTATAATACTGCTCCTATGTATAAGAATATAACTACTATAATACTGCCCCTATGTACAAGAATATAACTACTATAATACTGCTCCTATGTACAAGAATATAGCTACTATAATATTGCTCCTATGTACAAGAATATAACTACTATAATACTGCTCCTATGTACAAGAATATAACTACTATAATACTGCCTCCTATGTACAAGAATATAACTACTATAATACTGCTCCTATGTACAAGAATATAACTACTATAATACTGCTCCTATGTACAAGAATATAACTACTATAATACTGCCCCTATGTACAAGAATATAACTACTATAATACTGCCCCCTATGTACAAGAATATAACTACTATAATACTGCTCCTATGTACAGGATTATAACTACTATAATACTGCTCCTATGTACAAGAATATAACTACTATAATACTGCTCCTATGTACAAGAATATAACTACTATAATACTGCTCCTATGTACAAGAATATAACTATTATAATACTGCCCCTATGTACAAGAATATAACTACTATAATACTGCTCCTATGTACAAGAATATAACTACTATAATATTGCTCCTATGTACAAGAATATAACTACTATAATATTGCTCCTATGTACAAGAATATAACTACCATAATACTGCCCCTATGTACACGAATATAACTACTATAATACTGCTCCTATGTATAAGAATATAACTACTATAATACTGCCCCTATGTACAAGAATATAACTACTATAATACTGCTCCTATGTACAAGAATATAGCTACTATAATATTGCTCCTATGTACAAGAATATAACTACTATAATACTGCTCCTATGTACAAGAATATAACTACTATAATATTGCTCCTATGTACAAGAATATAACTACCATAATACTGCCCCTATGTACACGAATATAACTACTATAATACTGTCTCCTATGTACAAGAATATAACTACTATAATACTGCTCCTATGTACAAGAATATAACTACTATAATACTGCTCCTATGTACAAGAATATAACTACTATAATACTGCCCCTATGTACAAGAATATAACTACTTTAATACTGCCCCCTATGTACAAGAATATAACTACTCTAATACTGATCCTATGTACAGGATTATAACTACTATAATACTGCTCCTATGTACAAGAATATAACTACTATAATACTGCTCCTATGTACAAGAATATAACTACTATAATACTGCTACTATGTACAAGAATATAACTACTATAATACTGCCCCTATGTACAAGAATATAACTACTATAATACTGCCCCTATGTACAAGAATATAACTACTATAATACTGCTCCTGCTCCTATGTACAAGAATATAACTACTATAATATTGCTCCTATGTACACGAATATAACTACTATAATACTGCTCCTATGTATAAGAATATAACTACTATAATACTGCCCCTATGTACAAGAATATAACTACTATAATACTGCTCCTATGTACAAGAATATAGCTGCTATAATATTGCTCCTATGTACAAGAATATAACTACTATAATACTGCCCCTATGTACAAGAATATAACTACTATAATACTGCCCCTATGTACAAGAATATAACTACTATAATACTGCCCCTATGTACAAGAATATAACTACTATAATACTGTCCCCTATGTACAAGAATATAACTACTATAATACTGCCCCTATGTACAAGAATATAACTACTATAATACTGCCCCTATGTACAAGAATATAACTACTATAATACTGCCCCTATGTACAAGAATATAACTACTATAATACTGCCCCTATGTACAAGAATATAACTAGTATAATACTGCCCCTATGTACAAGAATATAACTACTATAATACTGCTTCTATGTACAAGAATATAACTACTATAATACTGCCCCTATGTACAAGAATATAACTACTATAATACTGCCCCTATGTACAAGAATATAACTACTATAATACTGCCCCTATGTACAAGAATATAACTACTATAATACTGCCCCTATGTACAAGAATATAACTACTATAATACTGCCCCCTATGTACAAGAATATAACTACTATAATACTGCCCCTATGTACAAGAATATAACTACTATAATACTGCTCCCTATGTACAAGAATATAACTACTATAATACTGCCCCTATGTACAAGAATATAACTACTATAATACTGCCCCCTATGTACAAGAATATAACTATTATAATACTGCCCCTATGTACAAGAATATAACTATTATAATACTGCCCCTATGTACAAGAATATAACTACTATAATACTGCCCCTATGTACAAGAATATAACTATTATAATACTGCCCCTATGTACAAGAATATAACTACTATAATACTGCCCCCTATGTACAAGAATATAACTACTATAATACTGCCCCTATGTACAAGAATATAACTATTATAATACTGCCCCTATGTACAAGAATATAACTACTATAATACTGCTCCCTATGTACAAGAATATAACTACTATAATACTGCCCCTATGCACAAGAATATAACTGCTATAATACTGCCCCTATGTACAGGAATATAACTACTATAATACTGCCCCTATGTACAAGAATATAACTACTATAATACTGCTTCTATGTACAAGAATATAACTACTATAATACTGCCCCTAAAAGGACTAGAAATAGGAAAAACCCAATGTGGCTAAACAAAGAAGTAAGACAGGCAATTAACAGTAAAAAGAAAGCATTTGCACTACTAAAGCAGGATGGCACCATTGAAGCTCTAAAAAACTATAGGGAGAAAAATACTTTATCTAAAAAACTAATTAAAGCTGCCAAAATGGAAACAGAGAAGCACATTGCTAAGGAGAGTAAAACTAATCCCAAACTGTTCTTCAACTATATCAATAGTA
This sequence comes from Ranitomeya imitator, assembly GCF_032444005.1. NCBI lineage: Eukaryota > Metazoa > Chordata > Amphibia > Anura > Dendrobatidae > Ranitomeya > Ranitomeya imitator. Next base: position 22,152,150 of record NC_091286.1, on the reverse strand, counting down.
AAAGAATAAAAACTGAAAATGTAGGCCCCTTAAAAAATAGTGAGGAAAGAATGGTTGTAGATGACGAGGAAAAAGCTAACATATTAAACACCTTCTTCTCCACGGTATTCACGGTGGAAAATGAAATGCTAGGTGAAATCCCAAGAAACAATGAAAACCCTATATTAAGGGTCACCAATCTAACCCAAGAAGAGGTGCGAAACCGGCTAAATAAGATTAAAATAGATAAATCTCCGGGTCCGGATGGCATACACCCACGAGTACTAAGAGAACTAAGTAATGTAATAGATAAACTATTATTTCTTATTTTTAGGGACTCTATAGCGACGGGGTCTGTTCCGCAGGGCTGGCGCATAGCAAATGTGGTGCCAATATTCAAAAAGGGCTCTAAAAGTGAACCTGGAAATTATAGGCCAGTAAGTCTAACCTCTATTGTTGGTAAAATATTTGAAGGGTTTCTGAGGGATGTTATTCTGGATTATCTCAATGAGAATAACTGTTTAACTCCATATCAGCATGGGTTTATGAGAAATCGCTCCTGTCAAACCAATCTAATCAGTTTTTATGAAGAGGTAAGCTATAGGCTGGACCACGGTGAGTCATTGGACGTGGTATATCTCGATTTTTCCAAAGCGTTTGATACCGTGCCGCACAAGAGGTTGGTACACAAAATGAGAATGCTTGGTCTGGGGGAAAATGTGTGTAAATGGGTTAGTAACTGGCTAAGTGATAGAAAGCAGAGGGTGGTTATAAATGGTATAGTCTCTAACTGGGTCGCTGTGACCAGTGGGGTACCGCAGGGGTCGGTATTGGGACCTGTTCTCTTCAACATATTCATTAATGATCTGGTAGAGGGTTTACACAGTAAAATATCGATATTTGCAGATGATACAAAACTATGTAAAGCAGTTAATACAAGAGAAGATAGTATTCTGCTACAGATGGATCTGGATAAGTTGGAAACTTGGGCTGAAAGGTGGCAGATGAGGTTTAACAATGATAAATGTAAGGTTATACACATGGGAAGAAGGAATCAATATCACCATTACACACTGAACGGGAAACCACTGGGTAAATCTGACAGGGAGAAGGACTTGGGGATCCTAGTTAATGATAAACTTACCTGGAGCAGCCAGTGCCAGGCAGCAGCTGCCAAGGCAAACAGGATCATGGGGTGCATTAAAAGAGGTCTGGATACACATGATGAGAGCATTATACTGCCTCTGTACAAATCCCTAGTTAGACCGCACATGGAGTACTGTGTCCAGTTCTGGGCACCGGTGCTCAGGAAGGATATAATGGAACTAGAGAGAGTACAAAGGAGGGCAACAAAATTAATAAAGGGGATGGGAGAACTACAATACCCAGATAGATTAGCGAAATTAGGATTATTTAGTCTAGAAAAAAGACGACTGAGGGGCGATCTAATAACCATGTATAAGTATATAAGGGGACAATACAAATATCTCGCTGAGGATCTGTTTATACCAAGGAAGGTGACGGGCACAAGGGGGCATTCTTTGCGTCTGGAGGAGAGAAGGTTTTTCCACCAACATAGAAGAGGATTCTTTACTGTTAGGGCAGTGAGAATCTGGAATTGCTTGCCTGAGGAGGTGGTGATGGCGAACTCAGTCGAGGGGTTCAAGAGAGGCCTGGATGTCTTCCTGGAGCAGAACAATATTGTATCATACAATTATTAGGTTCCGTAGAAGGACGTAGATCTGGGGATTTATTATGGTGGAATATAGGCTGAACTGGATGGACAAATGTCTTTTTTCGGCCTTACTATGTTACTATGTTACTATGTACAAGAATATAACTACTATAATACTGCTCCTAAGTACAAGAATATAACTACTATAATACTGCTCCTATGTACAAGAATATAACTACTATAATACTGCTCCTATGTACAAGAATATAACTACTATAATACTGCCCCTATGTACAAGAATATAACTACTATATAATCAGAAAAGTGTGGAATAACAGAAGTCCATTGATCTGGAAGAAGTACTTGATCTTTTACCCACAGCCGTGGCCCCAGTGGGAAGATTATGGTTAACCAAGTAATGAATCTCGCCTGCATGTTAACTGGCAGGAAGTAGTGATCTTGCAACTTTGCACAATTTATTTGCTGTATAATAGGAGAATGATGAACTTATTTGCGGGCACAAAAAAATAATTGCGATTAGTTCTAGTGGATTACTAAAAGCCACCTTACACATTAGGGCTCATACTCATTTGCGAGAAAAACGGACGAGTGCAATCCGATAAAAGATCGGGTTGCACTCGGACCAATGTTATTCCATGGGTTACATCTCATTTGCAATTTTTTTCTCAGCTAAAATTGGACTGAGAAAAAAATCGCAGCATGCTGAGATTTGCTGCGTATCTCGGACGAGACTCGCCAATGCAAGTCAATGGATGCGAGAAAAAAATGCACGGTGTGAGTGCTGCCCCTTTTTTTAACGCACCGATGTCCTTTGAAACGCCGGCAATTCATGTGCGTGTACAGTAAAATCACACTGACAGGTTAGAATAGATAGAATAGACATATACACATAGAATATATATATATATATATATATATATATATATATATATGTACATGTCAGTAACACACCGACGACATATATATATATATATATATATATATATATTGCACAGAAAGATAGATAGAAGAAAAGCCAGTAATTCATCTGCTGGCTTCTGTAAAATCACTGCAGGAGCCATCAGGATAGAAGAGATGGATTACATACAGTAAATACATACAGAATAGGTAGAAATATAGATGCCACAAATACAATTAGTACAGTGTGTGTGCAAATTACTGGACATGTATTTAATTAAAGATTATTTTATAAAAAAAAAAAAAGGCATGGGCTCCTGTGCAATTTTCGCAACCAGAAGAGGGAAAGCCAGCGACTGTTTATAGCGTTGGAAGGGGGTAATACCCATGGAACTTCCCAGGGTATTAATATCAGCTCACAGCTGTATACTTGGCCTTTACTGGCTATTAAAATGGGGAAACCCCCCAAAAAATGACGTGGGTCCCCCATAATTAAGAACCAGCAAAAGGCTATGCAGACAGCTGCGGGCTGATATTAATAGCCTAGGAAGGGACCATGGATATTGGCCCCCACCTGGCTAAAAACATCAGAACTCAGTCGCCCCCAAAAAGGCGCATCTCGTAAGATGCGCCAATTCTGGGCACTTAGCCTCACTCTTCCCACTTGCCCTGTAGCGGTGGCAAGTGGGGTAATAGTTGCGGGGTTGATGTCACCCTTGTATTGTAAGGTGACATCAAGCCCATGGCTTAGTAATGGAGCGGTGTCAATAAGACACCTATCCATTACTAATCCTATAATTGTTACATGCTAAATAAAGACACAGCCAGAATAAAGTCTTTTAATGAAATAAAACACAACACAGTTTTACCAATTTATTGTTACTCCTAATCCATGCGACGCCCTCGATCTCCTGCAATAAAAAAATAAAAATAACAAACCAACAATATACCCATACCTGTCCGTCGTTGTGTCCCACGCCATAATCCATATCTGGGGTATATACAGTTTTCAACAACTAGAATTGTGTTTTAATAACAAGTTAGGAGTGTAGCAATTAATAGGGATATAGGTAGCCGCCGCACCGATACCATAATTATATGAAAACTAATATTGGGGAATGACACTATGTAAAAATGAATAAAGTAGAAACTGCGCGCTGAACTACTGGTTTCCCCAATAAGTGGTGATGACTACACAGCTACTTGGTGTTTTTAATTGTCCATATTAGTTCATTAAAAGTTATGTTTTAATATCTCTCCTGTGAATGGAGAGACTGCGGTCGGTGGAATGATGGGCTTAACTATTGTCTGGCAGCTATTGATCGTGTATCGGGGGCTTTAGATTCCATGATGTGACCCTCCCTGTACATCAGGGGCATTCCCACTTCTGATTGGGTATGGAAATAATGGAAATAAACAGTTGAGAGACTTTGTAAATATTTTTTATTGATGAAAGTTTGCTTTATAGCCTCGATCTTTACTCACAATTCTGCTAGGTATGATTGGAAACAGTCAGCAAGCTTGCCATCGGAATCACCATTAAGATTTTAGCGCACAAACTCTTGAACCCATTAGGCTATGTTCACACTTAGCGGATTGCACTGCGGATTTTTCCTCAGCAGAATTCCAAAATCCGCAGTGAAAACCCATCGCGGTTTTTACTGCGGATTTATCGCGGTTTTTACTGCGGTTTCTTCTGCGGATTTTCATCTGCAGTTTCCTATTGGAGCAGGTGAAAATCCGCAGAAAAGAAGTGACATGCTGCGGAATGTAATCCGCAGCATTTCCGCGCGGATTTTTCTGCAGCATGTGCACAGCGTTTTTTGTTTCCCATAGGTTTACATTGCAATGTAAACTCATGGGAAACTGCTGCGGATCCGCAGCGGTCAAATCCGCTGCGGATCCGCAGCAAAATCCGCAAAGTGTGAACATAGCCTTATAGTCTATGGGACCGAATGGTCTGCAAAATATTACGGAGAAATGTCCCTTTTATTGATGCGAAGTAGTTTTGTGATTTATTTCTATTTTCATCAGTGAAAACCAAAAACTCTGATGGTAAAAACTGACCAAACACTGAAGAAAAACGGATCAACAACAGTCCGTGATTTTCTACATAGAAGAACCACTGACATCTGAAAGACGCCTAACAGTCATATGCTCCGGGAAGCTGAGATATATGGAGCTGTTTGTCTGTATTTATTGTTTTTTTTTTTTTAGCATTATTTAATAAAAACGAGTTTTTAATATTTATCTGGTAGATTAATGCTTGTTCAAATTTTAGCATTTTTGCTGCTTTTTTTTCCAAGCCCGGAAAAAAATACAGCTTTTTTTTTAATAGTAGTAAAATGAATGATATTTCAAAAATTTTATTCAAGGGGTGATTTTTTTTCTTGCATTTTTTGAGCTGCGGAGCATGTCAAGTGTTTTAGCGGATTCGCTGCCTTTTTTTACCCATTCAATTGACTGTATAAAAAATGTGCAAAAAATGCAGCATTTTTTCCTGCTATGATTCTGCATGAGGGGAAAAAAATGCTATAAAAAAAAAGCGCTGTATGAACAGACCTTAATATAAGTTGGTTAAGGAGAAAAATAGGAAAAACAAAGCCTAAATGTGAACTCTCAGGTTCTCATTGGCAAAAACAAAATGTTAAAAAAAAAAAAAAAAAAATCCGTGAAAAAAAGTCTTAAGTAAACAAACTTCTTTGTCCAACCTGCTGCGCTAGTTCCCGGCCCTCGCTCCGATACATGAGCCGTCATAATATTAGCACAAGGTGGTGCTCCGCATTATCTTGTGTGCCACGTCCCCGCAATCACTTATCTACCGCGAGGCGAACCAGTGACTGCAAAAACAAAAAACTTCCCAATCAGTCGTCGCAGTGAATCTGCAGTGACCAAGCTCCATCTGCACCTGCTAAAATTATCGCCTGGACTGGATGTAATTGTAGCAAACCCTCAGCTATGAGACGTATTAAGCCAGGGCAAGATTTAAGCCTTTGGATATAAACAAGGCTTTTATCTTTCACTGACAGCAAGCAGAGATCTTAACAGTGAGAAATTAAAAGACAGCACCATATTATGACTGATCACATGAACAAAATCCTTATACCAGGACCAATGTCACCAATAACCAATAATGGGAGGAGACACAGATTAGGTATTAGAAAAAACTTTTTGACAGTGGGGGTGATCAGTGAGTGGAACAGGCGGCCACGAGAGGCGGTGAGTTCTCCTTCAATGGAAGTCTTCAAACAGAGGCTGGACAGATCTGTCTGAGATGGTTAGTGAATCCTTCAGGGATGGACCAGACGACCCAGGATGTCCCTTCCAACTCTAACATTCTATGATTCTACTGTTATGTAGAGGTAAATAATACCGCAAGATAGTGCCACCATACTGATCATTACCAACCATGACTATACCAAGGCCAATATGACCATCAATGCTGCAATATAAGAGAAAAATAATACCGACAGGCCATGCCCAAATAGCACCCACACATATAGCAGTAACAGGATAATTCCAGGCCGAAAATTAAAGGGCTTTTCTCATCATCATAAATGGGTAAAAATGCCAAGTGGTTGTAGGAAATTAATGCTTCACCTCTTTTCAAAAACCCTCTCCGGTGCGCAGTCTTTTAGGCAAGGAGCGCGCATTTGTAGACTCTTTGCTATAGAGCTTGCTAGCGCTGCTCTGTTCGCAGCATCAGAGAGCACAGTTTGGGTTGGCGGTGCAGCCGTAACCCTGGTCTATACTGTCAATCATCAGGGGTGCAGGAGGCTACGGAGTGGTGCGCTCCTGACAAAAGAAGACGGTATAAGATTTCTACATCAGCGATATACTGCCCTCTCTGTGCCCCATATGATAATATAAAGCCCCCCTGTGTATCCTCATCTTCAAAAATAATAGATTCTACTCCCCTGTCCTAGGCCCACCACTCATCGGACCAAGGCCGACTTATCTCCTGTTTTAGGCTGGCCCCTCACCTGCCCTAGATCCTCCCACTCACCTGTTCTAAGCCCGTCCCTCACTAGTCCTAGGTCCTCCCCCTCATGTGTCCTACGTCCGCCCCTCACCTGTGCTAGACCCCCACCTCACCTGTCCTAGGTCCTCCCCTCATGTGTCCTACGCCCGCCCCTCACCTGTGCTAGACCCCCTCCTCACTAGTCCTAGGTCCTCCCCCTCATGTGTCCTACGTCCGCCCCTCACCTGTGCTAGACCCCCTCCTCACCTGTCCTAGGTCCTCCCCCTCATGTGTCCTACGTCCGCCCCTCACCTGTGCTAGATCCCCTCCTCACCTGTCCTAGGTCCTCCCCCTCATGTGTCCTACGCCCGCCCCTCACCTGTGCTAGACCCCCTCCTCACTAGTCCTAGGTCCTCCCCCTCATGTGTCCTACGTCCGCCCCTCACCTGTGCTAGACCCCCACCTCACCTGTCCTAGGTCCTCCCCTCATGTGTCCTACGCCCGCCCCTCACCTGTGCTAGACCCCCTCCTCACTAGTCCTAGGTCCTCCCCCTCATGTGTCCTACGTCCGCCCCTCACCTGTGCTAGACCCCCTCCTCACCTGTCCTAGGTCCTCCCCTCATGTGTCCTACGTCCGCCCCTCACCTGTGCTAGATCCCCTCCTCACCTGTCCTAGGTCCTCCCCCTCATGTGTCCTACGCCCGCCCCTCACCTGTGCTAGACCCCCTCCTCACTAGTCCTAGGTCCTCCCCCTCATGTGTCCTACGTCCGCCCCTCACCTGTGCTAGATCCCCTCCTCACCTGTCCTAGGTCCTCCCCCTCATGTGTCCTACGCCCGCCCCTCACCTGTGCTAGACCCCCTCCTCACTAGTCCTAGGTCCTCCCCCTCATGTGTCCTACGTCCGCCCCTCACCTGTGCTAGACCCCCTCCTCACCTGTCCTAGGTCCTCCCCCTCATGTGTCCTATGTCCACCCCTCACCTGTGCTAGATCCCCTCCTCACCTGTCCTAGGTCCTCCCCCTCATGTGTCCTACGCCCGCCCCTCACCTGTGCTAGACCCCCTCCTCACTAGTCCTAGGTCCTCCCCCTCATGTGTCCTACGTCCGCCCCTCACCTGTGCTAGACCCCCACCTCACCTGTCCTAGGTCCTCCCCTCATGTGTCCTACGCCCGCCCCTCACCTGTGCTAGACCCCCTCCTCACTAGTCCTAGGTCCTCCCCCTCATGTGTCCTACGTCCGCCCCTCACCTGTGCTAGACCCCCTCCTCACCTGTCCTAGGTCCTCCCCTCATGTGTCCTACGTCCGCCCCTCACCTGTGCTAGATCCCCTCCTCACCTGTCCTAGGTCCTCCCCCTCATGTGTCCTACGCCCGCCCCTCACCTGTGCTAGACCCCCTCCTCACTAGTCCTAGGTCCTCCCCCTCATGTGTCCTACGTCCGCCCCTCACCTGTGCTAGACCCCCTCCTCACCTGTCCTAGGTCCTCCCCCTCATGTGTCCTACGCCCGCCCCTCACCTGTGCTAGACCCCCTCCTCACTAGTCCTAGGTCCTCCCCCTCATGTGTCCTACGTCCGCCCCTCACCTGTGCTAGACCCCCTCCTCACCTGTCCTAGGTCCTCCCCCTCATGTGTCCTACGTCCGCCCCTCACCTGTGCTAGATCCCCTCCTCACCTGTCCTAGGTCCTCCCCCTCATGTGTCCTACGCCCGCCCCTCACCTGTGCTAGACCCCCTCCTCACTAGTCCTAGGTCCTCCCCCTCATGTGTCCTACGTCCGCCCCTCACCTGTGCTAGACCCCCACCTCACCTGTCCTAGGTCCTCCCCTCATGTGTCCTACGCCCGCCCCTCACCTGTGCTAGACCCCCTCCTCACTAGTCCTAGGTCCTCCCCCTCATGTGTCCTACGTCCGCCCCTCACCTGTGCTAGACCCCCTCCTCACCTGTCCTAGGTCCTCCCCTCATGTGTCCTACGTCCGCCCCTCACCTGTGCTAGATCCCCTCCTCACCTGTCCTAGGTCCTCCCCCTCATGTGTCCTACGCCCGCCCCTCACCTGTGCTAGACCCCCTCCTCACTAGTCCTAGGTCCTCCCCCTCATGTGTCCTACGTCCGCCCCTCACCTGTGCTAGATCCCCTCCTCACCTGTCCTAGGTCCTCCCCCTCATGTGTCCTACGCCCGCCCCTCACCTGTGCTAGACCCCCTCCTCACTAGTCCTAGGTCCTCCCCCTCATGTGTCCTACGTCCGCCCCTCACCTGTGCTAGACCCCCTCCTCACCTGTCCTAGGTCCTCCCCCTCATGTGTCCTACGCCCGCCAATCACCTGTGCTAGACTCCTTCCTCACCTGTCCTAGGTCCTCCCCCTCATGTGTCCTACGCCTGCCCCTCACCTGTGCTAGACCCCCTCCTCACCTGTCCTAGGTCCTCCCCCTCATGTGTCCTACGCCCGCCCCTCACCTGTGCTAGACCCCCTCCTCACCTGTCCTAGGTCTGCCCCCTCACCTGTTCTAAGCCTGTCCCTCACTAGTCCTAGGTCACCCTCACCTGTCCTAGGCCCTCACCTCATCTATTCTAGACAATCACCTCACCTATCCTAGCATCCCTCCTCACCAGTCCTAGGCCTGCCCCTTACCTGTCCTACACCAACCCCTCAGCTTTCTAAGGCCTGCACCTCACCTGTGCTAGACCCCATCCCCATCTGTCTCAGACCTGGCCCTTACCTGTCCTATGCCTGCCCCTCATCTATCCTAAGCCCACCCCTCATCTGTCCTAGTCCTGCTCCCCACCTGTCCTAGGCTCGGCCCTCACCTGCCCTAAGCCTGCCCTTTACCTTTCCTAAGCCCCTCCTCACCTGTCCTAGGCCCGCCCCTCAACTGTCCTAAGCCCGCCCCTCACCTGTCCTAGTCCTGCTCATCTGTCCAAAGCCCGCCCCTCACCTGTTCTACGCCCACCCCTCACCTGCCCTAATTCTGCTCTTCACCTGTCCAAAGCCCGCCCCTCACCTGTCCTAGTCCTCACCTGTCCAAAGCCTGCCCCTCACCTGTCCTAGTTCTGCTCCTCACATGTCCTCCGCCCGCCCCTCACCTGTCCTAGTCCTGCTCCTCACCTGTGCTAAGCCTGCCCCTCACCTGTCCTACACCCACCCCTCACCTGCCATAGCTCTGCTCCTCACCTGTCCTCGGCCCGCCCCTCACCTGTCCTGGTCCTGCTCCTCACCTATTCTAAGCCTGCCCCTCACCTGTCCTAGTCCTCACCTGTCCAAAGCCTGCTCCTCACCTGTCCTAGGCCTGCTCCTCACCTTTCCTAAGCCTGCCCCTGATCTGTCCTACACCCACCCCTCACCTGCCCTAGTTCTGCCCCTCACCTGTCCTCGGCCCGTCCCTCACCTGTCCTAATCCTGCTTCTCACCTGTCCTAGGCCCCCTCCTCATCTGTCCTAGTCCTGCCCCTTACCTTTCCTCAGCCGGTCCCTCACCTGTCCTGGGCTCACACCTCAATAATTCAACTAGTCACTCTGTGTGAAACTGCTTGTGTTAAAAATATAAAATAATTTGTTTCCGTATATAAATTGCACACTAGAACTACCGGAGGGGTCATTTTGACCCTTTTGCTATTTCTTTTTCCTATAATTTCTAAAATTTTAACAAATGAGTTCTGAGTTTTTGTGACTTTTATTTATTCATGGTAGTGTATATTTTAGGACATAAAAAGGAATTGAAACTTTTTCAGTGGCCCGGATTTTACAATTCATACCTATAAGTACTGAAGGGGTCAATTTGACCCCATACATAAAAGTACAACAAATACATATGAGACTGCTCTGATGAAGAATGGTGACATCACTCTTACAGGTTACCAAGGTAAGCCAAATAAGAATGTCATTTTGCTCAGTAATCTTCACCCAGATGTAGCAGTTGGAAACGACAAGAAAAAAAACGATAACGGTACAATTTCACAATAAAACAAAGGTTGGAGTGGACACAGTGGACCAGATGGCTCGAAAGTACACCACAAAATCTGGAAGCCGCCGATGGCCTGTTCAGGTGTTTTGTAATGTACTTGATTTAGCAGCGATAAACGCAACTATACTGTATAAAACAGCAACTGGGGGTAAAATTAGCAAACGGGAGATCATTCTTCAACTTCATGCTGTGACCATGTAAAAGGAAAATGTGTGCTGTACTTGATCTTAAGGCCGGGATCACACATGCGAGAAACACGTCCGTGTCTCGCATGTGAAATCCAAGCTCTGGCGCCGGCACTCCAGAGCGGAGCGTGAGGCCGCATAGGAACACATGGAGCCGCACGCTCCGCTCCCAAGTGCCGGCGCCAGAGCTTGGATTTCACATGCGAGAGACGGACGTGTTTCTCGCATGTGTGATCCCGGCCTAACACTGTTCCTTCTAAGTTAAAATAAATGTTCTTTAACTTGTTGGCAATAAAAAAGTTATTTTTACTCCAGAGTCAGTACTTTTGAATGGGGGTCAAAATGACCCCTAATGGTAGTTATAGGTATTATGAAACCTGCGGTAGTTCTAGTACATAAACTCGAACAGCAGGGAAAAATTCTGCACACAACAATCCTCACCCTGCACCTCACACACAACAATCCTCACCCTGCACCTCACACACAACAATCCTCACCCTGCACCTCACACACAATCCTCACCCTGCACCTCACACAGAAGCCTCACCCTGCACCTCACACACAACAATCCTCACCCTGCACCTCACACACAATCCTCACCCTGCACCTCACACACAACAATCCTCACCCTGCACCTCACACACAACAATCCTCACCCTGCACCTCACACACAACAATCCTCACCCTGAACCTCACACACAACAATCCTCACCCTGCACCTCACACACAACAATCCTCACCCTGCACCTCACACACAACAATCCTCACCCTGCACCTCACACACAATCCTCATCCTGCACCTCACACACAATCCTCACCCTGCGCCTCACACACAACAATCCTCACCCTGCACCTCACACACAACAATCCTCACCCTGAACCTCACACACAACAATCCTCACCCTGCACCTCACACACAACAATCCTCACCCTGCACCTCACACACAACAATCCTCACCCTGCACCTCACACACAAGCCTCACCCTGCACCTCACACACAATCCTCACCCTGCACCTCACACACAATCCTCACCCTGCACCTCACACACAATCCTCACCCTGCACCTCACACACAATCCTCACCCTGCACCTCACACACAAGCCTCACCCTGCACCTCACACACAATCCTCACCCTGCACCTCACACACAACAATCCTCACCCTGCACCTCATACACAACAATCCTCACCCTGCACCTCATACACAACAATACTCATCCTGCACCTCACACACAACAATCCTCACCCTGCACCTCACACACAATCCTCACCCTGCACCTCACACACAATCCTCACCCTGCATCACACACAACAAGCCTCACCCTGCACCTCACACACAATCCTCACCCTGCACCTCACACACAATCCTCACCCTGCACCTCACACACAACAATCCTCACCCTGCACCTCATACACAACAATCCTCACCCTGCACCTCACACACAACAATCCTCACCCTGCACCTCACACACAATCCTCACCCTGCACCTCACACACAATCCTCACCCTGCACCTCACACACAATCCTCACCCTGCATCACACACAAGCCTCACCCTGCACCTCACACACAATCCTCACCCTGCACCTCACACACAACAATCCTCACCCTGCACCTCACACACAACAATCCTCACCCTGCGCCTCACACACAACAATCCTCACCCTGCACCTCACACACAATCCTCACCCTGCACCTCATACACAATCCTCACCCTGCATCACACACAAGCCTCACCCTGCACCTCACACACAATCCTCACCCTGCACCTCACACACAACAATCCTCACCCTGCGCCTCACACACAACAATCCTTACCCTGCACCTCACACACAACAATCCTCACCCTGCACCTCATACACAATCCTCACCCTGCACCTCACACACAACAATCCTCACCCTGCACCTCACACACAACAAGCCTCACCCTGCACCTCACACACAATCCTCACCCTGCACCTCACACACAATCCTCACCCTGCACCTCACACACAATCCTCACCCTGCACCTCACACACAACAATCCTCACCCTGCGCCTCACACACAACAATCCTTACCCTGCACCTCACACACAACAATCCTCACCCTGCACCTCATACACAATCCTCACCCTGCACCTCACACACAACAATCCTCACCCTGCACCTCACACACAACAAGCCTCACCCTGCACCTCACACACAATCCTCACCCTGCACCTCACACACAATCCTCACCCTGCACCTCACACACAATCCTCACCCTGCACCACACACAACAATCCTCACCCTGCACCTCACACAATCCTCACCCTGCGCCTCACACACAACAATCCTCACCCTGCACCTCACACACAACAAGCCTCACCCTGCAATCTCACACACAATCCTCATCCTGCACCTCACACACAATCCTCACCCTGCACCTCACACAACAATCCTCACCCTGCACCACACACAACAATCCTCACCCTGCACCTCACACAATCCTCACCCTGCACCTCACACACAATCCTCACCCTGCACCTCACACACAACAATCCTCACCCTGCACCTCACACACAACAATCCTCACCCTGCACCTCACACAATCCTCACCCTGCACCTCACACAATCCTCACCCTGCACCTCACACACATCAATCCTCACCCTGCACCTCACACACAACAATCCTCACCCTGCACCTCACACACAACAATCCTCACCCTGCACCTCACACACAACAATCCTCACCCTGCACCTCACACACAACAATCCTCACCCTGCACTTCAGTGCAAATCGAAAAAGTGATTTAGGAGACAGTCTAACAAAAAACGCTGTTGCCCATAGCAACCAATTACAGCGCAGCTTTCATTTTACCACAGCAACTTTAGACATGAATGCTGCACTGTGATTGGTTACTACGGACAACAAAGACACTTTTACTTAGTTTACACAGTTTTGATGTCAGACTCCGCAGCCCGTGCCCTGCGCTGACAACAACTCTCAGGCCTTATATGCATTATGCAAGGGGCTGACAACTTTATTGTGTTAACTCTTAAGCGGACACCTGGGGTGTTTTAGGAATGTCCGCGTTCTAATTGGCTGACATACTTGTTATTGCTCTCCCGCCTGACACACCCATTTTGCTGACAGCGGAGCTTCTGATTGGCTGAGCCGCCGTGCACACGCTTTGAGCACGCACGCTCCGTGACTGACAGTAGAATTGACCAATTGGTTTTCAGTTTAGCCTTTTATGGCGACCAATAGGATTGCTTAAAGTGAAAGAGAAGAGATAGGGGGGCGGGGCCGCTGTGGAGGACTTGGGAGGACGGCTGGTAAACACTGAGCACCTCGTGTCAGAGAGACGGGAGAGGAAGAGGGAGCGGAGCCTGGAGACAGCGGGGCCTGTGCCGGGTACGTCCTGTGCTGGGGAGGCAGTGCTTCTGCGCTGCAACTACAACTCCCAGCATGCCTTGGCTGCCTGTTGTGCTGGGACTTGTAGTGTTGTGGCCTCTGGTGCTGACCACATGTGTGCTGCTGCCATCTGGAGAGATGGGGTGTGGTAGAGGCTGCAGCACATGTCTTGTGGAAGGACTCGGCAGCTGATAGTGTGCTGTAGGAGCTGATCCTATACAGTTATTGTGTGTGTGTGTGTATATATATATATATATATATATATATATATATATATATATATATATATATATATAATCTCCTCTATACAGTTATTGTGTGTATGTATATATATATATGTGTGTGTATATGTATATATATATATATATATATATATATATATATATATATATATATATATTCTCCTATACACTTATAGTGTGTGTGTGTGTGTATATATATATATCATTAATATTCTGCAGCGCTGTACAGTTGCAGGGAAGTGTAACTGTGCAGGTCCCAGGTTCCCCATCTCTCACTATGGAGCAATCTATTTATTTTTTGTCATGTAGCAAGGTCACTTGTAGATAACACTGACAGTGTTATTGCACGCTTTATTTATTTATTTTTTTGTCTGCAGCTTTTGCAAAAGTGCATGATGGGAGTTATTTTGCAGCAGCCATAGATCAGCGCTTGAGGGTATTTAATGTAGCCCACCTGCTTATCCAGGTGTGATTCCCACCCTGTACTATGCATACTGTCCCGTCGTCGTGTTTTTTTTTTTTTTTTTTACCATGGAAGTCTATGGAGAACAGATCTGTCAATGAGCCTCCTGTTTTTTCTCTCATTTGGAAACAATGTTTTTTTTTTTTTTTTGCTTACTGAATCCTTTTCAAACAGAAGAAAATAGATGGCTAATTTCCTTTTTCCATAGACTTGGATGTAAAAATGGATCCAGTTGTAATCTCTCTCTTTTTTTTTTTTTTTGCACAATTCTTTTGTCAGTGGATTGCTGCTGGATCCATTCTAACACCTGATTACTGTACATGTGAATATAAGTGTCAGTGGGAGAGATCTCCAGTACCCGTCACTATGGATTAGGCGTCTGCACACGTTCGTTAGGATTATTGCATTTGTCTGTTTTGCTTTCAGATACAAGTGCTCCTTTCCGTCAGTTACACAATTGATTATGTAATCTGTGTTCTTTTTTTGCTCCATCTATAGGAGGACTTTATACTCTTTTCTGTTTAAAAAAAACAAAACAAACTTGACATCAGATTGACCCCATAATAATCAATAGGTTCCCTCTGCTTCCAGTTGCATGCCTGATTAGTGAGGAGCGAGTATACTCGTTGCTCTTGTTTTCCTGAGCACGCTCGGGGGTCCTCCGAGTATTTTTTAGTGCTCGGAGATTTAGTTTTTCTTTGCCGCAGCTGAATGATTTACATCTGTTACCCAGCATAAGTACATGTGGGGGTTCCCTAGCAACCAGGCAACCCCCACATGTACTGGCTAACAGATGTAAATCATTCAGCTGCAGCGAAGAAAACTAAATCTCCGAGCACTAAAAAATACTCTGAGGACACCCGAGCATGCTCAGGAAAACAAGAGCAACGAGTATACTCACTCCTCACTATCTATGTATAATCTAACAGATCACTTATTCATTTCAAGTGCAATGTCCAAACCACCATGTGAACGAAGCCCAACATTAATGGCCCAATTGCACTTTCCCATCTTTATTTATGGCACAATTTATACCTAATTGTGCAGTGATTTCTATCCGCTGCCTCTCCAGCTGTTACATGCTGCATGAGAAGACTTGTAGTTTTTGCAACATCTGCAGGCCAGTGATACAGGGGGCTGAATGGAGACCACCTTAGATTATGCATACTTAAATGATCCCTTTTTAATGCATTTTCTTTCACCTCCATGTGAGGCATCATGGTGGGAGGCGTTTATATTGTCAGTCACTATAGATTAGTTTTAGGTGACTTTATTATTATTATTGTTGTTGTTTGTTTGTTGCTCTGGTATAAGTTGGTTGCACAAGGTTTGGCCGCTGGGAAGTTTTCCCTCTAACTTGGCACAGACCCCATCAGCCGGAGGGAGGACTGTGAATCTGGGGCACACTATTGTCTGACGCCCTGGGACTTTCTGCTGCAGATCCTTCCTCTGCGCTACTGTAGGTGAATATAGATGACGGTATCTTGGCAGAGAGGAGGGGAGCTGCTTATGGTGATGCCATCTTGTGCCAGCTGCGCTCTTGCGCCTGTTGACTGCCCTGTCGCTCTGACCTTGGCAGCGCGACCTTATTTATATGGAGCTCAGGGAAAGGTGGAGTAGATTGAATCCTTAACACGGGGCGTGAAAGGTGAGTTCTCTTTTTGGAAGAGTTGCTGAAATACCCTGCAGGCTTTGTGCCTCATTCCACAACTGTCAGTTTTTGTTTTTCTGCAATAATTGATTTGCTCCAATCTTTCCTGTATTGCACATTCCTTTATAATTGTTGCAGAATACAACTTTGTTTTTGTCACTGAAAACCTGAACAGACCTGATAATATTTCACACTCTGGGGATTTGTTACATTTGTATCCAATATGTAAGCTAAACAGCCAGAAGGATGACCCTGCACTGTTACATTGTAGCAAACAAAAAGGACTTGAGCTGTGTTTTTTTTTTTTTTTTTTTTTTGTCTCTGTAAACAAGAATGTTCTCATTCACAGAACGCAAGCAGAGATCTTATAACTGGTCATGTTAAACAAATGCAGCCAGAACGGTCTGCTATCGTCCATGTGTTGCAACCTTTAATGTTTTCTATGGGTTGGGGAGGACGGGAGGTCATGGCCGATGGCAATTCTGTCACGTCTCATTTTTGGCAGTTGGGTTGCGAAGTTCAGAGCCAATAATTAACGATTTATTTTGTTACCTTGCCTTCAGTGTCTTATCCTTTTTCAAGCAGAAACGTCAAAAGAAGTTGTAAGGAAGAAGGAGATCTCCGCTAAGAGGAAGTCGGCATTATTGCATAACTGTCCTGACATTTGCAGCCGGTGGGGGACATTATAATGCAAGTAAACCCCTTCATATTGCTGATCCGAAGCTGGCAGTCTAATGGTGGCGCCCCCTTGTGTTACGCAGGGCGTGTGACACATTGTTTCTAGGTTGCATTCAGTCTGTGGGATTTAACCTAGTCAGTTCTGCTTCTTGTAGCTTCTGTCCTTTTTACTTTGGCTCAGGAAGATTCCGGCTGTGGGGAGGTAACTGTTTGGCAGCAGCGATATTTCCTCTTCTTTTACCCCCCTGTGCTCTTGGAGGGTCTGCCCCTTCTTGCTCCACTCTCTGGCTTCTGCTGGATCCGTCTTCCAGGTCCATATTGTTGTCATTGGCGCAATGCCTGTTCAGCTCATAAAGGCCTCTGCTTGTCTGGATGAGATGTTATAGAGAAGTGTGTGTCACAATGTGCGCACCAGGAACTAGATGAGGTCCCATAAAGTAACACGACCGTTTTATTTCTAGTGGTAATCGCTATATGTACAAGAATATAACTACTATAATACTGTCCCGGTGTACAAGAATATAACTACTATAATACTGCCCCTATGTATAAGAATATAACTACTATAATACTGCTCCTATGTACAAGAATATAACTACTATAATACTGCTCCTATGTACAAGAATATAACTCCTATAATACTGTCCCGGTGTACAAGAATATAACTACTATAATACTGCCCCTATGTATAAGAATATAACTACTATAATACTGCCCCTATGTATAAGAATATAACTACTATAATACTGCTCCTATGTACAGGAATATAACTACTATAATACTGCTCCTATGTACAAGAATATAACTACTATAATACTGCACCCTATGTACAAGAATATAACTACTATAATACTGCCCCTATGTACAAGAATATAACTACTATAATACTGCTCCTATGTACAGGAATATAACTACTATAATACTGCTCCTATGTACAAGAATATAACTACTATAATACTGCCCCTATGTACAAGAATATAACTACTATAATACTGCTCCTATGTATAAGAATATAACTACTATAATACTGCCCCTATGTACAAGAATATAACTACTATAATACTGCTCCTATGTACAAGAATATAACTACTATAATACTGCTCCTATGTACAAGAATATAACTACTATAATACTGCCCCTATGTACAAGAATATAACTACTATAATACTGCCCCTATGTACAAGAATATAACTACTATAATACTGCCCCTATGTACAAGAATATAACTACAATAATACTGCTCACTATATTACAGCAATATCTCTCATTTGGCAGACCCCTCTCTGGTCCGTTCAGTTTTATACTTTTGGAATAAACATGCAAACCTTTAAAGAATAAATAATGTCGTCATGTCCTGAGATGCGGTCAGAGATTTGACAGTTCTTCTTCTTTGTCACACTATAAATCCAGGACATAACGATTATTAAGCGGCTCTGCTCCTTCGTCCATGTGGGAAAACTTGATAAATGCAGATCTGGCCGGCGCATCTCATCACTTCGTTTACTTTAACTGAATTTAGTTGATGTTCTGTGAAATTTCATCTTTATTCCAACTTCCCTGAAACTACAAGTCCCAGCACGCCTCTCCATTGTGTGACCTCCTGGGATTTGTAGTTGCACAGCTGCTGGATGATCACATCCGTGTGCTGGTGTCTCCTACTGAGGTCCGGATTGTGGCCCTTGTATATTAGGGCCCCAAAATGTATCCCAGGCTCCTCTGGTGGTTTTATGCTACAAGTTCTTTAAATAGCCTGTAATTGTACAAATCCTGAATAATCTGACTCTGCTTGATGTAAAGCCGCTTAACAGGATTACCGGGGCACGAGTTTTGTTTTTTAATAATTTATTGCAGAGTAATGAGCGGGGGATACAGGCGGCGGGGGGTGCAGGTAGCGGCGGAGCAGGCGGGGGGTGCAGGTAGCGGCGGAGCAGGCGGGGGGTGCAGGTAGCGGCGGAGCAGGGGGGGGGTGCAGGTAGCGGCGGAGCAGGCGGGGGGTGCAGGTAGCGGCGGAGCAGGCGGGGGGTGCAGGTAGCGGCGGAGCAGGCGGGGGGTGCAGGTGGTCCTCCTCTTGGGGTAATTTCTCCACTTGCCTGTCCTGGAGCATTTCGTACAGTAGCCGGTGATTTTCTCTAGGAAAACGGATCCCACTAGAGTTCAGGATTTCCGCCATATAGTCATTATTGCTTGATTTTGCTAGTAAACACTTGGCTTCTGTCTTTTACTATTTTATTTCAGAATTTGCATTGAGCACCTCCAGTCATGTGGCTCTGACTGCTGTATAGGGGACTGGCTGCACAGACTTGCCTTATGTCTAAGGCTATATTCACACTTAGCGGTTTTTACCGCGGAACCGCCGCGATTTTGATACTGCGGGTCTGCAGCAGTTTCCATAGCGTTTACAGTAACATGTAAACCCTATGGAAACCGCAAACCGCTGTGCACATGCTGCGGGAAAAACCGCGCGGGAACGCAGCGGTTTACAACCCGCAGCATGTCACTTCTTTGTGCAGAATCGCTGCGATTCTGCACCCATAGGAATACATTGAACCGCTTACTTCCCGCATGGGGCTGTGCCCACGTTGCGGGAAGTTAGCGGATAATGTGCGGGTGGTACCCGGGGTGGAGGAGAGGAGACTCTCCTCCAGGCCCTGGGAACCATATTTGGGGTTAAAAAATAAAAAATCTGGTTATACTCACCCTCTGATGTCCGGAGCTCCTCGGCGCTGCACGCGGCTGTCCGGTCAGAGTTGCTGTGCGACCAGGACCTGCGGTGACGTCGCGGTCACATGACCGTGACGTCACGAAGGGTCCTTCTCGCACAGCATCTCTGGAACCGGACCGCCGGGTGCAGCGCCGAGGGATCGGGACGTCAGAGGGTGAGTATAACCAATTTTTATTATTTTTAACATTACTATTGATGCTGCATATGCAGCATCAATAGTATAGGCGGAAACCCGCAGCGGAAAACGCGGAACAAACCGCGATAAATCTGCAGGGAGAACCGCAGTTGTTTTGCCCTGCAGATTTATCAAATCCGCTGCGGGAAAACCCGCAGAGGGACGCCGCAAGGTGTGAACATAGCCTAAAACGCTCGTTGTGCAGCAGCTTAAAGGGATTGAGACTAGAGAAACACATCCTACTATTGTTTAGAAAGCGGTGATATTTTTCTATATAGGTCGTGTCTGGCTCAGTTGAAGTGAATGATTGGAGTTGTAGTGCCACCTCAACCTCCCGGGCGTTTCTGGAGCAAAGCAGCCGTGTTTTCTAATCCTCAGATACTCTGGGGCCGAGTTGTCTCATTTGCTGTGTTACATGTGCACTAATGGCACTTTTAGTGGAAAGTGTTGGAAAATAGTTTGATGCCCGTACACGTCTCTAGATGACCGATCAGGATAGAGACCAATCGGATAGTGACCGCACCAATTGCAGCACCGTTACAGAAGCTTAATTCTGTGTGCACACGATGCAGATTTAGTGCAGTTCTGCAGCGTTCTTTCTGCGCAGAAACGCTGCAGATATGCACTGTGATTTACAGTACAATGTAAATCAATGTGAAAAAAAGCTGCGCAGAAAAGCTGCAGACTTCAAAGAAGAGCATGTCACTTCTTTTGTGCAGATCTGCAGCGTTTCTGCACCTCTCCATTAATAAAAATCCGCAGTGGTAAAAACTGCAGAAATTCCGCACAAAAACCGCAGCAAATCTGCAGCTGCGGATTCTGCCAGGAGATGCGGATTTTGCACCTCTTTTCTCACGGGCCTAAGGCTATGTTCTCGTTCTCTCAGACACACACAATCTGGTGTGAATCTCTGTATTTGATGGCCCCATCTTGTGCACACTTTGTAGATGGTGACTCCCCGGTCCGGCCACATTGTGTTCTGCTGATTATCTTCCCTTAATATCCTCGGCTTCCGCCTTCGTTAGTGACCTGACATCCGCACTCGCCGCCTACGGAACAATTTGCCATTAATGAGACCTTCGTGTCACCTGCGGAGAAGTCCTGTTGTTGGGCCCTTCACTGATTGCTGGAGATATTTGGACTTTATTTTTGGCTCATTACCATCTTGGGCATTTATGGCGCAGGTCTGGGTCCTACCTGGCCTTAGCAGGGGTATTCTCATCATTGGGGGTCCCACCACTAATCCTGAGGTTGAAGGCACTGCAGTGTTGACTGAAAAGTGCAGCACAAAGTTGAGAAACTGGCCCCGTCATTCATAGGATCAGCGATGGGGCCCTGAGGTCGGATGATCGGTCAGTCTTCCTATTCACTGACAGCAAGCAGAATTGTTAGACCCGGGCTGGAGCGTCTCTTCACTGACCGCTGTGTTCTCTTGTGTCACGGTCAAAGTGCGTTTTATTTCCGGGCTGGGAATACGGTGCGATGTGAGCGCTGTCGCCTCCTTTGCCAAGGGCAGTAGGGGGTGGAGGGTATGATTTACTTTAATGGAACGGTGCCACTTTTGGGAGCGTTATCAAGGACTTTGGTAGGTCAGGTTAGTAACAGGTTGTTTTTTTTTTTTTTTTTTTTGTAAAGATGCCTTGAGTGTTAGTCATTGGTTAATGTCACGTGTGATTGTAAATGTCCTTTTATAAAGGACCTCTAAATTATTGCTTCTTTACATCGAGGGTGTTTTTGCATTTTTTTTTTTTTTTTTAGTTATTTTTTTTTTTTAAAGTTTTTATGAGAAAAGTAGCCATAAGAATCACATGATGGGTTCGGCCAGTTCAGTGCATAATTTGTAGGCAGTGAGCGCCCACTAGTGGTGTCTGTGGATGGGCATGGTCTGGCCCTGTTTGGGGGGGGTGGGGCTTCGTCTGTGGCCCGCTACATGTTCTTGTCTGCTACATGGTCTACAAGGTTAACCAAAAGAACATCCAAGCTTTTGAATGACAGATGAAATTCATGCTGGGAACTGAATGAAAGTTCTAGCACCCATAGTGCTGGCAGAATCCTGAAGAGCTGTGTGAATAAGTTAAAGTATGAGCATTGAGAGAGTTCCTGGACATATTAGAATGGCATGTGTTTAAAAACAAAACAAAAAAAAAACAGTTTTACCTTGTTAAAGGTATGAGGTCAGCAAAACAATTTCTGTTCGTTTTGAGTGAAAGTAGAGGTGAATATACAGCTGAGTGATTACAAACACCTCCAGCTTTTGTCTGGGGGCAGTCGGTGTGGGGGATAGAGGGGAGTATCAGCAGAGCTAACAGCACTATGAGCAGAGCTACCGAGGTGTTTGTAATGACATGTAGCTCGTCTCTACTCCCCTTCCACCACCACGCTGACTGCTGTGAGAGGAAAGCTGGAAGTGATGGTAATCGCTCAGCTCTGCAGATATCGGGGTCATTTACATTACATCTCACAGGTGAAGGCAAATTCTTCTGAACTTATTCCCCTTTGTGTGACGCCTCCTGTCTAAATTTTGGCCAACCTCATGCAGGTTTAACCCCTTAATGACCGCCAATACGTCTTTTAACTGACCTGAGATATAAGAGAATAGTATCCCCATACAGATGACAATCCAGCATCTATCGGTTGTACACTATAGCTGACAACTTGCTGTACCAGCCACGATCAGTTTTTGCACCATCTAAATCTGTTTAACCCCTTAGATGCTGCTGTCAATAGTGACTACATCATTATAAATGGTTAACAGTGTGTGGGGGCTTCTTCTTTATCCCAATTGGTGCCCTCAGATCATGATTTTGTTGTCCTGATGTTTGCCATGGCAATTCATGACCAAATACTGGCCTTAGAGTCTGACGGCTGTAGTAATCTGTTTAGAAGTTAGCAACATTTAGGTGGTAAAAATACACATTTTCATTTCTGTCATACCACTTTGCATTAATTCCTGTAAAGCACCTGAAGGGTTAATAAACTACCTAACAGCAGTTTTCAATATGTTTAGGGGTGCTGTTTTTAAAATGGTATCACGTTTGTGGGTTTCCCAATATATGGGACCCCTAAAGTCACTTCAAACATGGATAAGTCCCTAAAAAAATAAATTTTGTAAATTTCTTTGAAAAAATGAAAAATTGCTGCTACATTTTTAAACCTCCTAAAATGTTAACAAAATAAAATAACATTTTACAAATGGTCCTGATGTAAAGCAGACATGTGGGAAATGTTATTTATTAATGGTTTGCTGTTGTATGACTATCTGGATTAAAGGGATAATCATTCAAATTTAGAAAATTGCTAATTTTTTTACATTTTTCTCAAATTTTTGATATTTTTTATAAATAAACACAAAAAATGTTGAACAAAATTTACCATTATCATAAAGTATAATGTGTCACGAAAAAACAATCTCAAAATCACTGGGATTTGTTGAAGCGTTGCAGAGTTATTACCACATAAAGTGACACTGGTCAGATTTCAAAAATTTGGCTCGGTCACTAAGGGGTTAACCTGCTCATACTGGTGTAAGGACCCCTTTAAGAGATTCATTTGCACGGAATGTTTTAAGAATCTTTATCTGAGGCTGCACATTCCTATTAAGCATATTTGGAGCCCCCTGTGCATGTGCGGAGAATGCTGTACAGTTTTCAGACTTCTCATATTTCAGCCCCGTGTAGACCAAGTTACCTGAAGTGACTCCCGTCCGCCCCGTCCGCCCCTTCGGTACCGGAAAGTCTGAGCTACAAGGAAATGCGCATTCCAGAGTAATTATGTGCTGTATTGTGCAGGCTGCAAGGGTCTCCAGTCTGACACCCCCCACATGGGCTGGATGTGCCCCTCTGGAAAGCTGGGTGGCATCCGGGCAGATATTTTGTCACCCAGCTTTCCAGAAGAAATGGGCTCCTGTTAGGGCAGGTTACAGCTCCAGTCTGATGTGAGTGGGATTAATGGGAGCTGGATTATGGTGCTGACGTCACTGGTGAGCGGCCGGCCCCTGAGACTTCTGACTCTGCGCTCCAGTCCTGGGGATTTATAGGATCTTCCTGGGGAGAACTCTCCGGATCGAGGCTGCGGGGAGCAGAGGCGCTGGCTGGGTAAGGTCTGTGCTGGGGGGCACGTTCAGGGGTCCGCCGCAGCCTCCATGGGTGCAGTAGTGGCTTTATGGTTACTGCCTAGAGACAGCGGGTAAATCACACAGTGTGGTTTTCAGTATTTGTAGTTTTGTGCCATAAGTGCACCTAGTGCGCAGAATGTCCCATGTGCTCATCAGGTATAACGTGTCCGCAGCAGATCTGCACGACTCTCCGGGAACGTGTGCAGAAGAATAGGAACCTTGTTCTAGAATGAGATTATTTTTTCTCAAATTCAGACTTTAAATGGGGGAGAAAATAGTAGATTTCCTGCGAGGCCGCGCATTCAGTAGACCCGCGACACATTACAGTAGCGCGGATTTGGCCCGTCGCATCCAAGTCGCAGGAAAAATTGGCGTACTGTGGATTAAAGCCCCAAAAGTCATAATGTCCGGTCTTGGGGCCCCGTTCACACTGAGTGTCTGCAGTTCCTTCAGGAATTGTTACCTACCGCACCCCCTTAAAACTTTCAGAACCCCCCTAAACTTCTGATGGGGCCACAGACTAAAGTGACGACATGACGACTTCACTTGAATTTTGTTCATTAACGTCTTATTTTCTCCTGAATATCTGACTTGTCAGACGAGAACATGAGCAAAGTGGAGTCTGTGCCGGTCTTCAAAAACTGACTTTCCATTGCAGTCTTTGGCCCCTTTTGGGGGGACTCTTACACTTTTTTTCATCTTTTTAGGGGGGACATACTTATTGATTCAATTCTATTTTTCTTCTGTTAAGGAAACATTGAACTTTTTTTTATTTTTTTTTTTATTTTTAAGTCCATGCATCTTTCTTTTAGGTGCTTCTGTCTCACTCCCCCACCCCCCAAAAAAAAGTCAGTGACTCCTTAGGGGGTAGACTTACTAATCAATCGCACCTGTTTTTTTTTTTTGCCTGCATTTTGGTAACACAAATGCCTTGAAATGGCGCCGACTCAAGAGTTGCCCAAGTATTCCAGCCTACATAAGGTGTCTGTCCTTTTCGCTGGAGGGAGAAACTTCACAAAAAAAACCCCTTTCTTGACGACAGAACATCTTATCTGAAACTGCAACTTGTATTTGTTTCCCAGCCCCCGCCCCTGTTATGTATGGATTGCATCACAACAGCGAACCCTCGCCTCTCCTTGTAGAGAAACCCGAAATACACAGTATTCCATAGGAATGGGGCCAGGAAATGGACACTGCAATTCCTTTATTTGCCCCCCATGTGCTGCCGCAGGGCTGGTGGGCTACGTACCGGGAGTTCTGTATTCACTCTATGCACTTATCTCCCCCTAGTGGTGACACCAGGCAATTAGAATTGTCAAATATTTGGTGCATGAATCTTTAGAGCTGTCTTATAAAACCTTTTGACTTCACGCACAGAAATTCCTTTTTGTTGTAGTTTACGTAAATTTGCACGCTGCAGAAAATATCCGAAAGGTCAGCAGCTGCCAATCCAGGCTGTGAAGATCAGCATGCGTGTTATCTTTAGAAATGTGAAGGGTGACGTGCGGCTCCTTGTACCATTTTCACAATTCTATTTACTCCCATGGTCATAACTCAATCTTAAAGGGATTTTTCCCAAAATGAAGTTCTCTTATTTACAGCATCCAGTGGAGGAAAGGTTCAGCATGCCGCACTATAGCTCCATACATTGTCATTGGGGGTCTCGGCGGTCAGACCTCCCCCAGCGATCTGGTCTAGCTGTCCCATTATTGAAGACTATTCGGATGGGAGAGGGAGAGGAAAGAGCAGCTGCAGGAACAGTCAATGTGACTTTTATATTGTATTCTCACCCCAGTGCTGGATTTACATCTACACTGCTCAGTGGTTATATAGTGGTCAGAAATGGAGTCATTCCTCGTGTAGACTCAGGATCTGTCACCTGTAATTGCAGTAAATCGCCAATGCTTTCCTGACGTACAGGAGGTGATAAATGACAATGTGGGGACTGCACGTTCTCGCTCTGATGTGACCTCTCTCGGCAGGTGTAGGACGCTGTGAGCAGCCATCATGGCGGCGGATGCGATCATGGTGATGAGAGGCCTGGCGAAGCTCGGTAAGGCGGTGCTGGAGGCGCAGGCCGGGCAGCTGAAGCAGGCGACGCTGGGGAAGGATGCAGTCAGCTTGGCAAGAAGTTTGCAAGTAGCAGCCGAGGAACGTTTCAGCTCCACCATGGGGAAAGTCCAGGTAAAAAAAAACAACTATTCCCTGATTTTATGTAATCAATGCAGAACTTCCTGGCTCCTCTGCCTCTAAGCAGAACTGCAGTGCAAAGCATGGTGGCGAGGAACAGGAGGAGTAACCTGTATTGAATAAATTGATTTCCTGTCACAAGATTATTATTAATTTATTATTAAAATATGTATGTATATATTATAAAGACCCCTTAAAGGGGCCCTCCGTTGCTGTTCGCTTCTTCTTTAGAAGTGATCGATGACATTGCGACCCCTCCACTCACCTGCCGAGACGCGTCAGGAAGTGATTATTGCATTTCATATTGGTTTTTCTGTTTCAGGAATTGGGGAAGCGGCAGGAGAACCTCTCCGGGGAGGAAGGGATGGACATTTTTGAAGGGTCGGTCTCGGAGATGGCCGGCATGGAGTACTCCCCAGCTCCTGATGGGACTTACACCCACGAGCCCAGTATTCCCAGTGCAGAAAACGTCAGCAGCCGAGGGCAGGAGACCCTCCTCTCCCATCAGGACAATGGGCCGTTACTTGGTCATTTTAGAGACTCCTCCGGACCTTTTGCAGCTGCGGGTCAGAAAAGGGCGTTTCACCAGGATCCTACGTCTTCTGTCGGGGGACTTACAGCGGAGGACATTGATAAAGCCCGGGAGGCCAAGACCAACCCGGAGCAGAAGCCTCA
The DNA here is from genome assembly GCF_032444005.1 of Ranitomeya imitator. Classification (NCBI taxonomy): domain Eukaryota; kingdom Metazoa; phylum Chordata; class Amphibia; order Anura; family Dendrobatidae; genus Ranitomeya; species Ranitomeya imitator. The sequence continues at coordinate 22,125,194 of NC_091286.1, read as the reverse complement.
CAAGCAGATGGTAAATCCCTTTCTGATGTCTGTTTTTACTGTAGTTCCTGTTATTTTAGTAATGCACCAGGAAGCCCTGGAAGAATCCGACTCTGGGTCCTAAAAATATGTAAAATCCTAAATGAAGTGTGATCTTGTAGCTTATTAGAATTATCCTTTTCATGACGTGACTATTTTTTTTTAAAAAATTTTTTTGTGCTCTTTTTTTTTTTTTTTTTTTTTCCTCCCCTTTTTGCAAGCATTATTAGACATTTTATTTTAATGTATTTGAGCGCTTGTTTTATTTTCCGACATTCATGTCCCTATATTCACACGCCATTAAACCTGATTACGAGGAGCAGTAATGAGCGGCGTGACTCGTGTATGTAAACCCCTGTACGTGGCGGGCAGATTCCCAGCCATGAAAAGCCAATGACTCGGTGAAGGAGCGCTGCGGACGTGTGTCTGTGTGCACGTCTGTGCCCCGCCATGTCTGCAGCAGTGACCGGGAAACTGAGGGCGTGCGAGTCACCTGGAAGGCATCTATCAGCGAGCCTCTGCCTGCGTATGACCCGTATACAGACTATCCGCAGCTTAGTATATAGGCGGCTCATGGCTTCAAGACCTCTTCAGTTTCCCGAGCTGGAAAAAGTCACTTAAGTTACCTGTCGGGATAGTGTGCCCTACTGTGATTGCAGCTCTGCAGTATAATACTGGTGTGTGTGTGTGTGTCACTTGGCACTCACTATTCTGCTGGTGCAGTCACTATGTACATATATTACTTTACTGATCCTGAGTTACCTCCTGTATTATACCCCAGAGCTGCACTCACTATTCTGCTGGTGGAGTCACTGTGTACATACATTACATTACTGATCCTGAGTTACCTCCTGTATTATACTCCATAGCTGCACTCACTATTCTGCTGGTGCAGTCACTGTGTACATACATTACATTACTGATCCTGAGTTACCTCCTGTATTATACTCCAGAGCTGCACTCACTATTCTGCTGGTGCAGTCACTTTGTACATACATTACATTACTGATCCTGAGTTACATCCTGTATTATACTCCAGAGCTGCACTCACTATTCTGCTGGTGCAGTCACCGTGTACATACATTACATTACTGATCCTGAGTTACATCCTGTATTATACTCCAGAGCTACACTCACTATTCTGCTGGTGCAGTCACTGTGTACATACATTACTGATCCTGAGTTACATCCTGTATTATACCCCAGAGCTGCACTCACTATTCTGCTGGTGCAGTCACTGTGTACATACATTACATTACTGATCCCGAGTTACATCCTGTATTATACCCCAGAGCTGCACTCACTATTCTGCTGGTGCAGTCACCGTGTACATACATTTCATTACTGATCCTGAGTTACATCTTATATTATACCCCAGAGCTGCACTCACTATTCTGCTGTCAGTTGGTGATAATAAAGCTCAGACGATGTAGCGTTCTTCCTTGTTCTCTCCGGTCCAGGAGTCGCTGTTCTGTATATTTTGGCACCGGTATATCAGGAGCCATTAACTTCTCCGCTCTTCATAGATTTCTAAATAAATGTGTTATTAGAGACATGTCTGAGTGACGGGATGTAACCGCTCGGCTGAGTTGTCTGTCGGACATTTCGTCCCCAACGGTCACAACACACAAGTCATTCTTCTTTGTTCCCGCATTATCAGGACCGCTGCTCCAGGAAGCTCATTGCTGTGTAATACTTCACTTCCCCTGTGGGGGCGCTGCAGGGAAAGCGCTTGTTGTAGTCGACCTATTGCCCAGCAGACCCTTCTGTCAGTGCCTTCAAGGGTTTCTCCACTTTGCACACTCGATACTTGTTAATGGGGGTTGTGCACAGTGGAGACCCCCGTGAGATGACCGGACACGTTCTATATTATGGGAATATTAGATTTTTGTTTCCCAGGGTCCGGTGTTAGTCGTCCTGGTCACGCTCTTGCAGTGTGGACAGACTGTGAACGCTGCGCAATGCTTTGTCCTGACCTTGGCGTCACTCGGTGGGGCGATGGTGCGCGCTCATCCTAATAAATGGCTGAGCAGAGGAGTCTGTAGCTACTTGTCTGCTTTATGAGCGGACAGCGACTCCTGTACTGGGACACTGGGCTCTCTCCCTGCCACTAACTTATCAAGTTCTGGGGGTCTTAGGGGGTCTATAAAGGAATATAATATATTTTGTGGTTTGCCGTAATTCTCTGCTCTGACAAATGGGTCACTGCTAAGTGTAGCACCACGGTATGTATGTGCCATGTGCATCCCCCTTACATCGGACTCATGCCTTGGGGTGCCCATTATGAAGGCATATGGTTTTGGAACTGCGCATGGGTGGGCGATGTCTCCCGACGCTCATCTATCATACCTTACTTGGGCCACTTGCTGCACTGCATAGTGAACGGTGAGTCGCTGCGTTGGTAAATATTCCGACTCGTTCTGTGCGGTAAAGTCAGGACAGAGGAATGTCCGCTCTTCCTTTTCATGAAATCGTGGTTTTTTTGTTTTTGTTTTTTTTTTTCAGCTCAGCGAACGAGCGCGAGAGAGGAAGGTGCCAGTGACGCGGATCGGGAGATTGGCAAACTTTGGAGGTAAAGAATAACGCTGTATGATCTCCTCATTAGGGGCGTGAAGACTTTAGCTGCGCTTTTATGGGAGTCAGCGGGAAGTGGTTATAGGGCATTAATCTGCCAGAAGTGATGGCGTTCAGCCCCTGCTCCATAGTGGCGGTGGAGCTGCGTCCGGCAGCACAACAGAGCCGTCCTGAACCTGCCCCCGACAGCGTGGGAAGGTTCTCTTTAAATCCTAAGTTGGTGATTAAAAGCACAAAGTATATTCAAATATTGCAGAAGTTTTTTTTTTTTTTTATTATTATTCCTTCCTTATGAAGCGTGCGCTGACCACGGTCTGGTCCTGTCATTACCCGTAATGTGTTTACATCCTGAGGTTTCTGTAAAACAATGGCCGCCTTTCTGCTGCGGGCTCGTAATGCTGTAGATCAGCTGCACCACTGATGATATAGGACCAGGTACTGATTATAGGGGGGATAAAATGCTTAAAATAGTTCTGTGACCGGACGAGTGTCCAAGAGAAGCAGACAAAGGCGAATGTGTAAGGACTTTTGACAATGAAATCATTTCTTACATAAAGACTCAATTAAAATTCTATTAAACTTTCTGCTGCTCCCCTTCTTCTCTCTGACTCGCTATTTATGACTTTTGATTTTCTTCCCTCCGCCCCATTCCTCTTCCTCTTCCAGGTTTGGCGGTCGGGCTGGGCATCGGCGCTCTTGCAGAAGTCGCAAAGAAAAGCTTAGGTCCAAAAGGTGATAACAATGGTGAGTAGTGATCCGTGTACACCGTGGGCACATGACTTGCAGCATTCACCTCCTGCTGATGCAGTGTCTGCTCTGTGTTTTCGGCTGCGATCGCCAATAATGCACCGTATTAAAGGCTGTTTTCTCAGGATTAATAATCTGGAGGAGCGCATCGCTACTCTGCCTCCCAGCTTCCCAGGAGTGGCGGTGCGCTCCTGAAGATTGACAGTTCAGACCAGCTTAATGGTTTCACTGTTTGTGTGAACTGGGTAGAGACAGCAGGGGACAGATCCAACAATCCGGGCAGCTATGGAGTATAGAACATGGAAGTAGCGCATGCGTCTTGCCGAGGAGGGGTGTGGGGTTTTTTATTTTAATTGTTAAATTTTTTTTTTTTTTTTTTATTTTTTTTTATGGGGGTGTTCACCGTTGGACAACTCCAGCTTCATTCAGTGCCCCATAGAAAATGAAAAACAATCGATCCTCTCCTCCTACAGCGGCGCTGTTCCTGGGGGTGACTTGACATTCTATTGCGCGACCACTGCAGCCAATCTTCCTGTCAGTGGGCCTCCGCTCTCATAAAATATGGCCTCCACTCCACATGGCGGAGGCAGACCTGAACGCTCCCAAACACTGGCACACGGAGTATTGGGGTCACCATGCAGCACGTGCTGACACAGCTCATCTTCCCCGCCAATCACCGCTCTGCGGCCTGAGCCTCTTCACCTACAGATCTGCATCTCGGTGAGAAGTCCCACCGTCCTGGTCCATTAGTTGCTTCTCTTCCTGACCCATGTAATCTGCCTTTTTTGCACCATAATCTCTTGCTGTGAACTCTCCAGGACCCTGAGGTTCTTTCATTGTTCCACTTTTATCTGTGTTTGCAATCCTCGGGGGCGTAAATGTGACCATGCTGAAGTATGTGTTCCCGTCCGGAGGTGCAGAACGTGCAGCATGCGTGTTCTGTGCGGCCCGTGTCCCGGTCTTTATCCTCCATTGTGGGGGGTGACGCGTCCTCGCTGCTGCTCTACATGGAAGATCCTGGCGTCGGTGAGCTCTTAATGGCCTCACCCGTCAGATCTCCGCTCGGACAGCTGGTGCCGGCTCTGGACTGATCGCTCCGTTGTCTGTGTGACCCCCCCGGCAGCTCAGATGTGGCGCATCATTGAAGGGCATAAGATTGCGGATTTGCACTTGGGTTTTGCTGCAGTTCTGCAAAATTCATTTTTTGCAGAACAAAAAAAAAAATTGAGCCTTCCTGCAACTTTGGCATCCACTATACATTAATTTATGATTTTTTTTTTTTTTCCCACCCTTTGCGTTGGGTGGAATCTGGTTTGTCTGCAGAAAAATGTGCATGGTTAGTCGCAAATTTTTCCACTGTGGAAAATCTCCAGCAATATGCTGCAAGTGGACGATGTCCCCAAAGGCTCCGAGCTCTTGTGCTGAAAGTTTAGGCCTCATTAAAGACTTGTTTGGGGCAACAGATTGCCTGGTTGTTTCCTCCCTAGATCAGCGCCCAGGAATGTGCCCGGCGTGGGCCATTGTTTATTGTGAGTCCGTTGACCCGTGGGGCCGTTGCTGAGTAGTGATTTATGTCTTGGCTATGGGCCGCGGAGCTGCACTCCCACCTGCGTAGCGCGGCCGGATAACGTTCTCCAGTCCTTCATTGATTACTGACTGTTGGTAAAATTGGTCAAAATAACGAGAATTATTTATTTGCATTTAATGGTAGGGTTGTCGTGGGCGATCGTGCAGCCGTGGACATTTGTCGTCCTGTTAACGAAGTTTTATTTTCTTCAAAAATTTCAGGTAAAAAATCAGTCATGGAATCCAGCCCCTTCTTATCAGAAGCCAACGCCGAGCGGATCGTGAGGACCTTGTGCAAAGTTCGTGGCGCTGCCCTGAAGCTCGGCCAGATGTTGAGTATTCAAGGTAAGGTCCGCCGTGGCCGTGACGTCGCATCTTGTGGCCACGTTTCATCAGCACGATGCTGCAGGTTCAGGACAGTCTGTTCATCCAGGGCATTCTGATTCATGAGAGCATTCCAAAATTGTGGCAATTTGGCTTCAACAGGGGGCGCATATTATCTATACGATGGTGCAGATTTACAGGTTGAAGGCCTCCGATTAGTGTCAGAAGATTAATCAAGCACCTTGGGGCAGAGCCGCATGATCGGTGGAAAAAGAGCCATCAGCAGAATTGGAGAAGTGTAAATCTCCCTGTCTCCGGAGCTGCCCTTCATCGGTGCAGGATGTTCCCCGTCCTGTTTACAGCAGTGATTTTGGCCCCCGCTCGCTCCCCCGTAGTCGGTCTTGTAATATTTTAATCTTTTGACAAATGCCGTCACTCAGAAACCACACAGCCTTGTGGGAGATCGCCCCTGTAAAAAAATGTCCACTTTAGTGGTTTAAACTTTAGTTCCTTCAGAAAAGGGGCAGTGTTTAATTAAATATGCTAATTAGGTGATCGGTTCATCCTAGGAGTGGCCGAGCAGCTCACCGCATCATTCCAGCCGCTGGTTCTGCATGCCACGCCTCCCTCACATGATGCCCCGCCTCCCTCACTGGTGATTGACAGCAGTGGCTTTCCTGGAGAGAGCCTGGCCTGCAAAGAAAGCACCATCAATTGCCAGTGAGGGAGGCGGCGTACGAGGAGCCTGTGGGTGGAGCGGTGCACTCGGCCTCTTGGCTGGCCGGTGCACCCTGGGTACAGTCTATTTGGCATGTGATTGACCCTGAGAGAACAGGTGACTGCGGAGCGGGCAGATGCTTCCTGCCAAAATCTGGGAAACTGCTGCAGCAGTGCGAGTTTTCCATTTTGCTGGTACAATCCAATCTCCACGCACAGGGATGGGAGGGCGGTGCGTCATTATTTATTTTTTGGTGTGGGGCGTTCAGAGAACTTACTCCAAATCCCTAATCTGAATCTCTTGCATCGACCTTACCGCCTGATTGGTAAAGATGGAGGATTCTGGAAGAAAACATGCGAACAAGAGGCCATACAGAGTGAGGTGGGTGATACCAGAGAGTGATAGCTCACCTGCAGATGACTGGTTCTGCTCGGTGAAGTGACCATGTTTGCATCGGTTCTGGTGCTCCGGCCGTGTAGAGACCGGACATCCCTCCCCCAGGACTCGGCTGTTCTTCTATTAGGACCCTGGGGTGGGGGATGGAATTCTAACAGTTGTCCATTACTGAAGCCCCCGCGCCGGCTCTCCCTGTGCTGGAGGGAACGCTGCGGTGCCGGCTCTCCATGTCCTCATGGTGAACTTCTAGCATCAGGCCTAGAGACATTGTATGCAGAGCTCGCGGATTGATCTCCTCTGCCTCTCGTCATCTTTTATAAGACTAATTACACTTGAATTGCAGGTTTTTTTTTTTTTTTCGTGTCTCCACCCCCCCCCGCACGAAAATCTTATGCTTTTGTAGCTGCTGCCTGACATTGAGTAGAATTTGCTTTTTAAAGGGATTGTCCAGGATTGAAATATTGATGTCTGACACCCAATTGGCTGGGTCGATAGGGTGCGAGCCGGATCAGCATGTAGTGGCCGTTCTCGGTACTGCACCTCGGCTCCTATTGAAGTGCATGTGATCTGAGCTGTGTCCGCTCTCTTGCGGCGCCCCCTGCGCTCTCCTCGTAGACTCGGCTCCGTACATATCCTCTATAGATGGCCGACTTCTTGGCATGTCGTATAAATAGCCGCCGCTGGCACCGGACCGGTTGTGCAGATGGGTAGTGATCACGGTGACTGCTCGTTCTTAGCGCGTTGCCCAACAATGGCGCAGACCGGTCCTGTCTTATCGATGACCGCCGGCTGTAGTAGTGACCTGTCCTGCAGCTGTCCAGTCTATAATAAGCAGCGGCCTCCAGAAATCGTCCTGGGGAAGCCCGGGCATTGAAGGCGAGGACAAAAATAATTTGTCAGGCTGTAAAAATAGAAAAAAAAATAAAACCATTCTGTGCACGCTGAAAATGTCCGACCCTGAAATATCAACGACCGGGAGGGGATCCAGTTACAGAAAACATTATTATGGCAGATTAGAAATAAAATGCAAAACATTGTGACTCCAGATATAATCTGGTGTATTTCATGCTGCAAATATGCAGCGTTGTGTATGTGTGTAATATATATGTGTGTGTGTGTGTATATGTATATATATATATATATATATATATATATATATATATATATATATATATATATATATATATATATATATATATATATATATATATATATATATATATATATATATAATCTCTATCTATCCCCTCCTCCCAAGAGCTGCAACTTTATTTTCCTGTCCCCACAGCGGTACAAGGGTTTGTTTGTTTTATTTTTTCAGGACAAGTTGTAGTTTTGAATGACTCCATTATTATTTTATGAAGTGACCATAAAGTGTTCAACTGCTGTCATAAAACTTGTGCATTTACCATTACCTGGTTGCGTTAGAAGTTTCTAAAGCTGGACACATAGTTTCTTTCTTTTCAGTTCCCCTGATACTTGGCTCATCAGGCTGTAAACTAAATATCCGTTTTTGTTCTTGAGTCTCTCCCCCAGTAATATAGGCTGGATGTGAGCTCTGTGTGCCTCTCCCAGTAATATAGGATGAATGTGAGGTCTGTGTGTCTCTCCCAGTAACATAGGCTGGATGTGTGCTCTGTGTGCCTCTCCCAGTAACATAGGCTGGATGTGAGGTCTGTGTGCCTCTCCCAGTAATATAGGCTGGATGTGAGGTCTGTGTGTCTCTCCCAGTAATATAGGATGAATGTGAGGTTTGTGTGTCTCTCCCAGTAATATAGGCTGGATGTGAGATCTGTGTGCCTCTCCCAGCAATATAGACTGGATGTGAGCTCTGTGTGTCTCTCCCAGTAATATAGGATGAATGTGAGGTCTGTGTGTCTCTCCCAGTAATATAGGCTGGATGTGAGCTCTGTGTGCCTCTCCCAGTAATATAGGCTGGATGTGAGGTCTGTGTGAACCCCCCAGTAATATAGGCTGGATGTGAGGTCTGTGTGTCTCTCCCAGTAATATAGGCTGGATGTGAGCTCTGTGTGCCTCTCCCAGTAACATAGGCTGGATGTGTGCTCTGTGTGCCTCTCCCAGTAACATAGGCTGGATGTGTGCTCTGTGTGCCTCTCCCAGTAACATAGGCTGGATGTGAGATCTGTGTGTCTCTCCCAGTAATATAGGCTGGATGTGAGCTCTGTGTGCCTCTCCCAGTAACATAGGCTGGATGTGAGATCTGTGTGTCTCTCCCAGTAATATAGGCTGGATGTGAGGTCTGTGTGAACCCCCCAGTAATATAGGCTGGATGTGAGGTCTGTGTGTCTCTCCCAGTAATATAGGCTGGATGTGAGGTCTGTGTGCCTCTCCCAGTAATATAGGCTGGATGTGAGGTCTGTGTGCCTCTCCCAGTAATATAGGCTGGATGTGAGGTCTGTGTGCCTCTCCCAGTAATATAGGCGGGATGTGAGCTCTGTGTGCCTCTCCCAGTAATATAGGCGGGATGTGAGCTCTGTGTGCCTCTCCCAGTAATATAGGCTGGATGTGAGCTCTGTGTGTCTCTCCCAGTAATATAGGCTGGATGTGAGCTCTGTGTGCCTCTCCCAGTAATATAGGCTGGATGTGAGATCTGTGTGCCTCTCCCAGTAATATAGGCTGGATGTGAGATCTGTGTGTCTCTCCCAGTAATATAGGCTGGATGTGAGGTCTGTGTGCCTCTCCCAGTAATATAGGCTGGATGTGAGCTCTGTGTGCCTCTCCCAGTAATATAGGCTGGATGTGAGATCTGTGTGTCTCTCCCAGTAATATAGGCTGGATGTGAGCTCTGTGTGCCTCTCCCAGTAATATAGGCTGGATGTGACATGTTTGTGTATCCAGGGTGTTTCATTAGGTCACTTATATTGGCAAAATGTTTCTCTTGCACTAATTCGCGCCCTCATGTGCTTTCATCCTGATTGGTTCTTTCTCTGCCCTCCCAGAGACTGCACATGCTTTCTCCTCTCAATCTGTGAATAAAATGCAAAATGATAAAACCCAAGTTTTTGACGTGCGGAGGAACGTAATCTTTTTCTATAGTCTCCCTGTGACTACAGTTCTGTTTCTCTTTGTCTCCATGCAGACGACGCCTTTATTAATCCACAGCTGCAGAAGATCTTTGAGCGGGTGCGTCAGAGCGCCGACTTCATGCCCATCAAGCAAATGACGGTGAGTCTCCATTGTTTGTACCGCCGGTCTCCGTATCGGCGCGAAGACAGTAACCGAGGCTCCTGCCCCGTAGGGCCGAGCGCTCCATTTATCCTCCTGCGGGGAGAGTGTGTGGCGGCATCAGTCGTCTGTCACCATTGGTCTTTATAATGAATGTGCATTATCCACAGAAAACGTTGAACGCCGACCTGGGGCCCAACTGGAGGGACAAACTGGAGTCCTTTGAAGAGCGGCCATTTGCTGCCGCCTCCATCGGGCAGGTCCATCTGGCGCGTCTAAAGGATGGGAGAGAAGTCGCCATGAAAATCCAGGTCTGTTTTATTAGGCTGCAGCCACATGGCGGTTTTTATGTATTTTTTTAAATTATTAATCATGGACATCTTCTTCCTCCTTAGTATCCCGGAGTGGCTCAAAGTATTAACAGCGACGTGCATAATCTCATGACCGTCCTCAATATGAGCAACGCTCTGCCTGAAGGTAAAATAAATGAACTGTGACCTTTCCCCTCCATGTTGTGGGTCTGACGTTCTCCCGCCCGCGGTCGGGTTCTCGGGGCTGACGCTTCCTCGTCTCCTTCTCGCCCGCTGTTCTGTGACTCGTACAATGATCCCGTTCGGTGACCGCCCGTCCTATAAGGCACCGGCCACGTTACATCGTTTTGGCTTTTTTTGCTTTTCTTGAAGGTCTGTTCCCCGAACACCTGATAGAAGTCCTGAGCCGAGAGCTGGCCCTGGAGTGCGACTACAAGAGGGAGGCCGCCTGTGCCAAGAGATTCAAGTAGGTCCGCGCCGGGTCATGTGGAAAAAAAAAATGTAGACTCTTCTGGTCCCTAGTAGGACATTAGTAATAACGAGCGTTCCTCACCCCTGGAGGACCCGGCGTTATTGCAGCCTGGTGATTTTGGTGGGCACCATGTAATACTTCGTTTATCCTGTGGTGGCGCTGCTGTGGCTGTCATGATTTCTACGTTAAAAAGGAGAGAAAAAAAAAAAAGATCCCTTTAATTTTGGAAGCTCCAAGCATTCCTGCCTTAAGGTCGGGATAATTCAGAAAACGCAGAGTTGACTGCATCTGTGTGCAGCGCCATGCTGTCGCCTGCAGCAGCTATGGGGTTAATCTGCTGCAATTAGGGGCTCAGTTTCTAAGACCCCCACACACTAGTCACATGACATTGATGCACAACCCTCCCCCATTGTAGCACGTTATTACTGTGGATTTGGTTCGGACGCAGTGGTAACGTACGTTGGTGCCGCAGACGGCCATCACTGATGTAGCAGAGCTGAGCGCGTCGGATGGGGGTGAACGCTGCGCTGACTCTTCCCTGTGGATTGCAGGGAGCTGCTGAACAATCACCCGTTCTTCTACGTGCCGGCCGTCGTGGACGATCTGTGCAGCGCGCACGTCCTGACCACAGAACTAGTGACGGGTTTCCCACTCGATCAAGCGGAGCAGCTCAGCCAGGAGACGCGCAACGAGGTGCGTAATGGGGAGTGCGGGGGCGACCGCCGGGGCTGGAGGACGGAAGCCTCCGAATGGACGTGTCTTCCCTTCTCTTTCCTTTCTTCTCGTTCTGATGCTGTCAGTATAGGGGGCGCCATACTGGTAGTTATCTGGGGTATTACGGAGCTTTCTGCTTATTTGTATTGACTGTATACAGCATCAGATAATGTAACTGTATACATTCCATCAAATATTTAAAGGGGCGGTCTACTAGGGGATTTAACGGGGATTTAACAAATGGAAGAAAAAGAAACGCTGGAAACTTGAACCTAAAGGGGAGCCCCCACTGAGCTCCAGGAGATGGCTGTGTCCCCCTCGTGCCTCCCCACTGCCTTCGGCTCTCATGTTTTGCTCGCTGTTGACAGTGCACACAGCGGCGTCACCTTCAGTGACCTTGAGAAGCATCGGTGGGATGTGTGCCGGGAACGTGTCTGCTGGGTGACAGATCCTGCTCTACAGCTGCCGCCCTGGAGCTTCGCCACCTCCCACCCCCGCTGGCATCACCTCCCCAAAATAACTTCCTTTCTATGTGACACAAGGGTCCTGGAAAGTTACCGCTGATAAACAAGGAGCGCGGGGATCATGGATCTGCTGCACAGCTCTCCTGATGTGTTCCCCCCTCCCCCCCCCCCCCCCCCCCCTCCACAGTGAAAATCGTTAGTAATTAAACTAAATAGTCCATTATATGTTTTAACTGCAGATTTTTGGGTTACTGTTCCTTTAAGATGTATATTGAAGTGTTGGGGGGCAACTGGCGGCTCAGTGGCGTTTTTGTTGGCGCCGACCCCCGCTTATAATAAAACTATTGTAGTGCCGGACTGTGCGTCCATTACGGAATAAAACTTATTCCTTGTCTTCTGCTTTCAGATCTGTGCGAACATCCTGACTTTGTGCCTCCGGGAGCTGTTCGAGTTCCGCTTCATGCAGACCGACCCGAACTGGTCCAACTTCTTCTACGACCCAGAGCTGAAAAAGGTAATGACACCCCCTGCACCCGCGAACAGCGGACCCTCACCGGGCATCAGCGTCCTTTGATGTGCAAAATGGATAGAACTCTATGGAAGTGCTGGTGGCCGGGTCTGTTCTTGATGCTGCTGCGCAGGCGGCGGCTGGCTTTGTTATTGCTGCTGCGCAGGCGGCGGCCGGGTCTGTTCTTGATGCTGCTGCGCAGGTGGCGGCCAGGTCTGTTCTTGATGCTGCTGCGCAGGTGGCGGCCGGCTCTGTTCCTGGTGCTGCTGCGCAGGCGGCGGCCGGCTCTGTTCTTGGCGCTGCTGCGCAGGCGGCGGCCGGCTCTGTTCTTGGCGCTGCTGCGCAGGCGGCGGCCGGCTCTGTTCTTGCCTTTCTCTATTGGCACCTAAAGTGCAGCATTTTTTATTTTTTTTACCGACTAGATGTACAAAAACATCCAGGTTCTACCTGGAAACCATCAGTGAGTAGGCCAGCTGCTGATGTATTATAGCAGCTTTATTTTCCGTCTTGCTCATTGATTAGCCATTCTCCAGCACAAATTATTCCAATTCGAACACAAGATGTACAACTTGGCTGCCTCCACTCTGCAATACAGAACCGCAGGGGCCGTGTGCCGCCATACTGCAGCTGTACACCGCGCGCTACTGTGTGCACTTTAGTTCTTTTAGGATTTTATCCATGAAGTGTTGTCCCTGCTGGCCATAAATGCAGTGGCCACCTTCCCTGGCCGGAGGATTCCTTGTTACGTTCTTCTATGTGTGGTGTTCTTGCTGCTCGCCCCCGGCTGGTCCCGTCTGACCCTCTGTGTCCCCCCGTAGGTCGCCCTGCTGGATTTCGGAGCGACCCGCGGCTTTGATGAAGAATTCACCGACATGTATATCGAGGTGAGACCATTCTACAGTGCGACCGTCACACGACAGAAGCCCAGAGGGCGACGCTCCGCTCTTCCTTTTCACGCCTGACGCCGTATTCTTGGTTTTCCAGGTAATTCGAGCAGCGGCCGACAAAGATCGAGAGAAACTCCTGAAGAAGTCAATTGAGATGAAGTTCCTCACTGGATACGAGTCGAAGGTAAAGCGGCCGTAGCCAATCACAGTCCAGCTCACGTCTGTAATAACGAAATCTGATTGGTCAGGTTCTGAGGTCCAATAGTTTGGAACCCTTTAAAGGGACGTTTCCATCCTTTATTCCATGGTCAGAGGTGAGCGGGCTATGCTACACTGCCGCCATAGATGTTGTGACATAGCCCGGCTACAGGAGTAACACCGTATCAGACTACACAGGGTTTGTTTGTAGTCTGTCACCATGGAGACACACAGGTCTGCATAGGAGCTGCGTACAGGACGCTATAGATTATACAATTTTCTTCATTGGTCTCGTCTTCCTCCTCAGGCCATGGAGAGCGCTCACCTCGAAGCCGTCCTGATCCTCGGCGAGGCCTTCGCGTCTGACGTCCCCTTTGACTTTGGCTCTCAGAGCACCACGGAAAGGATCCACCGCCTGATCCCCATCATGTTAAAGCACCGGCTCATCCCGCCGCCGGAGGAGACCTACTCCCTGCACCGCAAGATGGGGGGATCCTTCCTCATCTGCTCCAAGCTGAAGGCGGCCATGCCCTGTAAGGATATGTTCGAGGAGGCCTACAAGAATTACTGGAAGGGGAAGGAGCACAAGAAGCCTTAAAGGGCCGGACTGGATGTTTTTTTTCTTTTTTAAATACCCCTCACCCCTCCCCCACACACAGACATTTGCACTCTAATCACCCGCCGCTTTTATTAGGGGGCGACAGGAGAGGTCGGAGTCACGGCAGCCGCCACCATCGGCTCCAACCTGCGGACATTACCGGTCGCCGGCTCCTTAGAGTCTGGAATAGGAAATAAACTGTGGAAACTTCTGGGAAGGTCTCGCGATGACGGGGGGCCGCAGTTTCCCCCCATGTCGGGGACCTCGGAAGGTTTTGTATCTCGGCTTTTTATGTAAGATGGAAGGATCTGTAATCTCTCGCTTTATTTTTGTTTTCAAATGATGATTTTTTTTTTTTTTGTTCTGGCAATTAAGTGGAATTAAATGCTTTTTGTACTGTAACCACCGGATGTGTAAGAGGTGTCTGATTCCAGGGCCGGGCGATCGATGAGCTGCGATTAACCCCTCGTGTCCCCAGTGGGTATTGCCTCACATGTCTCCTTACACATATGAGCACTGTGTACTGTCATACCAGAAGTCACCACAAGACGGCGCCATTATGTGGGACATTTACCCCAGACGAGGCCGATCTGAGAGACCACCAATATACCTGGAGGGTGGGCAGCAACATGTCTGTGAATCTGCCCAGGAATGCGGCTGTACAGAGGACCAAGGAAAACTTCATTGTGCTCTTCGTAATTAGTCCAGTCTTGGTGTGCTGTGCATTTTAGTTGAATGTTTGGGCTCAATTTAGGCTACTTTCACACTTGCGTTGTTTTCAATACGTTGCAATGCATCGTTTAGGGGAAAAAACGCATCCTGCAAAGTTGTTTGCCCCATAGAGTAACATTACCGACGCATTGTGACGTATTGACACACGTCGCAACCGTCGTGCGACTGTTGCACCGTGTTGTGGCGGACCGCCGGGAGCAAAACAACGTTAAATGTAACGTTTTTTGCTGCCGACGGACTGCTTTTTCCGACCGCGCATGCGTAGCCGGAACTCTGCCCCACCTCCCCGCACCTCACGATGGGGCAGCGGATGCGCCGGAGAAATGCATCCGCTGCACCCGTTGTGCGGCGCATCAAACGCTAGCGTCGGAATCTCGGCCCGACGCAATGCGACGGGCCGAATTCGACGCTAGTGTGAAGTAGCCGTATGTACAAAGTGACTGCACCAGCAGAATAGTGAGTGCAGTATAATACATTACTGATCCTGAGTTACCTCCTGTATTATACCCCAGAGCTGCACTCACTATTCTGCTGGTGCAGTCACTGTGTACATACATTACTGATCCTGAGTTACATCCTGTATTATACCCCAGAGCTGCACTCACTATTCTGCTGGTGCAGTCACTGTGTACATACATTACATTACTGATCCTGAGTTACCTCCTGTATTATACCCCAGAGCTGCACTCACTATTCTGCTGGTGTAGTCACTGTGTACATACATTACTGATCCTGAGTTACCTTCTGTATTATACCCCAGAGCTGCACTCACTATTCTGCTGGTGCAGTCACTGTGTACATACATTACATTACTGATCCTGAGTTACCTCCTGTATTATACCCCAGAGCTGCACTCACTATTCTGCTGGTGTAGTCACTGTGTACATACATTACTGATCCTGAGTTACCTTCTGTATTATACCCCAGAGCTGCACTCACTATTCTGCTGGTGTAGTCACTGTGTACATACATTACTGATCCTGAGTTACCTTCTGTATTATACCCCAGAGCTGCACTCACTATTCTGCTGGTGCAGTCACTGTGTACATACATTACATTACTGATCCTGAGTTACATCCTGTATTATACCCCAGAGCTGCACTCACTATTCTGCTGGTGCAGTCTCTCTGTACATACATTACATTACTGATCCTGTGCTGATTCTCTAGAGTTAGGCTACTTTCACACATCAGGTTTTTGCCATCAGTCTCAATCCGTCAAATGTTGAGAAACAAAAAAAAAACAAAAAAAAAAAAAAACTCATCCGTCGCAGATTGTGAAAAACTGATGTGACAGATAAGTTTGTTTTTTTTTCCGGCTCTGGAATCCGTCATTTTCCGGCTCCCATTCTAGGATAAAGTCGGCGCTTCCGGCTTTTTTGCCGGAGATAAAAAAAAAAAAAGTTAGTGTACGGTTTTTCCAGATGCTGGAAACTACATTTGCAAATTGCCTCTTCAGAGAAAAAGAGGACTTAAACTCTATAGCGCCACCTGTTGGAAGTAGCGATCCTACAAGTCACAATCAACCCTTTAACGAGTCGTGCAATATGACTTTGGATAAAAGCCAAATCAATATCTCAATTCGCAGACACGGTGTTTCGGGCTGTTGGCCCTCGTCAGTGCGAAGCATGAGAACTAATTTGGCTAGGTGAGAGGCTCTGGAGTGGGGTCTAAGGGGTATCGTTTCTCCTTATGGAGAGTGACATACCATCTCTGGCTTGGTAGTAGCATCCTTACCTTGACAACAGGTGGCGCTATAGAGTTAAGTCCTCTTTTTCTCAGAGGCAATTGGAATTTAAATATGCACAGAGGAGCATTGCATGGCGAATAAGCCTCCTTACCTTGACAAGCCAGCTGGGAACTACATTTGACATTTTTGCCAGATCCAGCGAAAACCGGACATAACGTAAGGTCATCTTGTGCGAATACAAGTCTATAAGGGGGAAAAAAAACAGATCCGGCGGCAACTTTTGCCGGGTTGTTTTTTTTTTTTCTTTCCAAAATTTGCCGGATTTAGCCTGACGGCTAAAGCCAGATGTGTGAAAGTAGCCTTAGGATATGTGCACACGATGCAGATTTTGCTGCGGATCCGCAGTGGTTTCCCATGAGTTTACAGTACAATGTAAACCTATGGGAAACAAAAGGCTCTGCACATGCTGCAGAAACGCAGCGATTTCCATTCCGCCGCGGTGTTACATCTGCTCCAATAGAAAACTGCAGGTGTAAATCCGCAGCGGTTTGCCACTGCGGATTTATCAAATCTGCTGCGGAAAAATCCACAGTAGACCAGAATACGTGTGCACATAGCCATAGTCTTTTAACCCGGACTTCTCTTCCCTCCCTGCCGTCCTTCCGCTTCCATGTGACAGGAGGAGTTATAGGACCGTTGTGCTGGATCCTTTTTCTTCTTGGAGGTTTTTACTCTTTTGCTCACAGGACGACACTACTTGGTGAATGTCTCTGCGCACGTTGTTTACCGCTGCTGCGCCGTCCCCGGATCGTCCAGGACTCGGTCTCACTTTCTTCATTTGTTGATTGAGGTGTCTGGATCCTTCACCTGCCGTGCAAATTTTTTTAATTGCTAATCAAACTAATTGACTTTTAATCTTGTTTTTATTTTTTGGATAAAGCAGGACCCTAATTGTGCCCTTGTGGCTACTGGTGGCATTGGACATGGAATAGATCTGAAGCCTCCGTCACTCCAGCTCTACAGTAATCCTACAGCCTCACTTGCAGTTAATGAAGGACATTTTCAGAATGTCTGCTCGCCGCTTGGCGCCAATTATGTAAATTCAACAAAGATGTAATACCAGATACAACCTGAGGGTTGGAGCGGCGCTGTTTATGGAAAAAATACATTTTTGCAGCTGGTTTACATGAAAAACGTACCATTGGGCTTTACTGGCTGCAGGAGATAACTTGGCATTAGCCAGTGAGCTGGTTGTGATGGAGTTTAATACTCATCATCTCCGCAGGTTTATGAACCGCACACATCGAACTTCAGCGGAACGTTCCTATGGTCTCTGGTCATAACTCAGCACCGAGGGGCTCAGACAATTCTGGGCTCATTGACTGTTTCCTGCACATTGGCCGACTGCAGCACGCCGAATACTGCTGCACTCATTCCCTATTACAATGAGCATGCCCAACCACCGCTGCACTCCTTCCATATGACAATGCGCATGCCCGACCACTGCTGCACTCATTCCATATGAGCATGCCCGACTACCGCTGCACTCCTTCCCTATGACAATGCACGACCACTGCTGCACTCATTCCATATGACAATGCGCATGCCCGACCACTGCTGCACTCATTCCATATGAGCATGCCCGACTACCGCTGCACTCCTTCCCTATGACAATGCACATGCACGACCACTGCTGCACCACTTCCATATGAGCATGCCGAATACTGCTGCACTCATTCCCTGTGTTAATGAGCATGCCCGATTAGTGCTGCGCTCAGCTTATCCCAGCAAAGAATAAATGGACCAGGGGTTGAATATAGGTATTGCTGCTCTATTCTAAACACGGATAAAAGCTCCCTGTTCTGCCGATCAGCACCCGTCCCACGGTTGGACAAGTTATCAGTGGTCACCTATCCATATCACTGGACAACTCCTTTAAGTACCGTAATTACCATGAATAGCTCTGAGCCACAATAGGAGAGGAACTGCCACACAGCAAATTTAGGTAAACAGGAATTTTATGGCCAATACATTTCTCCTTTAGTAAAAGGGATGAACTCCAGCTTCATTTTATATTTGAAAAATACATTGATCAGTCTCCATCTTCCATCATAACCTCCTTGTTATAAGAAAGAATCTGCAGTGAGCTCCCCCTGGTGGCGACTACAGGCAGCTACAATGTGGCAATCAGGGAAAGCTGTACAAATCTGAATGCATGGAGCTCCCCCTAGTGGTGACTACAGGGAGCCAGATTGTGGCATTCAGGGGGCGATGTACAAATCTGAATCCATGGAGCTCCCCCTAGTGGTGACTACAGGGAGTAGTAGAATAGCAATGGACCTAAAACTTAACTTTTATTATCTCCAAAAAAAAAAAAACATATAGAGTGCCCGTTTAAAAACACCTAAGTGAAAAAAATCATGAACATGACACCACAAGACACAAAAAAGGGAGGGAATAAAAATACTGATGACAATGGAATACTGTGTTCCAATGGGAGCCTATCCCAATAAGTGTGAGAATGTGATTCTAGGCTCAATAATACATAGCCGGTGCCATACCTGGACAAATACAAGCCACGAAGGAATCACAACACAAGGTACAATAGGCCCAATATCAGACCGTATGAAAATGTTCACAAGTGCTGTATAGGACTATGCCAGCGTATGAAAAAGATATCGCTGGGACCTAACCCCAGACCAGGGTGAACAAGGGGTATGTAAAAAGTGTATATATATTTTAACACAATATGCGGTTTAGATATAGGCAAAGTTATGACCCGTAGACACTATATAGTTACAGCTATGTGTAAGAGAATGCACTTATAATCGTACCATGCACTTAGTAAACAGAGAACGGAAATGACATGAAGCACACACATGTACATCAGTATGCTAAATAGCAGCAAAGCTAAGCAAAAATATATTTGCGGCTCAGAGTGGCAAATAGCATGCCCAGGTAACCATATATATGACGGGCAAATAGCCCATAATTTGCATACCTTAACCAGGGAAACTTAATGCGATAATGCAAATAGCCACATGCCTTCACCTGCGTTGAAAGACCAAACACCCCCTATACATGCTCAGATAGCACCGAAACAGGGATAATAAACATCTGTGTTTGCTCCCAGAGACGCTATTGAGGCTCATTATCCAGCCCCCACTACTGAAAGCACATGTAACCTTGCAGCGACATGGTACAGCTTCTCCGGGAATTGGGTGAGATCGAACCTTATCACCGCGTGTGATTGGAAGCAAACACAGATGTTTATTATCCCTGTTTCGGTGCTATCTGAGCATGTATAGGGGGTGTTTGGTCTTTCAACGCAGGTGAAGGCATGTGGCTATTTGCATTATCGCATTAAGTTTCCCTGGTTAAGGTATGCAAATTATGGGCTATTTGCCCGTCATATATATGGTTACCTGGGCATGCTATTTGCCACTCTGAGCCGCAAATATATTTTTGCTTAGCTTTGCTGCTATTTAGCATACTGATGTACATGTGTGTGCTTCATGTCATTTCCGTTCTCTGTTTACTAAGTGCATGGTACGATTATAAGTGCATTCTCTTACACATAGCTGTAACTATATAGTGTCTACGGGTCATAACTGTGCCTATATCTAAACCGCATATTGTGTTAAAATATATATACACTTTTTACATACCCCTTGTTCACCCTGGTCTGGGGTTAGGTCCCAGCGATATCTTTTTCATACGCTGGCATAGTCCTATACAGCACTTGTGAACATTTTCATACGGTCTGATATTGGGCCTATTGTACCTTGTGTTGTGATTCCTTCGTGGCTTGTATTTGTCCAGGTATGGCACCGGCTATGTATTATTGAGCCTAGAATCACATTCTCACACTTATTGGGATAGGCTCCCATTGGAACACAGTATTCCATTGTCATCAGTATTTTTATTCCCTCCCTTTTTTGTGTCTTGTGGTGTCATGTTCGTGATTTTTTTCACTTAGGTGTTTTTAAACGGGCACTCTATATGTTTTTTTTTGGAGATAATAAAAGTTAAGTTTTAGGTCCATTGCTATTCTACTACTCTTTTTTGTGGATTACATCCTGCTTTGTTATATTTTATGTGACTACAGGGAGCCAGATCGTGGCATTCGGTGGGCGATGTACAAATCTGAATGCATGGAGCTCCCCCTAGTGGTGACTGCAGGCAGCCAGATCGTGGCATTCAGGAGGCGATGTACAAATCTGAATGCATTGGGCTCCCCCTAGTGGTGACTACAGAGAGCCAGATCGTGGCATTCAGGGGGCGCTGTACAAATCTGAATGCATGGAGCTCCCCCTACTGGTGACTGCAGGCAGCCAGATCGTGGCATTCAGGGGGCGCTGTACAAATCTGAATGCATGGAGCTCCCCCTACTGGTGACAGCAGGCTGCCAGATCGTGGCATTCAGGAGGCGCTGTACAAATCTGAATGCATGGAGCTCCCCCTACTGGTGACTGCAGGCAGCCAGATCGTGGCATTCAGGAGGCGATGTACAAATCTGAATGCATGGAGCTCTCCCTAGTGGTGACTACAGGGAGCCAGATCGTGGCATTCAGGAGGCGATGTACAAATCTGAATGCATGGAGCTCCCCCTACTGGTGACTGCAGGCAGCCAGATCGTGGCATTCAGGGGGCGCTGTACAAATCTGAATGCATGGAGCTCCCCCTACTGGTGACTGCAGGCAGCCAGATCGTGGCATTCAGGGGGCGCTGTACAAATCTGAATGCATGGAGCTCCCCCTACTGGTGACAGCAGGCTGCCAGATCGTGGCATTCAGGAGGCGCTGTACAAATCTGAATGCATGGAGCTCCCCCTACTGGTGACTGCAGGCAGCCAGATCGTGGCATTCAGGAGGCGATGTACAAATCTGAATGCATGGAGCTCTCCCTAGTGGTGACTACAGGGAGCCAGATCGTGGCATTCAGGAGGCGATGTACAAATCTGAATGCATGGAGCTCCCCCTAGTGGTGACTACAGGGAGCCAGATCGTGGCATTCAGGAGGCGATGTACAAATCTGAATGCATGGAGCTCCCCCTACTGGTGACTACAGGGAGCCAGATCGTGGCATTCAGGAGGCGATGTACAAATCTGAATGCATTGGGCTCCCCCTAGTGGTGACTACAGGCAGCCAGATTGTGGCATTCAGGAGGCGATGTACAAATCTGAATGCATGGAGCTCCCCCTAGTGGTGACTACAGGGAGCCAGATCGTGGCATTCAGGAGGCGATGTACAAATCTGAATGCATGGAGCTTCCCCCTACTGGTGACTACAGGGAGCCAGATCGTGGCATTCAGGAGGCGATGTACAAATCTGAATGCATTGGGCTCCCCCTAGTGGTGACTGCAGGCAGCCAGATTGTGGCATTCAGGAGGCGATGTACAAATCTGAATGCATGGAGCTCCCCCTACTGGTGACTGCAGGCAGCCAGATCGTGGCATTCAGGAGGCGATGTACAAATCTGAATGCATGGAGCTCCCCCTACTGGTGACTACAGGGAGCCAGATCGTGGCATTCAGGAGGCGATGTACAAATCTGAATGCATGGAGCTCCCCCTAGTGGTGACTACAGGGAGCCAGATCGTGGCATTCAGGAGGCGATGTACAAATCTGAATGCATGGAGCTCCCCCTACTGGTGACTGCAGGCAGCCAGATCGTGGCATTCAGGAGGCGCTGTACAAATCTGAATGCATGGAGCTCCCCCTAGTGGTGACTACAGGGAGCCAGATCGTGGCATTCAGGAGGCGATGTACAAATCTGAATGCATGGAGCTCCCCCTACTGGTGACTGCAGGCAGCCAGATCGTGGCATTCAGGAGGCGATGTACAAATCTGAATGCATGGAGCTCCCCCTAGTGGTGACTACAGGGAGCCAGATCGTGGCATTCAGGAGGCGATGTACAAATCTGAATGCATGGAGCTCCCCCTACTGGTGACTACAGGGAGCCAGATCGTGGCATTCAGGAGGCGATGTACAAATCTGAATGCATGGAGCTCCCCCTACTGGTGACTACAGGGAGCCAGATTGTGGCATTCAGGAGGCGATGTACAAATCTGAATGCATGGAGCTCCCCCTAGTGGTGACTGCAGGCAGCCAGATCGTGGCATTTAGGAGGCGATGTACAACTCTGAATGCATGGAGCTCCCCCTACTGGTGACTACAGGGAGCCAGATCGTGGCATTCAGGAGGCGATGTACAAATCTGAATGCATTGGGCTCCCCCTAGTGGTGACTACAGGCAGCCAGATTGTGGCATTCAGGAGGCGATGTACAAATCTGAATGCATGGAGCTCCCCCTACTGGTGACTGCAGGCAGCCAGATCGTGGCATTCAGGAGGCGATGTACAAATCTGAATGCATGGAGCTCCCCCTACTGGTGACTACAGGGAGCCAGATCGTGGCATTCAGGAGGCGATGTACAAATCTGAATGCATGGAGCTCCCCCTAGTGGTGACTACAGGGAGCCAGATCGTGGCATTCAGGAGGCGATGTACAAATCTGAATGCATGGAGCTCCCCCTACTGGTGACTGCAGGCAGCCAGATCGTGGCATTCAGGAGGCGCTGTACAAATCTGAATGCATGGAGCTCCCCCTAGTGGTGACTACAGGGAGCCAGATCGTGGCATTCAGGAGGCGATGTACAAATCTGAATGCATGGAGCTCCCCCTACTGGTGACTGCAGGCAGCCAGATCGTGGCATTCAGGAGGCGATGTACAAATCTGAATGCATGGAGCTCCCCCTACTGGTGACTGCAGGCAGCCAGATCGTGGCATTTAGGAGGCGATGTACAAATCTGAATGCATGGAGCTCCCCCTAGTGGTGACTACAGGGAGCCAGATCGTGGCATTCAGGAGGCGATGTACAAATCTGAATGCATGGAGCTCCCCCTACTGGTGACTGCAGGCAGCCAGATCGTGGCATTCAGGGGGCGATGTACAAATCTGAATGCATGGAGCTCCCCCTACTGGTGACTGCAGGCAGCCAGATCGTGGCATTCAGGAGGCGCTGTACAAATCTGAATGCATGGAGCTCCCCCTAGTGGTGACTACAGGGAGCCAGATCGTGGCATTCAGGAGGCGATGTACAAATCTGAATGCATGGAGCTCCCCCTACTGGTGACTGCAGGCAGCCAGATCGTGGCATTCAGGAGGCGATGTACAAATCTGAATGCATGGAGCTCCCCCTACTGGTGACTGCAGGCAGCCAGATCGTGGCATTTAGGAGGCGATGTACAAATCTGAATGCATGGAGCTCCCCCTAGTGGTGACTACAGGGAGCCAGATCGTGGCATTCAGGAGGCGATGTACAAATCTGAATGCATGGAGCTCCCCCTACTGGTGACTGCAGGCAGCCAGATCGTGGCATTCAGGGGGCGATGTACAAATCTGAATGCATGGAGCTCCCCCTACTGGTGACTGCAGGCAGCCAGATCGTGGCATTCAGGAGGCGATGTACAAATCTGAATGCATTGGGCTCCCCCTAGTGGTGACTACAGGGAGCCAGATCGTGGCATTTAGGAGGCGATGTACAAATCTGAATGCATTGGGCTCCCCCTAGTGGTGACTACAGGGAGCCAGATCGTGGCATTTAGGAGGCGATGTACAAATCTGAATGCATTGGGCTCCCCCTAGTGGTGACTACAGGCAGCAACACTTTTCATTCAGCTTTATGGCTTGGAAGATTTAAAGCCTTGAATAATAAATGTAAGAAGTTCAGTGTTTCCTGCTGTAGTAACTAGGGTTGAGCGACCTTGACTTTTTTAGGGTCGAGCCGGGTTTCGCGAAACCCGACTATCTCAAAAGTCGAGTCGAGTGAAATCGGCCGATTATGGCGAAAAGTCGAGGATCGACCGAAACACGAAACCGAATGCAAAGCCAATGGGAATATATACATTTTTTTTCTCTCTCTCTCTCAGGATAAAGCAATAAATAAAATAAAAGCATCCAATTTGATTTTTTGACTTTTTTTAATTTTTCCATCTTTCTTGTATAGCATTAATTGTAAAAACAAAAAATACCAGCATCGTGATTATAAATATATTAACAGATAAAATGACATCTCGATTTTAACAAACACAAAGGAAAAAAAAATATTTTGCGGAGACTGCGCAAAGCACAATACGTGGATTTATACACCGCGGGGGGGGGGGGGGGGGGGGGGGGGGGAGGGGCATCAGAATACTTTGGTGGGGGAGGGGGATGGTGACAATAATAATAAAAAAAAAAACTAAAAAAAATTATAATAAATAAATAAATACAAACAAAGCAGATGGATGTAAAATACAAGGACCTACATGCAAGGGGGTGAGGATTGGGACCTGAATCTTCTTCCTAAAGAATTTTATGGGAGGTGTTTGAATGTGTCTGGGAATTCGATAAAATGGTTTTTTTTTTTAGTTTAGTTTTATTTTTTTTGTGGTCAGACAGGAAATATTATTGGTAAATCGCCCCCTCTGATAGGCACAGAAGATGTGCTCAAGGCGCCACCAAGTGGTCAATAGTGAGAATTGCTCTTCGGGCTACTGTAACTGGCAAAATGGCCACCAGATTTTTATTTATGGATCCAATTTGTAACTTTTTTCTTCTGTGTGTTTATTAGTAATCGTTGTGGAACAAGCGATTAGTCAGCAGCTTAAATAAAATCCACGGGCAGTCACCATCCTGCTTCCAAGCAAAATGCACAACAATTTTCTAATGCCAACCACCCCCTCCCATCTTTAAAATCATAATTACACGGACGTTTGTACAGGCAAAATTGTGCAACAACAAAAAAAAAAATATCAGTGTAGCTTGGACCTTAATACTTAAGTTTTAATTTTTGTCTAATTTATCCTTTCTGATAAAAAATAAAACAATTCTGCTAAAATTAAACTTTGTAAGTTACACCTCACAGCCAGCAGGTGGCGCTGTTTCCTTACAACTAACCAAACACTATCTGCAACAGTGCCATCTGCTGGCCAAAAGACAGTACTGCATTCATCCTATTTCTGTGCATTTCCTTCAGCATAGAAACTTCTCATAATGATAAAATTCACTATAATGAACTGTAAACAGATAAAATGGTTAAAGATAACCGTAACTGAGGGGGGTGGAGGTGGCAAAGGCTTCCTAACAGCTGAGGCGGTTAATAATATGGAAAGATGGCAGGGCGTTTCCTGAGAAATTAAATCTTCCTGTGGAATGGTGAACACCAGTGAAAAGTGAAGTCATTATGCAATGGCTGCAAGATCACAGATGAGATATATATATATATATATATATATATATATATATATATATATATATATATATATATATATATATATATATATATATATATATATATATATATATATATATATATCTATAAAAAAAAACCTGTAGTGGGGAAATGAAAAAAACAAAACAAAACTGCGATTGACCGTGTAAAGCAAAACGTGAAGATTACGTGATTGTACGGTACGTAGTCTGATCCGTGAAGCGGGTTTACCCCATATATCAGTAATGAACGCAAACAATCGATCATTAAAATGACAGAATCTCTTTAAATATGCCTCTAATACTCCGTCCTTATATATACATATGCAATGTACTATTTAGATTAAACTCTGTAGTAAAATACGTTATTGATGAGAGCGGGGAGGCGATCACACATCGGATGTGTCCTCCCACGGGGGCAGGCGACACGGCGGACTTCCCCGCACCCGCCCGGACTTCCCACAATGGTTCCGTTGTGTGTCCGCCATTTGTGGCTCATGGAAACCATTAGCAAAGCGCCCGATCCTCTGCTGGGTCAGGTGTGTCCGCAGGCACGCTGCTCGCCGATGGTGGGTAGTGTCCTGGTGGCCTCCTCTGACCAGCGGCGGGTGGTGGTGGGGGGATGGGAGATGCCAAGAGCAGCGGGAAGGGGCGAGGAGGTTCAGGCGTCCCAGCTGACGTGATCCGAGCTCTCTAAGGAGCTGCTCTTGGTCTTGTGGGGCGACACCGGGCTCGGGGGGCTGCTTAGGTTGGAGCTATTGGAGGCTGTTGAATGTCTTGGCGAATCGGAGTCCTGAGGACGAATAAAACAGAAGGGGTTAAACCTCCGAACACAACACGAGCTGATATCTGCAGTCACATTCAAAGCTGCACAGAATCTCAGATTGTGGCACATGGACTCTTAGAGGGGTCATTCGGCACCGTCCAGAGACGCCCATGTACTGCCGATCGCGCACGTGGAGATCTCGGACCGTAACGTCATTGGCGCCGCTCTCGTCAGATGTGAGCGGCTCTGGACAGAGTCGGAGAAACAACGGTTTCCGCTTGTATGACTCAACATTACAGTCATGCAACCGGAAAGCTAAAAGAAATCAATGCATGCAGCTTTGGATGTGACTAGAGTGTAAATAATGACCAAGGTAAATGAAGCAAGCTGTTGACCTCACTACTCCAGTCACATCCATACTGCTTTTTATGAAAGCCCGGCGGTGACGGATCCGTCTTCTCACCTCTCGCTCATAGTCTCGCGCTGCTGCGTCACTTCCTTGGTCGGGTCCTCCGGAAGACAATGAGCCGTCAGACGGGGACGTCATGGGCTGCCTCTTGGCTCCGTAGCTGCTGCCGGAGAACTCTCGCCGTAGAGCGCTGCCGTTCTGTGACGTCCCTGCAATGTGAATTGCGAGATGTTCGTTTTAAGACGATATTCGCTTCCCCTTCGGGGGTCACATCAGGTAGCGAGTGATTCCACAGACCCCTATGTGGGCATCAATGACTGCGCCGTCAGCCTGCGGCGCTGCGGTTACTTACGTGCGGCCAGGCCACTGCTGGCGCTCATCGACCGGCCGGGCTCCCCGCGGGACTTGTTAATTGAGGGAATACTGACGGAGCCGCTGAACATGGAGCGACTATCCTGGTGCCGGAGGTTCTGTTCGGAGCAGAGGGGGGACACAGTTATGGGGGGTAAATATAACGGAAAACCAGACGCAGTGATCATAAGCACCGCAGACGGTAAAGCTCCAGGGGGCGGAAGCCGAGACCATCCAGACTGAAGCAGAAACCAACATGGAGGCGGCAGAACAGGCGAACATGGAAACACACCATGTGCGGATCAGAACCGTATGGGATGATATGGCGTCATTGGGGTGGGAGATGGGAAATCCACAAGGGACCACGGTCAGAGGATGAACCCCCAAACATCACCCCCAACCCACAGGGCTGTGCAGTGAAAACTGGAAGCAGGAACATTGTGCATCAGGAGAGCGGGGTCTGCGGAGAGGGGGCGCAGCACTCGGACATCGCCCTCCTGTCCGTATGAAGATGGCGGTCTAGAGGGCAAAAAACTCATCAGATAGAAGTCTGCTGCACCCAGCTGGGAGAGATCAACCACCTAAGGTGGATGGAGGAAGGAACAGAGGGGAGATGGCGAAGCAGTGGGGTCCGGCAGCAGCCGGCACCGAGAAGACAGGAGCGCGAGGCCGAGCCAAATGGCCGGGTGTATGGGAGAGTCGGGGGATACAGCCATATAATGTCCGCGGCAGAGCAGGACGCACGGATCAAGTCAGGAGCCCAAACCCTGCAACTGGCGAACACCGAGATAAACCCACAGCCGGCAAACAGATGGAGGTGCAGCAACAGGTGAAGGGATGAAAGGCAGAGACACGCAATGGCCAGGAGGAGGGAGGAGAGAGGAGCAATGGCCAGGAGGAGCAATGGGTCGGGGATGAGTGAGAAGCTATGGCTGGGGGAGGAGCGAGGAGCAATGGCCAGGAGGAGGGAGGAGCAATGGGTGGGGGAGGAGCGAGGAGCAATGGCTGGGGGAGGAGGGAGGAGCAATGGCTGAGGGAGGAGTAATGGTCGGGGGAGGAGCGAGAAGCAATGATTTGAAGGAGTGAGAAGCAATAATTTGGAGGAGCGAGGAGCAATGGCCAGGAGGAGGGAGGAGCAATGGGTGGGGGAGGAGCGAGGAGCAATGGCTGGGGGAGGAGGGAGGAGCAATGGCTGAGGGAGGAGTAATGGTCGGGGGAGGAGCGAGAAGCAATGATTTGAAGGAGTGAGAAGCAATAATTTGGAGGAGTGAGGAGCAATGATCTGGAGGAGTGAGGAGCAATGATCGGGAGGAGTGAGGAGCAATGATCGGGAGGAGTGAGGAGCAATGATCAGGAGGAGGGAGGAGTGAGGAGCAATGATCGGGAGGAGTGAGGAGCAATGATCGGGAGGAGTGAGGAGCAATGATCGGGAGGAGTGAGGAGCAATGATCGGGAGGAGTGAGGAGCAATGATCGGGAGGAGTGAGGAGCAATGATCGGGAGGAGTGAGGAGCAATGATCGGGAGGAGTGAGGAGCAATGATCGGGAGGAGTGAGGAGCAATGATCGGGAGGAGGGAGGAGCAATGATCGGGAGGAGGGAGGAGTGAGGAGCAATGATCAGGAGGAGTGAGGAGCAATGATCAGGAGGAGTGAGGAGCAATGATCGGGAGGAGTGAGGAGCAATGATCGGGAGGAGGGAGGAGTGAGGAGCAATGATCGGGAGGAGTGAGGAGCAATGATCGGGAGGAGTGAGGAGCAATGATCGGGAGGAGTGAGGAGCAATGATCGGGAGGAGTGAGGAGCAATGATCGGGAGGAATGAGGAGTGAGGAGCAATGATCGGGAGGAGTGAGGAGCAATGATCGGGAGGAGTGAGGAGCAATGATCGGGAGGAGTGAGGAGCAATGATCGGGAGGAGTGAGGAGCAATGATCGGGAAAAGTGAGGAGCAATGATCGGGAGGAGTGAGGAGCAATGATCGGGAGGAGTGAGGAGCAATGATCGGGAGGAGTGAGGAGCAATGATCGGGAGGAGTGAGGAGCAATGATCGGGAGGAGTGAGGAGCAATGATCGGGAGGAGTGAGGAGCAATGATCGGGAGGAGTGAGGAGCAATGATCGGGAGGAGTGAGGAGCAATGGCTGAAGCTTCAGATCAGAAGCAGAAACCTAGAGGAGCGAGAAGCAGTCATAAGCAGCGGTGACATGGAGGCAGGCACACCACACAGGTTAGTCCGGGGCTCGGCTGTGCATACCCTGTGAGAGCCAGGGGTAGTGCTGAGAGACGGGGAGGAGTAGGAGGAGGTGGCGGGGTGGACGGGGTCGGAGGACAGAAAGTTTTCAGCAGAATTTGCAGTCATGTGATAGACGTGCTCAAAGTTGCTTGGAGTGGAGATCAGGCTGGAGTGATGGCGGAGGGGGGATGGATTAGGGGACCTGGACTAGTAAAAAGACAGAATAAAAAAAAGACACAATCAACGGGAGAAAGACTCCAGTATCACCAGTAATAACTTGCACTGGAAAACTGCACCAATATGGACTCTGGAAGAAAATACATCAGTCGCAAAACGTATCTCTCTCGTGTGCTGATAGTTTGTTACAATGTATCGGTGCAGAACAAATAATCATCAGTCTGTATGATTTAAGTCAAAGTATATTGTTTAGAGCGGATGCAAATGTAACAAACCCTCATCTGTGAGCAGTATTATGTCCATTAAGGATGTTGGTCTCAGAAAGAAAAGTGTTCCAAGTTCTTTTACAGCAAGTGGAGATGTTGAAAAAAGTGAAGGAGGAAGAATAGAAATACAAAGTTGCAGAACTTTTCATCGTGTTGTCGATGGATTCACACAAAATGGAAAACACTGCCCCATATAACAGGAGATCTCCCTAGAGACAAGCTAATACTGGGGGTCCGCAAGCGATCAATGACTTCAATATCCCACACAAGAGCAGTGTATTTCCTGACCAAGAGCCAGAGTTCAGGGTTCTGTCCTGTGCCTGGCATGAAGCTGAAAAGGACATCTGGGAGAAGACTGTCAGCACAATGCTCCTCCCACACGTCCTTTCCAGTAGGATGCCAGCCACAGGACAATCCCAAAATTTAATTCCAGAAGTGTAAATATTTAGCACCCATTCTGTTATCAGTTTAGAGAAGTCTTGTAGATAAACAGTCCGTCTCATAGCACCAGAACGGCCACACAGCTTTTTGATCTGAAGTAAGAATCTCTGGATAATCGGATATTAGACTAAGGCTATGTGCACACGTTGCGTTTTTTTCCGCATTTTTTCGCTATAAATATGCATTATATACATTATTCATCCCATCATTCTGCAATTCTTGTGCACATGATATGTTTTTTTTTTTTTTCACAAAAAACACTTTGCGGTAAAAAACGCAGCATGTTCTTTCATTTTGCGGATTTTTCGCGTTTTTCCGCTATTTAATGCATTGGGAAACTCCAGAAAAAAAAAACACAAAAAAGCGTGTCAAAAATGCATGCGGATTTCTTGCAGAAAATGTCCGGTTTTGCTCAGGAAATTTCTACAAGAAATCCTGAACGTGTGCACATAGCCGAAAGGGATTTTATTAAAACCAAATATTACATTTATGAAGTCATCAGCACTGAAGAACATTGGATCTACTGATCCGGCAGCAGCGTCTCTCACCATAGGTAAATCTTTCAATATTTGGATACCGTCTCCGGGCCCCATGTGTGCTATGTGGTTGAAGTTTGTTGGGTTGGAAATGAGCTTGTTCCTCATCTCAGGGTCTCGTAACATCTCCCTGCAAGAAAAATGCTCAGTGAAGGAACCGCACAGATCATAGAAAAGGGAGTATGTTCTCCAGAGAGCCATCCATACTTCACATCTGGAAAATCTTTATCAACCTACCAGAGCTGCACTCACTATTCTGCTGGTGCAGTCACTGTGTGCATACATTACATTACTGATCCTGAGTTACATCCTGTATTATATCCCAGAGCTGCACTCACTATTCTGCTGGTACAGTCACTGTGTACATACATTACATTACTGATCCTGAGTTACATCCTGTATTATATCCCAGAGCTGCACTCACTATTCTACTGGTGCAGTCAGTGTACATACATTACATTACTGATCCTGAGTTACATCCTGTATTATACCCCAGAGCTGCACTCACTATTCTGCTGGTGCAGTCACTGTGTACATACATTACATTACTGATCCTGAGTTACATCCTGTATTATACTCCAGAGCTGCACTCACTATTCTGCTGGTGCAGTCACTGTGTGCATACATTACATTACTGATCCTGAGTTACCTCCTGTATTATACCCCAGAGCTGCACTCACTATTCTCTTGGTGCAGTCACTGTGTACATACATTACATTACTGATCCTGAGTTACCTCCTGTATTATATCCCAGAGCTGCACTCACTATTCTACTGGTGCAGTCACTGTGTACATACATTACATTACTGATCCTGAGTTACATCCTGTATTATATCCCAGAGCTGCACTCACTATTCTGCTGGTGCAGTCAGTGTACATACATTACATTACTGATCCTGAGTTACATCCTGTATTATACTCCAGAGCTGTACTCACTATTCTACTGGTGCAGTCAGTGTACATACATTACATTAGTGATCTTGAGTTACATCCTGTATTATACTCCAGAGCTGCACTCACTATTCTGCTGGTGCAGTCACTGTGTACAGTACAGACCAAAAGTTTGGACACACCTTCTCATTTAAAGATTTTTCTGTATTTTCATGACTATGAAAATTGTAAATTCACACTGAAGGCATCAAAACTATGAATTATCACATGTGGAATTATATACTTAACAAAAAAATGTGAAACAACTGAAATATGTCTTATATTCTAGGTTCTTCAAAGTAGCCACCTTTTGCTTTGATGACTGCTTTGCACACTCTTGGCATTCTCTTGATGGGCTTCAAGAGGTAGTCACCGGGAATGGTCTTCCAACAATCTTGAAGGAGTTCCCAGAGATGCTTAGCACTTGTTGGCCCTTTTGCCTTCACTCTGCGGTCCAGCTCACCCCAAACCATCTCCATTGGGTTCAGGTCTGGTGACTGTGGAGGCCAGGTCATCTGGCGTAGCCCCCCATCACTCTCCTTCTTGGTCAAACAGCCCTTACACAGCCTGGAGGTGTGCTTGGGGTCATTGTCCTGTTGAAAAATAAATGATGGTGCAACTAAACGCAAACCGGATGGAATAGCATGCCGCTGCAAGATGCTGTGGTGGCCATGCTGGTTCAGTATGCCTTCAATTTTGAATAAATCCCCAACAGTGTCACCAGCAAAGCCCCCCCACACCATCACACCTCCTCCTCCATGCTTCACGGTGGGAACCAGGCATGTAGAGTCCATCCGTTCACCTTTTCTGCGTCGCACAAAGACACGGTGGTTGGAACCAAAGATCTCAAATTTGGACTCATCAGACCAAAGCACAGATTTCCACTGGTCTAATGTCCATTCCTTGTGTTCTTTAGCCCAAACAAGTCTCTTCTGCTTGTTGCCTGTCCTTAGCAGTGGTTTCCTAGCAGCTATTTTACCATGACGGCCTGCTGCACAAAGTCTCCTCTTAACAGTTGTTGTAGAGATGTGTCTGCTGCTAGAACTCTGTGTGGCATTGACCTGGTCTCTGATCTGAGCTGCTGTTAACCTGCGATTTCTTAGGCTGGTGACTCGGATAAACTTATCCTCAGAAGCAGAGGTGACTCTTGGTCTTCCTTTCCTGGGGCGGTCCTCATGTGAGCCAGTTTCTTTGTAGCGCTTGATGGTTTTTGCCACTGCACTTGGGGATACTTTTAAAGTTTGCCCAATTTTTTGGACTGACTGACCTTCATTTCTTAAAGTAATGATGGCCACTCAATTTTCTTTACTTAGCTGCTTTTTTCTTGCCATAATACAAATTCTAACAGTCTATTCAGTAGGACTATCAGCTGTGTATCCACCAGACTTCTGCACAACACAACTGATTGTCCCAACCCCATTTATAAGGCAAAAAAATCCTACTTATTAAACCTGACAGGGCACACCTGTGAAGTGAAAACCATTCCCGGTGACTACCTCTTGAAGCTCATCAAGAGAATGCCAAGAGTGTGCAAAGCAGTCATCAAAGCAAAAGGTGGCTACTTTGAAGAACCTAGAATATAAGACATAATTTCAGTTGTTTCACACTTTTTTTAAGTATATAATTCCACATGTGTTAATTCATAGTTTTGATGCCTTCAGTGTGAATGTACAATTTTCATAGTCATGAAAATACAGAAAAATCTCTAATAAGAAGGTGTGTCCAAACTTTTGGTCTGTACTGTACATACATGACATTCCTGATCCCGAGTTACATCCTGTATTATACCCCAGAGCTGCACTCACTATTCTGCTGGTGCAGTCACTGTGTACATACATTACATTACTGATCCTGAGTTACATCTGCATTATACCCCAGAGCTGCACTCACTATTCTGCTGGTGCAGTCACTGTGTACATACATTACTGATCCTGAGTTACATCCTGTATTATACCCCAGAGCTGCACTCACTATTCTGCTGGTGCAGTCACTGTGTACATACATTACTGATCCTGAGTTACCTCCTGTATTATACCCCAGAGCTGCACTCACTACTCTGCTGGTGCAGTCACTGTGTACATACATTACTGATCCTGAGTTACATCCTTTATTATACCCCAGAGCTGCACTCACTATTCTGCTGGTGCAGTCACTGTGTACATACATTACTGATCCTGAGTTACATCCTGTATTATACCCCAGAGCTGCACTCACTATTCGGCTGGTGCAGTCACTGTGTACATACATTACTGATCCTGAGTTACATCCTGTATTATACCCCAGAGCTGCACTCACTATTCTGCTGGTGCAGTCACTGTGTACATACATTATTGATCCTGAGTTACATCCTGTATTATACCCCAGAGCTGCACTCACTATTCTGCTGGTGCAGTCACTGTGTACATACATTACTGATCCTGAGTTACATCCTTTATTATACTCCAGAGCTGCACTCACTATTCTGCTGGTGCAGTCACTGTGTACATACATTACATTACTGATCCTGAGTTACCTCCTGTATTATACCCCAGAGCTGCACTCACTATTCTGCTGGTGCAGTCACTGTGTACATACATTACTGATCCAGTACTCATCCTGAGCTACATTCTGCATTATACTTCAGGGCTGCGCTCACTATGCTACTTAGAATTAGCACAACTGTATACACACAGTGACTCTCCCAGCAGAATAGTGTGTGTCGTACGTTCACGTCACATAGATGTAGGATGACTTGCGTGGATCAGGTCTGGTATTATGTGACGCTTCCGTGGCTTCCTACCTCCTCTGCTGCATTCTTTCCTCCTCCGGCACACGGAAAGAGTACCTCCGCTTGTTGTTAATATTCCTCACCATTTGCTTCCGGCTATTGTCCGACGTCTCGGGAACGACCAGCTCGTCCCCTTCTAGAAAACAAGTAAATTACAGTGAGGTCAGAGGAGGTGTGGGGTCGTGGGGTCAACACCAAGATGAAAAAAAAAAGTTATAAATTATTCCTCACCAGCCATTTTATTCTTGAAATATATAAGTCGTATTGTTTCCAATCCCAGAAGATTAAGTGAACCTTCTGCATTCAGTGGACGCACCTAAGGGTGAAATGGAAAAGGTTCCTAAAATTTCCTTTTAAATCGGTGGCAGCTGGTACACACTGCGCTTATCATCCAGCTGAAAAAGAGGCAGGAAAACTGGCAGCTTCTCAGCCAATCAGCAATGCTGAAAACATTCCAACTTATTCTGACTGGCTGACAGGCAGCTCCTCACAAGGCTCCTCCCAAATGTTATATTCAGCTGGATGCCAAGATTCTTAGATATATATGGGGTAAAGTCCTTCAGATAAACGGTTACCTTCTTAAGGGGAATAGTCTGAATCCACTCCATGGAATTAATGTCGTAGATGTCAACTGCGTTTTCACTGTACACAGAGAGGTAGGGGGCATTGTAGCCTGCAAGTGCAAGGATGCAACAGATACAGTCAACCAAAGCATGCTTTCCTTGGTCTACTTCGTATGGATAGGGCTGTGGGGCAATATGGATAAATGGCGGGCATATGTATATAAAACTGCATGCAGTGAGCTCCCCCTAGTGGTGACTGTATAATCTGTATGTAGTGAGCTCCCTCTAGTGGTGACTGTATAATCTGTATGTAGTGAGCTCCCTCTAGTGGTGGCTGCATAAATCTGTATGTAGTGAGCTCCTCCTAGTGGTGGGTGTATAATCTGTATGTAGTGAGCTCCTCCTAGTGGTGGCTGTATAAATCTGTATGCAGTGAGCTCCTTCTAGTGGTGACTGAATAAATCTGTATGTAGTGAGCTCCCTCTAGTGGTGACTGTATAATCTGTATGTAGTGAGCTCCCTCTAGTGGTGACTGTATAATCTGCATGTAGTGAGCTCCCTCTAGTGGTGGCTGTATAAATCCGTATGTAGTGAGCTCCCTCTAGTGGTGGCTGTATAAATTTGTATGTAGTGAGCTCCCTCTAGTGGTGACTGTATAATCTGCATGTAGTGAGCTCCCTCTAGTGGTGGCTGTATAAATCTGTATGTAGTGAGCTCCTCCTAGTGGTGACTGTATAAATCTGAATGTAGTGAGCTCCCTCTAGTGGTGGGTGTATAATCTGCATGTAGTGAGCTCCCTCTAGTGGTGGCTGTATAAATCTGAATGTAGTGAGCTTCCCCTAGTGGTGGCTGTATAAATCTGTATGTAGTGAGCTCCCTCTAGTGGTGGCTGTATAAATCTGTATGTAGTGAGCTCCCCCTAGTGGTGGCTGTATAAATCTGTATGTAGTGAGCTCCTCCTAGTGGTGACTGTATAAATCTGAATGTAGTGAGCTCCCTCTAGTGGTGGGTGTATAATCTGTATGTAGTGAGCTCCCTCTAGTGGTGGCTGTATAAATCCGTATGTAGTGAGCTCCCTCTAGTGGTGGCTGTATAAATTTGTATGTAGTGAGCTCCCTCTAGTGGTGACTGTATAATCTGCATGTAGTGAGCTCCCTCTAGTGGTGGCTGTATAAATCTGTATGTAGTGAGCTCCTCCTAGTGGTGACTGTATAAATCTGTATGTAGTGAGCTCCTCCTAGTGGTGGGTGTATAATCTGTATGTAGTGAGCTCCTCCTAGTGGTGGCTGTATAAATCTGTATGCAGTGAGCTCCTTCTAGTGGTGACTGAATAAATCTGTATGTAGTGAGCTCCCTCTAGTGGTGACTGTATAATCTGCATGTAGTGAGCTCCCTCTAGTGGTGGCTGTATAAATCTGAATGTAGTGAGCTTCCCCTAGTGGTGGCTGTATAAATCTGTATGTAGTGAGCTCCCTCTAGTGGTGGCTGTATAAATCTGTATGTAGTGAGCTCCCCCTAGTGGTGGCTGTATAAATCTGTATGTAGTGAGCTCCTCCTAGTGGTGACTGTATAAATCTGAATGTAGTGAGCTCCCTCTAGTGGTGGGTGTATAATCTGTATGTAGTGAGCTCCCTCTAGTGGTGGCTGTATAAATCCGTATGTAGTGAGCTCCCTCTAGTGGTGGCTGTATAAATTTGTATGTAGTGAGCTCCCTCTAGTGGTGACTGTATAATCTGCATGTAGTGAGCTCCCTCTAGTGGTGGCTGTATAAATCTGTATGTAGTGAGCTCCTCCTAGTGGTGACTGTATAAATCTGTATGTAGTGAGCTCCTCCTAGTGGTGGGTGTATAATCTGTATGTAGTGAGCTCCTCCTAGTGGTGGCTGTATAAATCTGTATGCAGTGAGCTCCTTCTAGTGGTGACTGAATAAATCTGTATGTAGTGAGCTCCCTCTAGTGGTGACTGTATAATCTGTATGTAGTGAGCTCCCTCTAGTGGTGACTGTATAATCTGCATGTAGTGAGCTCCCTCTAGTGGTGGCTGTATAAATCCGTATGTAGTGAGCTCCCTCTAGTGGTGGCTGTATAAATTTGTATGTAGTGAGCTCCCTCTAGTGGTGACTGTATAATCTGCATGTAGTGAGCTCCCTCTAGTGGTGGCTGTATAAATCTGTATGTAGTGAGCTCCTCCTAGTGGTGACTGTATAAATCTGAATGTAGTGAGCTCCCTCTAGTGGTGGCTGTATAAATCTGAATGTAGTGAGCTCCCTCTAGTGGTGGCTGTATAAATCTGAATGTAGTGAGCTCCCTCTAGTGGTGGCTGTATAAATCTGTATGTAGTGAGCTCCCTCTAGTGGTGACTGTATAATCTGCATGTAGTGAGCTCCCTCTAGTGGTGGCTGTATAAATCTGTATGTAGTGAGCTCCCCCTAGTGGTGGCTGTATAAATCTGTATGTAGTGAGCTCCCTCTAGTGGTGACTGTATAATCTGCATGTAGTGAGCTCCCTCTAGTGGTGGCTGTATAAATCTGTATGTAGTGAGCTCCTCCTAGTGGTGACTGTATAAATCTGAATGTAGTGAGCTCCCTCTAGTGGTGGCTGTATAAATCTGTATGTAGTGAGCTCCCCCTAGTGGTGGCTGTATAAATCTGTATGTAGTGAGCTCCCTCTAGTGGTGGCTGTATAAATCTGTATGTAGTGAGCTTCCCCTAGTGGTGGCTGTATAAATCTGTATGTAGTGAGCTTCCCCTAGTGGTGGCTGTATAAATCTGTATGTAGTGAGCTCCCTCTAGTGGTGGCTGTATAAATCTGTATGTAGTGAGCTTCCCCTAGTGGTGGCTGTATAAATCTGTATGCAGTGATATCACCCATTTGTGGCTGTATAAGGCTACGTTCACATTTGCGTGGTGCGGTGCGGCGTCGGCGACGCAACGCACAATGCAAATGTAAACGCATGCACAACGCAGCGTTTTGTGATGCATGCGTCCACTTTTGCATGGTTTTTGGCACAGAAAAAACTGCATCATGCAGCGTCCTCTGCGCCCTGACGCATGCGTCACAAAACGCAAGTGCAACGCATGTCCATGCGCCCATGTTAAATATAGGGGCGCATGACGCATGCGTCGCCGCGGCTGCGCCCGACGCAACGCTAATGTAAACGTAGCCTAAATCTGTAGGTAGTGAGCTCCCTCTAGTGGTGACTGTAGAAATCTGTATGTAGTGAGCTCCCTCTAGTGGTGGCTGTAGAAATCTGTATGTAGTGAGCTCCCTCTAGTGGTGGCTGTATAAATCTGTATGTAGTGAGCTCCCTCTAGTGGTGGCTGTATAAATCTGTATGTAGTGAGCTCCCTCTAGTGGTGGCTGTATAAATCTGTATGTAGTGAGCTCCTTCTAGTGGTGACTGTATAAATCTGTATGTAGTGAGCTCCCTCTAGTGGTGGCAGTATAAATCTGAATGTAGTGAGCTCCCTCTAGTGGTGGCAGTATAAATCTGAATGTAGTGAGCTCCCTCTACTGGTGGCTGTATAAATCTGTATGTAGTGAGCTCCCTCTAGTGGTGGCAGTATAAATCTGTATGTAGTGAGCTCCCTCTAGTGGTGACTATATAAATCTGTAGTAGTGAGCTCCCTCTAGTGGTGACTGTATAAATCTGTATGTAGTGAGCTCCCTCTAGTGGTGACTGTATAAATCTATATGCAGTGAGCTCCCCATAGTGGTGACTGTATAAATCTGAATGCAGTGCGCTCCACCTAGTGGTGGCTGCAATAAGACTACACTTTACCATATAACTGACTGCACAGAAGATTTGGAGCTCTATCGGAAAATTTGACCTATAGGAATAAATTCCAGTATAGATTTTGGACTTGGCGGTTTATTTACAGCGCATTTTTTTCCTAATTTCTCAGTGAGACACTTACAGCACGCTGATGGAACGGCAGGCCACATGAGCTCCTGCTGCCGCGACCTCCGACCCTGGCAGTCAACATAAACCCCAACGCTGCTAAAACACAGCAGATATTCCTTATTCGAGATCTCCACTGCGCAAATGGCGTCCGTGGGTTGTTGTGTGATGAATGATAGCGTGTGGTCGTCGGCATGGAGGAGGCTGTACGGGCTGCCTTCGGCATGTAAAGGGTATCGGATGAATCCGGACTGGTAGCCCACGCACAGCCGCTCGTTGAAGATGGCCATCCACTGGACGTTGCCGGGGACCTGGATCTCCTTGATCTTTTTGTGCCGGGTCTTGCTTTGGTTCAGTTCGTAGCAGAGCACCTGCCTTTTCATGGACACGCACAGGCAAGTGAGCGCCCCGTGCCGCACCTGGCCCGACGCTATACCCTGGCAGCCCTTCGTCTCGGCCAGCTTGAAAAATTCAGTCTCTCTCCCGTCTAGCGAGGCCATAGGATAGAGCCGGACGTGGCGGTTCCTCCCTGATATGACGGCGATTAGCTGCTCGTTCGGTAGAAGCTCCACCTGGTGAACCTTCTTGTTATCTCCAACCCTTATGATCTCTGTGGACAGAAAAGGAAATAGTCAGTGCATATTTTACTACGGAACAAATAGCAGCGGCAGGGGGTACCACGACGTACCCCCATAACCATCTGTAATGCTGCACCGTGCAAAGTATAAGCACAGCTTCTTCCATGTGCTTTGATATTGTTTTGTAATATAGAATCTGTTACTAGAAACCATCAAGAAGCAGGCATGTTCATATCTGCCATTCTCATAAATGTTTGTGTTAAGAAATAATGCACACATGGAATGAGAGAGTCCGGCGGGAGCAGAGAGAGAGAGAGTCCGGCGGGAGCAGAGAGAGAGAGTCCGGCGGAAGCAGAGAGAGAGAGTCCGGCGGGAGCAGAGAGAGAGAGTCCGGCGGGAGCAGAGAGAGAGAGTCCGGCGGGAGCAGAGAGCGAGAGTCCGGCGGGAGCAGAGAGAGAGAGAGAGTCCGGCAGGAGCAGAGAGAGAGAGAGTCCGGCAGGAGCAGAGAGAGAGTCCGGCGGGAGCAGAGAGAGAGAGGCCGGCGGAAGCAGAGAGAGAGAGAGGCCGGCGGGAGCAGAGAGAGAGAGAGGCCGGCGGGAGCAGAGAGACAGTCCGGCGGGAGCAGAGAGACAGTCCGGCGGGAGCAGAGAGAGAGTCCGGCGGGAGCAGAGAGAGAGTCCGGCGGGAGCAGAGAGAGAGTCCGGCGGGAGCAGAGAGAGAGTCCGGCGGGAGCAGAGAGAGAGTCCGGCGGGAGCAGAGAGAGAGTCCGGCGGGAGCAGAGAGAGAGTCCGGCGGGAGCAGAGAGAGAGTCCGGCGGGAGCAGAGAGAGAGTCCGGCGGGAGCAGAGAGAGAGTCCGGCGGGAGCAGAGAGAGAGTCCGGCGGGAGCAGAGAGAGAGTCCGGCGGGAGCAGAGAGAGAGTCCGGCGGGAGCAGAGAGAGAGTCCGGCGGGAGCAGAGAGAGAGTCCGGCGGGAGCAGAGAGAGAGTCCGGCGGGAGCAGAGAGAGAGTCCGGCGGGAGCA
This sequence comes from Ranitomeya imitator, assembly GCF_032444005.1. Classification (NCBI taxonomy): domain Eukaryota; kingdom Metazoa; phylum Chordata; class Amphibia; order Anura; family Dendrobatidae; genus Ranitomeya; species Ranitomeya imitator. The sequence continues at coordinate 22,084,905 of NC_091286.1, read as the reverse complement.
GAGAGAGAGTCCGGCGGGAGCAGAGAGAGAGTCCGGCGGGAGCAGAGAGAGAGTCCGGCGGGAGCAGAGAGAGAGTCCGGCGGGAGCAGAGAGAGAGTCCGGCGGGAGCAGAGAGAGAGTCCGGCGGGAGCAGAGAGAGAGTCCGGCGGGAGCAGAGAGAGGCCGGCGGGAGCAGAGAGAGGCCGGCGGGAGCAGAGAGAGAGTCCGGCGGGAGCAGAGAGAGGCCGGCGGGAGCAGAGAGAGAGAGGCCGGCGGAAGCAGAGAGAGAGAGAGGCCGGCGGGAGCAGAGAGAGAGAGAGGCCGGCGGGAGCAGAGAGACAGTCCGGCGGGAGCAGAGAGACAGTCCGGCGGGAGCAGAGAGACAGTCCGGCGGGAGCAGAGAGAGAGTCCGGCGGGAGCAGAGAGAGAGTCCGGCGGGAGCAGAGAGAGAGTCCGGCGGGAGCAGAGAGAGAGTCCGGCGGGAGCAGAGAGAGAGTCCGGCGGGAGCAGAGAGAGAGTCCGGCGGGAGCAGAGAGAGAGTCCGGCGGGAGCAGAGAGAGAGTCCGGCGGGAGCAGAGAGAGAGTCCGGCGGGAGCAGAGAGAGTCCGGCGGGAGCAGAGAGAGAGTCCGGCGGGAGCAGAGAGAGAGTCCGGCGGGAGCAGAGAGAGAGTCCGGCGGGAGCAGAGAGAGAGTCCGGCGGGAGCAGAGAGAGAGTCCGGCGGGAGCAGAGAGAGAGTCCGGCGGGAGCAGAGAGAGAGTCCGGCGGGAGCAGAGAGAGAGTCCGGCGGGAGCAGAGAGAGAGTCCGGCGGGAGCAGAGAGAGAGTCCGGCGGGAGCAGAGAGAGAGTCCGGCGGGAGCAGAGAGAGAGTCCGGCGGGAGCAGAGAGAGAGTCCGGCGGGAGCAGAGAGAGAGTCCGGCGGGAGCAGAGAGAGAGTCCGGCGGGAGCAGAGAGAGAGTCCGGCGGGAGCAGAGAGAGAGTCCGGCGGGAGCAGAGAGAGAGTCCGGCGGGAGCAGAGAGAGAGTCCGGCGGGAGCAGAGAGAGAGTCCGGCGGGAGCAGAGAGAGAGTCCGGCGGGAGCAGAGAGAGGCCGGCGGGAGCAGAGAGAGGCCGGCGGGAGCAGAGAGAGAGTCCGGCGGGAGCAGAGAGAGGCCGGCGGGAGCAGAGAGAGGCCGGCGGGAGCAGAGAGAGGCCGGCGGGAGCAGAGAGAGGCCGGCGGGAGCAGAGAGAGGCCGGCGGGAGCAGAGAGAGGCCGGCGGGAGCAGAGAGAGGCCGGCGGGGAGCAGAGAGTCCGGCGCAGGGAGCAGAAAGTCCGGCGCGCGGCAAGTCCTGTTCTGCTATTTTTCCCCCTAAGATCTCCGCTTGCTGTCATTCAATAAGAACTTGTCCTATTCAGTGACAGCAATCACTGAGATCTAGAAGCACATGAAGAAGTGATGCACAAAGTGTATTTGGAGAGAACAGAACTTTTCAATTATTCGCAGACTGGAACTTCGGATCGGAAGCATCAACGGAGGCAAAAAAAAGCAAAAAAAACAAGAATATTCGCTTGGTCTTACCATCTTTGGTGACGTGCACGACAAACAAGCCCTCTTCATTTCCAAGCGCTATTCTTTCATGATCTACAGAGGAAAGCAAATGAAAAGGACATTAACCCCTTCCTGCCACAGACAATTTTTCGCTTTTGTTTCCCCTCCCTCCATTGTCTTCCGTTTTATCTTCCCATTGACATAATTGTCGATTCCATCCTGTGGGACGAGTCGTAATTATGAATGACACCAGTCACTGTACCAGATCAGTCACTGAAAAATGGGAAATAACATAAAACAATATGCAATTTCGCTATTGTTTTTTTTTGGGTGGGGGTATTGAGCCTGTACATAAAGTGCAGCACAGATTCACCTCCACTAAAATCCGAGATCCTGAGATCAGGAACAGAACAGACATTTATAGGACATAAGGCGTTGGAAGTTTATTTTATATCAACTCCGACTCTACCGCCCAGGTTTTTACGGCGTTCATTGTGCAGTAACATGATTCTCCAGGTCAGTACAATTATGGCGATAACAAGCTTGTATAGTTGTTTTCTTTTTTTATTATTTTGGTGATGAATTTTTTTTTGTTTTTTAATTTGTTAAAAATTATTTTGAGTCGCGTTTTTCATAGTCCTTTTCATTTTTCCATCGATGGAGCCGTGTAGAGCTTGTTTTTTTTTTCTTGGTGAGCTGTGGTATTAATGGATGATTTGATAACATTTTATTACGTCTTTTGGGGGCTGTGCCGACGTTTTGAGTTTAGTTTTTTTTTTTTTTTTTAATAAGTAATTTTATATTTAGATAGATTGGAGGAGAATTAATATATTTATATATTTGTCCCCTCTCTCGGTACTCCATTCAACCTCTGTCCTATACTGTAATGGGAGCATAAATCACACACTGACGCAGGCCACACACCCGCTCATACACGCTGCCACCACTCACCGAACACACGGGCGATGAGTCCCGGAAATATTACCTCTACTGTCTGCAAATCATAAGGCTCACACACGTTAAGGCTATGGATTCTTTCGAACATGCAAGGTTCAACTTGTTAAAGTTTTATGATTTAATACAAAAAGGTACAGTGTTTACAGTAAGAAAAAGGTATAAAAATATGATAAGACATACAAATATGCAAAACAGTGTAAGATAAACAGGAGAAAACTTACAGAAATATCCAACTTTGTAGTCTGCTTTCTGCTCCCTGAGGGGGGGACGAAGATGGAATGGAACACATCAGCTTGGCTGCCCTCAATCTGTGAACACCCCCCTTTGGGTGTAGGTCTAATTTATAGAGTCACCCTGGAGGTCAAATTTCTAGACCAGCCCCTCATGTTAATATTTATAATTGCTTGTTTGTGACTGGGCCGTGAACACTCAACCAATGAACATATTATTTCCTCTGAAATTCCCTGTGTAAAGTTTCTCACAGATTGATAGTGTCAGGCTGTAATTGACATCTCTCTTCAAAAGAGCCGAAGGTGTGAAACATTTCCCCTTCCTGGATCTTAGCAAGACCCCCTGGCAAAATTAAAGACAGCAGACTGCTTTCTCAGGATAATATATACTGTGACCCCTGCAGCCTCAGGACAGATGTTAAATTACTGCTAGTCACACATATATACCTATGTGAAGGAGATATTTTGCTACAATATTTTTAATGGCTTTAGTTTTAAAGAGAAAAATTAGGCTGATTTATTTACTTATTCTATTATTTTTTATTTGCCCTCTGGGACTGGAACCTGTGATCGCCCAATTGCTTGTTCTATAAACTGCGATAGAACTGTATTGATGTATGTAACTAATATCACTACATCCTATGAAGCGCACTTTAAAAATACAGATGGTAGATCTTGACAGTAGCACTTAAGGGTACTGTTAAGGGTCGCTGCTGAACTTGCTCATTACCACTGCAGCTGGTGTGTTATGCACATGTTGGGAATGGGTGAACATGAGAGACAACCCTAAATCGCTCTCCTAGATATCAGACTGAGGGCAATATAAAAGCAAGAGCAGAGATGTGATCAGTGGCTCTGGGCGCCGTCCTCGTTATTTGTACATAATCCCCGGTCGCCGTCACTCACCGAGAATAGAGGCGGACTGCGTGTTCTTGATGAGCGGCAGCGTGCTGTCGTACGCCTCCTTAGGCACGTAGACGGAGCGGTCCTTCAGCTTGTTCTTCTTCAGGATCCGGTGCAGCTCGTTCAGCACTCCCACCCACTTGCTCTTGTCGCTCTCGCTGTCTGCCAGGAACAGGACCGAGCATTTATTGCTGGACGCCGACAGCTGAGACGCAGTCACCTTGGAGAAGAGGCAGAAGATGCATTATTGTTAACGGGACACAGAAATAATAAATCATTTATAAATATTAATATTTAAAACCAATTTATATCTGGCTTATTTTTTCTGATGTACATTTTTTTTAAATTCCTTATCTTGTGTTCTGTATCATTATTATGCTAGAGAATCTATGATCTCCACGGGAGAATATTGTGACCATGATCTGTGCAGAGGTTATTGTACAGGAGGAGGTGAGCTGTGACATCACCTATTATGAATGGTGAATCCTGTGTTATCTACTGTATATAGAGGTGTTATCAGTCATTGTACAAGAGGAGGTGGTGAGCTGTGATATCACCAATTGTGAATGGTGGATCCTATGCTATCCACGGTATATAGAGGTGTTATCAGTCATTGTACAGGAGGAGGAGGTGAGCTGTGACATCATCTATTGTGAATGGTGGATCCTGTGTTATCTACTGTATATAGAGGTGTTATCAGGCATTGTACAGGAGGAGGAGGTGAGCTGTGACGTCACCTATTGTGAATGGTGAATCCTGTGTTATCTACTGTATATAGAGGTGTTATCAGTCATTGTACAGGAGGAGGTGGTGAGCTGTGACATCACCTATTGTGAATGGTGGATCCTGTGTTATCTACTGTATATAGAGGTGTTATCAGTCATTGTACAGGAGAAGGAGGTAAGCTGTGACATTAATTAGCACAAATATACAGTGAATAATTATTACTGATAAATGATTGGGCTTAAATGAACAATACACATAAGAAGGTTTGCAAGTACAGCTGCCCATCAGTTCTAGAAACTCTCCAGAAACCACAAGTTTTGATTGTAGAGTTGGAAAACTTCTGCTTCAAAAACTGAGCAAAGTAGTGGGAGCGTGCAGTCACGTGTTCCTCCATCCGATCCGTGCCAGGGATCCACAGTGGCCAAACTGTTGTTCCGTCAGAAGCCGTCTAATCCGAATACGCGGTGGAGCAGCGGGAATGGGGCGATATCACAAATGTGCCCAGGAATTCTGACTTACTCTGAAAATGCAGGGAATGTCCTTACGACTGGCGTGGATAACATCAGATGCTAGAACCGAGCTCACCGCAAACTCCTCGTCCCTGCAACCAGAACAATATCATCAGGAATCAGCTTCTGGTCCAGGTCAGGACCCGAACATTGTTATATAGGGTGGTCCCATCAACCACATGCATCACCCAACCCAGGCTAGGATAAAATAATGACTGCTGAGGGCCAAACGACTAGGAACCCCACTGCCCAGTCCCAAAGGCACCTGAGTAAGAGGCGGTAGTAATACACCCTCGTATTATACTCCAGAGCTGCACTCACTATTCTGCTGGTGCAGTCACTGTGTACATGCATTACATTACTGATCCTGAGTTACACCCTGTATTATATCCCAGAGCTGCACTCACTATTCTGCTGGTGCAGTCACTGTGTACATACATTACTGATCCTGAGTTACCTCCTGTATTATACTCCAGAGCTGCACTCACTATTCTGCTGGTGTAGTCACTGTGTACATACATTACATTACTGATCCTGAGTTACATCCTGTATTATACCCCAGAGCTGCACTCACTATTCTGCTGGTGCAGTCACTGTGTACATACATTAAATTACTGATCCTGAGTTACATCCTGTATTATACCCCAGAGCTGCACTCACTATGTACGTACATTACTGATCCTGAGTTACATCCTGTATTATACTCCAGAGCTGCACTCACTATTCTGCTGCTGCAGTCACTATGTACATACATTACTGATCCTGAGTTACATCCTGTATTATACTCCAGAGCTGCACTCACTATTCTGCTGGTGCAGTCACTGTGTACATACATTACATTACTGATCCTGAGTTACATCCTGTATTATACCCCAGAGCTGCACTCACTATTCTGCTGGTGCAGTCACTGTGTACATACATTACATTACTGATCCTGAGTTACATCCTGTATTATACTCCAGAGCTGTACTCACTATTCTGCTGGTGCAGTCACTGTGTACATACATTACATTACTGATCCTGAGTTACATCCTGTATTATACTCCAGAGCTGCACTCACTATTCTGCTGGTGCAGTCACTGTGTACATACACTACATTACTGATCCTGAGTTACCTCCTGTATTATACCCCAGAGCTGCACTCACTATTCTGCTGGTGCAGTCACTGTGTACATACATTACATTACTGATCCTGAGTTACATCCTGTATTATACTCCAGAGCTGCACTCGCTATTCTGCTGGTGCAGTCACTGTGTACATACATTACATTACTGATCCTGAGTTACATCCTGTATTATACCCCAGAGCTGCACTCACTATTCTGCTGGTGCAGTCACTATGTACATACATTACATTACTGATCCTGAGTCACATCCTGTATTATACCCCAGAGCTGCACTCACTATTCTACTGGTGCAGTCACTGTGTACATACATTACATTACTGATCCTGAGTTACATCCTGTATTATACCCCAGAGCTGCACTCACTATTCTGCTGCTGCAGTCACTATGTACATACATTACTGATCCTGAGTTACATCCTGTATTATACTCCAGAGCTGCACTCACTATTCTGCTGGTGCAGTCACTGTGTACATACATTACTGATCCTGAGTTACATCCTGTATAAGGGTATGTGTCCACGTTCAGGATTGCATCAGGATTTGGTCAGGATTTTATGTCAGTATTTGTAAGCCAAAACCAGGAGTGGAACAATTAGAGGAAAAGTATAATAGAAACATATGCACCACTTCTGCATTTATCACCCACTCCTGGTTTTGGCTTACAAATACTGACATAAAATCCTGACCAAATCCTGATGCAATCCTGAACGTGGACACATACCCTTATACTCCAGAGCTGTACTCACTATTCTGCTGGTGCAGTCACTGTGTACATACATTACATTACTGATCCTGAGTTACATCCTGTATTATACTCCAGAGCTGCACTCACTGTTCTGCTGGTGCAGTCACTGTGTACATACATTACATTACTGATCCTGAGTTACATCCTGTATTATACCCCAGAGCTGCACTCACTATTCTGCTGGTGCAGTCACTGCGTACATACATTACATTACTGATCCTGAGTTACATCCTGTATTACACCCCAGAGCTGCACTCACTATTCTGCTGGTGCAGTCACTGTGTACATACATTACTGATCCTGAGTTACCTCCTGTATTATACTCCAGAGCTGCACTCACTATTCTGCTGGTGTAGTCACTGTGTACATACATTACATTACTGATCCTGAGTTACATCCTGTATTACACCCCAGAGCTGCACTCACTATTCTGCTGGTGCAGTCACTGTGTACATACATTACATTACTGATCCTGAGTTACATCCTGTATTATACCCCAGAGCTGCACTCACTATTCTGCTGGTGCAGTCACTGTGTACATACATTACACTACTGATCCTGAGTTACATCCTGTATTATACCCCAGAGCTGCACTCACTATGTACATACATTACTGATCCTGAGTTACATCCTGTATTATACTCCAGAGCTGCACTCACTATTCTGCTGCTGCAGTCACTATGTACATACATTACTGATCCTGAGTTACATCCTGTATTATACTCCAGAGCTGCACTCACTATTCTGCTGGTGCAGTCACTGTGTACATACATTACATTACTGATCCTGAGTTACATCCTGTATTATACCCCAGAGCTGCACTCACTATTCTGCTCGTGCAGTCACTGTGTACATACATTACATTACTGATCCTGAGTTACATCCTGTATTATACTCCAGAGCTGTACTCACTATTCTGCTGGTGCAGTCACTGTGTACATACATTACATTACTGATCCTGAGTTACATCCTGTATTATACTCCAGAGCTGCACTCACTATTCTGCTGGTGCAGTCACTGTGTACATACACTACATTACTGATCCTGAGTTACCTCCTGTATTATACCCCAGAGCTGCACTCACTATTCTGCTGGTGCAGTCACTGTGTACATACATTACATTACTGATCCTGAGTTACATCCTGTATTATACTCCAGAGCTGCACTCACTATTCTGCTGGTGCAGTCACTGTGTACATACATTACATTACTGATCCTGAGTTACATCCTGTATTATACTCCAGAGCTGCACTCACTATTCTGCTGGTGCAGTCACTGTGTACATACATTACTGATCCTGAGTTACCTCCTGTATTATACCTCAGAGCTGCACTCACTATTCTGCTGGTGCAGTCACTGTGTACATACATTACATTACTGATCCTGAGTTACATCCTGTATTATACCCCAGAGCTGCACTCACTATTCTGCTGGTGCAGTCACTATTTTCATACATTACATTACTGATCCTGAGTCACATCCTGTATTATACTCCAGAGCTGCACTCACTATTCTGCTGGTGCAGTTACTGTGTACATACATTACATTACTGATCTTGAGTTACATCCTGTATTATACCCCAGAGCTGCACTCACTATTCTACTGGTGCAGTCACTGTGTACATACATTACATTACTGATCCTGAGTTACATCCTGTATTATACCCCAGAGCTGCACTCACTATTCTGCTGCTGCAGTCACTATGTACATACATTACTGATCCTGAGTTACATCCTGTATTATACTCCAGAGCTGCACTCACTATTCTGCTGGTGCAGTCACTGTGTACATACATACATTACTGATCCTGAGTTACATCCTGTATTATACTCCAGAGCTGCACTCACTATTCTACTGGTGCAGTCACTGTGTACATACATTACATTACTGATCCTGAGTTACATCCTGTATTATACCCCAGAGCTGCACTCACTATTCTGCTGCTGCAGTCACTATGTACATACATTACTGATCCTGAGTTACATCCTGTATTATACTCCAGAGCTGCACTCACTATTCTGCTGGTGCAGTCACTGTGTACATACATACATTACTGATCCTGAGTTACATCCTGTATTATACCCCAGAGCTGCACTCACTATTCTACTGGTGCAGTCACTGTGTACATACATTACATTACTGATCCTGAGTTACATCCTGTATTATACCCCAGAGCTGCACTCACTATTCTGCTGCTGCAGTCACTATGTACATACATTACTGATCCTGAGTTACATCCTGTATTATACTCCAGAGCTGCACTCACTATTCTGCTGGTGCAGTCACTGTGTACATACATTACTGATCCTGAGTTACATCCTGTATAAGGGTATGTGTCCACGTTCAGGATTGCATCAGGATTTGGTCAGGATTTTATGTCAGTATTTGTAAGCCAAAACCAGGAGTGGAACAATTAGAGGAAAAGTATAATAGAAACATATGCACCACTTCTGCATTTATCACCCACTCCTGGTTTTGGCTTACAAATACTGACATAAAATCCTGACCAAATCCTGATGCAATCCTGAACGTGGACACATACCCTTATACTCCAGAGCTGTACTCACTATTCTGCTGGTGCAGTCACTGTGTACATACATTACTGATCCTGAGTTACATCCTGTATTATACTCCAGAGCTGCACTCACTGTTCTGCTGGTGCAGTCACTGTGTACATACATTACATTACTGATCCTGAGTTACATCCTGTATTATACTCCAGAGCTGCACTCACTATTCTGCTGGTGCAGTCACTGTGTACATACATTACATTACTGATCCTGAGTTACATCCTGTATTATACTCCAGAGCTGCACTCACAATTCTGCTGGAGCAGTCACTGTGTACATACATTACATTACTGATCCTGAGTTACCTCCTGTATTATACCCCAGAGCTGCACTCACTATTCTGCTGGTACAGTCACCGTGTACATATATTACATTACTGATCCTGAATTACATCCTGTATTATACCCCAGAGCTGCACTCACTATTCTGCTGGTACAGTCACCGTGTACATATATTACATTACTGATCCTGAGTTACATCCTGTATTATACTCCAGAGCTGCACTCACTATTCTGCTGGTGCAGTCACTGTGTACATACATTACATTACTGATCCTGAGTTACATCCTGTATTATACTCCAGAGCTGCACTCACTATTCTGCTAGTGCAGTCACTGTGTACATACATTACATTACTGATCCTGAGTTACATCCTGTATTATACCCCAGAGCTGCACTCACTATTCTGCTGGTGCAGTCACTGTGTACATACATTACTGATCCTGAGTTACATCCTGTATTATACTCCAGAGCTGCACTCACTATTCTGCTGGTGCAGTCACTGTGTACATACATTACATTACTGATCCTGAGTTACATCCTGTATTATACTCCAGAGCTGCACTCTCAATTCTGCTGGTGCAGTCACTTTGTACATACATTACATTACTGATCCTGAGTTACATCCTGTATTATACCCCAGAGCTGCACTCACTATTCTGCTGGTGCAGTCACTGTGTACATACATTACATTACTGATCCTGAGCTACATCCTGTATTATACTCCAGAGCTGCACTCACTATTCTGCTGGTGCAGTCACTGTGTACATACATTACATTACTGATCCTGAGTACATCCTGTATTATACCCCAGAGCTGCACTCACTATTCTGCTGGTGCAGTCATTCCTTACCTCATATCGATCACCTGGCTCACTACACAGGACGGCTGGGAGGACTTTCCTTCCGGGACATCATATAAGAAGAGCTTGAAGTCGCACACTACGGCCAGCGCCCGCTGCCAGCCCTTCTTCACTCCCGCCGGTTTGGGCACCTAGAAAGAGAAACCAAATAGACACCAATATTCCACCATTAAGGAACGGCAATAACTTTGGCCAGGCCGATTTCCCAGCGATCCAACCAGCACATGCCACTTACACGGACGTGCCCTTCATAAGCCGTCCCGATTCCTTTCTGGGGGTCGATGCCCAGGGGTCCCTTGGTCTGCTCCGGGGGGATGGGGCACACTGAGGGCGCTTTGTCCGCACAGGTAACATGGCAAGAAAAACCGCACACTGGAAAAAGAAAAGAAAAACAAATAACGACCCCAAATAATCACCTGATTGCAGGTTGGGATCAGTGATAGTCGGCTGGGATCTGCAGCGCCACCAGAGGAGAAACCAGGTATTGCATGTCACCCTGTGTATCACCGGGGCAGAGCAGGTCCGGCAGGCTCTCACCTTCCAGACCCCTGACATCCCCCCTCACCTTCACAGGTGCAGCCCTGCCGGACGAGCCCCACCATCAGCGAGGTGCACTGGTTACACTTCGTCGGAGTGATGAAACTCTTCACAACAAACTGATGAGCTTTGGGCTGCGGGAAAAGAATTCAAAGTATTAAAAAAGCCGACGGGAAATGGGGGTCCGACTGGCGACCGCGTCACCTGCGTTACCTTAGGAGTGGAGGGGCCCGAACTCAGGTACGAAGCTCTGATTGTCGGTGTCTGCGCAGAGCGCGGCGGGTGGTCTGCGGTCTGAAAAAAGACAAGGGGGCTCCTGTCAAGGGTTAATATCAGGGGTCCAGCTCTAAAGGCACAAATCTTATTATACAAGAGGGTCGACCCATAAGATTCATACAGGGAGCAGAGATGGCCGAGACCCGGCACCAGGCAGAACCCGCAGCGCAGAGACCTGGCACCAGGGAGAACCCGCAGCGCAGAGACCCGGCACCAGGCAGAACCCGCAGCGCAGAGACCCGGCACCAGGCAGAGCACACAGCGCAGAAACCCCGTACCAGGCAGAACCCGCAGCGCAGAGACCCCGCACCAGGAAGAACGCGCAGCGCAGAGACCCCGTACCAGGCAGAACCCGCAGCGCAGAGACCCCGCACCAGGAAGAACCCGCAGCGCAGAGACCCCGTACCAGGAAGAACCCTCAGCGCAGAGACCCCGCACCAGGAAGAACCCGCAGCGCAGAGACCCGGCACCAGGCAGAACCCGCAGCGCAGAGACCCCGCACCAGGCAGAACCCGCAGCGCAGAGACCCCGCACCAGGAAGAACCCGCAGCGCAGAGACCCCGTACCAGGAAGAACCCTCAGCGCAGAGACCCGGCACCAGGCAGAACCCGCAGCGCAGAGACCCGGCACCAGGCAGAACCCGCAGCGCAGAGACCCGGCACCAGGCAGAGCCAGCAGCGCAGAAACCCGGCACCAGGCAGAATCCGCAGCGCAGAGACCTGGCACCAGAGAGAACCCGCAGCGCAGAGACCCGGCACCAGGCAGAGCCCACAGCGCAGAGACCCGGCACCAGGCAGAACCTGCAGCGCAGAGACCCGGCACCAGGCAGAACCCGCATCACAGAGACCTGGCACCAGGCAGAGCCCGCAGTGCAGAGACCCAGCACCAGGCAGAGCCCGCAGTGCAGAGACCCAGCACCAGGCAGAACCCGCAGTGCAGAGACCCAGGACAAGGCAGAACCCGCAGCGCAGAGACCCGGCACCAGGCAGAACCCACAGCGCAGAGACCCGGCACCAGGCAGAACCCGCAGCGCAGAGACCCGGCACCAGGCAGAGCCCGCATCACAGAGACCTGGCACCAGGCAGAGCCCGCAGTGCAGAGACCCAGGACAAGGTAGAACCCGCATCACAGAGACCCGGCACCAGGCAGAACCCACAGCGCAGAGACCCGGCACCAGGCAGAACCCGCAGCGCAGAGACCCGGCACCAGGCAGAGCCCGCATCACAGAGACCCGGCACCAGGCAGAGCCCGCAGCGCAGAGACCCAGCACCAGGTAGAACCCGCAGTGCAGAGACCCAGGACAAGGCAGAACCCGCAGCGCAGAGACCCAGCACCAGGCAGAACCCGCAGTGCAGAGACCTGGCACCAGGCAGAACCCGCAGTGCAGAGACCCAGGACAAGGCAGAACCCGCATCACAGAGACCCGGCACCAGGCAGAACCCGCAGCGCAGAGACCCGGCACCAGGCAGGGCCCGCATCACAGAGACCCGGCACCAGGCAGAGCCCGCAGCGCAGAGACCCAGCACCAGGCAGAACCCGCAGCGCAGAGACCCAGGACAAGGCAGAGCCCGCAGCGCAGAGACCCCGCACCAGGCAGAGCCCGCAGCGCAGAGACCCCGCACCAGGCAGAGCCCGCAGCGCAGAGACCCCGCACCAGGCAGAGCCCGCAGCGCAGAGACCCACAGCTGGACATGGGAAAGTAGCACTGCGGTCCCTGTATTCCAACAGTAAGTCGGACCCCCCCACCAATCATAAATGGACGGCAGAGCTAGGCCTTAATCACGTCACCTAACATTAGGGACGGCCGTGGTGATGTTCTCCATGTTGTTTTTTTCAAACCCTGGAGCTTTTCCAGTTTCTTTTTTAATAACTGTATTTGCGGTGCCCTGGTCCGGTGCGCTCCTCCATGGAGGCCGCTCTTCACTTCTGCCCCCGGATCCTGGACCCCACAAGCACCACAAGACGATGGGGAATAGCGGATGTCGTGGGAGATCTTGGGGCACCGGGGGCAGAAGCAGAGACCGGCCGTTATTCAGGAGCAGACTGAACACTGAAGCCCCCAGAGCAGCACCCACCCAACTGCTCAACTCTAGTCTCGTAATGCACCTGACAACCTCCATAACGACAACATCTATACGTGTGTTGTCAGGCAACAGGCTCCTCCCAGAGAACTCAGATCTTCCTCTTCATTGAGGCCTTAACAGGACAGGACCTAGATATTAGTACCGCAAGGTCTGCACCCACGGCAAATGGCGGGAAGGGGCCCCATGACATCGATAAGGGGGTGTCGGGGGGGGGGGGTGTCTTACCTCACTATACACTGCAGATAATGTGGTGTCGGGGTCTTACCTCACTATACACTGCAGATAATGTGGTGTCGGGGGTCTTACCTCACTATACACTGCAGATAATGGGGTATCGGGGGTCTTACCTCACTATACACTGCAGATAAGGGGGTGTCGGGGGTCTTACCTCACTATACACTGCAGATAATGGGGTATCGGGGGTGTTACCTCACTATACACTGCAGATAATGTGGTGTCGGGGGTCTTACCTCACTATACACTGCAGATAATGGGGTATCGGGGGTGTTACCTCACTATACACTGCAGATAAGGGGGTATCGGGGGTCTTACCTCACTATACACTGCAGATAAGGGGGTGTCGGGGGGTCTTACCTCACTATACACTGCAGATAAGGGGGTATCGGGGGTCTTACCTCACTATACACTGCAGATAAGGGGGTGTCGGGGTCTTACCTCACTATACACTGCAGATAAGGGGGTGTCGGGGTCTTACCTCACTATACACTGCAGATAAGGGGGTGTCGGGGGTCTTACCTCACTATACACTGCAGATAAGGGGGTGTCGGGGGTCTTACCTCACTATACACTGCAGGTAAGGGGGTGTCGGGGGTCTTACCTCACTATACACTGCAGATAAGGGGGTATCGGGGGTCTTACCTCACTATACACTGCAGATAAGGGGGTATCGGGAGTCTTACCTCACTATACACTGCAGATAATGGGGTGTCGGGGGGTCTTACCTCACTATACACTGCAGATAATGGGGTGTCGGGGGGTCTTACCTCACTATACACTGCAGATAATGGGGTGTCGGGGGGTCTTACCTTACTATACACTGCAGATAATGTGGTGTTGGGGGTCTTACCTCACTATACACTGCAAATAAGAGGGTGTCGGGGTCTTACCTCACTATACACTACAGATAAGGGAGTGTCGGGGGTCTTACCTCACTATACACTGCAGATAAGGGGGTGTCGGGGGTCTTACCTCACCATAAACTGCAGATAAGGGGGTCTTACCTCACTATACACTGCAGGTAAGGGGGTGTCGGGGGTCTTACCTCACTATACACTGCAGATAAGGGGGTATCGGGAGTCTTACCTCACTATACACTGCAGATAATGGGGTGTCGGGGGTCTTACCTCACTATACACTGCAAATAAGAGGGTGTCGGGGTCTTACCTCACTATACACTACAGATAAGGGGGTGTCGGGGGTCTTACCTCACTATACACTGCAGATAAGGGGGTGTCGGGGGTCTTACCTCACTATACACTGCAAATAAGAGGGTGTCGGGGTCTTACCTCACTATACACTAGATAAGGGGGTGTCGGGGGTCTTACCTCACTATACACTGCAGATAAGGGGGTGTCGGGGGTCTTACCTCACCATAAACTGCAGATAAGGGGGTCTTACCTCACTATACACTGCAGATAAGGGGGTGTCGGGGGTGTTACCTCACTATACACTGCAGATAAGGGGGTATCGGGAGTCTTACCTCACTATACACTGCAGATAATGGGGTGTCGGGGGTCTTACCTCACCATAAACTGCAGATAAGGGGGTCTTACCTCACTATACACTGCAAATAAGAGGGTGTCGGGGTCTTACCTCACTATACACTACAGATAAGGGGGTGTCGGGGGGTCTTACCTCACTATACACTGCAAATAAGGGGATGTCGGGGGTCTTACCTCACTATACACTGCAAATAAGGGGATGTCGGGGGTCTTACCTCACTATACACTGCAGATAATGTGGTGTCGGGGGTCTTACCTCACTATACACTGCAAATAAGAGGGTGTCGGGGTCTTACCTCACTATACACTGCAGATAAGGGGGTATCGGGAGTCTTACCTCACTATACACTACAGATAAGGGTGTGTCGGGGGTCTTACCTCACTATACACTGCAGATAAGGGGGTGTCGGGGGTCTTACCTCACCATAAACTGCAGATAAGGGGGTCTTACCTCACTATACACTGCAGATAAGGGGGTGTCGGGGGTGTTACCTCACTATACACTGCAGATAAGGGGGTGTCGGGGGTCTTACCTCACTATACACTGCAGATAAAGGGGTGTCGGGGGGTCTTACCTCACTATACACTGCAAATAAGAGGGTGTCGGGGTCTTACCTCACTATACACTGCAGATAAGGGGGTGTCGGGGGTGTTACCTCACTATACACTGCAGATAAGGGGGTATCGGGAGTCTTACCTCACTATACACTGCAGATAAGGGGGTGTCGGGGGTCTTACCTCACTATACACTGCAGATAAGGGGGTGTCGGGGGTCTTACCTCACTATACACTGCAGATAAAGGGGTGTCGGGGGGGTCTTACCTCACTATACACTGCAGATAATGGGGTATCGGGGGTCTTACCTCACTACACACTGCAAATAAGAGGGTGTCGGGGGTCTTACCTCACTATACACTGCAGATAAGGGGGTGTCGGGGGTCTTACCTCACTATACACTGCAGATAAGGGGATGTCGGGGGTCTTACCTCACTATACACTGCAGATAAGGGGGTGTCGGGGGGGGTCTTACCTCACTATACACTGCAGATAATGGAGTATCGGGGGTCTTACCTCACTATACACTGCAGATAAGGGGGTATCGGGGGGTCTTACCTCACTATACACTGCAAATAAGAGGGTGTCGGGGTCTTACCTCACTATACACTACAGATAAGGGGGTGTCGGGGGGTCTTACCTCACTATACACTGCAAATAAGGGGATGTCGGGGGTCTTACCTCACTATACACTGCAAATAAGGGGATGTCGGGGGTCTTACCTCACTATACACTGCAGATAATGTGGTGTCGGGGGTCTTACCTCACTATACACTGCAAATAAGAGGGTGTCGGGGTCTTACCTCACTATACACTAAAGATAAGGGGGTGTCGGGGGTCTTACCTCACTATACACTGCAGATAAGAGGGTGTCGGGGTCTTACCTCACTATACACTACAGATAAGGGGGTGTCGGGGGTCTTACCTCACCATACACTGCAGATAAGGGGGTGTCGGGGGTCTTACCTCACCATAAACTGCAGATAAGGGGGTCTTACCTCACTATACACTGCAGATAATGGGGTGTCGGGGGTGTTACCTCACTATACACTGCAGATAAGGGGGTATCGGGAGTCTTACCTCACTATACACTGCAGATAATGGGGTGTCGGGGGTCTTACCTCACTATACACTGCAGATAAGGGGGTGTCGGGGGGTCTTACCTCACTATACACTGCAAATAAGAGGGTGTCGGGGGTCTTACCTCACTATACACTGCAGATAAGGGGGTATCGGGGGTCTTACCTCACTATACACTGCAGATAAGGGGGTGTCGGGGGTCTTACCTCACTATACACTGCAGATAAGGGGATGTCGGGGGTCTTACCTCACTATACACTGCAGATAAGGGGGTGTCGGGGGGGGGGTCTTACCTCACTATACACTGCAGATAAGGGGGTGTCGGGGGGTCTTACCTCACTATACACTGCAAATAAGGGGATGTCGGGGGTCTTACCTCACTATACACTGCAGATAAGGGGATGTCGGGGGTCTTACCTCACTATACACTGCAGATAAGGGGATGTCGGGGGGTCTTACCTCGCTATACACTGCAGATAAGGGGATGTCGGGGGTCTTACCTCACTATACACTGCAGATAATGTGGTGTCGGGGGTCTTACCTCACTATACACTGCAGATAAGGGGATGTCGGGGGTCTTACCTCACTATACACTGCAGATAAGGGGGTGTCGGGGGTCTTACCTCGCTATACACTGCAGATAAGGGGATGTCGGGGGTCTTACCTCACTATACACTGCAGATAATGTGGTGTCGGGGGTCTTACCTCACTATACACTGCAGATAAGGGGATGTCGGGGGTCTTACCTCACTATACACTGCAGATAAGGGGATGTCGGGGGTCTTACCTCACTATACACTGCAGATAAGGGGGTGTCGGGGGGGGGGTCTTACCTCACTATACACTGCAGATAAGGGGGTATCGGGGGTCTTACCTCACTATACACTGCAGATAAGGGGATGTCGGGGGTCTTACCTCACTATACACTGCAGATAAGGGGATGTCGGGGGTCTTACCTCACTATACACTGCAGATAAGGGGGTGTCGGGGGGGGGGGTCTTACCTCACTATACACTGCAGATAAGGGGGTATCGGGGGTCTTACCTCACTATACACTGCAGATAACGGGGTGTCGGGGGTCTTACCTCACTATACACTGCAGATAAGGGGGTGTCGGGGGGGTCTTACCTTCACTATACACTGCAGATAAGGGGGTATCGGGGGTCTTACCTCACTATACACTGCAGATAAGGGGGTATCGGGGGTCTTACCTCACTATACACTGCAGATAAGGGGGTATCGGGGGTCTTACCTCACTATACACTGCAGATAAAGGGGTGTCGGGGGTCTTACCTCACTATACACTGCAGATAATGGGGTGTCGGGGGTCTTACCTCACTATACACTGCAGATAAGGGGGTGTCGGGGGGGGGTCTCACCTCACTATACACTGCAGATAAGGGGGTGTCAGGGGTCTTATCTCACTATACACTGCAGATAAGGGGGTATTGGGGGTCTTACCTCACTATACACTGCAGATAATGGGATGTCGGGGGTCTTATCTCACTATACACTGCAGATAAGGGGGTGTCGGGGGTCTTACCTCACTATACACTGCAGATAAGGGGGTGTCGGGGGTCTTACCTCACTATACACTGCAGATAATGTGGTGTCGGGGGCCTTACCTCACTATACACTGCAGATAATGGGGTGTCGGGGGTCTTACCTCACTATACACTGCAGATAAGGGGGTGTCGGGGGGTCTTACCTCACTATACACTGCAGATAATGGGGTGTCGGGGGTCTTACCTCACTATACACTGCAGATAAGGGGGTGTCGGGGGTCTTATCTCTCTATACACTGCAGATAAGGGGGTGTCGGGGGTCTTACCTCACTATACACTGCAGATAAGGGGGTATCGGGGGGTCTTACCTCACTATACACTGCAGATAAGGGGGTGTCGGGGGTCTTATCTCACTATACACTGCAGATAAGGGGGTGTCGGGGGGTCTTACCTCACTATACACTGCAGATAATGGGGTGTCGGGAGTCTTACCTCACTATACACTGCAGATAATGGGGTGTCGGGGGTCTTACCTCACTATACACTGCAAATAAGAGGGTGTCGGGGTCTTACCTCACTATACACTGCAGATAAGGGGGTATCGGGGGTCTTACCTCACTATACACTGCAGATAAGAGGGTATCGGGGGGTCTTACCTCACTATACACTGCAGATAATGGGGTGTCGGGAGTCTTACCTCACTATACACTGCAGATAATGGGGTGTCGGGGGTCTTACCTCACTATACACTGCAAATAAGAGGGTGTCGGGGTCTTACCTCACTATACACTGCAGATAAGGGGGTGTCGGGGGTCTTACCTCACTATACACTGCAGATAAGAGGGTATCGGGGTCTTACCTCACTATACACTGCAGATAATGGGGTGTCGGGGGTCTTACCTCACTATACACTGCAGATAAGGGGGTATCGGGGGTCTTACCTCACTATACACTGCAGATAAGGGGGTATTGGGGGTCTCACCTCACTATACACTGCCGATAAGGGGGTGTCGGGAGTCTTACCTCACTATACACTGCAGATAATGGGGTGTCGGGGGGGGGTCTCACCTCACTATACACTGCAGATAAGGGGGTGTCAGGGGTCTTATCTCACTATACACTGCAGATAAGGGGGTATTGGGGGTCTTACCTCACTATACACTGCAGATAATGGGATGTCGGGGGTCTTATCTCACTATACACTGCAGATAAGGGGGTGTCGGGGGTCTTACCTCACTATACACTGCAGATAAGGGGGTGTCGGGGGTCTTACCTCACTATACACTGCAGATAATGTGGTGTCGGGGGCCTTACCTCACTATACACTGCAGATAATGGGGTGTCGGGGGTCTTACCTCACTATACACTGCAGATAAGGGGGTGTCGGGGGGTCTTACCTCACTATACACTGCAGATAATGGGGTGTCGGGGGTCTTACCTCACTATACACTGCAGATAAGGGGGTGTCGGGGGTCTTATCTCTCTATACACTGCAGATAAGGGGGTGTCGGGGGTCTTACCTCACTATACACTGCAGATAAGGGGGTATCGGGGGGTCTTACCTCACTATACACTGCAGATAAGGGGGTGTCGGGGGGTCTTACCTCACTATAAACTGCAGATAATGGGGTGTCGGGAGTCTTACCTCACTATACACTGCAGATAATGGGGTGTCGGGGGTCTTACCTCACTATACACTGCAGATAAGGGGGTGTCGGGGGTCTTACCTCACTATACACTGCAGATAAGAGGGTATCGGGGTCTTACCTCACTATACACTGCAGATAATGGGGTGTCGGGGGTCTTACCTCACTATACACTGCAGATAAGGGGGTATCGGGGGTCTTACCTCACTATACACTGCAGATAAGGGGGTATTGGGGGTCTCACCTCACTATACACTGCCGATAAGGGGGTATCGGGAGTCTTACCTCACTATACACTGCAGATAAGGGGATGTCGGGGGTCTTACCTCACTATACACTGCAGATAAGGGGGTGTCGGGGGGGGGGGGGTCTTACCTCACTATACACTGCAGATAAGGGGGTGTCGGGGGGTCTTACCTCAGTATACACTGCAAATAAGAGGGTGTCGGGGGGTCTTACCTCACTATACACTGCAGATAAGGGGGTATCGGGGGTCTTACCTCACTATACACTGCAGATAAGGGGGTATTGGGGGTCTCACCTCACTATACACTGCCGATAAGGGGGTGTCGGGAGTCTTACCTCACTATACACTGCAGATAAGGGGATGTCGGGGGTCTTACCTCACTATACACTGCAGATAAGGGGGTGTCGGGGGGGGGGGTCTTACCTCACTATACACTGCAGATAAGGGGGTGTCGGGGGGTCTTACCTCACTATACACTGCAAATAAGAGGGTGTCGGGGGGTCTTACCTCACTATACACTGCAGATAAGGGGGTATCGGGGGTCTTACCTCACTATACACTGCAGATAAGGGGGTATTGGGGGTCTCACCTCACTATACACTGCCGATAAGGGGGTGTCGGGGGTCTTACCTCACTATACACTGCAGATAAGGGGGTGTCGGGGGTCTTACCTCACTATACACTGCAGATAAGGGGGTGTCGGGGGGTCTTACCTCACTATACACTGCAGATAATGGGGTATCGGGGGTCTTACCTCACTATACACTGCAGATAAGGGGGTATTGGGGGTCTCACCTCACTATACACTGCCGATAAGGGGGTGTCGGGGGTCTTACCTCACTATACACTGCAGATAATGGGGTGTCGGGGGTCTTACCTCACTATACACTGCAGATAAGGGGGTGTCGGGGGGTCTTACCTCACTATACACTGCAGATAATGGGGTGTCGGGGGTCTTACCTCACTATACACTGCAGATAATGGGGTGTCGGGAGTCTTACCTCACTATACATTGCAGATAAGGGGGAGTCGGGGGTCTTACCTCACTATACACTGCAGATAAGGGGGTGTCGGGGGTCTTACCTCACTATACACTGCAGATAATGGGGTGTCGGGGGTCTTACCTCACTATACACTGCAGATAAGGGGGAGTCGGGGGTCTTACCTCACTATACACTGCAGATAAGGGGGTGTCGGGGGTCTTACCTCGCCAGCTTCGATGTCGCTCATGGTTGACGGGGATCTGGAGCGTGATATGACCTGAGATTTTGCGTCCTCTTCTCGTGACGTCGTGTTGGACAAGGTAAAGTTATCCACAGAATCCATCTGAAAGCAGAACACAGAGAGCGCGGCCTGAGTCCCCGTAACGTGCGCCCTGATTCTTAATCTGAGGGATGGAAGCAACTTAAAGAGAAAAGGTCTCCTAACTCCTGCAAATCATAGGATGGGTGATCGGGAACGGGGGGCGCCACTCTGCGGGGGCAGCTTCAATGTGGAAAGCAAGGGGGCGCCCTAATACACAGGAGACAATACTGAGGGCGCTAATACAAAGACACATAATAAAATACTAAGGCTGGGGAGCAAAGCAGTTGTCGGTTGTCAGATCCTGGTGCTGACTGTTGGGAGGGATCGTGTGACTAAATGGAACTTATTTTCAGCCCCCATCTAGCACTTGTTTTGGGGCTGTCCAGTACGTAATATTATCCACGATTAGTAAAGGTTCAGTCCTTTAGATTTCACTATCTCCGCTTGCAGTCAATGAATAGCAGAAATCTTATATAATAAGGCTAAAATCGCATGCTGGCCTAGTTATCTCACAGCTGCTAGTCTGTTACTTTGCATCAGTGTAAACAATCATCACAGATCTCTTTTTGTTACAATGTATCGGTGCAGGTAAATTGTATCAATCTGTCGCCATTCATCCAGTCCATGTTCGGCGCCGTTCACATCCGCGTTTAGGACCGCAGCTTTGGATCCATCTAACAAGGCTACGTTGACAATAATTGGGTCCGTCCTTTTATTTTTATGCTGGACCTGTGATGGCGGATGAAGTGCAGATGTGCACAGCGTGGGGTTTGTATCAGTGTGTCAGTATTGTTACACAGAACCTGGATGAATACCACCCATTGCAGCGGCTCTGGGAGTACCACCTTTATCTAGTGACGGTGAAAGGACAAACACCACCCAATTATTGGTGACATGACGCGTTTCAGGGCAGGCATTCGGCATGCAGCAGCGGAGACAGAAGAAGCCTGGAATGGACCATGTAAATCAAAGACATTTATACCACAGGCAGAAAGGGGGGAGCACACAAAGCAAGACAGCCTCTTACACGTCTGCCTTTACTGGCCGGGATGCAGGCCGGAGATCGCTTCAAGAGAGAGGAGAACAGGTTACACACAGCTCTGGACATACAGATACACAGCAGCGCATTTATTGGTGGTTGTTCCTCTTTTGAACCACCAGAGGGAGCCAGCGTACTGAAAATACTAGGATTCCATTATTCCCTGGGGCTCGGTGGGAATTTTGGGAATAGATGGACTGGATACAGAGTCTGTGTGATTATATTAACTCCTTCAATCCCAGTACGCAAGAATTAGCGATTGTTTCATGGAACGCAACGTAGACATATACATCGAGCTGGACGGCTAATAGAAATGCGACAAACAATACAAAACGCAAACGGCACAGGAGGGCGAACGAGAGGACAGAACAAAGTGACCAGGTCATTTATTATTGACCCTATGCTACCTAAACCTCAGGACTTGTGCTGCCTCCTACTGGGAGGTAAAGGTAAGACAGATCCCGCCACTGCAGATCTTCCTGTCACTTATCATATTTCTATCCAGAAACGGCTGATAACAGATTGCACTAAACCGCACAGCAAGCACAGGTAATGCAATCTGAGTTCGATGTCCCTTTAAGAAAAAAAGCGAGACTTTAAGGAATGAGCCATTTACTGGAGAGATGTGCTCATACAAAGCAGACAAATCAATCAGAGCTGCAGTGTAAAGCAATGTGGCAGAGCCGAAACCTAACTCCATTGCAATCATATAGATCAACCCAAAAATGTAGAAGTAACCCTCCAGTGTTGGACTCCGTGACCCGAGATCAGACCCATTATAGGGGCGGGATGGAGGTTACTCACCTCAAACTGGTCCAGCACAGAGGTAGGAGCATTAAGAAACGCTAGGAAGGAATTCTGGGATTCCTGATGCTTCACACCTACGGGGTAGACAGACAAAAGATCAATGGACATGTCCCGTGTAACTGGAGAACAGCAGCACAGAGGATTTTAGGAAAGGAGTGTGCAGATATTATGGGGTGCAAAGAGCGGTCCCCAATGAGGACAGGGTTCTACGTGACTGGGGGAGCGTCATAATGGGGACAGAAGGAGCGAGCTCCCACAGCAGCACAGAGTATTTCAGGATCGGAGTGTCCTGCTAGTGAGCATTAGGCAGATGATAAGTCCATGAGTAGAACTTAGATCAATGGCTGCAAAGTATTGGCACAATTCGTCATTGCAGATAACCTACGTTTCGGCCCAGAGCCGGTACCTTTTTCTGATCTGAATTCCTCAGTTTCCCATTTGAGTTTCTCAATCTCCGTCACCAGATCCTGGTTCTTCTTATCAGATTCCTGAAGTTTACTGAAAAAAAAAATAAAAAATGAATAAAGTGTGTGAGATGCAGGTGCAGAAACGGCCACTAGACGGCGACATTGCACCCTGTGACCGATATGTGACCAGAGCCGTCACTTTGCCGAAATGCGACCGGGAATAACAGTGTCAGTGTGCAGCGATGACCGAGTGTGTGGACGGAGCACGCACCATTCAGTGGCAATAATGGCCGCCTTCGCCTTATTCAGCTCCTCCTGGATGGTTTGCTTGGCCCGGATCTCAGCATCCAGTGCGGACTGCAGCTCCAGCCTGGCCGACATGTCCAGCTTTGCAAGGCGTCGCATTTTCCAAGGCATGTCCTGCAATGGAAGCAGAGGGTGCAATCACTGCACAAAGCAGGATGGAAGGTCACCGGGACCGGCACAGAGGGGAAGGAAACAACGCTCCTCTCTTCTGCCAGTGGCACTGGGGCGGGAGCTGCAATGCTGGTTCTGTGGCTAACACCGCTATGGAGGACCACTGGCAAGAACTGTTATGGGGGAACTACACTGTCATGGGGGCACTACACAGTCATGGGGGGCAACTACACAGTCATGGGGGGCAACTACACAGTCATGGGGGGCAACTACACTGTCATGGGGGGCAACTACACTGTCATGGGGGGCAACTACACTGTCATGGGGGGCAACTACACTGTCATGGGGGGCAACTACACTGTCATGGGGGGCAACTACACTGTCATGGGGGGCAACTACACTGTCATGGGGGGCAACTACACTGTCATGGGGGGCAACTACACTGCTGTAGTGTTATACAGCACCGCAGATAGTGCTGCTATGGAGGCACCGCGGCTGGTACCATCATGGGGGCACTGCAGCTAGGATTACTATGGGGGAACTGTTTGTGAGTGCGTTGATTAGCACTACAATGGGGGCTCCATGGTTACCACTGGTGTGGTGAAATATGTGTACATATTTCTATATGTGTGTAGGGACATATGTCTAGGGTTATATGTGTGACTAGTGATATTGTAACATCTTGCCTGAAGGCAAGTCGCACCTAGGTGTTAATAGGTACTTCCTTGGGACTAGTAGAAATTGTGTCTCCATATCTCACTAGGAGGTCTAGATAAGGCCAAGAAGAAAGGAACACTTGACACCCCCTAGTGCTTGGAGGGGAGATGCTAATTGCGGCCTGAAGGTTAGCTATTCCTGGGAACCATCTCACAAGTGTCTCCAGAGGAAAATAATATATATTCATTAGTAGAGCGGCCGTGCCCAATCAAAAAGACCGCAATTATGATATTAACCTGGGGGGCAGGTCTAGAAACCTGACCTCAGACCAAAGTTATAAATTTAGGCTGCGGACAGAGAATTGTGTTCACATGATGGGGGCAGCCTGAAAAGCTGGTGTGATCCAATCTATATCGTCCTACCCTCAGGGAGCAGAAAGCAACTACCAGTTAGATAATTTCTGTAGGTTTCTCCTGTTTATTTTGACACTGTTTTGCATAAGTTGTATGTCTATTATCATATTTTTATACCATTTTCTTATTGTAAGCATTGAACCTTTTGTTATTAAAGCATAAAACTTTAACAAGTTGAACCTTGAATGTTCTAAAAGAATCCATAGCCTAAGGTGTGTGAGCCTTATGAGTGATAGACATATTTTTATTAGTATTATTATTAGTCCGGGACTCATCGCCCGTGTATTCGGTGAGTGGTGGCAGCGCGTATGAGCGGGTGTGTGGTCTGGGTCGGTGTGTGATTTATGCTCCCATTACAGCATAGGACAGAGGTTGAATGCTGGACTGAGAGAGGGGAGATAGATAACCCTTGCAGGCACAACCCCAAGTCACGTGTGAGAGCAGGAACGTGACGAATAAGTGACGTCACGGGGAAGGTATCCGTGACAACTGGTATAGGGGGACGATGCAGATTAATGCTTACAATCACTGCCAGAAGAAGCTGCCACGTGACCAGTGATGTAAATACTGGCCGCCCCCTAGTGTCATGCGACAAATGATGTAATTGCTTGTGGCCCCCCCCACCACCATGGTGTCATGTGACCAGTGATGTCATTACTGTCTGCTATCCTGGTGTCATGTGACCAGTGATGTAATTACTGGCAGCTCCCTTCGAGTGATGTTACCAGCGATGTCATTTACTGGCGGCCGCCCTGGAGTCATGTGACCAGTGATGTCACTTCCTGGCGGCCGCCCTGGAGTCATGTGACCAGTGACATCATTAGAATTGTCTCTTACCGTGGCTCTGGCTCCGAGGCTAGAATTCCTCAGAGTCTCCAGCTCCTCCGTCATCTTGGAGGCCAAGGCCTGTAGATAGCCCCGCGCGTCCTTCTCATCACTGACCCTAAGAGGATACACAAGAATCATCAGATGCGTTCAGGAAAAGATGGAGGTCACAGATCTGCAGTAGAAGAAGCAACAAAACAGAAATACAGAACCAGGGAATATCCAGAAAAGGTGACAACCACGACCAGAAGTGTGCGCCGAGCAGCTATCCTCTCTGATATACACCTCCCTTATATTTCTGTCCTGCAGAGCGTCTGCGTATTAACGCACGTGTCACTGCCAGATAACAGTGCAACGTCCTTCTGCACCGCGGCAAACGCATGCACCGGCCGGAAGAAGCTCTGCAGCGACAGCTTCCGAGGAGAGGCTCTGCAGCCACAGCTTCCGAGGAGAGGCTCTGCAGCCACAGCTTCTGAGGAGAGGCTCTGCAGCCACAGCTTCCGAGGAGAGGCTCTGCAGCCACAGCTTCTGAGGAGAGGCTCTGCAGCCACAGCTTCCGAAAAGAGGCTCTGCAGCCACAGCTTCTGAGGAGAGGCTCTGCAGCCACAGCTTCCGAAAAGAGGCTCTGCAGCCACAGCTTCCGAGGAGAGGCTCTGCAGCCACAGCTTCCGAGGAGAGGCTCTGCAGCCACAGCTTCCGAGGAGAGGCTCTGCAGCCACAGCTTCCGAGGAGAGGCTCTGCAGCCACAGCTTCCGAGGAGAGGCTCTGCAGCCACAGCTTCCGAGGAGAGGCTCTGCAGCCACAGCTTCCGAGGAGAGGCTCTGCAGCCACAGCTTCCGAGGAGAGGCTCTGCAGCCACAGCTTCCGAGGAGAGGCTCTGCAGCCACAGCTTCCGAGGAGAGGCTCTGCAGCCACAGCTTCCGAGGAGAGGCCCTGCAGCCACAGCTTCTGAGGAGAGGCTCTGCAGGCACAGCTTCTGAGGAGAGGCTCTGCAGGCAGCAGCGCAAGAATGGTTAACACTGGGAGCTGTCCGTAATAAACTGTCTGGCTGCCGTCCAGAGCGCGGCTGCTTCACGCTGAATGTCCATGAAGAGGGGGAACCTTCCAAAACTTTACCCAAATAAGGACAGTGATGTCGGGTTATGAGCAGAGATCACGTTCCCAAAAAAAGCCAAAATGCAGCGTGAGGAAAACCGAGAGCGAGGAGAGATCCAGGCACATAAAGTAAGTGACCCCCGTGGTCACAGATAAAACAATCAAAGAGGTCTTATAAAATAAAAGTAAAAAAAGAAAGAGCATCATCCTCTGTCCATAAAATTATACATAGTGCTGTCATCATAATCTCTCTACCCGGGAAACAATGAAGAGCGGCATTATATCAGTTATATTCCTGTACACAGGGGACGGTATTATATTCTTGTACATACAGTGCCTTGTGAAAGTATTCAGCCCCCTGGAACTTTTCAACCTTTTTCCACATCTCATGCTTCACACATAAAAGATACCAAATGTCAATTTTTGGTGAAGAATCAACAAGTAGAACACAATTGTGAAGTTGAACGAAATTTATTGGTTAATTTAAATTTTTGTGGAAATTCAAAAACTGAAAAGTGGGGGGTGCAATATTATTCGGCCCATTTAACTTAATACTTTGTTGCGCCACCTTTTGCTGCGATTACAAGTCTCTTGGGGTTTGTCTCTATCAGTTTTGTCCATGGAGAGACTGAAATTCTTGCCCATTCTTCTTTGGCAAACAGCTCGAGCTCAGTGAGGTTTGATGGAGATCGTTTGTGAACAGCAGTTTTCAGCTCTTTCCACAGATTCTCCATTCTATTGAGGTTTGGACTTTGACTTGGCCATTCTAACACCTGGATATGTTTATTTGTGCACCATTCCATTGTAGATTTTGCTTTATGTTTGGGATCATTGTCTTGTTGGAAGACAAATCTCCGTCCCAGTCTCAGGTCTTTTGCAGACTCCAACAGGTTTTCTTCAAGAATGGTCCTGTATTTGGCTCCATCCAACTTTCCATCAATTTTAACCATCTTCCCTGTCCCTGCTGAAGAAAAGCAGGCCCAAACCATGATGCTGCCACCACCATGTTTGACAGTGGGGATGGTGTGTTCAGGTTGATGAGCTGTATTGCCTTTACGCCAAACATATCGTTTGGCATTGTTGCCAGAAAGTTTGATTTTGGTTTCATCTGACCAGAGCACCTTCTTCCACATGTTTGGTGTCTCCCAGGTGGCTTGTTGCAAACTTTTTATGAATATCTGTAAGAAATGGCTTTCTTCTTGCCACTCTTCCATAAAGGCCAGATTTGTGCAGTGTATTACTGATTGTTGTCCTATGGACAGACTGTTCCTCCTCAGCTGTAGATCTCTGCAGTTCATCCAGAGTGATCATGGGCCTCTTGGCTGCATCTCTGATCAGTCTTCTACTTGTTTGAGATGAAAGTTTAGAGGGACGGCTGGGTCTTGGTAGATTTGCAGTGGTATAATACTCCTTCCATTTCAATATGACTGCTTGCACAGTGCTCCTTGGGATGTTTAAATTTTTTGAAATCATTTTGTATCCAAATCCGGCTTTAAACTTCTCCACAACAGTATCACGGACCTGCCTGTTGTGTTCCTTGGTCTCCATGATTTGTTCAACTTCACAATTGTGTTGATTCTTCACCAAAAATTTACATTTGGTATCTTTATGTTTGAAGCATGATACGTGGGAAAAGGCTGAAAAGTTCCAAGTGGCCGAATACTTTCGCAAGGCACTGTAGTAGCAGTATTATAGTAGTTATACTCTTGTACATAGGGGCAGTATTATAGTAGATATATTCTTGTACATAGGGGGCAGTATTATAGTAGATATATTCCTGTACATAGGGGCTGTATTATAGTAGTTATATTCTTGTACATAGGGGACAGAATTATAGTAGTTATATTCTTGTACATAGGGGGCAGTATTATAGTAGTTATATTCTTGTACATAGGGGCAGTATTATAGTAGTTATATTCTTGTACATAGGGGGCAGTATTATAGTAGTTATATTCTTGTACATAGGGGCAGTATTATAGTAGTTATATTCTTGTACATAGGGGACAGAATTATAGTAGTTATATTCTTGTACATAGGAGCAGTATTATAGTAGTTATATTCTTGTACATAGGGGCAGTATTATAGTAGTTATATTCTTGTACATAGGAGCAGTATTATAGTAGTTATATTTCTGTACATAGGGCAGTATTATAGTAGTTATATTCTTGTACATAGGGGCAGTATTATAGTAGTTATATTCCTGTACATAGGAGCAGTATTATAGTAGTTATATTCCTGTACATAGGAGCAGTATTATAGTAGTTATATTCCTGTACATAGGAGCAGTATTATAGTAGTTATATTCTTGTACATAGGAGCAGTATTATAGTAGTTATATTCCTGTACATAGGAGCAGTATTATAGTAGTTATATTCTTGTACATAGGAGCAGTATTATAGTAGTTATATTCTTGTACATAGGAGCAGTATTATAGTAGTTATATTTCTGTACATAGGGGCAGTATTATAGTAGTTATATTCGTGTACATAGGGGCAGTATTATAGTAGATATATTCCTGTACATAGGAGCAGTATTATAGTAGTTATATTCCTGTACATAGGAGCAGTATTATAGTAGTTATATTCTTGTACATAGGAGCAGTATTATAGTAGTTATATTCTTGTACATAGGGGCAGTATTATAGTAGTTATATTCTTGTACATAGGGGCAGTATTATAGTAGTTATATTCCTGTACATAGGAGCAGTATTATAGTAGTTATATTCTTGTATATAGGGGCAGTATTATAGTAGTTATATTCTTGTACATAGGAGCAGTATTATAGTAGTTATATTCTTGTACATAGGAGCAGTATTATAGTAGTTATATTCTTGTACATAGGGGCAGTATTATAGTAGATATATTCTTGTACATAGGGGGCAGTATTATAGTAGTTATATTCTTGTACATAGGGGCAGTATTATAGTAGTTATATTCTTGTACATAGGGGGCAGTATTATAGTAGTTATATTCTTGTACATAGGGGCAGTATTATAGTAGTTATATTCTTGTACATAGGGGCAGTATTATAGTAGTTATATTCTTGTACATAGGGGCAGTATTATAGTAGTTATATTCTTGTACATAGGGGCAGTATTATAGTAGTTATATTCTTGTACATAGGGGGCAGTATTATAGTAGATATATTCTTGTACATGGGAGCAGTATTATAGTAGTTATATTCTTGTACATAGGAGCAGTATTATAGTAGTTATATTCTTGTACATAGGAGCAGTATTACAGTAGTTATATTCTTGTACATAGGCGGCAGTATTATAGTAGTTATATTCTTGTACATAGGAGCAGTATTATAGTAGTTATATTCTTGTACATAGGGGCAGTATTATAGTAGATATATTCTTGTACATGGGAGCAGTATTATAGTAGTTATATTCTTGTACATAGGAGCAGTATTATAGTAGTTATATTCTTGTACATAGGAGCAGTATTACAGTAGTTATATTCTTGTACATAGGCGGCAGTATTATAGTAGTTATATTCTTGTACATAGGAGCAGTATTATAGTAGTTATATTCTTGTACATAGGAGCAGTATTATAGTAGTTATATTCTTGTACATAGGAGCAGTATTACAGTAGTTATATTCTTGTACATAGGCGGCAGTATTATCATAGTAGTAACTATTAGTAGTTATATGCAGATATGAGGGACGGATGTTGAGGACTCACCACTGGATGATCTCTGTGATCTGCGCCTCCCAATGAGCCACAGACTCCTTCTTGTCAGCCAGATCCCTCATCTCGTCCTCCAGCTGCCTGTTGTTAATATTCTGTTTCTCAAGCATGGAGTTGAGCTTGAATTAAAAAAAAAAAAAAAAAAAAGGGACAGAAATTTATTAAATGGTTATTCCACCCTCGCACATTTACTTTAAGTCATCAGGATACGCCGGCTAGAAGTGAATGAAGGGAGCACCTGAAGTGCAGCAGCTTTGCCGTTCACAGCGGCAAAAGATGAGACCAAGTTCTCGAGATCAGTGAAGCTCTCAGAGGGGAACCTGCCTCTGTCAGACACTTGTGGCGTATCCTGGACATTTGTGCAGGATTTGAGAATTTGCAGATTTTTCTGCACCACGAACCAGAATATTAGCAGGAAAATACGTGTGGTTTTTTTATGCGTTTTTTTTCCCCCATTTTTTTAAATGGGTGAAAAAAAGCTGAAAAAATGAACAGGCTGCAAATTTTAAGGTTCATGTCCCCAAGGAAAAACTCTGCAGCGTGGGCATAAGAATTCAGAAATCTAATTCACTTTGCAGCATTTTTCACCCCTGAAAAACGTGTAAATAAAATAAAACTGCAGCATGTGATACAGCCCTGATAGAAAGGAAGCAAAATTCTGAGCGCAGCTCTGGAGACGACAGGAGCATATATATGGGGTTTATTCGCACTGAGGAAGTGATTTCCCATATCACGTGGTACCTTATCGAGTTCTTTCGACAGCCTCTTGTTTTCCTCGGCCAGCAGCCCCCGCTCGCGCTCGAATTTCTGCTTCAGCTCCGCCTCGAACTCTTCTCGCTCACTTTGGCTGAAGGAATAAAAGTAAAAACGATGTGATCAACACACGGATCATAATCTCACGGTGGCTCAGTGGATAGCACAGCAGCCTTGCAGCGCTGGGGTCCTGGGTTCTAATCCCACCAAGGACAACATCTGCAAAGAGTTTGTATGTTCTCCCCGTGTTTGCGTGGGTTTCCTCCGGGCACTCCGGTTTCCTCCCACATTCCAAAGACATACTGATAGGGAATTTAGATTGTGAGCCCCATCGGGGACAGTGATGATAATGTGTGCAAACTGTAAAGCGCTGCGGAATATGTTAGCGCTATATAAAAATAAAGATTATTATTATTAATCTGATATTATAGAACAGATCGCTGAGAAATAACATTTTAAGGGAAAGTCTGACAAGAATGGAGAGTTCTCATCTCACCGCTATAAATGGAGGACACTTCCAAATTAGAAACTTCTGGTGGATTTTTCTTAGTTTTTTTTTTTCTTTACAGCATATGAATTAAATTGCTTTACAGCTTTACATTGCTTTAGACAACTTCTACTTTATAGGTTTATTTATTTTTTTTGCTTGGAAAAGGGAGTGGCTTAAACTTTTATAATCTTTTCAAGAAAATATTTTTCGTTTCCAGGGGACTTGAACAAGTGATGTTCTATATACCGAATTTTCCGGCGTAGAAGACGACTTTTAACCCCTGAAAATCGTCTGAAAAGTCGGGGGTCGTCTTATACGCCGGCTACGGCGTGTGCAGGGAGCGGTCCTGGATGGTTCCCAGGGGCCTGGAGGAGAGGAGACTCCTTCAGGCCCTGGGATCCATATTCTTGTAAGAAAAAAAAAAAAAATATGGATATACTTACCCTCCGACGGCCCCCGACTCTCAGCGGTGCAAGCGGCGGCCTCCGTTCCCAAACTCCATATTTTATATGGAAAAGTTGGGGGTCGTCTTATACGCCAGAAAATACGGTACTCTGATACAACGGTACTGCAGTATATAAGGAAATTTATTGTCTCCTACAGGATGGCTTCAATGGAGTACCAACATGGCAGCCAAGGGGTACTTCAGTATGACGCTGGCTGCCTTGCAAGCACCATACAGTCTCGTCACGGTGAAGGAAACATGATGGTGGCTTGAAATGGTATAACAGCCCGATTGCATGCCATAAATGCAGCTGTAAAAGTGAGTGACCGTGACATTTATGGATTTTAGTGCAGTGATCTGAACCAACTCCGGTCGCTGCTGTTAGAGGTGGACGTCGGCTGTACAAGACATCAGTGCCCTACATGTGACTTACATATATGTCATATTGGGAAACGGGTAAAAACAAAGGAGAAAGCAGGATGAAATAAAAAATACAAGACGGTGTCTGATCAGAGGCAGACGTGAGGCCAAACTGCAGGGAAAGGACAAGAAAAAAAACCTTAAAAGTGAGATCTCCAGAGATCTTGATGCTGCTTTGGCTACGGTGTGCAACATAATAAAGAAGTTTACAAGCCATGGCATTGTAGCCAATGTCCCTGAACGTGGACACCAGAGAAAAATTGATGAAAGGTTGCAATGCAGGAGAGTCCGTATGGAGGATAAGCAGCCTCATTGAAGGTCCAGAGAAATTCCAATTGTCCTGCAGGCTCAGGGTGCATCAGTGTCAGCGCAAACTATATGTCAAAATTTGAATGAAATAGAAGGCTATGGAAGGAGACCCAGGAGGACTCCAGTACTAACACAGACATAAAAAAGTGAGACTGTAGTTTGCTAAAATGTATGCAAGTAAGCAAAAATCCTTCTGGGAAAGAGTGTTGTGGACAGATGAGACCAATACAGAGCTTTTTGGTAAAGCACATCGTTCTACTGTTTACAGATCAACACAGCACCTACAGTCAAATATGGTGGAGGTTCAAAGATGTTTTGGGGGTTGTTATGATGCCTCCGGCACTGGGTACCTTAACTGTGTGCATCATGAATCTGAAGGTTACCAGAGGATTTTGGGTCGCAATGTAGTGCCCAGTGTCAGAGATGGCTTGTGTCCTAGGTCATGGCTCATCCAGTAGGACAAAAAAAACCAAACATACTTCAAGAAGCCCCCAGAAATGGATGGAAACAAAGCGCTGGAGAGTTCTGAAGTGGCAGCAATGAGTCCGGATCCCATTAAACACCTGTGGAGAGATCTTAAATTTGCTGTTGGGAGAAAGAGCCATCAAATATGAGAGACCTGGAGCAGTTTGCAAAAGAGTCGTCCAAAATTCCAGCTGAGAGGTTTAAGAAGCTTGTTGATGATTATAGGAAGCAATTGATTGCAGTTATTTATTCCGAAGGGTGCAACCAAATATTAAGATGAAGGTGCCAACAATTTTGTCCAGCCCCTTTTTGAGTTTTTGGGTTAAATTATGTCCAATTTTGTCTTTTTTTCCCTTCGTGTTTTTTGAGTTGTTACAATACACAGAAAGGAAATTCACGAGTCTATAAAAAACCATGTGTAACTGCAGTAATTTTCTGTGCGCAATACTTCATTTTCTGGAACAAATTCAAGGGTACCAACAATTTCGGCCATGCCTGCAGTTATAAGAACATTATTCAATAGATGTGATATAGATCGATGTGTGTACAGGGGGCTGCAGATGTGCGGGAGGCTCGTGCTTCCATTTTCAGGACTTCTCAGGGTCGGAGATTGTTTAGACATAAATCTTTCTAGTTCAAATAAAAGTGTGATTTGTGGCTTTCCAGGCGGTGCCGCCAGAGCCGCGCTTTCCCTTTTTAGGATAGACCGCAGCAGCCTGCTCTAGATGTGATGCCTCTCCTGTCTGCGGGGGGCAGCTGGCACCAGTGACTGTTGTGCTGGGGCGATACTGGGAAACATTACATCATCTCTCCCCAGAAGGCATCTATGGGCATCCGGCTGGGTGATGCTGGGGGTCCGAGGGCCCAGAGTTATCGATTGTGCTGAAAGTATAATCAGTGTTTATATGAGCAGAGCCAAAAAGTGTCAGGTCCCATTATCCTGAGATGGATCTGCCTGAAGGCAGCACCATATAAGCCCCGAGTACAGAGAGGGGAGCAGGGCGGCCGGCAGCGGCCTGGACCACCTCACGTATTGACACCATAACAGGGTCCTTCTTCCACAGAGCCCCCCTATCTCTTCAGTGTCTCCTTTACCCTGTGACTCCATTACACTGGGGCTATAAGGTAACTTTGGGCGCTGGTAAGGATCGCGCATGTTAGGGGTGCCGAACTGCGACCAGCCAGGGTACAGCGACAAGTAGGTCAGCAATAATCAAAAATTATTCTGAAATACCGGAAAGAGGGAGGTAATTCTTTGTACCTATGTTTGCATGTTAATATACTAATGTTGAAAATGTTTAATTGAAAATGTTTAATAAAAATAGTTTGGAAAAAAAAAAAAAAAAATTATTCTGAATGTTGTGACACTGCAGGACGCGATAAGACGCCATTCACCTGCATTACACGGATGGAGCAGCGGCATCCAGAGATCTTTGGCTGAGCACCCTGTGTCGTGGTCACAGTCGTCGTGTAGCCCCAGATCGGGGGGGTTGGTGGCAGATACGAGAGTTCAAAAACGCTGACGGTAGTAAACTCCAAACTCTCCTTATCATGGCAGTCCAGTATGGTGGTCCAGTATAACAGATCCATTATGGCGGTCCAGTATAACCGATCCATTATGGTGGTCCAGTATAACGGTCCATTATGGTGGTCCAGTATAATGGTCCATTATGGTGGTCCAGTATAATGGTCCATTTTGGCGGTCCGGTATAACAGTCCATAAGCGGGGCTGTATAACGGTAAATTATGGCGGTCCAGTACAACGGTCCATTATGGCGGTCCAGTACAACGGTCCATTATGGCGGTCCAGTACAACGGTCCATTATGCTGGTCCAGTATGGTGATTCAGTTTAACGGTCGATTATGGTGGTCCAATATAACAGTCCATTATGGCGGTTTAATGGGTACACTGGATTTCTGTAAAATTTGGATCTCTCTCCACAAAAGCTTAAGAGTATGTTAACTCTTTCCTACCTATCCAAACTATTTTGCATTCTTTTTAGGGCATTTTTTCATGGCAGGTCAGAAAAGTAGAGAATTTTTCCTGAGTTTCCGGGTCCTTACCTCTCTCTACGCGTCTTCTCCAGCTTGTCCCTCAGGATCAGGATCTCTTTCTTGAGGGTGAGCTGTTGGCTCTCGGCGTCACGCAGCTCCTTCTTCAGGTTCTTGATCTCGGTGGTGTGCAGCGCTTCCCTCTTGGACAGCTCCTCTTCGTAGGACACGCTCTTCTTTTCCAGGTCGGTCTTCAGCTTGTTGATTTCTTGCTGCTGCTCGGAGCTGCTGAAACCCGAGGAGCGGCCGGTCTGCTTCTGCTGTGGGGATACGAGGTAGGTAAGCATGTGCAGCGCAGGCGCCTCACCGAGTATGTGCGGACATGCCGTCATTGTACGTAATGCATATCCGCACATACAGATGTGGCAGAGCTGAGCTTGTTCTTGGTCATTAGTGGGATATTACCATCTCGCACATCCTCAGCAAGGGTTAATATAGAGAAAAAAGTGTGATCACTTGGGGTTCACTTACTTTCAGGCCTTCTAGTTCGCTCTCCAATTGTTTGGCATATTGCTCGCTGCGCTCTCGCAGTTTTCGGTCCTTCGATGCTTCGGCCGCTGCTGCTTCAGCCTGAGCTTCCATCTAAAGAAATAAATATATATTTTAAAGATAGAAAAAAGTTATTTACAAAATATGTTTCTGCCATTTACACGTTGCACTGAATAATCTGCTATTAGGAGAACGAAGAAGTGCAGTTTACGCGCTTTGTCTTCATGTAATCTATGCACCAAAAATGGTATTTTTCTTTATATTACTTTTTTTAATTATATTTTTAGTACTTTTTTTTTTTTTTTTTTACATACTATCCTATATTTAAAAAAATAAAAAATTATCACTGGGGGAGTCCACAGACCACAACAATCAAAGGGATAAATGGCTAGGAGGCTAGGATAGCTGATTCCTTGGATCCAGTCTGTTAGCGGAGCGCTCGGCTGTGGACAGACTCTTTAGCAGCCGCTCTGGGGCCGCAGGGGACACCAGCGCGGAGCTTTTCTCATGTGTCCCCATTCTCCTTCCCTTCCTACCTCTT
This sequence comes from Ranitomeya imitator, assembly GCF_032444005.1. NCBI lineage: Eukaryota > Metazoa > Chordata > Amphibia > Anura > Dendrobatidae > Ranitomeya > Ranitomeya imitator. The sequence goes on along the minus strand of NC_091286.1, from coordinate 22,048,200 downwards.
TCTTGGCCTGCTCCGCTCTTCGCAGTTCCTGCCGTAACGCTTCCACCTTCTGAGCAACACTCTCCATTTCCTCTTCCTTGTCGCGGAGCTGACGGACAAATTTCTGCTTGTGAGAGCGCAGCTCTGTGAGGCGCTCGTTCATCTCCTTCATCTCCTGCACGGTCAGCCGATGCTGGCTCTGGGCCTCCTTAAGCTCTTTGGTCTGAGACTTTAACTTATCATTGGACTCCACCAGCTCCTGAACGAAGAAAGTAAGAGAGGAGACACGTAAGTGTACCCCAACTAACATGTAATGTATGTACACAGTGACTGCACCAGCAGAATAGTGAGTGCAGCTCTGGAGTATAATACAGGATGTAACTCAGGATCAGTAATGTAATGTATGTACACAGTGACTGCACCAGCAGAATAGTGAGTGCAGCTCTGGAGTGTAATACAGGAGGTAACTCAGGATCAGTAATGTAATGTATGTACACAGTGACTGCACCAGCAGAGTAGTGAGTGCAGCTCTGGGGTATAATACAGGATGTAACTCCGGATCAGTAATATAATGTATGTACACAGTGACTGCACCAGCAGAATAGTGAGTGCAGCTCTGGGGTATAATACAGGATGTAACTCCGGATCAGTAATGTAATGTATGTACACAGTGACTGCACCAGCAGAATAGTGAGTGCAGCTCTGGAGTATAATACAGGATGTAACTCAGGATCAGTAATGTAATGTATGAACACAGTTACTGCACCAGCAGAATAGTGAGTGCAGCTCTGGAGTGTAATACAGGAGGTAACTCAGGATCAGTAATGTAATGTATGTACACAGTGACTGCACCAGCAGAGTAGTGAGTGCAGCTCTGGGGTATAATACAGGATGTAACTCAGGATCAGTAATGTAATGTATGTACACAGTGACTGCACCAGCAGAATAGTGAGTGCAGCTCTGGAGTATAATACAGGATGTAACTCGGGATCAGTAATGTAATGTATGTACACAGTGACTGCACCAGCAGAATAGTGAGTGCAGCTCTGGGGTATAATACAGGATGTAGCTCAGGATCAGTAATGTATGAACACAGTGACTGCACCAGCAGGATAGTGAGTGCAGCTCTGGAGTATAATACAGGATGTAACACAGGATCAGTAATGTAATGTATGTACACAGTGACTGCACCAGCAGAATAGTGAGTGCAGCTCTGGAGTATAATACAGGATGTAACTCAGGATCAGTAATGTAATGTATGTACACAGTAACTGCACCAGCAGAATAGTGAATGCAGCTCTGGAGTATAATGCAGGATGTAACTCAGGATCAGTAATATAATGTATGAACACAGTGACTGCACCAGCAGAATAGTGAGTGCAGCTCTGGGGTAGAATATAGGAGGATGTGTAGTTACAGATCCTCACGATGTTGGATGTAAGATACAGTTTTCGTTTCCTTGCTCTTCTACATGGACACATCGGCCTCTCACCTTGTTCAGATCCTCCTTCTCCTGTTTCAGCATCTTCACCTGTTTTTCAAAGGCTTTGATTTGTTTGGAGAAATCCTCTAAGTCCTGCCGCGTCACCGCGCTCTTCTCCAGCTGCTGGTTGTGCTGTCCGGAGCCTGGGAGACAGAAAAGCGTTATTGCAATGACTGGTTAGCATCAATTATTTTACACCTTAATTAAAAGGGATTGTCCAGGATTAGAAGACCAAAAGCAGCGCCACACTTGTCCACAGGTTGTGTGTGGTATTACAGCTCAGTCCTATTCACTTTAATAGAGCTGCAATGCCAAATACAACCTGTAGACAGGTGAGGCGCCATTTCAGAAGAAAAGCGGCCATGATCTTGGTACCAAATTCCATTGGCCATGTATCCGGGCTTACGTCTTTTCTGACGCTCCACCCCATAGTTGGAATTCTTCCCTTCTGCTGTAGGCAATGCTGACAGATGTAGTTTAATTACCCCCGACCTCCCCCGAGGAACAGGAGGAATTCCCTACCATCTGTACACAGTTATACAGGCGCACATCCCCCAGTAACATCTCACTGGGGGACATTATGTAACTAGCGATGAGTAGTCGGTAATGTGGACCGCTCCTCATTCTCCAAGGAACAAGACCACGCACATGTTTACAGGGCCGGGGGAGTTGTCAGAGGAGGAACATCTCATTATAATGGAAATAGAATGCCACGGATCATGTGCCACGAGTCGGGAAATCCTAACGGACACCATATTATTTATATTGGTTTAGCCCATTGATGCATTAAACTTAAGTGGGTCATACCATTCTGCTAAGCAGAGGTGGGGTCCCCGCACTGTGCACAGAACTGTAGGATTATACCACATGGGAGTAGAGCTGTCAAACTACAGCCCCACCCCCGAGGAGCTGGGCACACGACATCGAATATAAGATACATTGTTTAATCCCTACAGACACATTCTTCCTTTCCTTGTTTCAAGACGTAACTTTTTTAAAATTTTTGAGCCAAAATAGGCATATGTGGGCTTGTTTTTTTGTTTTTCTTTGCTGTATCAGTTGTAGTTATTGAATGACTCCATTCAATTTACCATAAAATGTAATGAAAAATGTGAAAAAAAAATACAAAATGAGATGAAATGGTGGAGGAAAAAAAATAATAATACCACCATAGGCTTTTGGGGCTTTGTTTTTATGGCGTTCATTGCAAGGTAAAAATACTTGGCAGTATGACTGTCTGGGTCAGAACGATTACAGAGATTCTAAAGTATAATGTATTATACATTTTTTGTTACACGTATACCGAGACATTCTTGAAATCTATTGCCATCTACCAGGGTGATGAAGATGAAATGATGGGGGACATTTCAGCAAGACAATGATCCCAAACACACAGCCAAGGAAACTCCCAATTGGTTTCAGAAAAAGAAAATAAAGCAGCTGAGCAATGCCTGCGACTTGTTTCTCCAGAAGGAGTTTTTAGCTTATCACAAACTTTTTTGTATGAAGTATTAAATAAATATCAAAAAGTGTGTTCAATACTTTTTCGGTGTAATTTCTCATTATTACACTTGACTTAATTTATGGAATCTATGGATCCTTTCTTTCCCTGTATGGAATGCATGGGTTGTTACATGCGGCGGCACTTTGCATGGGAGTCAAATCCCCGATATACCAGCAATGAAACACTGCGGAAATTCAGCAGCAGACAAGGCCCTTGAGAATGGATCCAAAATCCTAAGAATGTCAGTTTATGCAAAGGGTGAAATCTGCAGCAAAATCAGCAGAGTTTTTACTGTGGATTTCTTGAACATCAGTGGCAAAAATGAGCAGCTGAGCTCTGTGCGTCTTAGTGCAGCCTTATATTTGCAGTAGCTGGTCGCTGTATATTTTCTTCTATGCAGTAGTTGGGGTCCGCTGTTTAGGGGGCGAACATTCCAGCCCAGTCGTACAAAGTAGAAAGGAGAGGCAGGTGTGCGCCTGTTTATACACAGATTATGTGCTAAAATCAGCACCAGATGTCGCCTCCATCCTGGGATAAAACAAGGAAAGCAATCGATGCTTCTACATGGGATAAAAGTGAACTTTACGCTGGAAATAAAAAAAAAAGAAGGTAATTTCTTTATAAAATAAACCAGGGCTGGAATGGCGCTCAGATGCCGATCCCCGATTAGCAGACAGTGACTCAGTTCTGCTTGTGGTTATTTGTAGATCAGGCAGTGACCGAGTATCTGATTTCCTGCATGTGTGCGCTTATTATAATGTATCCATGGAAAGAGTAACTACTGAAGTGCCAGGAAAGGGAATGGCAACATAAGCTGCGAAGGGAGCAACAGTCGGCTGTCCGAGCAGATCCATATTACTACACTAATTCCCTAAAACATTTCTGCAGAATATTTTCTTAGAACTCTGCAATGTGCTGATCCTCTCTTACTCCCTCAAGAAATGTATGAATAAATGGACAAATGAGGATTTTCATTACAACACATGTATATAACGTAATGGCAGCATTATAGTAGGAGCACGTGATCAGTAAATGCTGCGGGTTAGACGCTGATATTACAGCATAGTGGATGGGATTTCAAGAAACAGACCAGCAGAGACAGACATGTGGCGCATCTTTCCAGACTGCAGCATATCTATTTATCTTGTGGAGACGCGAGTCTCCGCAAGATAAATTTCACCCATATAATATAGTGCACATAGGAGCGGTATTATAGTAGTTATATTCGTGTACATAGTATTATAGTAGTTATATTCTTGTACATAGGAGCAGTATTATAGTAGTTATATTCTTGAACATAGGAGCAGTATTATAGTAGTTCTATTCTTGAACATAGGAGCAGTATTATAGTAGTTATATTCTTGTACATAGGAGCAGTATTATAGTAGTTATATTCTTGTACATAGGAGCAGTATTATAGTAGTTATATTCGTGTACATAGGGGCAGTATTATAGTAGTTCTATTCTTGAACATAGGAGCAGTATTATAGTAGTTCTATTCTTGAACATAGGAGCAGTATTATAGTAGTTATATTCTTGTACATAGGAGCAGTATTATAGTAGTTATATTCTTGTACATAGGAGCAGTATTATAGTAGTTATATTCATGTACATAGGAGCAGTATTATAGTAGTTATATTCTTGTACATAGGAGCAGTATTATAGTAGTTATATTCATGTACATAGGAGGCAGTATTATCTATATATATAATGGTTTAAGGGTTTTTCCGTCTGTCTGTCTTTCTGTCTGTCCTGGAAATCCCGCCTCTCTGATTGGTCGAGGCCGCCAGAGAAGGGCACAGCGACGATGATGTCATAAAGGACGTAGACATCCCGCGTCTTTGATTGGTCGAGGCCGCCAGGCTTCGACCAATCAGCAACGGGCACAGCGACGATGATGTCATAAAGGACGTAGAAATCCCACGTTTCTGATTCAGCGACGGGCACAGTATCGACGTAGATGTCATAATGGTTGCCATTGCGACGATGATGTCATAAAGGTTGCCTCGACCAATCAGCGACGGGCACAGTCTGCCGCGAATTCTGGAATCATCATTGTCCATATACTACGGGGACATGCATATTCTACAATACCCGATGCGTTAGAATCGGGCCACAGTCTAGTAGCAGTTATATTCTTGTACATAGGAGCAGTATTATAGTAATTACCGTATATTCTTGTACATAGGAGCAGTATTATAGTAGTTATATTCTTGTACATAGCAGCAGTATCATAGTAGTTATATTCTTGTACATAGGAGCAGTATTATAGTAGTTATATTCCTGTACATAGGAGCAGTATTATAGTAGTTATATTCTTGTACATAGGAGCAGTATTATAGTAGTTATATTCTTGTACATAGCAGTATTATAGTAATTACGGTATATTCTTGTACATAGGAGCAGTATTATAGTAGTTATATTCTTGTACATAGGAGCAGTATTATAGTAGTTATATTCTTGTACATAGGAGCAGTATTATAGTAGTTATATTCCTGTACATAGGAGCAGTATTATAGTAGTTATATTCTTGTACATAGGAGCAGTATTATAGTAGTTATATTCTTGTACATAGCAGCAGTATCATAGTAGTTATATTCTTGTACATAGGGGCAGTATTATAGTAGTTATATTCTTGTACATAGAGGCAGTATTATAGTAGTTATATTCTTGTACATAGGAGGCAGTATTATAGTAGTTATATTCTTGTACATAGGAGGCAGTATTATAGTAGTTATATCCTTGTACATAGGAGCAGTATTATAGTAGTTATATTCTTGTACATAGGAGCAGTATTATAGTAGTTATATTCTTGTACATAGGGGCAGTATTATAGTAGTTATATTCTTGTACATAGGGGCAGTATTATAGTAGATATATTTTTGTACATAGGAGCAGTATTATAGTAGTTATATTCTTGTACATAGGAGCAGTATTATAGTAGTTATATTCTTGTACATAGGAGCAGTATTATAGTAGTTATATTCTTGTACATGGGAGCAGTATTATAGTAGTTATATTCTTGTACATAGGAGCAGTATTATAGTAGTTATATTCTTGTACATGGGAGCAGTATTATAGTAGTTATATTCTTGTACATGGGAGCAGTATTATAGTAGTTATATTCTTGTACATGGGAGCAGTATTATAGTAGTTATATTCTTGTACATAGGAGCAGTATTATAGTAGTTATATTCTTGTACATGGGAGCAGTATTATAGTAGTTATATTCTTGTACATGGGAGCAGTATTATAGTAGTTATATTCTTGTACATGGGAGCAGTATTATAGTAGCTATATCCTTGTACATGGGGGCAGTATTATAGTAGTTATATCCTTGTACATAGGGGCAGTATTATAGTAGTTATATTCTTGTACATAGAGGCAGTATTATAGTAGTTATATTCTTGTACATAGGGGCAGTATTACGGTAGTTATATTCTTGTACATAGGGGCAGTATTACGGTAGTTATATTCTTGTACATAGTTGCAGTATTATAGTAGATATATTCTTGTACATAGGAGCAGTATTATAGTAGTTATATTCTTGTACATAGGGGCAGTATTATAGTAGTTATATTCTTGTACATAGGAGCAGTATTATAGTAGTTATATTCTTGTACATAGGGGCAGTATTATAGTAGTTATATTCTTGTACATAGGAGCAGTATTATAGTAATTATATTCTTGTACATAGGAGCAGTATTATAGTAGTTATATTCTTGTACATAGGGGCAGTATTATAGTAGTTATATTCTTGTACATAGGAGCAGTATTACAATAGTTATATTCTTGAACATAGGGGGCAGTATTGTACTAGTTACATACAGACACACATCTGCCAATATGGATTTGGATCCAGGCAGCACAGAGTGAGCGTCATATACGGTAAAGTTTCTATACAATAATATGGCATTAGTCATTTTGGATTGATTTACCATTTTTCTCTTTTCAAGCCAATGTAATCTTATGACCAAACCATATAAAAGCAGTAGAATGGAATCTGTCTTATTAAGCTGCGTTCCTGCCTGCAGAGGAGGACATGGCAATGATACAGCGCACTCAGCACTACGCTCAGCCTCCTCCGGTGAGACGCTGCGGTTTGCTGCCCAGAGGTTTTGCATTCAAACTCTGCTTGACCTGCGACGCACACCGTGATATTCCTGGAGCGCTGAGTGTCTGAATGCAGAGGAATGGGAAGGCATTACTGCCGGTGACATGAAATATTAGGATCTGGCAGGAGCAGAGAGGAGTCTTGTGAATCTGTGCGCAGGGAGAAGTTGCTGGCTCCGCACAGCGCGCTCCGCTCCAGCAGAACCTTTCACTTGACATTGCTCTGAGCCAACACAAACCTGCTCTCCGCGTTATCGGCCACATTACTAGCACCAGATTCCTAAAAAGAAAATGTTACCAAAATTACAGAAGTCTTCCGCACTCAGGCAGGATTGGAAACACATGTATGAGGCAGCTCCAGCTTTACGAGCCCGGTGACTCACCGCAGAGATATCTCCGGCTCCTAGGTAATTGGGGGGCTCTGGTCCTGCGGTACAAAAATTCCTCCGTGACGGCTTATTTTAATGGCGCTTGAGAATGTAAAGTCCACATTTTATGTAAATGATGCTTAGTCGATGCACACCGAAAAGGTCTACGACGTTAGAATATACTTTGTGCTTCGATTGTTCACCATTTGCAAGATCTCTGCTTGCTGTTAATGGGAATTTTTTCTTTCACTGCCCTGAGTAATTGTATTGAGGTTAGAGAATCCTCTGTCCATATACGCTGCAATAATTACCAGTGAAGAACCAACCTACTTTTTTTTTTTAAAGCATCCATGAGGCAGAGCTTGGGAATCGGCTCCAGGCTTATCCCCCCCGAATTCCTCGGGTCTAGTCGGCGACTTTTATGCCTGCTGCAGATTATAGAATCCAGATTGAATGTTAAATGTCAGCAGATTTGGGCAGATTTTTGCAGCATCTCGTTTCCCACATGACGACTTTCCTCGCTGGTGAGTCAGGTCCTGCACATGGCGGCGCCCTCTCATTACAGACCTGCGCTCTCTGTATTGCCACATGTGTCCGACACTGGGAATCTGTGACGGAAAGCAGATGTGTACGGAGCGGAGCACGTTACTACCCCGGGCCGCATGTGGGAAGCGCTGGAGCAGATTGTTTCCATATCCTCTGCTGCAGAACATCGCCGTTATATTGTGAGCGAAAACAGCTCCGTGATCCAGGCTCCATCCAATATACATCGCTATGTGCAGAGCCGAAGATCTGCAGCTTTCACAGTAAACTTCCAGTTCTATTGAAATCGTTCCAAATATCAGTTACGACTTCTTCTCCAGTTACATCCAGAGCTGCATTTACAATTCTGCACAATCCCTTTTTCCTTCTCAGGCAGGGGTGACCGACAATCTCACCTGAGGCCTCTTCGTGCATGTGAAACAAAGAAAAGCAGCAAACTTGCCCCATATGCATTGGCACCATATAAAGAAGATCCGTAGCCGAAAACGGAGCGCCAGCCTTGGATTATGTGCCGCAGATCCCACTGGATTCACCAAAAGAGTGACCCGACAGAATTGTGAATGCAGCTCCGGATGTGACTAAAATAGAAGATAATCAGTAAAACTGAACGGGTTGTTCTTAACTCAGAGTTTAAGGAGAGCACCACTATCCTGTTTCCTGACTACCTGGTTGTCAGAGGTGGTGCACTTCGCTGGTCTGAACGGTTCACCCTCCGATGCTGAAAAAAATTAGGCAGCTGTAGCATAAGAGGGGGCACTGAAGTGTTCAGGCCAACTTCAGAGCAGCGCTTGCAAGATCTGTATCTAAGAGTTTGTAAGCGCTGCACATTTGGCTAGAAAACCGGCCATCTCTGATAGACTAAAGGGGGTGACTGATGACCTGGGCAACAAGAAATAAACTGTACAATTAAAAATCCCTCCGTTGTTGAGAATGTCGAGGATTTTTAATATTAGCTAAATTGCCAAGTTGTTCATTTGTACAAGGGCCGACCCTCATTTCTTGTTTTTATTTATATTGCTGAGAAAAGTTTCGTTAAGTTTTAAAAGCTGAATCATTGAACGTGACCTGTGCACAGGATAGGTGATAACTTTCCATCTTGCTGGGGGTCCGTACTGCTGGTACCGCCACTGATCAAAAGAACAGGGACTTTGTAATGCAATTGCTCCATTCACTGTGAATGGGGCTGCCAGACAAAGCAGGGAATGAATGAAGGGGTCTCAGTAATAGGACCCCACCGACCAGAAGCTTCGGCGATGACTTTCAATGTACGGAACCCAATGATGGAGCTGGATATCGAGGATTTCACGGCTGACAGGTGCACTTGCTCTTTAAGAGCTGATGCATTTGGCGATGCCGGGGTGGCACGGCGGCTTCCTAGCACTTTGCTGCTATTTCATTAGACCTGACTAAACGATTTACGGTATCTTAATATCCGTTCCCAGCTGGGTTCATTAAATGGAATCAGGTCTTGTACGAATACCCAGGGACCTGGCACACATCCTGCCGCTCAGATGTGAGATCTTCTTAAGGTCTGCATGCAAAGCACAAGACAATGATGAGTCCTAATATTAGCCGAAAGGAGCCGGGCAGACGCAAATGATTTCAGGAAGGCCAAGGTTCCCAGACTAAATCTACAGACATGTTAGACCTTGCCCTGGATACGCCATAACCTAACGCGGCCCATCCTAGTGTGTATATATATATTTATATTTCTGTGACATGAAATTGTTATTCCAGGAGATAAGTGGCTGCCAGACCCCTGTATACTGCTCTTCCTGAAATAACAGCGTGCTCGGCTGAAGAAGGGGGAATGCACATATAGGACGTGCAGTATGGTCACAACTGAGATGATAAAAATCACATCAACCCGCTGCAGAATTATGGTACATATCCTGCAAAGGACACGGTGATAATTTTGTTTGCTTTCATGGCGTATTTTATTCATAAGGTGAAATCCGCACAAATCTGTACGCAAAATATGTGGATTTTGGTGCAATCTGCCTTTATCCTAAAAGATATTCCCATCTCCGATAGATGCGGGTGCAAAGCAATTTTCGGAACTTTCCTACAAGTGAATGCCCACGTGCGCCCACCTCTATCTTCCCACTTAGGGCCTAGTCCTTTAGATAGGTCTCATCTACTGGACTTTCATGGTATATACTGTGGATAGGAATATCTCCCGCTAACAGTAGGGTATTGGCGGCTCCATTTGCATGCTCGACCCCCAATACGTTTGCATAGGAAAGTGTTAATCCCTTACCTTTTCTGGGCACATTAGGAATTAATTAGGTAGTTTCAGCATGTTAGATAATATATGTAGATCTGGCTCTAAGCCCCTTTACACATTATATAGCTGTCGGCCAAACTATTGCTCAGTCGATAGCCATCTCCTCCAACTGCCCTATATGCACGAACGCTCAGCTTGGCCGAGTGCTCCTGTGTTACCGGACTCCTCTGACATGTACTTACCTACATGCCGGTCATTGGAAAAACAACAGCCAGATCCTTCTCTCCCCCCGACAGCATACGTTGGGGGGAGGCCCCCATACACATTAGACTATTGGGAGGATATCGATGGGTTCGGCAGACTGCAGTCTAATGTGTATGGGGGTCTTATATTGACCGGACATACGTCGGGGGGAGGCGGGAGGCCCCCATACACATTAGACTGTTGGGAGGATATCGATGGGTTCGGCAGACTGCAGTCTAATGTGTATGGGGGTCTTATATTGACCGGACATACGTCGGGGGGAGGCGGGAGGCCCCCATACACATTAGACTGTTGGGAGGATATCGATGGGTTCGTCAGACTGCAGTCTAATGTGTATGGGGGTCTTATATTGACCTGACATGCGTCGGGGGGAGGCGGGAGGCCCCCATACACATTAGACTGCTGGGAGGATATCAATGGGTTCGGCAGACTGCAGTCTAATGTGTATGGGGGTCTTATATTGACCGGACATGAGGCGGGAGGCCCCCATACACATTAGACTGTTGGGAGGATATCGATGTGTTCGGCAGACTGCAGTCTAATGTGTATGGGGGTCTTATATTGACCGGACATACGTCGGGGGAGGCCCCCATACACATTAGACTGCTGGGAGGATATCGATGGGTTTGGCAGACTGCAGTCTAATGTGTATGGGGGTCTTATATTGACCGGACATGAGGCGGGAGGCCCCCATACACATTAGACTGTTGGGAGGATATCGATGTGTTCGGCAGACTGCAGTCTAATGTGTATGGGGGTCTTATATTGACCTGATATTATATGACCTGTGACGCATATAGGGGGAAAAAAAAACAAACTAAACTATTACAGTGAAGACAAACCCTACAATATTAGGACTCAAGGAAATAACAAATCCCCACCTTGTGTTTTCAACTTGTCTATTTCATCTTTCAAGGATTTAATTTCCATGTCTTTGTTCGCTGTAACAGGGCCGTCCACTGCAGAATACTGGAGCTCCTGCACAGCCTGGGTGGATTCTGGGGGCAAAGAGGCACAAATTAATGCAGAGTTTGAAAACCTTTCCATATGTCGATAATACTTTAAGCTGGCACGAGTCGGGTTTAGGCCACCGAGTAGTCAGCCACAGGCGGATGCCTGATCCTACGTGTACGGCCACATTACGAGAGCACGCCCCTTCTGCCCACGTTACCTTGCAGCTTTCTGCTCAGTTCCACTTTTTCTTGCTCCAGGCGACGTATCCGCCTCTCGTACGCCTCGGTGGCCAGGCTGTCTTCTAGCGTCCGCTGGACATTGGCGTCCAGGTCCGTGCTGGACTTTCCCACAGTGTAGCGCATAGAGCTTCTATCTGAAAGTACACTGACGGAGCACAAGTGGTTAACCATCAGGACGATCAGTGCAATCAGTCACGTATTCTGCATCTTACCAGTTACTTGTGTAAGTGAACCCCACAAATGGGAGATGGTGCCCAGAAAATCCAGTGTGAGTAGATGGAGGCATCGTCTCCTAGAGAGTAAAACAGAGGGGAGCAGACATGACTTCAGGCGGTTCCGAGGAGCCATCAGTGACCTTGGGTGGGTGGGTATGATGTTTTCTGGGGGTCACTCCGCTGAGAAGCACTTACACAGTTTTTCAGACAGTCGTCGTCCACGTCGAAGTTGGACGTGTCGGTGGGGCTGCTGACCTCTGGGATATAAGGTGCCTCACAGTTCCGGATGTTTTCCCAGTCGATACCAGCAAAAAACGGGTGATTTTTAAAGTCCTCTATCCCGTTCTGACCCAAGCGGTGCTCCCGGCTGCAGATGAGCCGTTTTATTAAGTCCTTCGCGTTTTCAGAGACGTCCGCTAACTGAGATGGGAATTGAAACCGCTCCTTTAAGGAAAAGAAAAAAAACAGGTTAATCTAGAGGTACCTGATCCGATTAGACAATCCCTTTAATTTTCAGACCTAGAGATGACAACTCATCCATGCACTCACTTTGTGGTTCATGATCTTCCCGTAAGTCTCCACTAAGGACTCTGCATAGAATGGCGTCTCCCCGTAGAGCATTTCATACATGCAGACCCCGAGGGACCACCAGTCGCACTCCGGCCCGTACTTCCCCTTCCCGTCTTCCATCGCCTGGAGGATTTCAGGAGAGATATAGTCCGGAGTCCCGACAGCCACCGACGACTGGACCTAGAGAGAGGACGCAGGTTAGTGCCCGAGGTGACCGGAGCGAAAGGCACGGGGAAGACCCCGCGGAGGAGCAGCTTACACCTGACCTTTACCTCTGCACCGATGCATTCTGGAAGCGCAGACATAAGGCGCAATATATCCGTGCAAAAGCGTCGGAGCAGACGGACATCCTCGAGAGTGAACCTAATTGTGCTCAGTGTGAAAAGGCAGATGCGGTGGAGCAAAACGAGGTGCCCTATGAGCCATGCACCGTCTGCTCGTCCCCTAACCCTGGACACAGCGCAGTGGACTACACTCATCATTACAACATCTTACTACAAAGTCGTCCATAAAAGGCTAAAAACAAGCACAACAAACCAAAACAGTCATAATACTAACATCATTGGATTGGAAAACTGGAAAAAAAGCCACAAGGTCCTAGCAAAGTAGAAACACACATGAATTAATAGTCTGTACATTGTGCAGCGGACACACGGCATCCCCCCCCCCATAAATTACAATTCTGGAGCACCGTTTTCATCACTTTGCTCTCAGCCGTTCCTCTATTGTTCCTCCTAGAAATTTATGGCATCTGTTTCCAAAGGGGGACAAGTCTCTATTCTGTCAGTGTCACAATGCAGGGAGACCCCCGCCACCCCAGATCTTAAGATGCAGTGGTGTGTATAGACATTTCCAGGAGGAATAAAAGAGGAAAGACACAATTGTTGTGTTAAGTGTGAACAGAAACATGTCAGAATGTCAGAAGAGGTGACGGTCTTATCGGTATTCCCTATCCATAAGATTAGGGATAACCACATGTATGAGACCTCCAACGATCCCCCCCCCCCCAAAAAAATGGGGTTCTTCAAGGATGCGCCCCCACGTTCCTCCCTAAATGGAGCGCCCTTTTTGGCTTTTTCCAGCTGTCCCACAGAAAATGAATGGAGCGGAGGTGTACATGCTCTAAGAGCCCCCTTTTTGGGAATGGCGGGGGTCCCATCAGATGGGAAGTTAACCCAGTTACAAAAATTTTTGAAGTTTTTAACTTGGCCGTGATCATGTCTTCCCGCGGATTCCACAACTTACCGTTCCGTCTTCCATCAGCTTCAGACAGGACCCAAAATCCGCCAGGCGAATGTGACCGTTCATATCGAGCAAGATGTTGTCAGGCTTTATGTCTCTGGAGGGAGGAGAAGGAGAAAAAAAAATGGATAAGTGAAGGGAACAGAGAGTTTGACTGTTGCAAAAGGCTGTGCATGATTCTTGAGGGAGAACACCCGGATTGTATTGATTATTATTAATAGCTTTAGCAGCCTATTGCAGTGAATAGGATCTGAGCTGCAGTACCCGAGAACGGCCACTACACAGTGTATGGCGCTGTAATGTCCTGCTCCTTACGCGTTTTACTTCCGGCGGCCGCGGAACATGATAACAGCTGATCAGTGGGGGCCGACTGTCAGACCCTCACAAATCTGATATTGATGACCTATCCTAAGAATAAAATATCAGTAACGAGTCGTGATTGTCTATTGTCTCTCTGGTTTGCACTCGTCACCGGCAGTCCTATGTAAAATCACACTGTCGTAATGACATAAGTGGAGCGAGGTGATAAACCCAGAAGAGTAACTATCGTTTCCATTTTGGAGCCAACAACAACCAGTTGTTACCAAACAGAGAAAACGGATTACACGGCATCCATTAAAGATGATGAGGCGTCTGTATAACGTAAGGAGGTGAATGGCCCCAGAAAAAAAGCGAAAAACAGCTCTCATCCAGAAGGAAGGAGCCCTTCTAATGCCACATACTGGTAGAGAACCGGCCGTAGAGACACAATGCCCTTCCATCTGGAGGAGAGCCATTTTCCGTAGCTTTCCTAGGAGCATTGGCTGTAAATGACTGCGTTTGTTTAGAGGTCTAAGGTTTTTATTTAGGTGTCTGGTCTTACATCTATGTTAGTTTTGGTAGACTGGGGGCCAATATTACAGTAGCCTGGGGTCCGTGTTTAGGGGTATGGTCTCGGGTTTGTATCTCAAGGGGCTAAGCCTGGAGTCTGTCTTTAAGATACCTGATCTGGGGTCTGTATTTCCGTAGGGGTCTGAATTGGGGCCTCTATCTAGGGGGCAAGACTGGAGATGGTATTTATTTAGTGGTCCATTGTCTATATTTTGGGGATGTGGTCTTGAGTTTGTATACAAGATGTCCGGTCTGGGGTCTTTATTAAAGGGGTCAGGTCTAATTTCTGTATTGAAGAGTCAGGTGTCCATTTCGATGGTCTGGAGTTAATACATATAGTAACGGGTCTGAGGTCTGTATCTAGGGGGTGGGTTCTGCTTTAATTAGGGGGTCTCTATGTTGAGTGTCTGGACTGGTGTTTGTAAATATATATATTTATTATGGGTGGTCTGTATTTTTTTATCTTTTATTTATTTATTTTTTTTTTTTTTTTTTTGGGGGGGGGGGGGATGGTGTCCTGGGTCTGTATTTTGAGTGCATGGTCTGTTATGTGCTTTATATAGTATTAGTACCTAGAAGATAGGGTCTTTATTAATTTAGGGGTCTGGTCTGAGGTCTGCATTTATGTAGGAGTCTACATTTTGAGAGTGTGGTTTGGGGTCTGTATTTTTGGAGTGTTGTCTGGAGTTTGTATACAAAGATGTCTGGTCTGGGGTCTTCATTAAAAGGGTCAGGTCTGGTGTCTATTTTGATGGTCTGGAGTTTGAATATATAGTGTCTGGGGTCTATAATTGGAGGTAGGGTCTGTATGTGTTTTTTTTTTTTTTCAGGGTCTGTATTTTGAGAGTCTGGTTCGAAATCTGTATACATAGCGTCTGTATGTAAAAGGTAGGGTCTGTATTAATATAAGGGTCTGAATTTTGAGTGACTGGTCTGGGATTTGTGTCTACCATGTCTCAGCTGGTAAAGTATGTTGGGGGCCTGGGTCTGGGATCTTTTGGCCAAGAAGTGTGGTACTGCTTCGTCCCACACCTAAACCAAGATTGGTAAGGATGGGTATGTTACACGCAGGGAGATTTGGTTTTAAGTCTTTGCGGGTTGGCCCAATGGTCACATCAATCAATGCCTAGAGATTGGGCAGATCAAATACCCAAAGTGTCCAGATATGGTGACTCAAAAATACGCGAACCCCACTTGTCCTCTGGTGGAGTAAATCCTCAATGATGGCTCTTGCCGGATGCTGGTGGGCAGCCCATGCTGAAGCCAGGGGTAAGATGAATCCTTCTGACTCGACGCAAGTTTACGGGGGCTCTTTCTTCTTTTGGAAAAAGATTGTGATTGACCGCGTCCTTTCCCAAGCTTTGTGTTGCAACTGGCTGGAGACTTGTGGTCAGACGTTGACTTACAGGCTAGCTACCTTCGGTGGCACTAGTGAGGCGGCTTTCTTTGTTCTTTTTTTTTATAAGACATGGGAGTGGTTCCCTTTAAATGACATGAAAAGAATATTATCTGCCCTTCCCCTGCACACATAATCTATGCGAGGATGTACATCCCTTTACTATGGGAACCATGTGCTGATAAAAGGGCAATCCCTTCTATAAATGAACTTCCAACACAGAGGATGTGACGTGACCTCGGCCGGACGGCTGCAATCCCAGGGATGGTACAAGTCACTCTTCCCAGCAGATGGCATGAAAATAAAAATCCTGAGAAAGCACAGAGTATTTATAACTGGCCAGACAGCGAGCGCCCATCACACCGCAGAGAAGGCGCTTATGAGGCTATTAGCAACCATGGGGAGAGCAAATGTGTGTCCGTCTATATTCTGCTATCCTACTTCAATGCTAAAAGTAACAGGATTCTTCAGGGATTTCCCGGCTGCAGCCCTATGGATTTCTATAGGAAGCAAAGTAGGAAAAGAAGCAAGCTACTTCCCCCTAGCTGAGGTCTTACTATAGAGAAGTGATACCAAAGAGACTCTGAAAAGCAATATAATAAGTCCTGTCTGCCTATATAAGACATGACCCCAGACCAGACCATAAACTAAATACAGATCACCCCCCAAAGAACAAACTCCCCAAAAAAGACCCCAAAATCTCTAAATACAGACCCCCAGAACAGACCTAAAAACAAATAGACCCCCAGATCACTAAATAATTACAGACACCTTATATAATCTCCAGTCCTGACCCTCAAAATACAGAGACTAGACCAGACCCACAAATACAGACCCCAGACTCATAAATAATGACCTAGACCAGACCTCAAACTAGACTCCCAAATAAATAATAAACAAAGACCCCCAGATCCCTAAATACAGACCCAGATCAGACTGTAAATAATGACCCAAATCAAACCTCAAACTAAATACAGACCCCTATAGAACAGATCCCTATATAAAAACAGACCCCCAGATCCCTAAATACAGACCCAGATCATACCGTAAATGATGACCCAAAGCAAACCTCAAAGTAAATACAGACCCCTCCAGAACAGATCCGAAACAAATACAGACCCCCAGATCCCTAAATAAATACAGACCCCCCCAGATCCCTAAATAAATACAGACAACTTGTATAATCTTTAGACCTGACGATCAAAATACAGACCCCAGATCAGACCCCATACTAGACACAAACAAATAGATCCCAGAAAAGACCCTATACAGACCCCAAACAAATACAGATGCCAAAAGAAAACCCCCAAATACAGATCCCAGATCAGACCCTATAAACTAAGAGAGACCCCCATGCTAAACCATTTACAGAAATATAGACCTTAAAACACATCTCTTAACTATGGACCCCGGACCACTATGTAATAGACCCAAGGCCCCCTCAAATACAGTCCTAATAACAGACCTAAAACCAAACCCTGTATACAAATACAGACCCCCTAACTTGCCCAATAACCCCACCTTCTTCATCCCTACAGCTCGCAGTCCTCTTCTCTCCTGGGCCCCACAGCAGACACTGCAGAACTCTGTGGAGGGGAGTGAAGAGGACGGCAGAACCTCGGAGAAGAGACCCTAGTAATCGTCCAGCTCTTGTGGGGGTCTCCCCTTTTTTTTGAGAGCAGTTTTTGGACACTTTTGGAGAAAAGGCAATGATGTCTCCAAGAACAGATGTAACGCTACATAATATGAACTACTGGCATTGTGATGGTGGCAAAGGTCATAGAGGAGAGAAGGTGGTCGCCGTCCGCCCCGCGCCATGGTGTAATGTGCGACTACAGGGCAGAATTAGCCAGGAGGCTGATTGGCACTATCAGGGTCCACAGACCGGCTTATCGCCCACAGCAGAGCTCCGGGCAGCAGGCCAAAGATTAAACACTAAAGACGGCGACCAGGCCGGCTAATTCACGTCAGAGCTTTATTAAAGAGCGCGCTGGCACGGCGGCGCATTACTGCCCGTTAAAGGAGCGACTCTTAAGCTCCTTAGGAATGCGGGGGGCCATCTGCGGATGCCATCTGTCACAACATTTTTTAAAGAAAAGGCTGCGGAGGAATCTCAAGTATTTTCAGCTGCTGCTCAGATCGTAGTTACCTGACTCCGTAAAGTCGCCGGAGCCGCACGGATAAAACCGCCATTAAAGATGGAGTCACCAGACACAGGCGGGCGCGTGCTCCTCACGGCTCAGCTCCGCCATGTCTTAACTACATCTCCTTCTAGGAAAGTGAGCCATCACTCAGCTTTCCTAGAGCCCAGAACTGTAAATCTGTGCCATTTGGGGGGAGAAAGCACTTGCCGCTCATCGGGCTGTAAGATAGATAGATAGATAGATAATAGATAGATAGATATATGTATATAATTTCACACGTATATAACAAGGTGATGGAGCAGGGGTCACCACGTGACATGGCTGCTGCAAACCAGACACAAGCAGCCGTAATCCTAAAACATAAGGAGCGCACATGTACAGAAAGCAAACATGGCGGCCGTGTCCTCGATAACACCACTACATGAGGGAACGGGTCACTGCCTCCCACAAGATCGGCACACTCCCCTACTGAAGACTCTGTACAAGAAGTAGAAGACATATAGAAAAAATATCGGCACGACTGAGGGAATCTCACAGACCAGAGACTTTTCCTATAGGTTGGTGAGGTGATCCGACTGCTGAAGATGGAGGGATCGAGGCTCCGCGTAACGACAGCGGTGAGATAAGGGCACAGGAGGTGTACGAGCCAACTCTGTAATGAGCAGGTGTCGGCTGTGTTATACAGCCAGCACCTGCCTCTAACAGCAGCGACTGGCGCTAGATCCGATCACTGCTGATAAACCACATCAATGCCGCCGACAATCTCTAAACATGAATTGTGACTGGCATAAACGTACCGCGTGACCAGTGCAGCTCACATTGCCTCTCTCTACCATATGGTGCGACCATTGGGTGCTGATGGGCTGACATGGCAGCCGGAAGCCAAACGAAGGCCTCGTGGCTGCCATCTTTGTACAGCCAAACACTGCAATACTATAGAAGGATCATACAGTAGAAGTCCCCAAAAAGGGACAAAAAAAATAATGAATATAAATCACCCACAAAAATCTTTTTAGAATCGCCCGTCCGAGCCATCAAAATATAAAAATGCATTTTATTTTTTGTTGCTGCCTCTAAAAACAGCTATTGACATGGGCTCATCAGCGGAAAAAAAAATGACAGGAGGTGGAAAATGGCGACACAAACCAAATAACTAAAAAAATATTCAGAATATTTTTTAGCCAATAAAAGATAAATATCTTGGTTATTTTCGGCATCTCTGTAATTGAATCCTATCACCAGGACATTTGTACTGCACGACACAATCACATATGTGCGTGTGCTGGACAGGACAAAACAAGGAAAAATTTGGAAGCGGTCATGTGGGAAATCGCCTGACTGTCCTTTCTACGGATGAGGGGGATTGTTGTCGATTGTTTACATGACACGACCATGGGCAGCAAAGGGCCTTCACGTGACGCGCATTGGGAGATGAAAACATATTGTAACCTCACATTTTACTACAAAGTGGACAATCCCTTTAATATCGCTTCTACAGAAAATCTATATGGAGCGGTAAATAAGGAGCAGTTGCCCATAGCAACAAAATATCAGCTCATTTCCAAGATGCCTGCTGGAAAAGAAAACCAGTAACATGATTGGCAGAACATCCCAAAGTAACCAATCGGATATCAGCTTTCATTTCTGATCGGAAGAATTGCCTACAGTAACTTATCACAATGCAGCTTTCATTTTCTAAGTGCCTTGAATGATGAGAGAAGCGATCTGATTGGCTGCAATGAATAAATACTCCAGTTACCTTGTTCCTAAGGGCCGCTCTCATTATATACAGATTTTATATGAATCTGTGCTCCTAGATGACTTCTGAGGAGACCGAACAATAAAACTACAGACGGATGGAAAAAATGAGGAGTCAAAAATGTTAATTAAGAGGGTTTAGTTAATAAAATGAAATCCAGGAGTCTAATAAAATGGCTGACATAATATCCCTGAATTTAGCAACTGTAAAACCATTAATGGTCGGAAACACACATATACTGCCAAGATGGCACCAGCCGAGAACGGAAGGGGTGTAACATGGAATCTGATATACAGGAGGGTCAATGATTTTACATTAGTGACAACTATAATATATATAGGAGCAGTATTATAGTAGTTATATTCCTGTACATAGGGGCAGTATTATAGTAGTTATATTCTTGTACATAGGAGCAGTATTATAGTAGTTATATTCTTGTACATAGGAGCAGTATTATAGTAGTTATATTCTTGTACATAGGGGCAGTATTATAGTAGTTATATTCTTGTACATAGGAGCAGTATTATAGTAGTTATATTCTTGTACATAGGAGCAGTATTATAGTAGTTATATTCTTGTACATAGGAGCAGTATTATAGTAGTTATATTCTTGTACATAGGGACAGTATTATAGTAGTTATATTCTTGTACATAGGAGCAGTATTATAGTAGTTATATTCTTGTACATAGGGGGAAGTATTATAGTAGTTATATTCTTGTACATAGGGGCAGTATTATAGTAGTTATATTCTTGTACATAGGGGCAGTATTATAGTAGTTATATTCTTGTACATAGGAGCAGTATTATAGTAGTTATATTCTTGTACATATGAGCAGTATTATAGTAGTTATATTCTTGTACATAGGGGCAGTATTATAGTAGTTATATTCTTGTACATAGGGGCAGTATTATAGTAGTTATATTCCTGTACATAGGAGCAGTATTATAGTAGTTATATTCTTGTACATAGGGGCAGTATTATAGTAGTTATATTCTTGTACATAGGAGCAGTATTATAGTAGTTATATTCTTGTACATAGGAGCAGTATTATAGTAGTTATATTCTTGTACATAGGGGCAGTATTATAGTAGTTATATTCTTGTACATAGGAGCAGTATTATAGTAGTTATATTCTTGTACATAGGAGCAGTATTATAGTAGTTATATTCTTGTACATAGGGGCAGTATTATAGTAGTTATATTCTTGTACATAGGAGCAGTATTATAGTAGTTATATTCTTGTACATAGGGACAGTATTATAGTAGTTATATTCTTGTACATAGGAGCAGTATTATAGTAGTTATATTCTTGTACATAGGGGGAAGTATTATAGTAGTTATATTCTTGTACATAGGGGCAGTATTATAGTAGTTATATTCTTGTACATAGGAGCAGTATTATAGTAGTTATATTCTTGTACATAGGAGCAGTATTATAGTAGTTATATTCTTGTACATAGGAGCAGTATTATAGTAGTTATATTCTTGTACATAGGGGCAGTATTATAGTAGTTATATTCTTGTACATAGGGGCAGTATTATAGTAGTTATATTCTTGTACATAGGGGCAGTATTATAGTAGTTATATTCTTGTACATAGGAGCAGTATTATAGTAGTTATATTCTTGTACATAGGAGCAGTATTATAGTAGTTACGGTATATTCTTGTACATAGGAGCAGTATTATAGTAGTTATATTCTTGTACATAGGGGCAGTATTATAGTAGTTATATTCTTGTACATAGGAGCAGTATTATAGTAGTTATATTCCTGTACATAGGAGCAGTATTATAGTAGTTATATTCTTGTACATAGGGGCAGTATTATAGTAGTTATATTCTTGTACATAGGAGCAGTATTATAGTAGTTATATTCTTGTACATAGGGGCAGTATTATAGTAGTTATATTCTTGTACATAGGAGCAGTATTATAGTAGTTATATTCTTGTACATAGGGGAAAGTATTATAGTAGTTATATACTTGTACATAGGGGCAGTATTATAGTAGTTATATTCTTGTACATAGGAGCAGTATTATAGTAGTTATATTCTTGTACATAGGGGCAGTATTATAGTAGTTATATTCTTGTACATAGGAGCAGTATTATAGTAGTTATATTCTTGTACATAGGAGCAGTATTATAGTAGTTATATTCTTGTACATAGGGGCAGTATTATAGTAGTTATATTCTTGTACATAGGGGCAGTATTATAGTAGTTATATTCTTGTACATAGGGGCAGTATTATAGTAGTTATATTCTTGTACATAGGGGCAGTATTATAGTAGTTATATTCTTGTACATAAGGGCAGTATTATAGTAGTTATATTCTTGTACATAGGGCGCAGTATTATAGTAGTTATATTCTTGTACGTAGGAGCAGTATTATAGTAGTTATATTCTTGTACATAGGAGCAGTATTATAGTAGTTATATTTTGTACATAGGAGCAGTATTATAGTAGTTATATTCTTGTACATAGGAGCAGTATTATAGTAGTTACGGTATATTCTTGTACATAGGAGCAGTATTATAGTGGTTATATTCTTGTACATAAGGGCAGTATTATAGTAGTTATATTCTTGTACATAGGAGCAGTATTATAGTGGTTATATTCTTGTACATAAGGGCAGTATTATAGTAGTTATATTCTTGTACATAGGAGCAGTATTATAGTAGTTATATTCTTGTACATAGGAGCAGTATTATAGTAGTTATATTCTTGTACATAGGAGCAGTATTATAGTAGTTATATTACTGTACATAGGAGCAGTATTATAGTAGTTATATTCTTGTACATAGGGGCAGTATTATAGTAGTTATATTCTTGTACATAGGGGCAGTATTATAGTAGTTATATTACTGTACATAGGAGCAGTATTATAGTAGTTATATTCTTGTACATAGGAGCAGTATTATAGTAGTTATATTACTGTACATAGGAGCAGTATTATAGTAGTTATATTCTTGTACATAGGAGCAGTATTATAGTAGATATATTCTTGTACATAGGGGCAGTATTATAGTAGTTATATTCTTGTACATAGGGGCAGTATTATAGTAGTTATATTCTTGTACATAGGGGCAGCATTATAGTAGTTATATTCTTGTATATAGGAGCAGCATTATAGCAGTTATATTCTTGTATATAGAAGCAGTATTATAGTAGTTATATTCTTGCATATAGGAGCAGTATTATAGTAGTTATATTCCTGTACCTAGGGGCAGTATTATAGTAGTTATATTCTTGTATATTGGAGCAGTATTATAGTAGTTATATTCTTGTACATAGGAGCAGTATTATAGTAGTTATATTACTGTACATAGGAGCAGTATTATAGTAGTTATATTCTTGTACATATGAGCAGTATTATAGTAGCTATATTCTTGTCAATAGGGGGCAGTATTATAGTAGTTATATTCTTGTACATAGGAGCAGTGTTATAGTAGTTATATTCTTGTATATAGGAGCCGTATTATAGTAGTTATATTCTTGTATGTAGGAGCAGTATTATAGTAGTTATATTCTTGTACATAGGAGCAGTATTATAGTAGTTATATTCTTGTCAATAGGGGGCAGTATTATAGTAGTTATATTCTTGTACATAGGAGCAGTATTATAGTAGTTATATTCTTGTATATAGGGGCAGTATTATAGTAGTTATATTCTTGTACATAGAGGCAGTATTATAGTAGTTATATTCTTGTACATAGGGGCAGTATTATAGTAGTTATATTCTTGTACATAGGAGCAGTATTATAGTAGTTATATTCTTGTACATAGGAGCAGTATTATAGTAGTTATATTCTTGTACATAGGGGCAGTATTATAGTAGTTATATTCTTGTACATAGGGGCAGTATTATAGTAGTTATATTCTTGTACATAGGGGCAGTATTATAGTAGTTATATTCTTGTACATAGGGGCAGTATTATAGTAGTTATATTCTTGTACATAGGGGCAGTATTATAGTAGTTATATTCTTGTACATAGCAGCAGTATTATAGTAGTTATATTCTTGTACATAGGAGCAGTATTATAGTGGTTATATTCTTGTACATAAGGGCAGTATTATAGTAGTTATATTCTTGTACGTAAGAGCAGTATTATAGTAGTTATAGTCTTGTACATAGGAGCAGTATTATAGTAGTTATATTCTTGTACATAGGAGCAGTATTATAGTAGTTATATTCTTGTACATAGGAGCAGTATTATAGTAGTTATATTCTTGTACATAGGAGCAGTATTATAGTGGTTATATTCTTGTACATAAGGGCAGTATTATAGTAGTTATATTCTTGTACATAGGAGCAGTATTATAGTAGTTATATTCTTGTACATAGGAGCAGTATTATAGTGGTTATATTCTTGTACATAAGGGCAGTATTATAGTAGTTATATTCTTGTACATAGGAGCAGTATTATAGTGGTTATATTCTTGTACATAAGGGCAGTATTATAGTAGTTATATTCTTGTACATAGGGGCAGTATTATAGTAGTTATATTCTTGTACATAGGGGCAGTATTATAGTAGTTATATTCTTGTACATAGGAGCAGTATTATAGTAGTTATATTACTGTACATAGGAGCAGTATTATAGTAGTTATATTCTTGTACATAGGAGCAGTATTATAGTAGTTATATTACTGTACATAGGAGCAGTATTATAGTAGTTATATTCTTGTACATAGGAGCAGTATTATAGTAGATATATTCTTGTACATAGGGGCAGTATTATAGTAGTTATATTCTTGTACATAGGGGCAGTATTATAGTATATTCTTGTACATAGGGGCAGTATTATAGTAGTTATATTCTTGTACATAGGAGCAGTATTATAGTAGTTATATTCTTGTCAATAGGGAGCTGTATTATAGTAGTTATATTCTTGTACATAGGAGCAGTATTATAGTAGTTATATTCTTGTATATAGAAGCAGCATTATAGCAGTTATATTCTTGTATATAGAAGCAGTATTATAGTAGTTATATTCTTGCATATAGGAGCAGTATTATAGTAGTTATATTCCTGTATATAGGAGCAGCATTATAGTAGTTATATTCCTGTACCTAGGGGCAGTATTATAGTAGTTATATTCTTGTATATTGGAGCAGTATTATAGTAGTTATATTCTTGTACATAGGAGCAGTATTATAGTAGTTATATTCTTGTACATAGGGGCAGTATTATAGTAGTTATATTCTTGTACATATGAGCAGTATTATAGTAGCTATATTCTTGTCAATAGGGGGCAGTATTATAGTAGTTATATTCTTGTACATAGGAGCAGTGTTATAGTAGTTATATTCTTGTCAATAGGGGGCAGTATTATAGTAGTTATATTCTTGTATATAGGAGCCGTATTATAGTAGTTATATTCTTGTATGTAGGAGCAGTATTATAGTAGTTATATTCTTGTACATAGGAGCAGTATTATAGTAGTTATATTCTTGTCAATAGGGGGCAGTATTATAGTAGTTATATTCTTGTACATAGGAGCAGTATTATAGTAGTTATATTCTTGTATATAGAGGCAGTATTATAGTAGTTATATTCTTGTACATAGGAGCAGTATTATAGTAGTTATATTCTTGTCAATAGGGAGCCGTATTATAGTAGTTATATTCTTGTACATAGGAGCAGTATTATAGTAGTTATATTCTTGTATATAGGGGCAGTATTATAGTAGTTATATTCTTGTACATAGGGGCAGTATTATAGTAGTTATATTCTTGTATATAGGAGCAGCATTATAGTAGTTATATTCTTGTACATAGGAGCAGTATTATAGTAGTTATATTCTTGTACATAGGGGCAGTATTATAGTAGTTATATTCTTGTATATAGGAGCAGCATTATAGTAGTTATATTATTGTACATAGGGGGCAGTATTATAGTAGTTATATTCTTGTACATAGGGGCAGTATTATAGTAGTTATATTCTTGTACATAGGGGCAGTATTATAGTATATTCTTGTACATAGGGGGCAGTATTATAGTAGTTACATTCTTGTACATAGGGGCAGTATTATAGTAGTTATATTCTTGTACATAGGGGCAGTATTATAGTATATTCTTGTACATAGGGGCAGTATTATAGTAGTTATATTCTTGTACATAGGAGCAGTATTATAGTAGTTATATTCTTGTCAATAGGGAGCTGTATTATAGTAGTTATATTCTTGTACATAGGAGCAGTATTATAGTAGTTATATTCTTGTATATAGGGGCAGTATTATAGTAGTTATATTCTTGTACATAGGGGCAGTATTATAGTAGTTATATTCTTGTATATAGGAGCAGCATTATAGTAGTTATATTCTTGTACATAGGAGCAGTATTATAGTAGTTATATTCTTGTACATAGGGCCAGTATTATAGTAGTTATATTATTGTACATAGGGGGCTGTATTATAGTAGTTATATTCTTGTACATAGGGGCAGTATTATAGTAGTTATATTCTTGTACATAGGGGCAGTATTATAGTATATTCTTGTACATAGGGGGCAGTATTATAGTAGTTATATTCTTGTACATAGGGGCAGTATTATAGTAGTTATATTCTTGTACATAGGAGCATATTATAGTAGTTATATTCTTGTACATAGGAGCAGTATTATAGTAGTTATATTCTTGTACATAGGAGCAGTATTACAGTAGTTATATTCTTGTATATAGGAGCAGCATTATAGTAGTTATATTCTTGTACATAGGAGCAGTATTATAGTAGTTATATTCTTGTACATAGGAGCAGTATTATAGTAGTTATATTCTTGTGCAACAGGGGATAATACTAGTAGGGAGATCCCCCTACACAGAGCAATACCTAGAAGCCTCCATAGAAATGGATCTGCCTCCTTTGTAAGGAAATGTTGTGTTTTCCAAACGAATAGGAGGAGACACCAAAAAGACAACTAGAGAGCGGAGATACCAGACTGGCACAGTGCTGGAATGTTGTCGGACATGAAAGGGATGTTCGGCATACTGAGAAGGAAGTAGAGTCCTCGGAGGGCACAGCGAGGGGCAAGAATCTCACTTTTGGTACATTACTGTGAGTCTGACATAGGGGCTGAGATGGGAGAAATGTACAGGACATTGGCCAGAAAGTGAAATGCGGGCAGCAGCAGGCACTGGGCAGATGCTTGTCAAGAAAATATGTCCTCCATTTTAAAATACATTTTAGGGACCTTCTGTGTTAAATCCCGCTTTCCATGACCTCCATATTCTTCACTTTGGAGGACTCCACACATTACATTGTACAGACCACTGACCCCCACAAAATGTGTAATACTTCATTTGCCCTGTAGGAGTGCTAGAGAAAAAACAAAACACTCGTTTGTGAGTCAATCAAGAGATTACAGTCGATTAATTGGAGCCCAAGTAACGGGATACCCTGTGATCAGACGAGTTTAAAGGGAAGAATTCCAAAAGCAAAAAGCCCTTGCACCCTGGAGAGAAGGTGGAGGCGGCCATCTTTACTGCTTGTTTAATATAAGCATTTCTTGTATTTTTTTCACATCCCAGAAGCAGAAAATTCATCTTCACATAGCAAATAATTACAATTCCATACGGCCCATGAATTTCCTCTTAAGATCGCTCGCTGCCATCCAGGATAAAGCCGATCGTAAAAAAAAAAAAAAAATCCAAATTGTGAGCGGAACAACCACATAATTTCATATACTCCGTGACTGGAGTCTATGGGGGAACCATCTGGGAAATGTATTGAGTGAAGAGACACGAGAGGCCAAATCTCTCAATAACCTAAGTGGCGTAGTTAAGTCACCGGAGAGGCCGATCGTTGAGGCGGGTCACCATTACAATACATATAACACCTAAAGACCTAGAATATATCCTGACAACTTAAAAGGGACTGTCCACTTAGAATAATTCCTATACAATAAGGTGATCAAAGGATCGCTGGAGATCAGCAGTTATGAAGCCTGGCAGTAAGTGGTCAATTCCTCTGCAGTGCCACCTCTGGTGAAATGTAGTATTACACAATTATATTTAAAAGAATTAGGCTGTGTAATGTATGGACGTGTCAGGTTCTCTAGAGGAAGCAATGCTTATAAATGCAAAACCTTCCCTTCCCCACTTCCAAGAATGGCAGCAAACCTAGCTTAGAATGCAAGGTTCGAGCTTCTTCCATCGAGCAGATCTGCAATACCGATCCCAACCTGTGGACAGGGGAAGCACGGTTTTTTGGAAAAGGCAGTCATGTTTTTCTAATCCTAGACCGCCCCTTTAATTAGGTCAGTTCCAAATGTCATCTTGTTAGAGAACAGCCTGCAGGACACACGAATAGAAGCTCACCTGTGGACATAGTGAAGCTGGTGGACAGAATCGATAGCCATGACCATTTCGGCCAGGTAGAATCGCGCCATCTCCTCCGGTAGCCGATCCTCGAACTTACTGAGCAGAGTTAGGAGGTCTCCTCCGACATAATAATCCATAACCAGGTACTGGAAGGAAGGAGGAAAAAAATAATGAGGAAGGGAATCATTCATATATCACAATGGCCAGACAAATCTAGAGCTGTATTCATAATTCGGCTTTTCCAGAGTCCTGAATGGCAAAGTTCACCAGAAGAGGGGTCAGTCGCTATACTGATCATCACCCTGACGTTCCAGGTTTGGACATTTCACTGGATATGGGGTTTTTTTAATCAACCAAGCAGCCAGTGCCAGGCAGCAGCTGCCAAGGCAAACAGGATCACGGGGTGCATTAAAAGAGGTCTGGATACACATGATGAGAGCATTATACTGCCTCTGTACAAATCCCTAGTTAGACCGCACATGGAGTACTGTGTCCAGTTTTGGGCACCGGTGCTCAGGAAGGATATAATGGAACTAGAGAGAGTACAAAGGAGGGCAACAAAATTAATAAAGGGGATGGGAGAACTACAATACCCAGATAGATTAGCAAAAATTAGGATTATTTAGTCTAGAAAAAAGACGACTGAGGGGCGATCTAATAACCATGTATAAGTATATAAGGGGACAATACAAATATCTCGCTGAGGATCTGTTTATACCAAGGAAGGTGACGGGCACAAGGGGGCATTCTTTGCGTCTGGAGGAGAGAAGGTTTTTCCACCAACATAGAAGAGGATTCTTTACTGTTAGGGCAGTGAGAATCTGGAATTGCTTGCCTGAGGAGGTGGTGATGGCGAACTCAGTCGAGGGGTTCAAGAGAGGCCTGGATGTCTTCCTGGAGCAGAACAATATTGTATCATACAATTATTAGGTTCTGTAGAAGGACGTAGATCTGGGGATTTATTATGATGGAATATAGGCTGAACTGGATGGACAAATGACTTTTTTCGGCCTTACTAACTATGTTACTATGTAAATCCTCACCCACAACTCACAAGCCTGAATGTCATAGTGATCACTGATCCATGGGAGTAACGCTGCAGTGTAAAGCACAGCACTAGACGGCACATGCTCTGAGTGACGGCTGCTGGTTAGAAATGGAAAGTGATGGAGTCATAAAGCTCCGGCGTATAATAATAGAGCATTTTATATTATATACATTGTGAGAGGGATTTCTGGCCGCAACATGGAGTTTCCAAGATTTTTCCATCTTTTACCGCAGATCTCGCCATGTTAACACTCCGGCCACATTTCGGGTTTTCATTAGTTCCAAGTTGTTTTCGGAAGGATTTAGCGCACTTACATCAGTATTACAGGGGCAGATCTATGACTAAGCAGCTGTGAAATCCCACCCCAGACCCTCCTAGAGGCTTCAACCTTCACCACCGCTTCATTTATCAGATCAAATGCCATCAAAATGTCAGAAAAGGAGACGAAACGCTACATTTTGTGAAGTAATACATAAAATTACATTATAATAATAATAAATAACAGATGTCAGGACCTCTGCAAGCTGTCAATGAATGGTAATAAACAGGAATAAACCTCACAGTATAAGGTTTGATACAGTTGTATCCACTCTAGACAAATCTCCGTGAGCCCAAAAGGGGATGTCCACCTTTGGGACATTTTTTTTTCCCCTAAATTAATGCATTTCCATCTAAAAATCATTTTTCGAATTGAGATTTCTTACAAACTCTGCACCGTTTGGCTCTTTATTTCGCAGCACATTTGACTTTGATGTGGTCTGTGGAACAGCTCCGAAACAAAAGAAAACAAAAAAATGTAATAAACTTCCCATTTGTCCGTTATTGCGAGCTCACTGACTGATTTCTCAGTTAACTCCTTCTGCAGCCGGCAATAGACAGCGCAACAAGGAGGCTAGAAAAGGCAAACGCTGCAGAAATTTTCAAATGAAAAACAATTGCAAAAATGATTTTTTAACCCCGATTACATGTATTTAAATGGTGTTGCTGGTGTTTTCTTTCAGCTCAGAGGATTGCTGATACATTGTATCAAAAAAAAAAAAAAGTATCAGGTTAGAAGATAGAATTGTTGTCAAGATTCCAAACAGGATACAATTGTATCATCCCTGTGGTATTATATGCACATTTTTAAGTGTCTTTATGCTGACCAGAATGTTACCATACACTAAAAGCAAGCAGAGATCTTAAAAAGTACAATGCCAGGATTGCCAGTTTTGGCTACCATGGTCAAATTTAATGTTATTGTGAACAATTAAGCAAGTTGAAAATGAAATCTCTAAAAGGGATGAACTAAAGAAAAAAAAAAAAATTATATTAATATATATATATATATATATATATATATATATATATATATATATATATATATATATATATATATATATATATATATATATATATATATATATATATATATATATATATATATATATATATATATATACATACACACACAGTTAGGGCCAGTAATATTTGGACAGTGACACAAGTTTTGTTATTTTAGCTGTTTACAAAAACATGTTCAGAAATACAATTATATATGTAATATGGGCTGAAAGTGCACACTCCCAGCTGCAATATGATAGTTTCCACATCCAAATCGGAGAAAGGGTTTAGGAATCATAGCTCTGTAATGCATAGCGTCCTCTTTTTCAAGGGACCAAAAGTAATTGGACAATGGACTCTAAGGGCTGCAATTAACTCTGAAGGCGTCTCCCTCATTAACCTGTAATCAATGAAGTAGTTAAAAGGTCAGGGGTGGATTCCAGGTGTGTGGTTTTGCATTTGGAAGCTGTTGCTGTGAGCAGACAACATGCGGTCAAAGGAACTCTCAATTGAGGTGAAGCAGAACATCCTGAGGCTGAAAAAAAAGAAAAAATCCATCAGAGAGATAGCAGACATGCTTGGAGTAGCAAAATCAACAGTTGGGTACATTCTGAGAAAAAAGGAATTGACTGGTGAGCTTGGGAACTCAAAAAGGCCTGGGCGTCCACGGATGACAACAGTGGTGGATGATCGCCGCATACTTAATTTGGTGAAGAAGAACCCGTTCACAACATCAACTGAAGTCCAGAACACTCTCAGTGAAGTAGGTGTATCTGTCTCTAAGTCAGCAGTAAAGAGAAGACTCCATGACAGTAAATACAAAGGGTTCACATCTAGATGCAAACCATTCATCAATACCAAAAATAGACAGAAAAACACCTCAAGAAGCCAGCTCAGTTCTGGAAAAGTATTCTATGGACAGATGAGACAAAGATCAACCTGTACCAGAATGATGGGAAGAAAAAAGTTTGGAGAAGAAAGGGAACGGCACATGATCCAAGGCACACCACATCCTCTGTAAAGCATGGTGGAGGCAACGTGATGGCATGGGCATGCATGGCTTTCAATGGCACTGGGTCACTTGTGTTTATTGATGACATAAGAGCAGACAAGAGTAGCCGGATGAATTCTGAAGTGTACCGGGATATACTTTCAGCCCAGATTCAGCCAAATGCTGCAAAGTTGATTGGACGGCGCTTCATAGTACAGATGGACAATGACCCCAAGCATACAGCCAAAGCTACCCAGGAGTTCATGAGTGCCAAAAAGTGGAACATTCTGCAATGGCCAAGTCAATCTCCAGATCTAAACCCAATTGAGCATGCATTTCACTTGCTGAAATCCAGACTTAAGACGGAAAGACCCACAAACAAGCAAGACCTGAAGGCTGCCGCTGTAAAGGCCTGGCAAAGCATTAAGAAGGAGGAAACCCAGCGTTTGGTGATGTCCATGGGTTCCAGACTTAAGGCAGTGATTGCCTCCAAAGGATTTGCAACAAAATATTGAAAATAAAAATATTTTGTTTGGGTTATGTTTATTTGTCCAATTACTTTTGACCTCCTAAAATGTGGAGTGTTTGTAAAGAAATGTGTACAATTCCTACATTTTCTATCAGATATTTTTGTTCAACCCTTCAAATTAAACGTTACAATCTGCACTTGAATTCTGTTGTAGAGGTTTCATTTCAAATCCAATGTGGTGGCATGCAGAGCCCAACTCGCGAAAATTGTGTCACTGTCCAAATATTTCTGGCCCTAACTGTATGTGTGTGTGTGTATATATATATATATATATATATATATATATATATATATATATATATATATATATATATATATATATATATATATATATATATATATATAATATATATAATATATTATATATATATATATATAATAATAATAAAATGGAGATGTGTGAGCTCACATAACTTTGAAAAAGGTTTCAGACCTTAATTAGCCTGTTAGGGTTATGTCTTGTTCACGATCATCTTTAGGAAAGGCCAGGTGATGCAAATTTCTCAGCTTTATGAAAACCCAGCTTCCTCTAACCTTGTGCCTAAAACAGCAGCCATGAGTTCTTCTAAGCAGTTGCCGAACACTCTGAAAATGAAAATGGTGGAGGCCCACAAAGCAGGAGAAGGCTAGAAGAAGATCGCAAAGTGTTTTACGTTGCCCTTTCCCCAGTTCAAAACGTAATTAAGAAATGGCAGTTACCAGGAACAGTGGAGGTCAAGAGAAGGTCTGGAAGACCAAGCAAAATTTCAGTGAGAGATGGTCATAGGATTGCTACGATTGCTTGACTGCAAAAGACCTTCAGAAAGATTTAGCCGACTCTGGAGTTGTGGTACATTGTTCTACTGTTCAGACACACCGGCACAAATATGGCCTTTATGGAAGAGTCATCAGAAGAAAACCTCTCCTGCGTTCCTCACCATTAAATGCAGCGTCATAAGTATGCAAAAGAATATCTAAACAAGCCTGATGAATTTTGGAAACACGTCCTGTGTACCAATGAGGTAAAAATGATCAAAGGTATGTGTGGGAAAAAAAGGGCACAGAATTTCAGGAAAAAACATCTCGCCAACCATTAAGCATGGGGGAGGATCAATCAGGCTTTGGAGTTGTGTTGCAGCCAATGGCACTGGGAACATTTCACAGGTAGAGGGAAGAAAGGATTAAATGAAATTTCAACAAATTCTAGATGCAAACATAACACCATCTGTAAAAAAAAAGCTGAAGGTGAGAAGAGGAAGAGGATGGCTTCTACAAATGGATAAAGATCCAAAACACAAGTCAAAATCCACAAAAGACGACCTCAAAAGGCACAAACTGAAGATTTTACAATGGCCCTCACAGTCCCCTGATCTGAACATCATTGAAAATCTGTGGCTAAACCTCGAAATAGCAGAGGATGCAAGACGCCCCAGGAATCTCACAGATCTGGAGGAATTCTCCAAGGAAGAATGGATGAAAATCCCTCAAAGAAGAACTGAAAGACTCTTGTCTGGCTACAAAAAGTGTTTACAAGCTGTGATACTTTCAAAAGGCGGTACTGCTAGGTACTAATCATGCAGGGTGACAAACTTTTCCATCGGCCCATTTTCCTTTTCCTAAATTTTAAAATGTAAAAGATGAAAATCTGGAAATGTGGCATATTTAACTTCAGGCCTTTTAGAGATTATTTCATCTTCAACCGCACATCCAAGCTCTCGCCACCTCCTGTCGCCTCCAGCTCAAAAATATTTCCAGAATCCGTCCTTTCCTCAACCCTCCGTCTACCAAAACGCTAGTGCATGCCCTAATCATCTCCCGCCTTGACTACTGCAACATCCTCCTCTGTGGCCTCCCAAATTGGGAGACAATGAAGAGATTTGCAAAGGGGGAATCGGGAGAGTAGAAAGGAGAGAGATTAATTGGTCGGGCAGCAGAGTTAAGGACGGACTGGAGAGGAGCGAGAGTGTTAGAAAGTAGGCCAGAGAGGAGGATGTTACAGTAGTCAAGGCGGGTGATGATTAGGGCATGCACAAGCGCCAATCTGCCTTTGTTAATTTGTCTACTGTAAGTGATATCTGTATTTTGATGCATCTTCTCATGTACAGCACCATGGAATTAATGGCGCTATATAAATAAATAACTTGCTTAAATGTTCACAATAACAGTAACTTTATTCATGGGTGCCCAGACTTTTACATGCCGCTGTTTGTTAGAAACTTGTATAAGTGGATAATGTCTGTATCACTACTTGCATGCAGGTGACGTAGAAGTGAGGATCCCCCCTTTGTAAGCTCACATACATCGCTGATTCTCAGAACTGGCGGGCTTGTCTGCTGTGTTGCATTGTAGGATATGTAGTTTTCACCTGCCGATTTTGGATGCCAGTGACAGGGAGAACTCACCAAGTAGTTATCGTCCTGGAAGGCATAGTGCAGGGTCGTGATCCACTGGCTGTCACCATACACCAAGACGTCCCTTTCTTCCCGGAAACAGGCTGTCTGAGGGTGCAGAAAGTGTCAAAGTCAAGGAGCCGTCCACAAATAAAGTCACTTACGGAAAATATCAACAATTCTCTCCCCTCCAAAGTTTACACCCGACTTCGAACATTTGAGGTCACATCTAAAATTTTTTAAAAAAGTTGAGTCGCTTAGTAAATATATCACAAACTCCGGAGCACAATTCACCATTCTACAGGCTTCAGAGCTGAAATCTCCTGGCATTTCCTGCTTGTTCAGTGACTTCAAACTCTGTTCTTGCTAGATAAAAAAAAACTTTTCCCCTGTACTATAAGAATTAAAGCTTTAACTTGCTGACTGTTTCTGATGTTTCTCAGCAGAATTATGAATGCAGCACTGCCTGCTTGGTTATACATTTTAACGATTTTCCACCCATTTTGCAGGAATTTTCCTGGCGGTTGTCTCACAGCTCTAGTTACATTACCGCTTTCCGCTCTCATCGTTACCAATTTTTCCATGTATTTTTCATTATTTTGTAAACCGAAACTTACGGTATTTTTTTTTTTTCGCATGAGTCAAAAAGTGAGCGGGTCGCATGAAGCTAAAAGTGCTCATATATGTCAAATATCACCACTATCTAAGGTGTTTATGGGTCACAGAACTTTCCCTACAACAGAAGATTTCAAGGGAAGAAAGATCAGGCATATTGGTTTCAACATGCACCATCCGATGGAGGCAGGGCATCTGCAGACGGGTCAGGCAGTAGATTATTTCTTTTTCTCAATTAAAAACAGCTCTACACTATTAGGGGACATGAATGTCATAAAATACGGAGCCCAAATTCTGACCTGGCCGGTCACTCAACTGGACTAGCATCATCGGAAAATACAATTAGGTTTACAAATATTATTAAAAAGGAACTAAAGACGGCAGCCACAAACAAAACAAAAACAAATACAAATAGTTTTCCCAGAATTTGACTTTTCGAAAAATAGAGGTTTTCTGAAAGGCCAGCGCGGCCAGAACACATGTGCAGCGCGAGAAGGAAAAGTACAAGAGCGCGTGGAATTTCTGCAGGAACTCTTAACCTCTCTGCTGAGAGCGGCTACATTTCAACAAGGTTATTCTTGGCAAAAAAAGGAGTCCGTAAAAGGGACAAGTGAAGAAGAAGGGTTTTTTTGGGTATATAAATTCTGAAGAAACAAAAAGTTTATTTTACTTTAAAACTCACGTTGTAAATACGGCCAAAATAAATGTGTTTTGGACAGAAAACACGAAACTTGTGAAACGCCAAAGGGGGTGTAAAACCGCCATAAAGTGCAAGTAAATAGGCACATAATGCAAGCAACCTGTTCTCCATATAAAAGTAAAGAATATGTTTTAGATTCTGGAGTGTGGGAAGAACTTTAGGTGGCTAGCTGGTTAAAAAAACAGAATTTAGCTAAATAGCATTTTTTTTTCCTGTTCCCTCACGTCCATAGGATGGAGAATAGGGTTTATAACCCCACACAACTCAAACATATAACTACTATAATACTGCCCCTATGTACAAGAATATAACTACTATAATACTGCTCCTATGTACAAGAATATAACTACTATAATACTGCTCCTATGTACAAGAATATTACTATAATACTGCTCCTATGTACAAGAATATAACTACTATAATACTGCCCCTATGTACAAGAATATAACTACTATAATACTGCTCCTATATACAAGAATATAACTACTATAATACTGCCCCTATGTACAAGAATATAACTACTATAATACTGCCCCTATGTACAAGAATATAACTACTATAATACTGCTCCTATGTACAAGAATATAACTACTATAATACTGCCCCCTATGTACAAGAATATAACTACTATAATACTGCTCCTATATACAAGAATATAACTACTATAATACTGCTCCCTGTATGCAAGAATATAACTACTATAATACTGCCCCTATGTACAAGAATATAACTACTATAATACTGCCCCTATGTACAAGAATATAACTACTATAATACTGCTCCTATGTACAAGAATATAACTACTATAATACTGCCCCCTATGTACAAGAATATAACTACTATAATACTGCCCCTATGTACAAGAATATAACTACTATAATACTGCCCCTATGTACAAGAATATAACTACTATAATACTGCTCCTATGTACAAGAATATAACTACTATAATACTGCCCCCTATGTACAAGAATATAACTACTATAATACTGCTCCCTATGTACAGGAATATAACTACTATAATACTGCTCCCTGTATACAAGAATATAACTACTATAATACTGCCCCTATGTACAAGAATATAACTACTATAATACTGCTCCCTGTATACAAGAATATAACTACTATAATACTGCCCCTATGTACAAGAATATAACTACTATAATACTGCTTCTATGTACAAGAATATAACTACTATAATTCTGCTCCTATGTACAAGAATATGACTACTATAATACTGCCCCTATGTACAAGAATATAACTACAATAATACTGCTCCTATGTACAAGAATATAACTACTATAATACTGCTCCGATGTACAAGAATATAACTACTATAATACTGCTCCTATGTGCAAGAATATAACTACTATAATACTGCTCCTATGTACAAGAATATAACTACTATAATACTGCTCCTATGTACAAGAATATAATTACTATAATACTGCCCCTATGTACAAGAATATAACTATTATAATACTGCCCCTATGTACAAGAATATAACTACTATAATACTGCCCCTATGTACAAGAATATAACTACTATAATGCTGATCCTATATGCAAGAATATAACTACTATAATACTGCCCCTATGTACAAGAATATAACTACTATCATACTGCCCCTATGTACAAGAATATAACTACTAAAATACTGCTCCTATGTACAAGAATATAACTACTATAATACTGCCCCCTATGTACAAGAATATAACTACTATAATACTGCCCCTATGTACAAGAATATAAGTACTATAATACTGCTCCTATGTACAGGAATATAACTACTATAATACTGGCCCTATGTACAAGAATATAACTACTATAATACTGCTCCCTATGTACAAGAATATAACTACTATAATACTGCCCCTATGTACAAGAATATAACTACTATAATACTGCTCCTATGTACAAGAATTTAACTACTATAATACTGCCCCTATGTACAAGAATATAACTACTATAATACTGCTCCCTATGTACAAGAATATAACTACTATAATACTGCTACTATGTACAAGAATATAACTACTATAATACTGCGCCTATGTACTAGAATACAACTACTATAATACTGCCTCCTATGTACAAGAATATAACTACTATAATACTACTCCTATGTACAAGAATATAACTACTATCATACTGCCCCTATGTACAAGAATATAACTACTATAATACTGTCCCTATGTACAAGAATATAACTACTATAATACTGCCCCTATGTACAAGAATATAATTACTATAATACTGCTCCTATGTACAAGAATATAACTACTATAATACTGCCCCCTATGTACAAGAATATAACTACTATAATACTGCTCCTATATACAAGAATATAACTACTATAATACTGCTCCTATATACAAGAATATAACTACTATAATACTGCTCCCTGTATACAAGAATATAACTACTATAATACTGCCCCTATGTACAAGAATATAACTACCATAATACTGCTCCTATGTACAAGAATATAACTACTATAATACTGCCCCCTATGTACAAGAATATAACTACTATAATACTGCTCCCTATGTACAGGAATATAACTACTATAATACTGCTCCCTGTATACAAGAATATAACTACTATAATACTGCCCCTATGTACAAGAATATAACTACTATAATACTGCTCCCTGTATACAAGAATATAACTACTATAATACTGCCCCTATGTACAAGAATATAACTACTATAATACTGCTCCTATGTACAAGAATATAACTACTATAATTCTGCTCCTATGTACAAGAATATGACTACTATAATACTGCCCCTATGTACAAGAATATAACTACTATAATACTGCTCCTATGTACAAGAATATAACTACTATAATACTGCTCCGATGTACAAGAATATAACTACTATAATACTGCTCCTATGTACAAGAATATAACTACTATAATACTGCTCCTATGTACAAGAATATAACTACTATAATACTGCTCCTATGTACAAGAATATAATTACTATAATACTGCCCCTATGTACAAGAATATAACTATTATAATACTGCCCCTATGTACAAGAATATAACTACTATAATACTGCTCCCTATGTACAAGAATATAACTACTATCATACTGCCATACTGCCCCTATGTACAAGAATATAACTACTATAATACTGCCCCTATGTACAAGAATATAACTACTATAATACTGCTACTATGTACAAGAATATAACTACTATAATACTGCTACTATGTACAAGAATATAACTACTATAATACTGCGCCTATGTACAAGAATACAACTACTATAATACTGCCTCCTATGTACAAGAATATAACTACTATAATACTGCTCCTATGTACAGGTCCTTCTCAAAAAATTAGCATATAGTGTTAAATTTCATTATTTACCATAATGTAATGATTACAATTAAACTTTCATATATTATAGATTCATTATCCACCAACTGAAATTTGTCAGGTCTTTTATTGTTTTAATACTGATGATTTTGGCATACAACTCCTGATAACCCAAAAAACCTGTCTCAATAAATTAGCATATCAAGAAAAGGTTCTCTAAACGACCCATTACCCTAATCTTCTGAATCAACTAATTAACTCTAAACACATGCAAAAGATACCTGAGGCTTTTATAAACTCCCTGCCTGGTTCATTACTCAAAACCCCCATCATGGGTAAGACTAGCGACCTGACAGATGTCAAGAAGGCCATCATTGACACCCTCAAGCAAGTGGGTAAGACCCAGAAAGACATTTCTCAACAAATAGGCTGTTCCCAGAGTGCTGTATCAAGGCACCTCAATGGTAAGTCTGTTGGAAGGAAACAATGTGGCAGAAAACGCTGTACAACGAGAAGAGGAGACCGGACCCTGAGGAAGATTGTGGAGAAGGACCGATTCCAGACCTTGGGGAACCTGAGGAAGCAGTGGACTGAGTCTGGTGTGGAAACATCCAGAGCCACCGTGCACAGGCGTGTGCAGGAAATGGGCTACAGGTGCCGCATTCCCCAGGTAAAGCCACTTTTGAACCATAAACAGCGGCAGAGGCACCTGACCTGGGCTACAGAGAAGCAGCACTGGACTGTTGCTAAGTGGTCCCAAGTACTTTTTTCTGATGAAAGCAAATTTTGCATGTCATTCGGAAATCAAGGTGCCAGAGTCTGGAGGAAGACTGGGGAGAAGGAAATGCCAAAATGCCTGAAGTCCAGTGTCAAGTACCCACAGTCAGTGATGGTGTGGGGTGCCATGTCAGCTGCTGGTGTTGGTCCACTGTGTTTCATCAAGGGCAGGGTCAATGCAGCTAGCTATCAGGAGATTTTGGAGCACTTCATGCTTCCATCGGCTGAAATGCTTTATGGAGATGAAGATTTCATTTTTCAGCACGACCTGGCACCTGCTCACAGTGCCAAAACCACTGGTAAATGGTTTACTGACCATGGTATTACTGTGCTCAATTGGCCTGCCAACTCTCCTGACCTGAACCCCATAGAGAATCTGTGGGATATTGTGAAGAGAAAGTTGAGAGACGCAAGACCCAACACTCTGGATGAGCTTAAGGCCGCTATTGAAGCATCCTGGGCCTCCATAACATCTCAGCAGTGTCACAGGCTGATTGCCTCCATGCCACGCCGCATTGAAGCAGTCATTTCTGCCAAAGGATTCCCGACCAAGTATTGAGTGCATAACTGAACATTATTATTTGTTGGTTTTTTTGTTTGTTATTAAAAAACACTTTTATTTGATTGGATGGGTGAAATATGCTAATTTATTGAGACAGGTTTTTTGGGTTATCAGGAGTTGTATGCCAAAATCATCAGTATTAAAACAATAAAAGACCTGACAAATTTCAGTTGGTGGATAATGAATCTATAATATATGAAAGTTTTATTGTAATCATTACATTATGGTAAATAATGAAATTTAACACTATATGCTAATTTTTTGAGAAGGACCTGTACAAGAATATAACTACTATCATACTGCCATACTGCCCCTATGTACAAGAATATAACTACTATAATACTGATCCTATATACAAGAATATAACTACTATAATACTGCCCCTATGTACAAGAATATAACTACTATCATACTGCCATACTGCCCCTATGTACAAGAATATAACTACTATAATACTGATCCTATGTACAAGAATACAACTACTATAATACTGCCTCCTATGTACAAGAATATAGCTACTATAATACTGCCCCTATGTACAAGAATATAACTACTATAATACTGATCCTATATACAAGAATATAACTACTATAATACTGCCCCTATGTACAAGAATATAACTACTATCATACTGCCATACTGCCCCTATGTACAAGAATATAACTACTATAATACAGCCCCTATGTACAAGAATATAACTACTATAATACTGCTACTATGTACAAGAATATAACTACTATAATACTGCTACTATGTACAAGAATATAACTACTATAATACTGCGCCTATGTACAAGAATACAACTACTATAATACTGCCTCCTATGTACAAGAATATAACTACTATAATACTGCTCCTATGTACAAGAATATAACTACTATCATACTGC
This sequence comes from Ranitomeya imitator, assembly GCF_032444005.1. Lineage (NCBI taxonomy): Eukaryota > Metazoa > Chordata > Amphibia > Anura > Dendrobatidae > Ranitomeya > Ranitomeya imitator. Next base: position 22,006,874 of record NC_091286.1, on the reverse strand, counting down.
CATACTGCCCCTATGTACAAGAATATAACTACTATAATACTGATCCTATATACAAGAATATAACTACTATAATACTGCCCCTATGTACAAGAATAAAACTACTATCATACTGCCCCTATGTACAAGAATATAACTACTATAATACTGCCCCTATGTACAAGAATATAACTACTATAATACTGCTACTATGTACAAGAATATAACTACTATAATACTGCGCCTATGTACAAGAATATAACTACTATAATACTGCGCCTATGTACAAGAATATAACTACTATAATACTGCCCCTATGTACAAGAATATAACTACTATAATACTGCTACTATGTACAAGAATATTACTATAATACTGCTCCTATGTACAAGAATATAACTACTATAATACTGCTCCTATGTACAAAAATATAACTACTATAATACTGCTCCTATGTACAAGAATATAACTACTATAATATTGCCCCTATGTACAAGAATATAACTACTATAATACTGCTCCTATGTACAAGAATATAACTACTATAATACTGCCCCTATGTACAAGAATATGACTACTATAATACTGATCCTATGTACAAGAATATAACTACTATAATACTGCCCCTATGTACAAGAATATGACTACTATAATACTGCTCCTATGTACAAGAATATAACTACTATAATACTGCCCCTATGTACAAGAATATAACTACTATAATACTGCCCCTATGTACAAGAATATAACTACTATAATATTGCCCCTATGTACAAGAATATAACTACTATAATACTGCCCCTATGTACAAGAATATAACTACTTTAATATTGCCCCTATGTACAAGACTATAACTACAATAATACTGCCCTTATGTACAGGAATATAACTACTATAATGCTGCTCCTATGTACAGGAATATAACTACTATAATACTGCTACTATGTACAAGAATATAACTACTATAATACTGCCCCTATGTACAAGAATATAACTACTATAATACTGCTACTATGTACAAGAATATAACTACTATAATACTGCGCCTATGTACAAGAATACAACTACTATAATACTGCCTCCTATGTACAAGAATACAACTACTATAATACTGCTCCTATGTACAAGAATATAACTACTATCATACTGCCATACTGCCCCTATGTGCAAGAATATAACTACTATAATACTGATCCTATATACAAGAATATAACTACTATAATACTGCCCCTATGTACGAGAATATAACTACTATCATACTGCCCCTATGTACAAGAATATAACTACTATAATACTGCCCCTATGTACAAGAATATAACTACTATAATACTGCTCCTATGTACAAAAATATAACTACTATAATACTGCTCCTATGTACAAGAATATAACTACTATAATATTGCCCCTATGTACAAGAATATAACTACTATAATACTGCCCCTATGTACAAGAATATAACTACTATAATACTGCTCCTATGTACAAAAATATAACTACTATAATACTGCCCCTATGTACAAGAATATAACTACTATAATACTGCCCCTATGTACAAGAATATAACTACTATAATACTGCTCCTATGTACAAAAATATAACTACTATAATACTGCTCCTATGTACAAAAATATAACTACTATAATACTGCCCCTATGTACAAGAATATAACTACTATAATACTGCCCCTATGTACAAGAATATAACTACTATAATATTGCCCCTATGTACAAGAATATAACTACTATAATACTGCCTCCTATGTACAAGAATATAACTACTATAATACTGCCCCTATGTACAAGAATATAACTACTATAATACTGCCCCTATCTACAAGAATATAACTACTATAATACTGCCCCTATCTACAAGAATATAACTACTATAATACTGCCTCTATGTACAAGACTATAACTACAATAATACTGCCCCTATGTACAAGAATATAACTACTATAATACTGCCTCCTATGTACAAGAATATAACTACTATAATACTGCCTCCTATGTACAAGAATATAACTACTATAATATTGCCCCTATGTACAAGAATATAACTACTATAATACTGCTCCTATGTACAAGAATATAACTACTATAATACTGCTCCTACGTACAAGAATATAACTACTATAATACT